>NC_132857.1:53123410-53761981 GCF_048164855.1 Canis lupus baileyi
TCTGGTTTCAACATCTTTACACATTCAACTTATTTGAGCCTAGTTTATTTCATAGTTATTGAATATTGTAGTTTTATATATAGATATATAAACATATGTTTATAAACATATATATAAACATATAAACATGTAAATATATATGACTTATAACATATAAACACACATATATATATCACTTAACAGAATTTTCCAGTTTCAAATAACTTGTGACTAGTCCTTCCTGCGTGTTTGAATTTGTTTCAGTCACTTCTGCCTTAGGTTTCAACGTAAGCTGTCTCTAGATGGAAAATGATTTTACAGGCTTCAAATATGATACCTCAAAAACATGGCCAGAATCAGAACATTTAAGTTATGATATTGGAAACGTTTTCAATCTACGATGCCTCTGCTTCCTGTCTTTTGACAATACAAATGTTTCAGAGGGCATTCTTACATATAACATAGTTTCTCTACAAAAACAAACCCCCCTCAAAAAAAATCCCAGTAAACTATTGGGGGGGGCGAGTTCTCAATTAATGTCAGTTACATTTTATAAATAACTTGACAACTATTTTGAAGTCTGTAGAGCTTCTATGTCTTTTTGGACTTCACAGAAAACTCTAATATCCGATTTTTAAAAGAAATCTTAATGATCAGAATTTCAGGGCTTAATTATATGTGTTTTCGGTGTGTGAAATTTCATTAAGTATATACTAAAGGCGGGTACTTTTCTATACTTATGTAGTTCAATTCACATGTTTAAAAGGTCATTTATTTGCTATAAAGAAGAATAAATCTAAGGGCTATTCCCAGCAAAATGTTTGCTTACTCATCTTTTCCTTTTTTCTATTACATGTTTTTATAACTTAAGAAACTAATATACATGGAAATCTTTTCTATCATGGTGACTGATGAATTAAGATATCTGAAAAATATTTTGAAGTGCACCAAAAAAGAGGCTATGTTCCCTGATAGTAATTATCACTCACATTCTTCTGAATATGTGTTAAAAATAAAAATGCATATATTTTAATTTATATGAACTATTTATACATATACAAATTAAATATGGAAAGAGTCCTCCATGATATATAGTCTCCTTCAGGTGGATCTCAGGTTTTGATAATCTTGTATTAAAGGACTGTTCTGTACTGCGATCTACCAGAGGCTTTATTAAATAGAAATAACAAGGAGTGCTGATTTTACCTCTCATAACAGAAAAAATATAGAAAAAGTTCTCTGCAGCGTGTTTCAATAAGAATATTTTTTTGCTTACATGCATCACTTTGAATCACAGGAAATATCTGATATAAGATGACTGCGATTCTGACCGCCGAGGGAACACTGCAGATTTAGGTGTGAAGCATAAACACCCCAGAGATTTCCAGTTTACCTTGGCTGTATCTTTTTCTTCTGTTCTTTAACTGTGTTTTCAGTCAAGTTTTGTCTTGATGAAGATTGTATTCATAAGAAAGTAAATTTTGGTAGGAAAAGAACTAGTATATTGTGATATTTTTTAAATGATATAAAGGATAGCTTGCATAATTTGGTAGTGGGTTTTCATGGTCTTCTTTCTGGAAAGAAGAAAAATTGATTTGAAACAAATGGTAAACAAAACAACACATCTCAATTCAGTCTTTGGGATTTTTATTTATCGTTACACATCCCTTGGCAATGGAAGAGAAATTGTCCAAGTCACTGAGATTTTAGTATGTCAGTATGTCATTTTGTAGGGAAAAGGCAGCAGATCCCAAATTGAAAAATTGCTATTATTTAAAACAGCTAGATGCTTGTTACCGAAATATAGAACTTTCATGTATGACTAGAAGCTCGAGAGAAGTTAGAATGTGCCAGTTACTTCCATGTGTGTGCATCAGCATCATTTCTGAGCCAGAATTAGAAAACTCGAAGCTATAGTTAAAGAAATAGCAGCAGAATTTATGGCCACTAACATCTAAATTGTGATTTTCTTTTATTAATTTAATTCATTGTTTATCTCTGATGCATATGCAAGAGTTCCTGAAATCTTTCAGACCCCTGTGGTTTAATATAAATCTCAAAATATTAAAAGCATCTTGTAGAAAATTAGAAAGCAGATGAGACACTTCAGGACTCGAGATAATTTTAGATGTGCGCATTTTAAAGCAACTTCAACACAATTACCCTCTGCTTGCTCTTAAAAAAAAAAAAAAAGGAAAAAAAAAACCTACCTCTTTAATTTGTTGTGCTCTATGACAATTGCTTTTATAACTGGTTTGTAAAATACTCATTGGCTTGAAAAAAATGGTCAGCAGAAAGGCTTGAGACCTATTGAATGCTGGAAATATCAAAGGTCACATTCATCAGGTATATTCATCACACCAAATGATAAATTTCAACAAATGTTGTTGATATAATGGATATAAGGCAGTGAGTAGAGTTATCAGGTTGTATTTCACTGCACCTTTTCTCATCCCCATGTCATGTGTTACTTTTGCATTTATAAATTCAAGTCTTTCAAGTTAATGACTGCAGGTGGCATAATTGTTCCAAAGGTATTATAAGAAACAGCTTTATTTGAATCTCTGACACATCAGATATTTTATGCAAACAGCAAAAAAGAGTATCACCTGTTTCATTTTCATTGGGCTCGTATCCCTTAAAATATACAGCAAAGGATCTTGCTGAGCTTTCCAAATTACCACCAACATCATTGAAAAGATGTTCATGTGTCGTTGAAGTGCCAGAGAATTTAGAGTCAGGGGACCCGGCCCGACATCCTGCTTCTGCCACTAACCTGCTGTATGAGTTTTGACGATCTAAAAAACCTTGACATTCTCAAAAATGAGGCTGATAACAGGTGTCTTTGGGAATTGTTACAAAGATTAGAGAAATTGCCATTTTCAGTGCCTCGCAGAAACTAGATTTGCAGAGGATGCTGTAGTTGTTATTACTCTAAACATCCTCCAAATATTCAAATAAAAAACTCAGCATTGTAAGTGCTTTAAGAAGTAGAACACAGAGATCAAATTACTGTGGTTAAATAAGGAGGAGTTTTGCGAAGAAAGTGTGAATTTTAGACATCAGAATTTATCTTAAAAGCATTTAATACAATACATGTAGTATTTTTCATTTGGATATATTTAACATATTTCTAGTTTAAAAATAACAAAATTATCTTTAACCACATGTAATATTTATTGAACTTTATTAACTAGATGTCCAATTCAGTTAATAAAAATACTTTGTTGGATGGCTTAGCCTTTAATGTTCTTTGAATTTTTCATTCTATTAAAGTTTAATTTTTATTTGGATACGTACTTTAAAATTCAGGTACATGGTAGTTTCAAGTACTTTAATATTAATAGGAATGATTCTCAATACTTACATGTTTTCTGTTTTGTATTTTACAATTGATAAAGGGAAAAGTCAATATTTTTAATTCATTAAACCATCTTGTTCACGAATACAATTGTCCCTTCTTGAAAAAGCACTTAGCTCTGTTTTTAAATAACAAAATTCTGGATCTTGATTGAGTTTTAATTTAAATAAGGTATCTTATGTAAAGATATCTGGTTTAGGTGCATTTAGAAAAGAAAAATATACTTGATGATATTTGAATTATGACTATAAATTAGTCTTAACAGTTTTATGGTGTGATGCAGACTAGTCTGATTAAAACAAAGATTGAATTGCAAATAAAGTACTGCAAAAAGTTCATTTTGCAACAGCCATGTTCTAGGTCCAGTGTTAGTAAGCCTGCTATACTTCACGGTTGCATAAAATAAGGGAAAATAAAATACAGAGCAAATAATGTATGTAAGTTACTATACACATTTTAAAAATGAAAATTGTCACGTGCGAAAAGGTTTGGGGACAAAACTGGGAAAGAAAGTTTATTTTTCTAAAATTTAAACAAGGCAAGTAAGTTTTTCATGATAATGGTATAAGACAGTCATACAATAGTTCATGAAATATGTTATTATTATTATTATTATTATTATTATTATTATTATTATTATTTCTTTTTTTGCATTGAGATGAGTACATTATCCACTATGTTTTCCCTTAGGACATTTTCCAATTCGAAGGTGGCTTGGGGCTCAGAGCATAAGGAGAAGGCAAGATATGAGGGAATCCTAAGGAATTCACAAATCTAAAGAAGAAAAACATTTCCATTAAAAGAAAAGTCAACTGGCAAATTATGTTCTAGTTTGTTTCATAATATTTTGCCTTCTTTACCAACAATATATGGGGAGTTCCAGTTGCTCCACATCCTCATCATAACTTGGTTTTATTTCTTAATTGTATTTATTTATTTATTTATTTATTTATTTATGATAGTCACACAAAGAGAGAGAGACACAGGCAGAGGGAGAAACAGGCTCCATGCACCGGGAGCCCGATGTGGGATTCGATCCCGGGTCTCCAGGATCGTGCCCTGGGCCAAAGGCAGGTGCCAAACCGCTCGCCACCCAAGGATCCCCTATTTCTTAATTTTAGCTGTCCAAAAAGGAATATAGTAATATTTCATCATGGCTTTGATCGCATTTCCTTATTTCCTAACAATGTGGAATAGTTTTAGGTGTGTTCTTATTCGCTATCAGTATGGCTTCTTTATTAAAATGTTTATTATGCTTCTTCACAGTTTTTAAATTTGACTTGTGTTTTTTTTACTATTGTGTTTTGAGAGCCATTTGCATATTCTTAATACAAGATTTTGTTGGATATTTAATTCTGTCAGTCTGTAGTTTGCTTTTCATTTTCTCAGTGTCTTTTACAGAGCATTGTTTTCAATTTTTATAAAGTCCAATGAACGTAGGATGTTCATTTAAAGAATATGCTTTTGGTGTAATGTTAGAAACTATTTACCTGGTCATGAAGGTTTCCACCTATGTTTTCGTTTATAAGCTTTATAGATTTTTATTGTATTTATTTATATCTATGAATCATTATGAACTAATTTTTGAACCTTATTTCAATTGTGGTTCATAATTTTTGCTGTGGCTTTCCATTATCCCAACATTATTTGTTGAAAAGGTGATGGAGAGATATGCCAGTGGCATTAACTTAATCTTATCTATTTTAATCACATCTTCTTTTTCCAACCTTCTGGTTACTGATAATCTCTCTCTCTCTCTCTCTCTCTCTCTGTCACACACACACTATAAACACATTTATGATGTCTGAGGGAGGCTTTGGATAGACATAGATGTTGAACTTAGAATTAAGAAGAAAGACAGCGGATTGTTGAGAATTGTGCCTGGTATTTACTTATAAACTGGAAAAACTGAAGAGTCATTTCAAGGACATAAATGACCTCAGAATTCAAATTCTGTAACAGGTAAACATGAGACATTTAAACATAGAAGATTTATTTATTTTTGTTCTGGTAATAACATATACGATGTCTGTATGTTTCTACACACAAATAAATATTATTTTATTTGTACACAGCTGGTAAAATGAATATGTGTGAAACATATTTATTATACACACTATGATCTTGTTTGAGGTTTATTAGAATACACACCACACACACACATACATATCCTGGAATTTATTCTTAAGGTTTGTCTGTAAATTGAAAGAGTATACTTCCATGTCTTATATAACTGTTCCTATTAAAAAGGGATTTCTTTAAGGAGATGCATATGCAAAATCTTAAAGTTCTATGGAAGGAGCAT
This sequence comes from Canis lupus baileyi, assembly GCF_048164855.1. Classification (NCBI taxonomy): domain Eukaryota; kingdom Metazoa; phylum Chordata; class Mammalia; order Carnivora; family Canidae; genus Canis; species Canis lupus. The sequence goes on from NC_132857.1 coordinate 53,129,056, forward strand.
TACTAAATAAACACAATGGTAATGTGGCATGAAAGTTTCTTTAAGCTTATGATAATTCATGCTATTGAAAATCGGGAAGGTCATTATGCACGTTTGGCAGAGATATGGAAATCGCACATGAATGAACAAAGTGAAACTTTTGGTTGAAGGTTGTCCAAGGAGACCAAGAGTGTGGGTAGAGTCCATCTCTTCCCCATGATGGCAGCACAAATTTGATTTCAATTTATTATTGGCAGCCTCAACGCAAGAGAAAGTTTTGGTCTCACTGTGTCTAGCATGACTTTCAAACCTGTCCTCTTCTATTGATGCTGAGTTTGGTCTGTTATCATGAATTCAGGCTTCTGTAGATTTTATATCTGGGAAGTAAAGAGGATCAGGACATAGGTAACATTTCATATACTAATCTTAACACATCAGAGCAATCTGAGTTTTAACATGGGCCTTCTGAATAAATTCCGAGACTTTTTTGAGTGCCTCAGATCTAAGCCTGATGAGTAAAGACACAGAGATAACTTCAATTTCATCTTCACATTATTAACATTACAAGCTAAAATACTATAGTAATAGAGAGTTCCTATTTATAACACAGCCACTTAATAATGATCTAAGCTACACATATAAATGGTTATAAGTTTAGACTCTGGAGTCAGGCTTAGCTGACATATTTCTTTTTCCAGGAAAATTGTTTCTGGAAGCCTTTGTCCCAGGAGATCCTAAATCTCCCACAATCCTTTTAACCTTGTAATAATGAATGCATGTTTACCTGTCTGCATTTCTTCCTCAGTAGAAGGAAAGACCTGAGGAGAGAGGTCTCCTCTATGACTCCTCTATGTCTTACCCATCTTTGCATACAAAGCAACTGGTATGGTATCTGACTCATAGTGGCTAGTCAACAAATGCCGTTAAATTAATGAATGGAACGGTGAGGCTGAAGAAGTACATGGTGTGACAATATATTCATAAAATTTTCAGGAATTTCATGCTATAGCAAAAAATAGAGATTTTCTTAGCAGTGTACAAAATCTCTTCTGAATCCATAAACACCTGCATTCTGAAAAATGGGTTTTTTGATTTCCCCAAATATTTTTGTGGATATCATCAGTTGTGCGCTTCTCTATAACCAATCATGCCAGAACATGGTGTTCTAAAGCAACTACCATTTCATAATCATGTGGGTCAGCACCTAGCACTGGATTCCGTTGGCCTGTAATGTGGCTGTCTTCTTATCCCCTCAAGAAGGGTTTGAATGAGGCTGTGTGTCCTAAGATGGCTTCATACATGTGTGTGGCAGTTGGGGCTGGTTATTGGTTTATAGTAGGCCAACCTGGGCTTATTAACTTGACAGGAGAAGAATTTCCAGCAGCAAGTGACAACTCCCACACTGTGAGTGCTTGTCAAATTTCTACTTGTGTCTGGTTTGCTGACGTCCTATCAGCCAAAGTAAGTCATAGGGCCAAGCCAAGAGTCAGTGTTAGAAGGCTATGAACACCAGAAATTGTGATTCACTGTGGGGGCATTGCTCTATCATCTTATATATGTATGAAGCACACTGTATCGGCAAATTGATCATCATAGACACAACATAATGCACAGTCTGAACTATATCTGGCAGTGAAATCATGTCTAATTCACCATACATTCTATTCAGGAATAAAAGAACAATAACAGCAAAAAATAGACAAGGTGAAAAACCTTCCAATTATTAGCATGTATTGGACCAGGACTTTTAGCAAACCATTATGAACCATATTTTTTTACTGGAAATATAATTGGATGCCTAATTGGAATACTTTTCAATTCAGCTAGATTTTTCTTAAAGTACTTATGCAACATAACCTAATTATCAGGCAATTCCTGACTTATGTATATTTCATCAATTTGTTCATTACTTATGTGTAGTCAACCCAGGATGCATAACTGCTGGAACTCCTCTAAATGTATTATCTCCCCTAAGGATTTCTATTCATGCCAGGAAATCTTTCTCCTCCCGGTCTTCCCACAGATTCGTTTAGGTAAACCCCAATATTTCTTTATGTCAGCTTTCTCCTGAAAAATAAGAGCAGCCTCCCCTCTTATTAACACAGCATCCAGAGCCTTCCTTATGACATCACTTTCGCAATACATAATCTAGTCAAATGGGTGAGTGTTCTCCCTCTACTTCAAAGCAAGCTCTCTGAAAGAAAACCCTTATCTTGCTTATATTATACCTCCAGCATCTAAGGTAGGTGTCCAATAAGTATATAACTATTGCAAACATATATTAATAATTCAGATAAACCATGGATATTTGAATGCAAGGCTGTGTGAACCTTTGTATCCTCAGAGCCTAGCACAATCCATGCCTACCATAAGTGTTCAGTAAACATTTATTAAACTAAATTTAACTATTATGGATTTGATAAGCTTTTGGTCTTATGTAATAACCTAACTACCACATCCAACATTGTTCCTAGAGGGAAAATATGTTCTGAGTTCTACAAATCTTCTAGCAAATGAACTTTTGGAACCCAATCTGTTTGTGAGTTAGAGGACTGCCTGGTATGCAAAAATACATATGATAATTGCTTAGCAAGTCAGTTTTTCAGATGTTCCATTTTCTGACTGAATAATCTAGATTTCTGTGAATTGCTTCTTCTATTATTACTATTTGCCTGGGAGGGGCTATGAAACATATTTTAGAGCATAACCTGAGAGTTGAAGAGAGTATGAAGTATAAGCTATTTTAAGAAAAATATATTTATAATAGAATGGGGTTATTTAAGAATATCTTGATTCTATATGTAAACACATCATGATTTACAAACTGTGCACAGATGTGAAAAAAACTGTTATTTTGTAAAGTTGAGTTCATCTTTACACTTAAGGCCATAATCTGTCTAGAGAAGACTGTTGGTTTTATCCTATGCGTCACTCTCAGTGTAATACGTGACTCTTCACCCAAATTCACTTCTTAGTCTTAGTTATCATGATGCACAGTTTTGTTTCTTTTGGAGTACATAGATAGTCTTTCTGAAATTCTTCACCTTCTTTCTTCTCTTCTTTCTTCTCAGTAGGAGTTAAACTTCTGAGATTCAAGAGAGGGATAATATATTGTAGTGTCAGAAAAGCAACATTGTTGAAGAAGACCATTGACTCCCAGACCATGTCTTTGCCGAGTGTAGTTTGGCTGTCACCATCGCTGGCTCTCCTACAGCATGTGACAGGCCTCTTCCAGCTTCAATGACTGATGATCTTGAATCTTGCCTTTATTTACTGAAAAAAGGTTATTGTATTCCATAGCTCTCTCAAACCTAGTTTTTACCCTGTCCACTTGTCTTCTCAGGATTTCCGCTCTATGTTATGTGGAACCACCAAACTTGTGATAGATTTTTATTTATTGTGCCAAAGTATGCAAAATCTGTATGTAAAATACCAATTATTGCTCTCCTGCAGATAGACCTTGGGTGGAGAGTAGGACACCCAATTTCACAGTCTCTTGCAGCTCAGAATGGGAAGCGAGACTAGAGCTTCACTGCTAATTTTTTACTGATGCTCATTCTTTTTTTTTTTTTTTTTTAAGATCAACTGATTTATGAAGGGGAGGGGCAGAGGGAGAAGGTGAGAGAAACTCTAAGCATACTCTGTGCTCAGTACGGAGACCCACAGGAGGCTCAATCTCAACCCCAAGATCCCAACTCAGAGTTCAGGACCTGAGTGGAAACAAAAGTTGGACTCCTAACAGACTTGGCCACTGAGACACCCCATGTAATGCTCACTCTACTTGAGTTTTATACTATCTTGCCTAGATCTACTCATATATGCAAATATTTGGGCTGTAGTGACATAAAATGTGAGTTTCTAAGACTATACTCACCCTATTCCTGACATAAATAAAGATGGAAAATGGTCAAAATTTCAGTTTGCTAAAATTCGCCAAATATGCTAGTGAAATCCATTTACATGTGATTTCAGCTATACAGGAAACAACATGCTATGAATAAGAAAGATTTACGCAAGAAATGCAAGGATATCATAATGTTTGAAGATTAATCAGTATAACTCACCAAATGAACAGAATAAGAGAGAAAATAATACAATCATCTCAATGATGCAGAAAAAAAACATTTGAACTATTGCACATCCATTCATGATAGAGACTTCCAGCAAGCTAGATATGCTAGAAAGCCCCTCAATCTAATAAAGGCTATCTATGAAAAAACAAAAAGTAAAAACAAAAACTTGAGCTAATATTGTTGAATACATTCTTCTTAAAATCTGGAACAAGGGAAGGATCCCTGGGTGGCAGCGGTTTGGCGCCTGCCTTTGGCCCAGGGCGCGATCCTGGAGACCCGGGATTGAATCCCACGTCTGGCTCCCGGTGCATGGAGCCTGCTTCTCCCTCTGCCTATGTCTTTGTGCCTCTCTCTCTCTCTGTGTGACTATCATAAATAAAAAAAATTAAAAAAAATATGGAACAAAAGAAAGATACCAACTCTCCTCACTTCTATTGTATAATGTAGTAGGTGTCCTGCTGATTTCAAGTTGTCCTGAAAACCTATAAATAGCATGCAGTTTGGAAAATAAGAAATCAAACATTTTTTATGTGCAGGCTACATGAGCAACGAAACATAAAGCCCCAAGAAACCTATAAAACCCTCCTAAAGAATGTACATAATAGCTACTGGAACAAAAAACAAATTTTGTAAAATAACTGAATAAAAAGTAAAAAAATAATACTAATAATCAATTGCATATCTCTATACTATCAAATAACAATTAGAATAACTGTATTTTTTGAAAATTACATTATTAAAACTATATCAAAATAACACTAAAATTTAAACATTTAATAATAAATTTAATCTTTGCAGTTGACCTATGTGATTGGTAGTAATTTGATCATTGGATAAAGTAAAGAAAACTGAGGCATAAGATGGAAATCCTCCTATAATGTCTTACCATGTAGGAGTCTTATTCACCTAATTTCCCACAGATAGTACATGAAGCAACCAGAAGTGAAATCAAATTAAAGAATTATCAGCTAAATATAATGTTTAAAATAAGCTTACTTTTAAAATTCTAGACTCTAGAATTATACCAATAAAAAATGAAATAAGCCTTGAACAACCTATGGTATATTTCACAGTGAGTTTTTGCTCAGTGTAGGATTTCCTTTGACTAAATAAATCAGTACCCACCAAAGAAGGCTAATTTTAAATTTCTGAGGATTGTCCTTGATTTAGTTCTTCTTGTTAGTATTTCTGGCAATAATGTGTTGGTGTGTTTGTGTAAATGCTTGAAATATACATATATTCAGTTCTATTATATATACTCACAGTAAGTTCACTGCTTTATTTTTTAAATGTCATAAATTCATTTTAACTCAATATTTTAAATTAGATTTATTGATATTTTATTTTATATTTTGTCTTACAAAAGGAAGATTTTAAATTATTATGTTCTAAATGTGATTGTTTATTAAATTTTAGTCCCAAAATGATATCTCAAGAGATTAGCAATATATTTTGCAGACGCTTTACATATTAAACTGCACAGACTTCATATAAGATTGCCAATAATGTAAAAACACATCTAAGTAATAAAATTAAGTCATTATTAGTAGGTACACTTGACTTGAGATGGAAGATGTGTTAATGGTTGTTAAATGAGCTACAGTGTATAAAGATTTATATTATGAAAGGTGTTTAAATGATTTCAGGGATAAATATTACAACTAACATAATCATGGGGCTCTGATTTGTAATGCTGTTATTCTTCAATATGACTTTATACAGCAGGAGAACTAATTCTTAAAAGAATTTGCCTTTGTGAGTGGAAAAAAAATGACTTGTTAGTAAACAAATAAAAGAGGATACTCAACAACAGATCAGAGCTGTCATCTCCCAAATAAAAGTCTGCTTTATATTTCAAAATAATACATCACTATATACTGAAAACTATAGGAATTAGTCCCATTTGGAGTTCATTACACTTTGGATATTTTAGAAGATTCAGTTAAAAACTACTTTCCAATTTGGATAAGTTCTAGTAATGATAGAGATTTTACTAGATTTATAATTGTACTAAAACTGTACATTTGTATTTCTAAAATTATTTTAACGCTGGAATTTAAAATCACAGCATACTATTACTTACCATGAATTGAGCCCAAACAACTTGCAACTATCTACCAACATCTCCAGCTAGGCATCTCCTACATGACTCCCTTCTTGCACTCTTTGCCCTTTGCATTGTCCTGTTATTCAATATCGGAGACATTTCACCTGGTTGTACCCTCTTACAGCTGTATGTTGTGTAGCAGAAAACAATGTGGCAACCAAACCCCAATTTTGCTTCTTACTACTCTTTCTTTCAGAGCAATTTAATTTTCTAATCAAGAAATGTGTGTTTGAGCAGTTTGGCGCCTGCCTTTGGCCCAGGGCCCGATCCTGGAGACCAGGGATCGAGTCCCACGTCGGGCTCCCGGTGCATGGAGCCTGCTTCTCCCTCTGCCTGTGTCTCTGCCTCTCTCTCCCTCTCTGTGACTATCATAAAAAAAAAAAAAAAAAAATTAAAAAATAAATGTGTGTTTGAATACCTATGGGAGGACAACTTCACCCACATTTCTTCTACCAAAATCTCTAGCGGTCGGGATCCTTGGGTGGCGCAGCGGTTTGGCGCCTGCCTTTGGCCCAGGGCGCGATCCTGGAGACCCGGGATCGAATCCCACATTGGGCTCCCGGTGCATGGAGCCTGCTTCTCCCTCTGCCTGTGTCTCTGCGCCTCTCTCTCTCTCTGTGACTATCATAAATAAATAAAAATTAAAAAAAAATTAAAAAAAAGAAAAAAGCAAAATCTCTAGGGGTCTTGTCAAGCTTTGTGTCCTTTTTCTTTGAGTGGGCACCACAGTACCTTATGGCCTTTGGGATTTATCCTGAGTACAGACCAAATGTGGATGCAATGTTTCCAGTTCCTAGCTTCCTTACTTTTCTGAACATAAGGATTTTACTAAAAAGTAAGCAAATAAATAAATAAACATAACATTTTTTTTTTTTTAGAAAAAGGGGTGAGAAAGGTTAGATTCTATTGCAGATAAAGTAGATTATAATTGATGACATACATATTGGAAAAAGTACACATATACATAATGTTACATATGAGGTCACAGACCTGGTGTGGATGGCTCAGTCAGTTAAGTGTGGACTCTTGATTTCAGCTCAGGTCATGAACTCAGTGTGAGGAGATCCAGCCCCATGAAGGCCTCATACTCAGTGGGGAGTCTGCCTGAGACTCTCCCTCTGTCCTTCCTACCACTCATGCACTCTCTCTCAAATAATAAAATAATAAAATAAAATAAACAAAATAACATAAATAAAATAAAATAAAATAAAATAAATAAAATAAATAAAATAAAATAAAATAAAATAAAATAAAATAAAATAAAACAAAATAAATAAAATAATGAAGATCACAGACCTCACAAAGTCCTTATCATAAATATTGTTGCAGAACTTAATATTGGCTGGTAAGCACACTCCATAACGTAGTTCACTTTCATTCTAAAGGAGCAACTGAAGCCCCGTTGGTCCTCCGCTCTTCTCTTTTAGTACTAAATTTACCAAACTTCATAAGTCTTTCTGACTCCTTCTCATTCTCTGTGACAAATGTAGGAACCTAGTCACGTAGATAATTTGCCTTTCTAAACTAGGCATGGTATATCTAGGGAACTTGTTCACATTTCATAGATTTTTTTTAGAATACTTTAATAAAATTATGGAGAAATTGTCTTTTCTATTGCCTGCCAAATAATAGGTCTTAAATCAGCATTAGTCACTACAGCCCTCGTTGTGCTGTTTCTTCCTTTATCATTGTGATTATTATTTTTATGTTCAGCCAAGACTTTTTCTCGTTTTATTGCTTAAATCTTTACTTGGTAAGTTTACTATTATCCTTTAGTGTGACAGTTAAAATATCCTGTGGTGATATGTATTCTCACTTAAATATTTACATTTCTAAAGATCCTAGAACATGAACTTATGGAGCTGTGGAAAGAAAAGACAGCTTTTTCAGCTCATCATCTGTACCATTTCTTTAGAAACAAAATTCTTTAATTTAACAACGCCCTTTAAATTAATGAGAAAAGATTTTGTGTTTTTTCTAAACAAAATAAGCCACACTCCATTCCTTTACTGTTTATGTTCCCTTCAGAGTTAATCACACAGGCATTTATATTTCCCAGAAAATATATATTAAAACTTCATGTGTATTGAGGCTATTCTGAAAGCAAGTAAGATCATTTCAATGAGCAAAGTTGATAAGAGAATGTATCATTTCGTCCAAATCATGCTGAATTTAAGATGCTACTTTTCTTAACATTTTATTCTAGAGAAATCAATGCTAAAGTTTTACATAGAAAATAATTCACAGGCAGCTCGGGTAGCTCAGCAGTTTACTGCCGCCTTCAGCCCAGGGTGTGATACTGGAGACCCGGGATTGAGTCCCACGTGGGGCTCCCTGCATGGAGCCTGCTTCTCCCTCTGCCTGTGTCTCTGCCTCTCTCTCTTTCTGTGTGTGTCTCTCATGAATAAATAAATAAAATCTTAAAAAAATAATTCACAGTATATATGTGTATTTGGATGGAATGATACAAACTTTTAAAGATGGAAATTATAAAACTAGGGTAAATGCACTGAAGCAAGTGAAAAATTTCAAACTTGGAGTGTTAAAAACTAAATCTTCATACGTAGAAAGTCAGGAAGACATTTTATGCCATGCTCAGAGAAAATGATAGATCCACTTTTCTGTGTAAAAGTACAAGTGTAATTGAGGGCAACTACTTAATGTAAAAGCGAAATGTACTAGGGAAGTTGTTCTCCCAGCATAGATACTGCTAACCGAGCTTATTTTTTTTCAGCTTGGTAGACAATAGCTCTGATCACAATTTTCTCTAAACAACAACCTATCATTCTAATGTGTCTAGATAACTTTCTCGGTATATTACAAAATCATTTGAAAATATATGTTGGGCCTTATGGTTTTTACAGTAGTAAAATGCCAAGTACATCCAAACGAGGAAGAGAAAAACAGTTATTTATTTCTAACTTATTGTTTTAACCATCAGTAACTGCGGCATCAGGGTTCATTAAACAATAGCTGGTTTTCTACAAATTCAGTGAAAATAATTTGAAATTTCTGTAATACTTTGTTTTGTTATATTGCATATTGGTTTCTACGAATAACTAAAAGAGACAAGCTAAAACAAAATCTAGGATAATGGTAAATAAAGCAATTTGTTTCACAGTTCACTTAGATGGTGGAAATTCATACCAGAATGCATTTTAGAAACTCATCAAAAATAAGCATATCTAAGCTTGGTAATTTCAATGTGGCATATTTTCATTTTAATAGATTTTTATTAAATTCATAAAAGTTAATGGACTAGGGATTAAGTCATTATGAACTCTGTCCCAATTGTCTATTATTAATAGCATCACAATAGTGGTGCCATTGTTAAATACTTCCATTCTAAATGCCTCCTTTTAGTCAATCATGATTTTTCATCTCAGAGTTGCTACTCCAACATTTCTTTCAGATGACTCTGTTTCTTGTTTTGAGTCTCTAAGTTTTCAGAAGTCAAAGCTTTGATGTTCATGTTATATATTACAACCATAAGTATACGATGTAAATTATGCAAAAAAATAAACATGTGAAGCTTAATTTTTGTCTTTATAGGTTAGAAAAACATTACTGGCTACCCTAGTAATACCATTACACAGAATTAGGGGATGATCTCTTTAAAATTAGAATCTAAATTAATCTTCTTCACAAACATGCCTTGTCTAGGCTCTCTTCTTTACAAATGAATAAAATAAAAATGTAATTTTAGTTTAAGATAAAATTAAGAATTAAGTTTGTATCCAAGGTGTTCTCTAGTTTTGAGAACCACACTTTTTACTTATTAGCCACACATGGCCACCATTATCCCATCTATATCATGTGCTGGGATATACATGAAGGACTGATGGAATTTTTCTTCCAGTGAAGCACATCTATTAGGTAGCTCATCTGTTCAAGTACAACTTGTCAATGATATAATCCAATCAATTAATTTATTTTATGGCTCCCAGATTTTTTTTATTTTGAACCATACCCTTTTGGAGATAACGCTTTTATTAGAAAGCTTTAATGGATTTGAGATGGGTCAAGGAGGAAGTTCATTATTTGGAAGTAATTTGTGGTTGGGTTGAGTACACATCATTGCTGCTTAAATCTATACTATACTTATTTGTTCATAAATAGTATCTTTTGCTGAGTTTGATAGGAATAGCTGCTTTAATGGTTTAAAGACATTTAACGGTATATGTATTTTAAAGTAATATTTGACATAAGTGATGTAACATCTCGAGAGCATGCTTTTGGGAGCCTAATACAGTTGGGAGACCTGATTTGGATGTCCACATAGATTTTCTTCCACTCTGAGAGCTCAAAAGGACGAGCCCTAAGGCAACTTACTTAGCTCTAGAATTTGAGAGTTCAAGTCCTCTCGGCAAGATTAACTTTGTCCTTCTGGGCAGAGGCATTATAATAGCATCTTTTATTATGGAATCACATAACACTTTGTGACATACCATTCATCAAATAATAAAATAGGAACCACATTTGTAGTATAATCTTAACTGTGCATATAGAGCTTTTGTATTAGTCTACAGTATGTCCTGAAGCTAAATTTGATTACAGTTCCTCTAGCAAGATGTTTAAACTAAGTTGAATTATGTAGAGTTGTACTTATGGCTTAAATGGCACTCTCCTGTGTAATGTAAATAAAGTAGCCACTGTAGTGTACAACTATATGCATGTAAGAAAGAATAACATCAGATTATTTGGTACCCAGAGGTAATGTATCTTTTTTCTGGGAAATCCTTGATGCATTTAAAAATGTTCCATTGTCATATCAATAATAAGTATTATCTAAACCAAGCTTGCAGATTTTAAACTGAAAATAAGGCCGTGCATTTTTCGTCCATATACAGTTGTAATTTCTGCATCCCTTGACCCTTAAAGAAAGCACTGTAGACGGGAGAACAAATTAAAAGTAGTACAAATGTATGCTGTGAGTAAAATGCATAACGGGCTCATTATGCTGAAAAGGTAGTGGATTAAAATATAAATAGGTCTTAAAAGAATGTATACAAATTTATGACTAATAGATACACGATGGGTTCTTAATGGAAAGATAGGGGTGGTGAGGGTGATCAGATAAAATGTAGAGACTGTCTTTCTATGATTTACTCCTACATTCCTATTCTGGAACAGTTATAGCATTTCAGACAACTTTTTTTCCCCCATAAGAAGAGTTATTCAAAAATAATTGATCACTGCTTATGAACTTATAAAAGTTAAACTGAAGGGATGGAAATCAGAAAGAAAATTCTTTGACTTTCTGCCCTCTATTACCTCGATTAGGACATCAGAAAGCTTCTCTAAATAATTCAGGTTAAAAACGAACAGATTATGCAGTAACTTTGGAAAACATCCACGATCATAGTAAGAGATTTTAATATATGTGCATCGGTAGCTTTAGATGCAACAATTTAAGGAAATTCATTTTTATATATAGAATATATATTGTAAAACGCAGAAATTTAGCTAACAGTTAATCTATAACAAATATGAGTCTGCAGCAAAAATTCTAAACATTCAATATAAACCTTCCCCAATGTCAATAGCATTAAAGGTAATAAACCAAAACCCAAAATGTTAAATTTATTTAGAAACTTTAAATAACTGTTAATATAGTTCACAGGTTAAAGAGACAAGCATGGTGGCAATATAAGAGAGAGATTTTTTATCTTAATTAAATTTATTTATAAAACAAATTTTGCATATACATAGTTCCTCAAAAGTTCAAGAAAAAATTAGCAAACCAAGCCAAACTAGTAAAGTAAAAAATATATATTTTTAATATTAATATTAAACATAAATATACCTTTTTTGGAAAAGAGAAAACAGAATTGAAAGTATCAGGCAAGGTATTTCTATATTTATATTGGTACGTATAAATATATGTACAATTTTTCCATTTAAAGCAAAATACACTTGAAATTAATAATACAAAGACTAGTTTTGAAATAAATTTAATTAGAGATAGAACATAATATATATATATATGGACATATATATATATAGAAAGAGAAAGAGACAGAATTCTGGGGACATCCAGTAGCCACCTTCCATTTTGTATTCTCTCTCTACATTTTAGTCCAAGTTGGCATTGTTTCTGTTAAAATAATTTTACCAGGAATTTTTTATGTCTCCCATTTATTTCATTCAAGTCCACTCCATTAAAGCAAAGCCACACTCACATATCTTTTCCAGAGACACTTCGATCTTTGGTCCTGCTGAAATGCCTGAAAGACCATGACCTTAAACTTTGCAGCGGTCCTATGTCTCCATTTCCATTTACTTAACATTTCTTCAGTTGGTCTCTCTCCTCTTACGTTTCCATAAGCAGCAAGAAGAAAGAGTGACCATCTTCAATACCTTTCTAAGAAATCTCAGGTTTCTAACCAAGTTTACCACTTACAAGCTCTGCTGTCTATGTAACTGCAGTAGTCAACTGCACTAAGCATTCTGCTACTTCATTACCAGGGCCACTCCAGTTTTCAATAACATGGTCCCCATTTCCTTCTGAGCCCTCACCTACTGCATCTTGTTAAAACAAATATTTTATTTGTGTATTTATTTGAGAGAGAGCAAGCACGAGGGAGGGTAGCAAAGGGAAGGGGACAAATAGACTCTGCTCTGGGGGCAGAGCTTGACCCTAGGAGTATCTCATGACCCTGAGATCATGACTTGAGCTGAAATCGAGAGCTGGCTGCTTAACCCCCGAGCCACTGAGGTGCCCCAACTGCATCTTTAATCTGCAGATCTCCCCTAACAATCTGCTCATGTCAATTTAGGCTTTCTCCATCATGCTCCTCAAAATGCTTCCAGTCTTCAGCCACTCATAATTCCAGCACCACCTCCACCTTTGTAGCTGTTTTGTAGAGAAGCATTCTTCCTTCAGGTACCGATACCTGCATTAGTCTTCCGTTGCTGTGTAACGAGGTGCCACACAGTTACAGCTGAAAGCAATACACATTTATTTTCCCACAGTTTCTGTGGGTCAGGAGTGGAGGCATGGATTAATCAGGTTATTGGCTTCAGGGTTTCACCAGGCTGCAATAAAGATGTCAGCTGGGATGTGTTTTTAGCTGGAGGGTCAACTGAAAAGGAGTCAATTTTGAAGCTCACTTAAGCTGTTGGCCGAATTCATTTTCAGGTTACAGGACTGAGAGCTTCAGTTTTGGGCTGCCTGTCAACCAGGCGCCACCTAAGCTCTCAGAGGTCATCACAGCATTGTGCTTATGTGGCCCTTTCTTAGTTCAAATTTGGCAGCTTGCTTCTTCAAGGACAGTGAAAGAGTGACAGTCTTCTAGAAGAGAAAACCTTATACGACCGTAACACAATCATGGGAATGACATCCTATCAGCTTTGCCACATTCTGTTGGTTAGAAACAAGGTACAGTTCCTACCTGCACTCAAGGGGAGGGTATTGCACCAATGCATGGACACGGAGAGGGTTTTGGGCTACCTTAGAGTTTGTCATCCACGTAGATCTAATATACAAACGTATTTATCAACAGAATAGACAGTATCATTCATATACAAATCCATATACAGACTCATATATATATTACATATATTTATATTTATATATATATTTAAAGATTTTATTTATTTATTTATGAGAGACACAGACTGAGAGAAAGAGAGGCAGAGACACAGGCAGAGGGAGAAGCAGGCTCCATGCAGGGAGCCCGATGTGGGACTCCATCCCAGGACCCCAGGATCACGCCCTGGGCTGAAGGTGGTGCTAAACCGCTGAGCCACCCGGGATGTCCAGGCTCATATATTTTAACCAAGTAGACTTTCAAGGATTTGGAGTAATATGCTAAAGTTTTCTAATATATTGAATTGTGTCATACTTTCACTATATTTTCTCAGGTTCTACTTTACATTTTAATGGCATTCTATTAGATGCATGCACATGGATTCAAGAGAGCTATAACAAAAATATGTCTATATCCCTTTATATCATTTAATGCTTTTGTTGCTGAATTCAAACTTGTCTAATATTAGTGACAGAAATCCATTTTTTTCTCTTTTTATTTCTCCTCCCTTTCTAGACATCAGTCTGAGATACTCAAATTCATAATATCTTGTATTAGACACGAGAATATGAAATTTAAAAAATCTTTGTTAGGTATTTATGAAGCGCATGTCTGTCTCAGACCTGTTATGATAAAGCATCAACAATGAAAGGCACAAACTAACATGACCAAAGCAGGAACTATTATTTAACCTTTCAGTGTCATCTATTACATAAATATATTTTCTCAATATAAAACATCCTTTCATTCCTGTATTAGATATTTATAGTTACAGTAAAGTCATCTTTAGTCTTAAATTACTTGGGACTGTTTTGTTGCAAGAAACAAAAGGCTTTTTCTTTTATTTTAGGCAAATAAAATGGGACTATAATAATGACCTTCTCCTTGACCTTCTCCTGAAGGTCAAGAACGTAATGCAGCTGGATCATGAAGAGAAATGGAAATGGAAACTAGAAAGACATCAGGGAGTCAATCAAGGATATTACTTCTCGTTTTTCTTCCGAATACATGTTTATTTTTTTCATTAGATATTAGTTCAACCTATACCCCAATTCACAAGGCAAAATATGAACATTAAAAATACTCTAACTTTCTTTAGATCAAAGTACGTCACAGGACTAAAAATGTTAGATAAACTCCAAATTTCCAAAGAAAAGAATCTGATCAGTCTAGTCCACTTGTAATGAAATCAATTCAGGCTAAGACTTTAGTCAATTTTGCTAATTCATTTCTATTAAAATTATACATTTCATCAAAATCTGAAAATGTGTATATTATTACACAATTAGTCATAAGATTATTTAATACCTATATATTTTTTTGTTGTCTCAAATGTCACGGAAAATGATAAGGGGACTTCTCCCCTTCCTTGGTGAGGACATTTTTCCAAAGTTTTTTTGTTTGGTTTGGTTTGGTTTTGAGCTGAGAAAGAGAAAAGCAGCCCTCAACATCCGCGAGCTAGCCAAGTAGTATCAGTAAGGCTTTGGTATTGACATGAGCTAACATTACACTCACTGCTAGGTCTAGGTGCTCTCCTATTAAGCATAAACAATTTCATAAAACACAAACATAAAAAAGGCCACTCCATGACCATGATGGATCAAGATAAAACAACTCGATACTTGTGTCTGAACGTAAAGAAACAAGAGCAGTGTCCAAGACACAAAATGATTAAATCTATATTTATCCCGATGAATATGAGTGACTGGTGGCTCTTTACTAATTACAGTTTTAACCTTATGCTTTAAGAGATAAAATTTGCTAAAATAAGTAAGTACAGAATTACAGGTGTGCCTTGGAGATATTGTAGACACAGTTCCAGGGCACTGCAGTAAAGCTGAGTATCACGATAAAGTGAGCCAAATGAATTTTCAGGTGCATGCAAAAGCGAACACTAAACAGTTGACTATTAGGTGTGCACTAGCATTATGTCTAAAACATGTACAGACCTTAAATTTAAAAATACTTCATTGTTAAAAAATTGCTAACCATCATCTGAGTTCTCAGCAAGTCATAATCATCTTGCTAATGGAAGTTCTTGCCTCAGCGTTGATGGCTGTTGACCGATTAGGGTGAAGGATGCTGAGGATGGGGTGGCTGTGGCAATTTCTTAATATGAGACAATAGTGAAGTTGGCTGCATTGATTGGCTCTTCCTTTCACATACGATTAATTTATAGTATGTGATGCCATTTGAGCCTTTTACCCACATTTTTTTTCTTTCAATATTGGAGTCAATCCTCTTGAACCCTGCCACTGCTTTAAGTTCATGTAATATTCTGTCCTGTTGTCATTTCAACAGTCTTCACAGTATTTTTCCCATGAGAATTTTCCATCTCAAGAAACCACGATCTTTGCTCATCCATAAGAACAACCGTCATCCATTAAAATTTTATCATGAGATTGCAACAGGTCAGACCCATCAGAGAAATCACTATCTACAGCAACTATCGCCTTATGAGGCGTATTTCTTAAATAATAAGGCTTGAAAGTCAAAATTACTCTTTGATCCATAGGCTGCGGAATGGATGCTGTGTTAGCAGGCATAGGAACAACCTTAATCTTACTGTATATCTCCATTAGAGCTCTTGAGTGACCAGATGCACTGCCAGTGAACAGTAGTATTTTGAAAGGAATCTTTTTTCTTTTTCTTTTTTTTTTTTTGGACCCGTAGGTCTCAAACATGGGATTAAACTATTTAATAAACCATGTTGTAAACAGGTGTGGTGTCATCTAGGTTTGTTGTTCCACTTATAGAACACAGGCAGCGTAGACTCAGCACATTTCTTAAGGGCCCTAGGATTTTCAGAATGATAAATGAGCAGTGTCTTCAACTTAAAGTCCGCAACTGCATTCGCCCCTAGCAAGAGAGTCAGCCTGTCCTTTGAAGCTTTGAGGCCAGGCACTGACTTCTCCTCCTTAGCTATGAAAGTCCTAGATGGCTGCTTCTTCCAATATAAGACTGTTTTGTCTGCATTGAAAAATGTGTTGTTTACTGTGGCCACCTTTATTAACGATCTCAGGTAGAACTTTTGGGGTAACTCGCTGAAGGTTCTGTATCAGCTTCCACATCAGAAAAAGTTGAAACGGGGTGAGAATTACCAAAATGTGACACAGAGACACCAAGTGAGTAAATGGTATTGGAGAGACTTGCTCAATGCAAGGTCCTGTAAACCCTCAACCTATAAAAATGCAGGATCTGCAGAGCAAAATGCAATAAAGTGAAACACAGAAGGACCGGGTATGTCTGTACTCCAACTTTCTGACAGTATCTAAAGTCCCACTGCCTCAAATCTCTTCCCCCCGACAAAAATCACTGAAAATAATTCTAAACCCTTTTATAACAGTTTTTTTTTTTAACCCTCTTATAGAGATGTCCTGGGGTGATCATTTTCCCTTAATACAACAATTAACAAACACAATAATTACAGATGTGTTTCTGGCAACATTTGGCTGGAAGGTAATTATAGAACCAGCTCTTCAGTTCAGTATTTTCAGTAAAAATTCTGTGAGGTGTCAGAGAGACAGACCATTAGGTTACATTAGAATCAAACTGGCCTGTTTCCCTTTCTGGGTTTCCTGTTTCCTTTTTCATTTATTTTTCCTTTCCTTCCTTCTTTCTCTTTCTTTTTCCCTTCCTTCCTTCTTGTTTTTTCCTTGATTACTCAAGGAGCCTCATCTGGGCATCTCCCACCAGACAGAGGCATATCTATATCTATATCTATATCTATATCTATCTATATCTATATCTATAATATAGATATTTTTAATCAGTTTTCGAAAGTGAAAGTATATATCAAATAAACTGCATCCATTTAAATTGTACAATTTGATGAGTTTTGATGGATATATAAATACATAAACCACCACCATGATAAGGACACAGAACACTTCCACAACCTCCAAAAGATTCCCTGTGACACTTTACAGTTTGTCATTTACCCATATCTGGTCCCAGGTACAACCGATCTGCTTTTTGTCACATATATTAGTGGGCATTTTCTAGCATTTAATATATCTTAAATCTTTTTGTGCCTTGCTCCCTGCATTAGGATAACAATTTTGGGATTCATTCATGCTGACGTGCTTTCTAAGGAGACCATATACTTTTAGTTCTCTTAAGTACTATACTGGAGTATTGTTTCCTCTACACCGCCACCAATACTTGGGTTAAAAGATAAAGAGGGGCATATTAAAATTTATAAGACTTTATTTGAGCAAAAATCTATTGCAAGTGGTCAGTGCCAAACTGGAAGTGACTAGGAGGGCTCCACTGGCAGGAGCTACAGAAAAACTTACATAGAAATAGTACAGAAGCAAATAAAGGAAATGATGGGATTGGCTGTGGCTTAAAGCCTGGTCGCCTCTTTGTAATCGACTGTCCTAAGTGCTTTGATTTTGTAACTTTGAGGCGTTTACAGGACTAGGTTTTGGTTTCCCAGATTAGCTGCCACAACATTAGAAATGCCTCAGTCTAATGGCCTCCCCGTGTAACTAATTTAACACTTACTATTGTCTACTTTTCTATTTTTAGCTATCCTAATAAGAGTGTAGCTCATTGTGTTCTTTTTAGATTATTTATTTATTTATTTATTTATTTATTTATTTATTTATTTATTTATGAGAGACACACAGAGAGAAGGCAGAGACACAGGCAGAGGGAGAAGCAGGCTCCCCGGAGGGAGCCCGATGGGGAACTCCATCCTAGGACCCCGGGGTCACGCCCTGAGCCAAAGGCTCAACTGCTGAGCCACCCAGGCATCTCCTCACAGTGGTTTTAAATTACATTTCCCTAACGATCAAATGACTGAGCATTTTTTCATGTGCTAATAGCATCATTCTATCATTGTTTTTAAGATGCTTGTTCAAATTTTTTTGAGTTTTTGAGTTTTTGTCTTCTTACTGATGTATAAGAAGTGGTTATATATTCTGGTTACAAGTCCTCTGTCAGATATATGTATTGTGAATAATTTCCCCCATTCTGTTGCTTGCCTTTTCCTTTATTAAATTTGTATTTCAAATAGCAAATGGTTTTAACTTGGTAGAACTAAATCTATCATTTTTTGTGGGGGGTTTTTGTAATATCTAAAAAATCTTTGCTTAATTCACAATTGCAGAGATCTTTTCGTTTCTAAGTAGCCAAATTTGCTTATTTCTTCTCATTTTCTTAATGTCTTTATTAACTCCTCTTCCATTTTTGACAATGTCAATTTGTGTTCTTACTCTTACTCTTACAATTAGTCCTGTTAAGTATTTGTTAATTTGTTGATATTTTCAAAGAACCAAATTTTGGCTTTATTAGAAGTAAAAAAAGTAGAAATAACCCCAAATTAGCAATAACCACTTCCAGCAAAAGAATAGGATAGACAAGGTATTGTATTATCTTAATTCAATGGAATACTGCTCAGCAAGGAGAATAAAGAAACTACTGGTACATAAAACATGCATAAATCTTATAAATGTGTCTCTAACAATTCAGTCTGTCTTCCAGGTTTAAAGAACACTCAAGAGGTTTGTGTTATAGTATGATTAAATAAAAATAAACAATAAACACAATAAATGAGTGATATAAACTAGAAGGTAGGTAGTGCTGAGGAATAAAAAAAGATGATTTGTAGTTCTGTGGTGCAATAATCGGTGGCAATTTACAATAAGGTGATTAGAAAAGGATTCATTGAGGTGATATTAAAACAAGGAATTGAGAGAGGTGAAGGACAAGTCTGGGAGGGATATACTCCAAACAGAGAAAAACTGCCAGTGAAGAGACAAGAAATAGGAGAATTTTAGCAGACACGTAGGAACAAATCTGTAGAAAGAAAATGGGCAAGAGAAGAATGATAGAACGCAGTTAGAGATGATATGGACCAATGGGTGCTTGATGGAGACAAAAAGAGAGAGAGAGAGAGAGATGAATAATCAAACTCAGCTACATTATTATGGTCTGATTTTTGCTTTCTACTTCTATGTTTACTTGTATAAGAATTCCAAAGTACACACTCAAAATTTCATATAATCCCAGGGAAAATATGAAATTTGTAAAAAGAAGCGACATTATTGCCTAGAGAGCCATTTTATTTCAACATTAGGCTGGCAATCAATTGGGATTTCATAAATAAGGATCTCCAAGCATCACCTTAACAAGTAGGCTGTTTTTTTTAAACAGGTGGAAACTAGAAAAAGGCAAGTGTCCATGTTGGTGGATGACCCAGCAAGGGTGGGTAAGTGGAGGACCTGATTAGCCAAAGAGCTTATAGTACACCATGCCTAGACCAGAGAGTAAGGGTGAGTTGGAAGGGCTTGTAGGAAGAAAAGAAAAAAGTTTAGAAGTTACTGAGTGCTTGGAAAATGATCCATATTATTTTATATGATCATCTGAGCAACCCTAAGATACATGTAGGGTTGTGATCTCCTGCTACATGAAAAGACACCTGTCCAGCCTACACAAGATGTGACAATGTTAAAATTTAGCCCCATCTGTTTCTAACTACTGAGATTGCTATCTTAGCAACAGGAGATATACCTTCTTAAAGAGTGGAACTCTAAACTCTAAGTTCTCAGTTATGAACAATATCAATGTCATTTATCATCCATTATTAGGAAAACTGATATACCCAGTATTAATTTTAAGGCAGTTTGGATGCTCATCCCAAAGTGGAAAACTAATTTCATATATCCCTTATGTTTACACCTTTTTACTTGTACAAATCAGCTACATGGGAAGGAAGGTGTTGTAAAATTGGACTATATCATCTGCTAGCAAAAGATGGGTTTCCGTGTCTCTATTGTCTCCAGGAGTCAATATTATGAGATAACAATTATAAATTACTCAATTGGGGTTACAAGAAGCAGAGATATTTTTTAAGGAAATTCTGAAAACATAAGAACTCATAATGAAATCATGTGAACTTCTGTATAGAAAACAAAATTTCATCTAGTTATTAGGCAAATGCACATTTTTAATAGCTACTAGTTAAAATATTCTATCTAGCAGGAAGAAAAAAATTCCAAACTCTTTGACTGCATGCAAATCAGAACAAAATGTTAGTAAACTTCCTTTGCTTTACATTTTTGGAAATGAAAATGTCAAAAACAATTAGAAGCAAATAGCAAAGATGAAATTCAACCTTCCAGCAAACTTGCCCTAGTTTTCAAAATCACACACAAGTCCACATTTCAGTATGAATTGTTCACAAGATACCAATTATTACAGTTAATTCAGGTGAATTTGGTTATATCAACAAATTTGATGAAGTCCAGTAAACTCTGAAGAGGCAACCCACTTCTTTCTCAGTTTACTCCAAGAGAGCCGAAGCTCTGGAGTTTCTGAAGTTGGCACTTCACTAATTGCAATTTTAATTGCTGTTGATTAGCTAATTGATGTAAAATTGAACCCATTTTTCATATCTACAGAACTCTTAGTATGCCAATCCATCTCTGTGGGGTACTTTTAGATGAGGGACATAAAAATCCAGCTGAAAGAGGGGGGAAGGGCCAACTGTAGGATTACACAGACATCATCTTATTTGTCTTTTATCCAAAATATATAGGTTTTACTCTATATATTTTTAAACCTCAAGTTTATTCGTCTTTGTGTTATGCTCAATTTTTTCTTCTTTTACATGAGGCTCGAATCCCATATTATTGAGACAATTTTAATTCCAACCTCATCCATTAAGTTTCAAATAATTTGTTTGATGTTAGGATATTCAATTCAAATCATTTTAATGATTATCTGTTTCAGGAATTGTCACATAATGCTAAACTTTGGCTCCTGAATCTCCCTGGCCAATGATTCCTAGAACAATATAACCCTACAAAAATCATACCACTGGGGACTAAAATTGTTTAGAAATATGAATCTGGAGAATTTCCAAAGAAAGATTCTGCTGCTTCAACGGTACATCTTATTCTGTCACTGGCAAAGGAAAATATTCCCCTTCAAGGCACAACACACGGAGTTCCAATACTCTGACTCTTGCACACTTCTAAGACAATGAACACTTCATAAAATTCTTCCTGCCACCTTCCACATCCATGACATACTAAATACAAACGCTCTGTGTTGTTTATCAATGGCCCATAAGCATCATTTCATTTTTCTTTGCATAATCACATTATTCCCTCAACCCATAAATCTGTGTGTGGTGATTACAATTCTTGCCCATCAATCCAAATTCCTTTTTCCCGTATACAGTATTTATTGAATGGATCAAGGGAACGATCCTTCAAATGAAAATGGGATCAGCTAGTCACAATTAGGTCATTAATACATCAGTAAAGTTACTGTTCTTCAAAACAATGAGAAAATAAATCTTTAAGGAGATTTACATTAATGTAGACCTGTTAATGAGCAACCGTGGTGTAATTTCTCAAAACCTGTGTGACTTTGTCACTTAATAAAATTTACATAATATTTTAAGGTCCACATTTTTGTATTTATCATAGAAATCACTTATGGTAGCAAATGTCTTTCTGACTATTGACAGCTTCTAAGATTTTTCTCTCAGTTTTAATAAAAATATTAACAAGTTTTTAAGGGAATGAAAGTAGTTATTGTAATATATTAAATAGGGTATTAATTAGAATTATAATACCACCAAGCTCATTACTAAAGCATCAATCTGATCCAAAATCTTCTTTACAGATTACATCGTGAAGTTCATTAATAAAACAGCTAAACAAAATGTCATCTGAAAATCATACATTTCAACAAGTCATTGTTTAGGGGAAAATAAATTTTTGATGAATTAAAACTACATAGAAATATACTTTTTAAAAGGATTTACTTATTTTTGGAGACAGAGAGAAAAAGGGCAAGAACGATGAAGGATAGGGGGAGAGGGAGACAGGAAAGGAGAGAGCATCTCCAGCAGATTCTCCACTGAGCATGGAGCCTGTGGAGATCATGACCTGAGCCAAAGCCAAGAGTCAGATGCTTAACCAACTGAGCCACCCAGGTGCCCCTAGAAATACAAGTTTATAGCTAAGGCTCCATAAGCAAGAGATTTTGTAAAAATATTAGAGTTTTGTTTTTTTTTTTTATAAACACAAGTTGTAGTGATCTTATCATCTGCTAAAGATTTAGAATTGGTCCATTTTAGGAGATCCCCAGAAGGCAGTTTTCCTCCATGTAAAAATTAAAGGCACCTACTAGCAAGAGGAAATTCTGGATGAGTGTGCATAAGCAAATAATAGCGAATATCTATAACAAACTAGACTACTGTTTTGTGCATCTCTGCTCTGCTACGGGTTTTGAAGGGGACACAGTGCCTGAGATAATGCAATAACTACATGATGAGTATCAGGTTTAATTTGTGGTTCGATGCATCAACCTATAGAGGGCAAACACTGGTCAATAAAACTTTTATATGGCACACAGGTTAAAAAATCAGGAAGATACATAGGTAGACATGTTTAATTTACAGAAGTATTTGACGTAAAAACAGTTTATGTAGCACTTATCACTAAAATGGAAAAAATGACAATGAAATTTATGTAAACCACAGCTTGTTTGCTTTAGAATGTATTAACATTTTCTAAAAATTAATTATGATCTTTCTTCTACTTTTTGTTAATTCTAATTGGCCACCTACTAGCCTTAGCTTGAATCAGCTAGTATGTACATATATATGTATATATGTATCCATATGTGTACACATATGCACATAATACATACTTTTTTAAAAAAGATTTTATTTATTCATGAGAGACACACAGAGAGAGAGAGAGAGAAAGAGAGAGAGGCAGAGGCACAGGCAGAGGGAGAAGCAGGCTCCATGCAGGGATCCCAATGCAAGAACTTGATCCTGGGACCCCAGGATCAGGCCCTGGGCCAAAGGCAAGCACCAAACCGCTGAGCCACCTGGGGATCCCTGTGCACATACATACTTATACATAATTTAAAAATGCTTTGGAGCAAATAGGTAGCTAGAATGCCAACAACTTTTATTCCATAATTATAAGTAAGATATTGAGCTCCAAAAACTTCTGATATTGAAGGCATTGCCATGTGACTAGCACAGGGTTTTAGATTTTATGTGTTGTGATGGGTGATTTTATGTGTCAATCTGGCTAGGAAATGG
Organism: Canis lupus baileyi; assembly: GCF_048164855.1. Lineage (NCBI taxonomy): Eukaryota > Metazoa > Chordata > Mammalia > Carnivora > Canidae > Canis > Canis lupus. The sequence goes on from NC_132857.1 coordinate 53,152,828, forward strand.
TGCTCAATGGTGCTTGGTCAAATGCTATCTAAATGATGCTGTGAAAGTATTTTGTAGCTGTAATTCATATTTGACTTTAATAAAGAGGTTACCTGCAAAAATGTGGGTGGACCTCATTCATCCGGTCAAAGACTAATACTGTCATCTCCATCTGGTTCCTATTCATATTTCTCTCGAGAACCTTAAATGATACGATGTGTTCCGGCTTACTGCTTACCACCTCTGTAACCCTGGGACATTGCTTTGGCATCTTTGAAACTCTGCTTCTTCTACTTTAAAATGAATGAATGGTCTATTTTTATGTTTACTTTACCATGTTAATAACACCTAACAGAAGCTCTACCCCCGACACATTTTTAAGTGTTATCTGTAGGCATGATGTTGTACAGCGGCTCGTGAGAACTCACTCATCTTGTATAACTGAAATTCTCTACCTGATGACTAGCAAATCTTCATTTTCCTTCTTCCCTGGCCCCTAAAAACCACAATTCTCTTCTTTCCTTCCAGAAATCTGACTATTTTAGATACTTCATTTATGTGGAATCATGCAGTATTTGTCCTTCTGTATTTGGATTATTGCACTTAGCATGATGTCCTCCGGGTTCAACCATACTGTCACATACAGCAGGACTCCCTTCTTTTTTGAGGCTGAGTAATATTCCATTTTATGTATCTAATAATGCTTGTAAGTTTGTAATGAAGGGTAAATGGCATAAGGAATGACTGTCACTGTAGAGGTGCTCCTCAAAAGATAGCTATTATATTTAATAACTGTTTAGGGAATTAAGTTTGAAGAGAAAAACTAAAGTTGATAGAGTTGGTATCTGCCCTCTTAAAACTATAGACATTACTGAGATGTTAATCTTCTGATAAAATGAGCAAAACTTGAAAGTGATAATTTATAATTATTTAATACATACAAACATTAAGCATGACAGACATGGAGAGAGAGAACCAGGAGTCTCGGACATGTGGTCATGGCACACCTGGCCCTTGGAAGGCCTGGGTGAGTAGGAGAGAGTGTTTTTTTTTTTGTTTTTTTTCCCTACTTTTTTCTTTGAATAATTTTAGGTTCTTCCCTCTTCTCATTGTCTTTCTCTGCCTCATTCCTCAGTTTTCAATTGTTTCCCTCCAGCCTCAGCTGTGTCACAGATTTATGATATCTGAGTAGAAGCCACAGTCCCTCTTCAGTATAGTGGAAATTGTTAATGAAGGCAGTGATCATTCACAGTTCCCTGCACAGCTCCCTACTCTTCATTGGGATTAGTCAAATTGGATTTGTAATGTGCTTTAAACTCCTCAGAGGCTGTTATGTAAATAGTAGGAGATATTTTAGTCCTATATTGTTCTGATGGCTCTGTTGCCCTGCAGGATCTGTCTCTTCCCAATTCCACCTGCTAAAAGAAGTTCACCTCTTTTTATAAATTTTCAGCACTTAAATTTTTAGTGCATTAGAAGACTAAGAAACCTACACACAAAATGTAAGTACAAGTGCTATAAAGTGATAAACATTTAAAGCAAACAAGCAGTAAAGCAAAAACCTAGAATCTCTTGGAATTTGGTTAATCATGAGCCCAGGATAATGCACTATGAGACCAGCACGTCACTACCTGTGGTAAAGTAGCAAGTTGAAACCATCATTGAGTCTGGGCCTGTTCACTTTACCACATGATTGTGTGGAGTAGATGAGTCAATTAATCTTAGAGATCTTCATGTTTTTCATTGATTAACAGGAGAAATAAATGTTGCAGATGTTTGTGAGGATCACATAGTGCAATATTTGTGAATGTACTTTGTTTCTAGCATTTTACCATGTACAAAAACACTACTACATAAAAAATACCAAGGTGTGTTTGTTTTCCCATAAAAGCATTATTTATTTAGAGATCACATCTTCTAAGGCCCTTAAAGTGTCCAGAAAGAAGAGTATTTCATTTTTTTAAAAATCGACATTCAATCTTGGTTACGCATCTTTTGTTACTTGATTATTTGATTACTGTCTTCTGCTTCTAATTATCAAAGATATTATCACACATACTGACCCCCTCTCAGTAAGTGCCAGTACCACATCATCAGAACTTTCTCAAAATAATTATTGCTTGATTTCTAAGCTGGTTCAGGTTGCGTGCTACTAAGTAGAACATTTAAAAGATACTGAGAGCATAGGGTGCCTGGGTTGTACAGTCCATTCAGGAACTGACTCATTTTTCTGCTTAGGTTGTGATCTCAGGACCTTAATTCAGGGTCGTGAGATGGAGCCATACAGGGGGGCTCAGCAGAGAGTTGGCTTAAGATTCTCACCCCCTCTTCCTCTGCCCCTCCTGCCACTACCTGTGTGAACACTCTCTTTCCCTAAAAACAAACAAACAAAAAAACGAGAGAAAGAAAGAAAGAAAGAAGAAAGAAAGAAAGAAAGAAAGAAAGAAAGAAAGAAAGAAAGAAAGAAGAAAGAAAGAAGAAAGAAAGAAAGAAAGAAAGAAAGAAAGAAAGAAAGAAAGAAAAAGAAAAGATTACTGAGAAGAAATCATTTACCTCCTCATCATCTTACAGATGTTTACAGGTGTTTTCACTAGGAAGTTTGATCAAAAATGTAAATACTTAAATTGCCTATTTAAGAATTATTTTCAGCCAATAGTATCATATATTATAACAGTGTGGTCTTAAAACTTTTAATATGTCCCTATCTCTCTTCATAAAAATCAGCCCCAAAACAAGGGCTTCTGAAACTGTTTCTGAAAACCTGTCAAAATAATAAAAGACATGAAAGCATTAAAAATACATTGGAGTAAAAATATCTCTGAAACGAGGATGTCATTTCTTCTCTAATCATCTATTGGCATTAAATTGGAACATTGGTTGAATTTCAAATAAAATAAGAGGTCTCTCAAATTTAACTGTCATATTATGTTACCCTATGTGATTTTATGAGATGTTGTGTTAGCAAAGAATGGGAAAGCACTGAATATAATTCAGAGTACTATAAACTAGATAACGTGACTTGACAACTGAAATTTAAAAGGGAAAGTACTTACAGTAGTTTCATATCCGACATCACCACCAACTTGTACATCTAACAAAGAAATTTAGTATGAGGGTTGGTAACGATATGTTGCCAAGAAATGTGTGGATCGAATTTCAGGAAAGATTCAAATTCTGTTGAGTAGTTTTAAGATACTTCTTTGTTGCTGAAAAATAATTCCTTTGTTTAAGTGTTACAATGTAACATATAGCAAGAAAAAAAAAAAAAAACCAAGTTCAACTTCAACTATATCATCACCAAACAATTTGAAACCAAATCCTTACTTTTATACATTTCTTCCTGGTGAAGAGAGAAAAGATCTCTAGCTTTGAATAATATTTTAGATGGCAAAAACCATCTCTAAATGAAGATCCTTTTAAGGCTGTGATATTATGTTCTTTAAGTCATCAATATTCTGGGCATGGCTTACTTTACAGAGAAGATTCATTCTTTGCTGAGACATAATTGCATTATCAGATATTAAGAAGAAACCATAAACCACAAAATGGAAATCAGCTCTCCAACGGCCATTTTATACTCTGAAGATGATTTTATTTTAACATTTTTGTTGTCAACCACAGAGCAGCATGCTAAGATGGGAAACCCAAATTTCAACATCACTCTAACCTGAATAAAATTTAAATATATGAACACTAAATTGAATAATCAATAACAGATTTTTAGTCAGATAACCATTTCTTTGGCAGTAAACAGCATATAGGCAAATGCATCTAAGCAAACTCCATCTTCATTAGTGTCACAGCTTTGCCAGATCTTTTAGAAGCAAGAAGACATTTTCATGTTTTCCAACGTTCTATTGTTTTTCAGTCTCCATCAAAAATTTGCAATGACACTACCACTTTCTATTCATTGTCTATTCAGATTTGTAAATGGAATTTATTGCAAGCAATGTCATTTTACAGATTAAATTAATGTTATTATAAAGAGCTTTAAAACTCAAAAATATTTATGAGTCATGCTGAAAAAGGATCTGTACTCAGTTATAATGATTAATAAAGAAGTCCCCCAAGTTTTCACAGATGAAATCGCCACCATGTGCATATTTTGAGCACAAATCAGATAACAATAATTCTAAAAGAAGAATGAAAAGAAGCACCGAGTCACTAATGCATCAGTTGGATCAACATGTTATTGGTGGATTGAGTGAAATTTTGCTTTCAAAGTTGGTTAATCTGTGCATAGGCAAATGTGAAAGTGTGGGTGAACTGAATGTATGAGAATTTGAACATAAATATCTGTGGGAGATCATTATAATATTTCCCAACCAATTTCACCTCTTCAACATGACATTACTGGTTGCTGTTCCCATCATCAATAAATGGAGCCTATTTGTCTATTCTCCTGTGTACAGGCTGGACATAGGTAAATAGAATGTGGCTTTTCTAGTCTTCATGTAAAGGGTTGAGTATGCATGAGGCCAGGTGGAAGGAGCTGAAGAATCACCTGGACCATCTACATGATGATGAGAAAACATAAATCTCTGTTTATTATTTTTTAAATATCTGTTATTTAAGCCACTTTGTATGCACTTATAAATGAACTAGACAACTTAAAAATTAAGGTGAGATTGAAAAATACTTAGATATTAGATGTTACATCAAACTTCATCAGGTGTTCTGTTTCTGTCATTTCTATGGGAAGTATAATACTGATAATTCAGGCACTCATAACTACTTGGAATCTAGTCGTTTGTTAGCAATGGGGGCTAGAGAAACAAAAAGTGTCTAAAGTGTAAACCATTGTATTCATTGGAGTAGAACCTTAGTTAACTGGAAGTTCCAATCAAACTATAAAGAGAAAGATGACAACAAACTAAGCTAATATTAAGGATTTGTTTGACTTTGCAGGTAATTTTGAGTTATGTTTAAGAATAGTGGTTCTCAAATATGAAGGATTTTAAATTCACTGTCCTGATTTCCACTCTAGAGACACTGATTCAATTAATCTGTAAGGTCGGAGTATCAGGAACTTTACTCAGGTAAAAAATATAGTCAGTCTAGGGGTACCTGGCTGGCTCAGTTGGTGGAGCATGTGACTCTTGATTTTGGGATTGTGAGTTCCAGCAGCCCCACACTGGGTGTGCTTAAGTATACCCAGTATACCTCTAAGTATCTAAGAGGATACTTAGAAGTGAAATTAAAAAAAAAAAAAGACATAGTCTAAATTTCTTCCTTGTATTTGTTACATGTTTATAGAAATTGTATATACATGCAGAAAGAGAAAAAAATACACACACTTATTGAAAGATTGAGAAAGAATTTACATATATAGGAAAAGTTTATATATGCAAATTACATAGAAAGAAATTACATATATATTATCTATATAATAAAAGTACAAGGTCACCATTATTACTATTGGTTCTATATCTATTATTTAAAGAACTAGCAATAATGGTGACCTTGTACTATTACCAGATCCTAAAACCTGAAATAATGTTTATATTATTTTATAAAGAAGATGCACTATTGATTTTTTTTTTTTTTTTAGAAATATTCTCAATGGGAAAAAAAAAAAGCTTGAGGAATTTTAGGAACGTCTCTGGCTAAAGACTGAGTAACAAAACTGCTATCTCTATTATTCTGTTTACTTAGAATTACTGTTAATCTTACAAATTCACTAAGCTAATTTCTGAAATGGTTTACATGATAGGTTTTTTTAAATTATGCTTAAGATTCTAGAAATTTACATAGTACTATTATTCCAAATAATCCAATTATAATCCTTATAATATCTCAGGGAGCAAAATACTTATCAAGTTTAATAATGATCACATAAGCAGAAAAATTGCCACCCTATTAATAGATGTCACTGTAACATAAATATTCTATCCTTTGATGTTTTTACCTAATTGTGGTTTACTTACAAACCGTGTAAATCCCAGGGTAGTTTCCAAAACAGTGTTCTCTTTCTCACACACACAATAATGGGCCTTTTTACTAGGTTCTTTAAAGGTTGCACTAAGTAGATAAAGCTGTTTATTTGGACTAATTTAAATATCTGGATATAAAATATACCAATTATATGCAAGATAATTAAATAGAAAATTAATTCCTATTTATTTTTAGATTTACATTTTTACTTAAACTTTGTACAAAATTAATACAAAGGACAGACTCTCCTCATTCTCTTCTGTAAGTGTTCAAAATTAATTCCCACACTGAAGATACTGCACGTTAATTTACCTAACTTGAAAACCCTCACTTTTCAGATCATCTCCAAAAGAAGTGGTCAATACATGCAAATCAACATATTATACGTTTTCACACATTTTCTAATGCTCTTCTCCCCTTTTTGACTTTCACTGCAAAATTTGGTAATCGTTGCATCATTTCTTTGTTAGTTTTATATCTGCCATGATAAAAAACAACATTTTTTTCTAGTGTTACCAGATATTAATATGAACATGATGATTGACGAAATTCTGAAATTTATCAGGATTTTTATTTTCCCCAAGATCATACACGGCTCCTAGAATTATAGCTCTGTTCCTCAAAGACAGTTGAATACAACAGTTTTGATGTACTATTTCCATGGCAATACATTTTGGAATTCTGATGGTGTTTTCTCCATAGAAAGGCTTTTTGGTCACTAAGTAGCAGGGATTGTGGCTGGCAAACTGCATTTTATGACAAGACAGAAGGGCCTTTATTCCAATTAACTGAGTGACCTGGGACAACCACTTCAGTCACCCAAATACATGGCCTCTGTCAAAAAGGCAGAAAAGTAAAATACCTGCTATCAAACGCTGCAAATGGACTTGGTGAGAATGCACACATTTACATGTGGAGAGACACATGTGTCCAGTGCCCTTCCAGGTCCCGATGAAAGGCAATGGCATTCTATCCTGAACAAATGAATGATAAAGTGCACTGTACTCTTGCCTAGAGAAGTGTTATTCAAGTATTGTCAGGAACCCCCGTGTCCCCCGCAAAGAAGTTAGATGCATTCTCTACTTTAGCATATAATTATATATGTTATAGTATTTTTACTATATACACAATATGTTTATATAAAGCAATAGCATTGCTATAATGATAATAAAACTAAAAACAACACATACATTATATTTTATCTTGTGTAATAATAAGAGTAAATGCACATATTATATTTTATTAAATGTCAGGCATGGCCATCTAAATGCTTTTACTCATTAAGTCACTTAATCCTCACAATAACCCTTATTTGGCACATTGGACAGAGAAAAATCAAATGAGGTACAAAGAGATTAATAACTGGTCTAGATCTCATAGCTAAAACCTACAATGTCTTGGAGCTGGAATTTGAACATGGTAAGCCTAGCTCCCAGACTTTATATTTTAAAACACTACATGAATCTGCTTCTTACATAGTGTAATTATCACAATACTATTGCAATTCAGCTTCTGTTCAGGTAATGTATCTTGGTACTTGGAAGAGATTCTAACACAGTTATTTTTCCACGCCAGAAGAATAAATTATCAGAATATAGTGTTCTTTTACTAAATCTCCTTGTATTATAAAAAAAAAATCACTTAAGCTTAACACTGGTATTTTGATACTAGTTTAACTTTGAAAATGGCAATATAAGTATTTCTTAAACATGCAAAGTACAGAAAATATTTGAGTATTTCATATAAAATAACGTCATTTAATAATGTTCATGTATATACTCTTTCTAATTACACTAAGAGTTTCATAGATGTATTAAGTTGCATGTCTGTTGCATTAGCCGATTCTTTCCGACATGTTGACTGCTCAACATTGTCTTAAACATAAACATGAATATAAAGTCGTCTTAAACAATAGTAGGAAGCATGTATGTTGGTAAAAAACTTAATCAGGTTACTAGGTTTCAGAGGAGTGAGCATATATAGAGAATGTTGTAGCAGTTGAAATAACTGATGATAATGTGGCAAAGAAAGCTAGGATAGGACACTGACAGCCCGCTACATGTAAGGTAAGCACAGGTAGAGGAGGGTGGTGTATTCTAAACCAAGTGATAATAACAGCAAGATCAGCACAAGTGACTAAAGTTACAGTGACTTGAATTTTTCTCACTGGCTTCTAACTCAGTATGTGGTGTCCTTTTGCTCTTGCTTGAAAATAAAAGTTGGGGAGAAGGAGAAAACAGGAAGAGAAAAAGTTAATAAAAGAGAATATTTGATAATCTATGGATCTTCTAACTGGCCAGGACGGTGGGAGAGGGTACGGTGAGAGGCGATTTGCTGTGAATAGTTACCCAAAAGGCCAGTTGTGGTGACTGTTTTGTTTCATCTTCCAAATGAGCCCCCAAGGAAACCATATGGTATATAGCTTTCCTAGGGGTACATGGAAGCTTATGCCTAACATCTATTGGTTAGAGTTAACTGGTTTTATATTTGGAGGCTAACTAGAGAGAAAAATGCTTACTCATTCTGCAAAAATAAACTTCAGATGAGTCAAGTTTGTTTATATTTTTAAAATATGAGTATTTGCCTCCGGAGACACGCAATCATAGCATCATTTGTAGCAAATTTATCACTGCAGGTTTAGAGTTTGGATTGAGAATATCAAATTAAGTCCCCAAATCATTAATCTTATAATAAATAAGTTTTTGACATAATCAGATTGGATATAAACCTCTGTTTTCAGCCTGCATCCAGTACTCAATCTAGGGAAGCTAAAAATTTTAACTTCTGTGGAGGGAAATAAAGGGGTAGTTGGAGGAGATGGCCAGGATGGGTGAGTAAACAATAGGCAACCCAGACTCAGGAAGAAGTGGGAGACAAAAATGGGCCCTAGAGCTCCAGCGATCAATACAATATTCTCCACCTATGCTGAGAAATATGGCAGCCAATTAACAGGAAGACTCATGGAATCACTGACACTGTTGTGGAAACTCCAATAACACACAGGCCCCAAAATCTCTATTAATATTTAAATTGAATCTGACAAATACTCCTAAGTGTTGAGACTTGAATGGATTTGAACCTCATCCACACTCAGAGGTGCTCTCAACTGTTGCATAGGATCATTCTAATAATTATATTAAACTCTCTAAAACGTAACACCCATTTTAGACAAATGGATTTTTTAGTGTGAATTCCTTTCAGTTTGGAATCCAATCATATATACCAAAGAGAATGAAGTCTAGGATTCCATAGTCTTAATACTTGGGTAGTCTACATTCTTTGAGAGACAAAGAGTTTTTAGTGAATCTAGGAAACCTAACAGATGCTGCCAATGTACTCTGGAAATCACATGAGGGCTTACCCATTCAGTAAAAGTAGATCACGTTACTTAGGCCAATAACCCTCCCACAGAGGAATTTTTTTTTAAGATTTTATTTATTCATTCATGAGAGACACAGAGAGAGAGAGAGAGAGGCAGAGACACGTGAGGCAGAGGGAGAAGCAGGCTCCATGCAGGGAGCCCGAGGTGGGACTCGATCCAGGGTCTCCAGGATCACGCTCTGGGCCGAAGGAAGCACTAAATTGCTGAGCCGTCGGGCTGCCCCCACAGAGGAATTTTTTAAAACCATGTTCTCTCTGACCAATTTTTAAAAAGTATCAGCTATGTATAATAATATACATAATATAGTCAAATAATGTAACGTTTTTATAGTCAAAAAATAGGGAAAAAATGAGAACCTAGAAGACATTTGCTAGTTTCTCAGAAAGAACAAGGAAGAGTTCTACTTTCAGTATGGAAAACAGATTTCTTAATAAACCAACGTTTTACAGATAGCAAATGTAACATCTAGGCAAAAGATGGGGATCTGGAAAATAAAAAAAAGCAGGCTGATTTTGAAGAGGATCCAAAATCTAAGGAGGTTGGTGGTCTGGGTGAGTTTCCTGTTTTGGGGGCTTTATACTGAGGGTAGCTGCTGTGGTGCACAAAATTCCGATAGAGTGCCTTTCACTGTTCTGGCTAGAAGGACAGGGAATGAATGTGCAGCCTGGATAGAATTTGTGAAGGTTGAGAGAGAGATCCAAAAATAGGTAAAAGACTCAAAGTTTATGTGTATAAATTCTGTTAATGTTTCTGGCTCACCTTCCAAACAGGTATTCATGAGGTAAGCTGAAAACATTCTGGGCTAAGATTGAAATACAGTAAGGAAAACGAAGATTCCATATGCTATCTACTTAGGCAAGGCTGAGTTTTTCAGTTGAGTCTAACCAGGTTCATTTTCTTCTAAAGCAAAAACATCATCCTTCTAAGAGGACTCGAAGAGCATCCAGAGTCTCCACAACAGAACTGTAATGATATTCGAGATATTATAGACAGCTTTATATAATTAACTTGAAAATTTAGACAAATGGACAAATCCTAGGAAACTATTATCAGATAGCAAGGATTACTTTGAATCTACAGTCATTATGATATTGACACAAGGATAGAAAAAGAGGGATACAGAAAAGAGAACCCAGAGACACATCCTTGTATGTATGGACTCTTGATTTATAACAAAGGTGCGAGTGTAGACAGGGAGGGAAACTTAAAAATAACACCTGCCTTACATAGGTAGGTATAGGCCTAAGTGTGAAATGAAAAACTATGAACTTCTTAAGGATATTGCAGAAAAATATCTTTCTATTTTGGATAGAAAAAAGTTCTTTTAATTAAGAAAAGAAAGCACTAAAGAATTAAAGATAAGAAAAAATTAAGCCAGATTAAAATTAAGAATTTTTGTTCTTCAGAGATACCATATAAGGATAATATAGAAATGCTAATTAAATCCATAATGAAAGTCTACTCTATACCAACCAGATTGGCAAACATTTTAAAATTTGACATTACCAAGTGTCTATTGATGATATGAAGCACCTGGATTTTCCATACATGGTTGTTGGCCATAAAAAGTCATCCAACTGCTTTATGAAAATATCATACCCAGTATATTTGAGAAAACTATAAATCTAATTTTAAAAAAAGATTTATTTATTGATTTGAGAGAGAGAGGGAGACGCATGAGTTGTAGGGGCAGAGGGAGAGCTGGTGAGAGAGAATCCCTGTGGGACTCCATCTCAAGTCCCTAAGATTCCCCAGGAATCAGGGGCTCAATCGACTGTTCTACCCAGATGCCCCCCACCAAAACCACAAATCTGCTTTTGAACGTGGACTAGAGAAGTAGGTAGAATTTTTTTTAATACCCCCAAACTTGAAACAATATAATTTTCAATCAATAGTAGGATGGGAAAATAGAATGTGGCATGTTAATAAAATATTATATAGCAGTTCTACTTAAAATATTGTCCACTGGCTGACAGTGATACAAGAAATGCTTGATACAGGTCTGTGAAGAGATTAGGAATTTGTACCAGAATAAAACAATCAACTACTTCACTAAGCATACTAGATTTTGCTTGTTTTAGCAAATATTTTCTCAATGAAGATATAATACATTGATTTACACCCTTGTGTGTTCATTTACATTCCTTGTGGAATTGTCACTTGAGAGCCAACTACTTTGAGTGGCACTGATATACAGTCAGGAAAATGAACAAACCAGATCTACATACTGTAATATAATCCTAGAAACATGTTTAACAAAGAAAAATTTGGAAATTCTGGAAAAATTTGGAAAAATTTGGAGATACTGGAAATTCACACAGTATGTTTTGGGGTACCTAAAAGATCTAAACAGGAAATACTAATTTATATTAAAAATGTATTAAAACTAAAAAGGAAAAAAATGAGGAATTGATTATCTCCAAAGTCAGAATATGTTGATTCTCTACAAGGAAGTATATTATGTGTGTGATCGGGAAAGAACTAATGGGGGATCTCTGTTGGAAGTGTTCTGTTGATTGATTTGGTTCATGGTTACCTGGGTGGACACTTCATAATTATTTTTAACTCTCTACGATGGATATTTTATGCAACTTTATATGTGTGTGCTACTCTCCTATTAGAAAAAATAAGAATAAAGAAATTTTCTGTAGGTAATATCTAAACAGGAAAAATATTTTAGGCAAAAGGAAAAGGTTACTAAAGGGGTATATAAAAAAAAAAAAAAGGAATAGATTAGTCCTTTGTCCGAAGAAAATCACACTTATCTGAATTGAACAGAGTAATTAAAAAAAAAATATGGACAGTCCCATTAGGGCCAGGTTTAAGAATCCAGCCTTAGAACCACTGAAGGTATTGAGGAGGCTCTGAGAAAAAGGCACCATCCTAGGAGGAAGACACATGAAGAAATGAGAACATAAGTATGTTAGCCAATCGTTAGAGTCACGGGAAAAAAAGTCTTAGCTACGTACCTACAAGTGATACAAGAAAAAGAAAGCAAAGAGGAAGAAGTATAGAAAGGAAGGAAAGAAGAGAGGGAGGGAGAAAAACATGAATAATAATAATGAAGTCTCTGTGCTAAAAAAAAAAAAAAAATCGGGAAAGGGAAATAAATTGAAAATGGATTGAAGATCACAGAGTAAAAAAGACCAGGGTGAGAAAAGAATGTTATGTGGAGAATAAGTGAATAGCAATGGATGAATCACTATCTCTAAAATCCTAGTGCCCAAACTGTAAGTCAGCGTCTCAGGCCCTGCAGCAGCTCTGACTAACACTGGGTCTCCCCAGCAGTGGCAACTAGAGATCTGGAGACCTACTAAGTGAAAGGAGACAGCACCTGTCCCCATACTTGCACCATGGCTTGGTGGGATGGGGACAGAGGGACTACAACGGACACACCTGTTCAAAACACTGGGGGAATGGGAAGCAAGCAGCAGCCAGTGATCTGGAGTTATTTTGAACCTGAGGATGGGCATGTAGTGACCTTTCTTGCTCAGCAGCAAGAGGAGCATTGTTCAGGGTGAGCCGAGGGAGGGCCAGCCCAGGCCTGCAGGCATCTTTACCCCTGTCTGAAATTCTCTTTAACCAAGATGCCTTTCATGCGACCTCTGGGTGGCTCCGCGGTTGTGCATCTGCCTTTGGCTTGGGGTGTGATCCCAGAGTCCTGGGATCGAGTCCCACTCCCCGCAGGGAGCCTGTTTCTCCCTCTGCCTGTGTCTCTGCCTCTCTCTGTGTGTCTCTCATGAATAAATAAAATCTTAAAAAAAACAAAAACAAAAACATGATGCCTTTCAGAGAACAATGGTCCATGAGTGGTGTTAGGCTACATTTTGCTACATCTACAAAGAGGGAAATGCAGAAATCAGAATAAATATTTAGAAAATTTCACGATGCTTTTGTCATTCAAGTGAGTGACAGCGCGGTGCTGTTGTCATAAAGCGTAACAGACTGTGGGCACTCTCAAAGTTGTGATGGATCGCATGCGTTTTCAAGCACAGTGGACACATGACACAACATATGATATCTAAGTTGAGGTTGTGAAACCACTATAACGGACTCAATTCCTTCTAACTTTTTTGTCCATACAATCATTTAAAATTTTCATCAAGCTTTTAAAAAACACAAAAACTGTAGTTTAACATTATTAGCTATATTGGGAAAGTAAGCATTGTATTATTCATTTTTTAACCCTAATTTGCATTTGATGAAACAAACTTGAACTCTGTGAATGCAGCAGCAGAAACAAACCAAATGATGACAATAGAAACGATTCTGAAGAAATGAGGATCAAATGAGCTCATACTAGTTTTACTTAAAAGTATGACCTCTCATAGATTTACCATAATTGATGGTAAGTCGCTGAAACAACACTGTATTATTTGTGGAAATGTAATAGCTAATGAGGCAATTAAACTTTCAAAACTTACATGGCATTAACATAAAAAGCATAAAGAATTAAGTTCAAAACCAAAGAACTATTTGAAAGACAGATTATTAACTTAAAAAGTCAACAGAAGCAGATGTTCAATAATTTTACATATAAACATGAGTGCATTGCAGGCTTCTTGTAAAGCACCACTTTGGGTTGCTAAGACTGAGAAAAACATAAACAATTGCAAAAAGATTAGTGAAATTCTGCAGTAAATGTCTTTGCCTGGAAGTGTTCGATGACTGCTGCAAAGAAGGTAATTCCAGTGCCATTTCTGGATGACACACCGTGTTTGAATATCTGCATGTAGTGAGGACTAAGGCTAGCAAAGTATTTTTCACTCTTGCTTCATTGATGCCACAAATATTGTGAAAGGGTGTTTCTTTAAATATAAGGACAGTTTAAGTCTGATGACTGTATGATGGACGATCTCTTTCTCTTTTACATTATTATTATTATTATTATTATTATTATTATTATAGTTTTAAGAGACACAGGTACCTCTGCACTATATAAAACGGACTACTTGCATTGCTGACAAATGTAGTTCGGAAGTGAAATGTTGGGCACGAGGATATTCTAATGGTGCAGCTGCAATGGCAGGAAAACGTTTTGAAGTAATTACCCGAACTGAGGAGCTTGTACCAGAATGTAAAGCAGCACAGTGCTTCCTTCATCGAAATCCTTATTTTTTTTTAAAAGCAGTCATTTTAATTAAACAATGTGTTTTGTGATGTAATAAAATTATAAATTATGTAGAGGCTAATGGGTTAAATTGGATATTTTTCATTTAAATACCATTAAGTGACAAAACACAAAGTGATTGTAAATAATTGTAAGTGGAGGCTGAGCTAATAAGTTTATTGAAGTTAGAGGCTCTGTCAAGAACATGTGCACTGTGAAAGGACCTCACGATGCTTTTGTCAGGTAAGGAACCAGTTTAATTCCAACTGTGAACCAGATGTGAACAAAACAGCCCTGTTTGTTTATTTTTCTGAAATATTGGTCGTTTTTATTAATCCGATGGCTTTTGCAAGAGCTAAACGCAACATTTTTTCCAATGGAAGAAAAAGTCAAAGAAAAAAGTGAGAAGTTGGAGGCTTTCAACAGATTGTAATGACACATTCCAACTTTTAACTGTTTTGCAAGAGGTAGACTGTTATTATGCATCTGCCAAATTTAGCATGGAATATCATATAAATCTTGTAGAATACCTTGAATTTTTTCCATCCATAATATCTGTTCATAGGAAACTCATGGATTCAAAATCCCTTTATTTCATTAAACAATAATACAAACTAAACCAGAACTCTGCAACATCAATTATTAGAATTTCTACTAACGAAGGACTGAAGCACACAACGTAACTTGCTTCATTTTTAATAATCATGAAAAATGAATATTCTTGGCTTGCTGAAATTGTTTTAAAATTTCTTTTTTTTTTCCCATAACAGAGCTTCTGGGAGAGGAAACTCAGTAAGACCAGTTTCCATACTCTGAGGGCTATTAATTAAAACAATACAGAAACAATTTTGCTATGCATTATCCCCTGTGAGCAGCACTGCCATCAATCCAACCTATTTTGGAGAAGTTAACCAGCAAAAAGTGAACTTATCTGTCACATTAAAAATTTCGGTATTGGTGGAATGGTGGTCTCCCAGGGTGAACCTATTAGTATCTAAAATGGGGGAGTCACTATTTCATTCCTAAGAGGTTTTCTCAAGAAGAGGGAGACTAGCTGTTGTGAAATTACAATTCCCAGTATCATTATCTTTATGTACATTTAACAAATAATGTGCATGATTCTGTGATTTCTATGTTTTTCGAATTGTGTTTATTAAAATTCATTTTAGAGCTGTTAAGCAAAAAAAAAAACTTTTTAGAGGAGATTTTAAAGAGAGTGTCCTTAAAAAATGCTATTCTAAGCAACTAGAGTAATTAGTAGAATTGGGAAATCTGTAGAAGTGAAATATCAAGCAAAATAAATTTAAAGAGTAAAAGGTGTTAGCATAAATGATCAATGTGATGAGAGAACGTTTAGACAAAAATAAAGACACTGTGTAACAATGACTTCAAGTGCAAGGAATGATGGCCTTCTGAAGTCAGAGATTGGCAAGTGATTTTGAAGGAGATTTTAGTCACAATTTCCTACCAAGAAATCGTAAGACATCTGACTGGGGTGTCTGAGGTTAAGAACTTAAAATTAAGCTCTCTACCCTCCATTTCCCCCTTTGGATCTGGAATGTCTAGGCCTGATTACTCCTAGCTCTCCTATAAACTGGGGACTCTGTCCTTGTGGAGTGAGGTGCCAGTTTTACACTAGAGCCTATGGCTGTGTCATTCATAAGGTGCACACATCTACCTGGGTTAGAACAAAAGTGGCTATTTTGCTGTTCATGTGCTTTACTTTATTGTCCAATGTAATTCTGAACAGAAATCTGGCAGGCGGCATTTGTCACGGTCAGGTCCTAATGCCTGCTTAGTGAGACAATTTTACAAATCATAAGATGAAAATCTGAGGGAGGGATGCCCTTTCATCAAAATAGTAATTTATTATTTAGTTTGTATGGATATTTATAGTCCTTTCTCTCTCTTTGTCTCTCTCTCTCTCTTGTCTCTCTCATCTATCTATCTATCATCTATCATCTATCTATCTATCTATCTATCTATCTATCTATCTATCTATCCATCCATCCATCCACACTATAGCTTGGTCTTAGGACTTGTATCCATGCATCAAGAGTTATCATAAATATTTTGATAATAACAGCATCCAGATTTTATTACCAGAAGCAATATCATGTTTTACAACTTATCCTGTTGTGAAATGCAGTATGCCTGTTGCTCTGATACCCCAAATATTCTTGTGTCACGTGTAAAATTCTTCTGTGCTTACCAGCTACTGCAGGGATGGGCGTAAGAGGGGAAATAATGCTGTCTTAGCTACTTCAGCACAGACTTTTCATACTCTGCTCCATTCACAGGAGTTCTTGTCAACTTGCGTTATATGTGAATAACACAAAGGCTTAAAGACATTCCCTCTGGTTAGATAAGAAAACCTAACAGTTTTCCAGAGCATGCAGGATTAATCACACATAATAATTATACAAAGTGATAACACGCTTGTTATAAAAGCATCTACACACCATTAAACAAACAGTGGCAGAAACATCTAGGAATAAGGAAGATAAACATTAATTGCTGATGATAAGGAGGATGCAAAAGACATCCAGAAATATAAATTCTAATTTTCACTGGTAAGATATTTGGGGTCCAAGGATTTCAAGTTCTAGTTCTTCTGTGTCTATGCTGGCTCCTCTTGTCAATGAATCACATGCAGGGAAACACTTGGCTTTGACAGTCCAGTGTTACCCTGGCACAGAGAGCAGATTACTAAGCATCTTGTCTTTCATTTTCAATTTTATGCTTTTAAACACTTCTTTGATGCCAAAGGAGTCGAGTGAGACTGCAATCCAGAGGAGGAATTTTTAACAACAGAAAATAAATGTAGATGAAGAGACCATTTTAATAGTGTGCCTCGAAGTTTCCAAAAGCTGCTTCCACTGTATCAGAAAGTGTGACGGGGAAGGGATTTCTCTGGTTAACCTACATGGTATGCTAAAGAAAGCACCCTTCTTGAAGCTGATTTTTGTTAAAGTACCAAAACCAAACCAATGGGGCAAAGAAATTTTTGGTTCTTATCAATTCTGTTTCTCTGAACTGAATTTCATAATCATCTTATAGTTTACATTGTCCCTCAAACCCATGAAATGATGTCCTGTGTATTCCCTTTGTGTCCTCAGGTTTTCTGTGAGTGCTCGTAAATTCACTTCTCAGTTCCTCTCATCAAGAAAGTAAACATATTCACACAGTACCGGCAGCTAGCATGGCCTCTTGCATATTTCTCCAGATGATGGGTGGGTGGATGTGGCTGGAAGTGTTCACTCTCTGTTTCACTGACATTTCTGGTAGGAAGAGAGATATAGCTGGAAGATGTAGTCATATCTTATTAATCTTATTTAATTGAGGGACAAGCTGTGCCCCCCGTGTGCCCTCAGGAACGTCAGCTTCACCATTCTGTAATATGGTCTTTGTCTACCAATATACACAGACACATACTCTGAGAGCTCCAATATTTCGAGAAGGAAATCCAATTACATGCAATAATCATGCCGTCCTATGTGACACTTACTCCATCACATTCAGACTTTTAGAATCCAGTAAAAAGCTGGAAACTGAGAACTTCAGCTTATAAAGTTACAGCTCTACTGTAACTAGCTGTGTGGTTTGGAGCATGCTAATTACCCACACTAAGTCTCAGTTTTCATTCTCATAAAATGAAGAAGACATGCAGATAATGCATTTAAGCCATTCCAGTGAGATGCATGACAAAAGGGTATGGGGCTTTTGGTAAGTGTTGGGCTCAAGTCCAGCTGAAGATTGTGCAATTTCATTTTTTTTTTAATAAGTCGATTAGCTGAACAACACACATTTTGATTCGGATTTAACTTGGGAGATCTTAGTTTAACACTTATGTTTTTTAAGCCCCTCCCAATGCAAGCTCCTTTGATTTTACCAAAGTCCTCAACATCAATATTCAAACTAATTTAGCACTATAAAACCAATAGCAGACATGACTTATAGAAGAAAAGTAACAGAGTTTGGAAAGGTTATTTGTGTCATTTTCTCTTGGCTGTGTAGCCTGAATAAGAATTGTGCCTTTCCAGACCTCTTAGTAAATAATATGAACAGAAACTATCAATATGGAATCTTCCCATTAGCCGCACACACAGTAGGCCATTAAAGGAGTGCCATTATGTTGGTTGATAAACCTCATTAGCCATTGCCCTTTCTCCGCATTGACATTTTTCTCTGTCTACTTTTTGGCTCTGTATGTGGGGATCATTAAATGTAGAAGAGGCTCGGATGGCTATATTTTACCTTCTTGTCAAATATTTACATGTCATGGGTAAGGTCTTGCAGAGGAGTTGTGATTAGTTGCCAAGGAATATCAAGAATCAAATGCAACTGTTAGTATTTAAAGGTTTTTCTGTTTATTTCTGCAACTGCAGAGGATAAACAGTGTCAGTTCAAAGTAAACTCCAGCGTACATATAATTTTCAAAGATGGTAGTCCTTTAAAGTTTTGCGTTGTTCAAAACACATGGCCTCGTGCTAGGTTTTCAGCCAGCCCTTTGGGGTTAATAGTGCCATGTGTGAAGAATCAAGCAACTGCCTTGCCCTCTGGCCACTTTGAAACTAATTAGAAGCTTCCATTAAAGAGCTTAAAATCTAATGAAGATTTACAAGCGAAGAAAATAAACCTAAACAGAACAAATACAATCAAAGTTGTAAAGGGAACACATTCTGAGTTTCATATTTGGAATAAACAGGAAAACACAAACAACTAGAATTTCAGAGAGAACAGTAAGAACCCAGAAAGGGGAACACAAGCTACTGTTCTGCAAACGTCGTTTTGAGTGATGTTCAGAAGATACTGATGGAAGCCACTGTTTGTCTCAGTCACTTGAGAATTGTTTTCTAACATCACCCTCCCTGCCAAATATCTGTCCCTCCTTCCCACCCATGTAATCAGGAAGCTAATTCCATCTAATGATGATTCCCAGTTCGTGACAAATACTACTTGCTCTTATGGATTTGTTAATAATCCTCCTCTCCCTACCTCCAGAATGAAGGTAGGTATGGAACCTCTGTTCATCCTCAAAATGTGTTGTCATTATTTGAAATGACAGTAGATTCCGCTCTAACGACTGTTACTTTATTCATTCCCCCTACTGTCTCCTTCTTTTCCTTCTTCTGCTTCTCTATCCATCTCCCTTTTTCTTTATCATCATTTAGGCACACTTCATTACCTGTGGAATTAAGTATTTTTAAGGTCTTTGAAAAATATAGTGATAAGCAGTATCTCTTCTGTCCATTGTGTACATTGTAAGCTACCATCTGAGGGGACTCAGGAATAGAAAAAGCTTGAAAATTTAGACAAAATAACAAGAAATAAGAATAACAGAAATAGAGGGGGGGCACCTGGGTGCCTCAGTTGGTTAAGTGCCTTCAGCTCAGGTCATGATTCCATGGTCCTGGGATGGAGCCCTGCGTGTCAGGCTCCCTGCTCAATAGGAAATCTGCTTCTCTCTCTTCTCTCTCTCCTCTCCCCACTGCCCCCATTGGTGTTCTCTCTCTCTTTCTCTCTTTCACTCACTCTCAAATAAATAAATAAAATCTCTTTTTTTTTAAGAATAATAGAAATGGAATATCTACTGGATTTCATGGAAATTTAGGAAGCAGCTTTGTATATAGTAGACAGAGCACTAGATTGAGAGTTACCAAATCTGAGGTCTACTCCTTGCTCCCTAATTAATTAGCTAGAAGACTGAAAATTTGATTTTTCTTACCCTAAAGGTGGATGAAAGAAAGCAATACAAAATGTGGTAAGTGCTATAAGAGAAACGCCAACTATTTGCTATGAGGATATGTGCAAAGCAATATTTTATTCTTGCTTCTGGAATTAGGGAAGAATTCATGGCATTTGACCTGGTCCTTGAGGGCTATGAATTTCAGTAATCATAAAAGTGAGAAGAGAGGAGAGGAAGAGAGGTATTTCCAAATGAGTTCATAGTATCAACAAAGGAAAATATAAGCTATTATTTATATTTACTCAAAAGAGTCTAGTTCAACAAGGCACAGAATGTTCTCAAAATCTGTAGTATTTACTTTATTTACTATGGTAATTCCCAGTAGCTTCTCAAGTGATGCTAAATTTTCTTGGCCACTTAAAAGTTGAGTGAAATACTTATGCCATATATATGAAATTAAGTGCATTTTCTGTAGGAATATTGGGAGTTCTTAATGATATTTACATTTTTAAAGAGCTGATTGTATTCTGCAAAGGTTATAGTCTCAACCAGCATTTAGTGACTAGGGTTAAATTTCTTTTACCTAAAGTTATATGTCATCTCTATGATATTGTTGAATTTGTTTAAATTTTTTTTGTTATCACTGTGTTTTATGCATCACCAATTAAACAAAATGGAACAATGATTTCAAATGGTGAATTAAGATCTAAAAGTGGGGAAAAATAATAAATACAAGAAAGCATATCATGAATAGGCGCTGGTATCAGCAAACAATAGAAACCTGGTAATGGTTCTTCATACTGTATTCTAAAAGGGGCGTGTGACACAAAATTTTTGGACTTGCTTTACTCTCGCTGTTCACTTTGCCTGGACCACTTTCTCCAAATAGCCACTTGCCTAAATCTCTTCCTTCCTTCAAGGTTTGCTTGTATCTTACCTTCTCAAAAAGGAGCGCCATGAAGGCCTCATCTCATTATTCATACCTTGTTCTGTTTTATAGGACTTAGCACTTTCTAATGTACCAAATACTCTATTTATTGGTTATATGTCTTCCCCCTTTAACATATGAGTTCCTCAAGGTTTGGAATTTTTATCTGCTATATTCAATGTACCTGCTATATTCAATGTACCTGATATATTCAATAACTAGAATGCTTCTAAGCAAATAATAGAAGTTTAATAAATATTTTTGTTGACTTAACTAATTAGTTACCAAAGAGTTATATCTACGAGTTACAGTTGCCCTGTTGAATAAACACACTGAGTGATAAAAGAAACCAAATGGATGTGGACACTGACAAATAGCCCAAGCTGTCAACAGGCCAGATGTAGATACTTCCGTGAAGAAGTGAAAACTAAATAATCTGGCTCCTGATATCCTGATATTTAATAATTAATACTATTTATAATAAGTCTACAGTAAAACCTCATGCTTTATTTTGATAAGTTTACATCACGATAAACTCTTCTTTAATTTGGATAAAATTGGCAAGGTTTTTTTTTTTTTTTCTTTTTTTTAATCCAAACGTCCTTTAAATGGTTTACATGTGCTAAATTGTTGAGAAATTTTAACATATTGTATATAAGAAAAAGCCCTAAGAGATGATGTTTGAGAGCTAAAGTTCAGACCAGATTGTGGACAGAAGTGCTTTCAAACAACCAGGGAGAATTAATGAGAACCTCCAATATCGGAGGTAACACCAAGCAGATGATTGGAAATGGAAAAGAGTTACAGATATTTCCCAAACACCTAGTCCACCTTGGACATTGAAATATCATCCTATAAATTTTTGAATGAATATGTGACCCTTTGGACTTTTCTTTTCTTAACTCATTTCTATTCCAGGGTTATCCAAAGTTAACATGGATGAACTCTAAGAGATAAAATGGAAAATATTAGCAACAAAAGGCTATATACATGTGAAAAGAAAGATACCAATACTAACATAGATGTAGATACAGATAAAATCATTTCATTTTTACTAAACTCAGAATCTGGCAATTTCTTTATGGGAACAAACCAAGCAGAACTGCACTACTAAAAGATACAGTTGACCTAATCCTGAGCTTACTCCTATTAACCTCTCAACGTGAATTCATTCGTTAGACAACTATTACCTTGCAAAAGACAAACACGGCCTCTGTAAAGCACTAGCACACAGGATAGATCGTGAGAATGGAGGTAAATACGGTGTGGGATCACAAGAAGTACATGGCAATAAGAACTGGGAGATAAACAAGATAACTATAGAATGTGCCTGATAAATAAAAGATGTGAGAAGCTTAGAAAAATATAGGGCAACGTGAACCTCTGTTCCAAGAAGACCAGGTTTACCTGGAAGACATACTGGGACTTAAGGCTCTGAAGTGAAAGCCTAAATTGGTGAGGAAGGCTGTGAAGCGAGCTGTGCCTGTCCTGAGACTCATGGCACCGCGCAATGAGAAGAAAGACAGTTAGTTTACATTCCCTGACTTCCAGATTTTCTCAGTCTCAATTTATTATTCTTTCCTAAATTCACCACTCTCTTTTTTCAGTTCTTTAAAGACTTTAGAAGGGAAAATGACAACCCTGCCAGCACAAAGTGAGCAAAATGACTATAAAGAAATAGGCCC
The DNA here is from genome assembly GCF_048164855.1 of Canis lupus baileyi. Classification (NCBI taxonomy): domain Eukaryota; kingdom Metazoa; phylum Chordata; class Mammalia; order Carnivora; family Canidae; genus Canis; species Canis lupus. Next base: position 53,175,535 of record NC_132857.1, read on the forward strand.
ACTCTTGTTGGCCTGTATGGGGATTGGCTGTTTAACGGGGCTGCTGTTATGGTAGTTTGGGTGTAGATAACAGCTAATTTGCACAACTGTTGACTGAGATGACAAGTCCTTATGTTAGATTTAAAAAATGATTGATTTAAAAAAATGATTGATTTTTTTAAAAAATAGGAACAAGAAATAAACAACTATACATTCCTGCTATGTGGTTGGCACCATCCTCTTCTCTTTGAAAGGATATCTCATTTCATCCCCTCAGTAAACATGTGTGGGGAATTTGTTAAAAGCAATTACAGATGAGGCAACTGAGTCTTGAAAAGGTTAAGCCATTTTCCTAAAGTATATAAAAGCTTTCATAAATTATGCTATAATGCCAATTCATTTTCATTTCCCCTGAAACTTTGTGTTAAAGAACATAAAGTCTCTTTCAAAGATTCTATTTGACTTATGTTGTATGGACCCAGAAATTCTTCACAAATCCCCAAACCAAGAGTTTCCTTCTCATCCTTCATTTTTGGTTTATGTGTTGCTAATGGTGATCAAGGCTTAGCTGACATGCCTTATACTTTCATAGGACCTGTACTTTTCCTTTGTAGGATAAGTATACCACTTTAGTAATCATATAATCAAGCATGTACTGCTTAGTTACCTGCTTTCTCACACCACTCAGCTTCATGAGGTCAAAGACTGTGATTATTTTATTAATTTATTCCTGGCATTTGCTGGAAGCCAATCAAGCATGAAGGAAGGAAGGAAGGAAGGAAGGAAGGAAGGAAGGAAGGAAGGAAGGGAGGGAGGAAGACAGGGAAGGAAGGGGAAGAGAGAGGGAAGAGGGAGGGAGGGAGGGAAGGAAGGAAAGAAAGAAACCTCTGCTGGAAACATCAGGATAATATTCTAGTCTAACCAACCAAGATTATTTGGGGAACTGCAGGTTGTCCTCTTGTTATCAGCAAATTTACCTAATACACAGTAGCTTTTCTCCTCAGTGTTCCATCAGAGTTCATGGTCCTCGTGATATTCTTGCATTGTAAAGAAATGAGATTAGTATACATCGTATATGAATATAATTCACTCAAATGTTGTAAGTCTTATTTACCCCCATTTCCTACAGACTCTAATTTAGATTTTTAAGTAGGAAGTCAGAGAGGGAAAAAAGAGAAAATACATTTAAATTGAATTCCGTATGTGTGTGTGTGTGTGTAGGTCATTATATTTTACTTTTCATTTCCACCATATTACAGAATAGTAGTTAAAAGATGCAGAGTCTAAAGTTAAACTACCTGGGCTCAAATTATAATACAACTGTTTTTACTGTTTTACAAATTGTATTACCTTAGACAAGTTACTTAAGGTCACGTTGTCTCAGTTTTCTTTAATTTTATCAGTTAAGCTGGGATAAAATTACACACCTTTAAGTAACATAAGAGTTAATGTCTGTTAAGTCCATAGACCATTGCCTGTAATACTATAAATGTTCAATAAGTCCTGCTTATGGTAGTGATTTTTTTCAAAGAACACTAGAAATAGAATATGTGATGATCTGGAGAAATCTGAAGCAGTTTAGTTCCAAGGATTGTAAAAATACCCTGATATCCTCTTCCAATATACAGGTAAAAATATTTAACTTCTAAATTGAATTACTGTGTGGAATTTAGAGACAATGTAAGACCAGGAATAAAAATAAAGTTGGATATGCTAGAAATGTTTTTTTCTTTCCTTCCTTTCTTTCAAAACTTATTTCAAAAACTACAAGGAGAACAAGAAAGAGGAATGAAAGCTTGAATTTGTCTAAGCTAAGAGATATCTTTTAACCATTTAACCCCCAATATCTCATGATAGAAAGAGTGGAAAATGGCAAATGCTTTAGCAAAGGAGGAGAAAGTAAACCTAAGAGTTGCAAACAGAGGCCCACATAGGAAAGTTCTCTCAGTTTGCAAATCCCTAGAAAGTCTTTGGAATTGATTGAGGAGATTAGTTTGGATCTGAAAAGTGAAACAGATTAAACTCAGGATAAGCATCAATTAGACTAAATTTCTCCCACTGAATTATCTTAGCACCAATATTGAAAATCAGCTGAGCATCTATGTATACAACCTATATTATTTCATTGATCTATATGTCTATCCATGTCAATACCACACCCTCGATTATTGTAGCCTTATATATAATATGCCCTGCAATCAAATATTCTAATACCTCCAGTTTTGTTCTTTTTCCCCCAAAAAGACAAGAGTCTGTCTACTTCATTTGGTGGTTCTTTTTTTTTTTTTTTTTTTAATAAATTTCTCTCACACAGGTATACTCAGCCAAAGACACAAGGGGACTCTGGTAGAACATGATGATTTGAAAAATAAAGTAACTTTGATCAAAATAGCATAAGAAATCATACAAAAAGTGTCCCATATTTGGATAAGAGATACATAAAGTTCCTTTTGATGGAACTTAAAAAAATATATTTAACCTCCAGATATAATTTCCTGGTTCTTATCCAAAGGCCATGTTATCATATGAAGATTGAGAATCAACTAGCACTTGAAATATTATCAATAATGTATTATTTCTTCATTAGGGACCTAAACAATATTTATTTCTGACCCAATAATTTTTTAGATTTGATATTTTTTAGTTAGTTAATTATTGTTTTGAATAGCTTGATGGAACTGTACTAAAAACTGCTTTGTTGTATATGAATAGTTTTTTCATAATATAAGAGAAAAAATTCTTCTTTCTTAGTAGGAGATATGAAATAATACAGTGAACTATAAAAATTTCCAAACATATGCTAAATAAGTCTGATAACACAAACTGACATTTATTAAGCTCTTACTATGTGCCAAGAACTTTACACATTATTGTGTTGTGATGGAAAGAATCTTGGAATTGATGCAAAGTACTTGGTTTTATTTCTCAGCTCTGTGAATTCCTATGTGTCAATGGGAAAATCCATACAAGTTTTCCAAGCCTTTGTTTACTTATCTATAAAGTGGGGAAAATGACACCCAGAGAATCTGACAAGAAATAAGATGTGAAAAACTCATCTAAAACCCTGATACAATATTATCTTTGAAGACTTGCCATCATGACATATGCATATTCCCTTTGATATTCACATTACATGCAGTATTTTTATTTCATGACATATATTTTGTCATATATGTATATATTTACATATGTGTACACACATATTTCTATGTGAGAATATATATATATATATATATACACACACACAAATGCATATTCATATACACATATATTCCCAACTAGTTTTTTAAAAATAGAAAACAAAGGCCAGTCTCTTCTTTAAGACTGACCCATATGCAAACTTCTATTTTTATATATAGACATTCCTGCACATTTTATTATCCATAATTATACCAGAGATTCCTAATTCAATAATTAAGAGATTAGGGTCACTTTAATGGGACACAGTGATAGTTGGTCTTTTTTCACTTACTAGTTTCCTCTTCTTCTAATCTTCAAAATTCATACTAAAAAACATAGTTTATCTGGACTAAAAACAATTCACAGTTTTTCAAACATTTCTTCAGTGCCAGCAGTAAAGCAACAGTCTCTTGTGTTGCTCAAAAAATTACCTTAAATTCCATGATCAACCCCCATGAGTTTAATTTTATCAAAGAATAGATGTCTTGTCAAATACAGTCCCAACCAACATAATCAGTAGCTTTCAAAGTATGCTTGACATTGAGAAGGACTGAAAAACAACATAGGAGTCAGAGAAACAGACATCGATGGCCTGTCAAATTTTTTGTAGACATCATGCTATTATCAAGGCACATCAGGATAAAATAAAATGACCTAGCTGACCACAGGCTTACAAATGTCTTGGGAAGGAAAGAAAAACGGTGAATCAAAAGGTAGCTTTGTTGCATGTCCCCCCAGGCCTTCTTATTGACAGGAATGACAATGGTCCCAAGATGCACCATTATCTATGACCAGCAAGCAGACATCAAATGCTCCTGAGCTGTATCTGTCAGAATAGAAAATTCTGCTCAAAACAGACAGGGCTTGTTACATTTTGTTCAGCTAAGGTTTGTCAAAAGCCAGGGTCACTTGTATGTGCCCTGCCCTGAAGGGGAATTGTAAAACGAGAGAAGTACAGGATTCCTCAATGTTTCTTCTGCAAGGAGACTTTGAGTCTGCTTGACCAAAATGTTTTGAAAGTCAAGTCATGACTCAAAGGAAGTAGAAAACAGAGTTAATAGTCTGTCATTTTACTACTTAGGAATGAGGCTCACATGCTAAGGAGGCAGAGCTCAAAAAGATTCCTACATTTAGAGAATTTTTGTGCTAAGTGTGATTTGTTATTTCAAACTCAAAAGGGAAAATACTACCCTTACTGAAATTAGAGAGAACAAGTTAATGTGTTCTGGCCAAGCATCTTATGCCACAGCATTATGGAGCTTATTATAGTCTGAAATATTTACACTGCTAAGAGATTCCTCTAATTTGCTTCTTTTTGACTAAAGAGAGATTTTATATACAAATGTCCAGCCTCTGACACTTAAGTAAACTCACTAACTTGGGGAAACATCTGTTAACCACTCATATGAAAATTTCAAGTCGAGAGTATTTCTTTAATTGATTCCTTAAAAAAATTAACACGAACTTTTTTCCTCTTTTAATAAATTTGAGGGTGAAAATATAGCCACCATGAAGAATGTGAACAAAAAGGTATTTTTCCTCCCTTACCTTTCTCTTTCCTTACCTCCTCAACCCCTTTTTCTCCCTCCCCTCTTCTTTTCATTGTTTTAGTTCTCGATATATAGTTTCCCAATCTTTCTAGGTCCAGAAACAAATTCAATTTTCACCAAACTTGTGGTTGTGTTAAAGACCATTATCACATGTTGTAATTCCTATCTTATGTAAATAAATAAATAAATAAATAAATAAATAAATAAATAAAACAGAGTTTGCAAACTGATGGCCGCAATTATTTTGTCTATATGAACTTCTGAAAGTCTTATTTATTTGCCATTTTTAAAGATTGGGAAATTTCACACAATAGCTTTAATTTCCACATTCCTAGAAAAACAGGGAGCAGCAGTGCTGAGCTTGAATTTCTGCATAGAAATATTCTTTCACTATGCGCAGAATAAGGAACATAGCTAGACAGCCTGTGATATCCAGGAATCATAATTCCACTAGGTTTACTTCTCTCACTTATCCATATAGATTTGAGTTCTACTCTAATTTAGTTAATGAGCTAAACTGATCAGCTAATTTCCATATTTTTCATGACTATACAGTTCTATTTAGAAACTTAGAAGTCAGAATATAATTCCCTAGTTGTTGAATAAGTAGAAATTCTGTCTCCATCACCAGACTGTTAGCTTTGCCAGGAGATATACCACATTTTAAACATTATTTGCTATTCATGTTCATGCAAATATCTAATATAGTATTCAATCAAGGCTTGTGGCAGTAAGAAGGAGAAAGAAAGAGGAAGGAAGGAAGGAAGGAAGGAAGGAAGGAAGGAAGGAAGGAAGGAAGGGAGGGAGGGAGGGAGGGAGGGAGGGAGGGAGGGAGGGAGGGAGGAAGGAGAAAGGGAGAGAAAGAAAATATTTCAAAAAGAGAAATTTCATCTTCCTTTTTTTTCCTGTTTCCAATAGCACCAGTCATTTTGTATGTGTTTTAGTAAATACTTTTGTTCAACTGGTTAAATAGGAAATAATATATGCTTTAGGATTCTATATCACCCAGCCAGTATTATAGTTCACATGAGATCCTATAAGTATTTATCTAATTAATTTCAGAGAAACTTTATGATAATGATTGGTGACACATATTGTTCTTGGTAATACTTTACTTCCAATAATGTTGTGCAAGGTCATCCATCTTCCTTAACTGTCTCTCAACTATAAAGCTAAAAAATACTATCCCCACTCCAATCAGTAAGGCAAGGAAGTGTTCCTTTAGTGAAATCACAATTGGAATATCTTTTAATTATTGATGGCTCTAAAATTTTCTCCACACAACATCCCATTTCTCTATATTAATTAGAGAAAAGGGATACTTGATTTGGAATCAGTTCTTGGGTTCAAGTCCTAGGCATGACATTTATTAGCAGTACTACAATCAACAGTCACTTAACCCTGATCTGTTTTAATCTTTCCATTGGTAAAGTGGAGTCAAAGACACATCCCTCACTAACATTACAGTTTTGTAAAAACTCCATTGAAAGCGCGATGTAAAAATGAAAACATTTCATGTTTTTCAAAAATCTGTACGCATATCTTAAATAGGAAACATAACACTTGAGAATAAATTCCAGCCTTTATAATAAAAATGCAATTTAATATTTTCTACTCATTATTCATCTCATAAAAACAATTGATTTGACCAATTAATCTAATGACCAGTTTGACTGAATTAACCATTTGCTTCTGTAATAGAGCCACTGATCAGTTCCTGCTAACAGAGAAATGCAAAGTGTCAAAATATATGTTAGAATTTACCTACAGTAATTTACTCTGATTTATTTCTGATTCTTAGTTATCTAATGCTGGAATAAAGGTGTTATGTCTCTGATAAAGTGCACAAATTCCTATGAGTACACATAAATTTAGACATTCAATAGTTACTTTCACCAGTAATATCTAATTATTTCTCTTACTTTATAATGATACACCTTTGAAATTCCTATTCATCTCTCTTTTGCAATAGTAAATGACCAACACTATGAAGCTTTTTTTGAAATTCTCTAGATTACACTGAGCACTCTATTCATAGCATCCTATTTATTTTTACAATTTTCTATGTATTACACTCTGATTATTTGTTATGTGGCTCTTTTTACCTCTAATAAGATTGAGAAGACTTTGAAGACAGAGACTATGTGGTCTTCAGGTTGGAACCAAAGCATCTGCACTTTGCAAGCACTCAGTAAACACTTGTTTAAAGAGGGATGTAATAGTTATTAAGTTACTAATCAATATGCAAAATAAGTTTCTAAGCAGTAACAGGAAAAAAGAATGTATATTGGGGGTTTAATTGTGATCTCTTCCCCTCTCCCTATTTGCTGTCCTCTTGGAGCATCTTGGTCCACTGCTCTTCTCCTACCTTAGAGATGGGCAATTTTTCTATGCAGTTTCCTCACAGGTGAATAGATGTAGTCTTGAATTAAGAAATACCTTAAATCCCATGCTTTTGATCACACATGATAGAGAAAATTCTATTCTTAAACTTTCTGATGAGTGTTCAAAACTGAGGGAATAAGACTGAAGGCAATGAGTACAAAACCAAACTACGTAGTGGAGTGAATGTAACAACTGAAAAATTGTTTTCCTTCCCAAAGAGAAAGAAGATTTTGACCAACCTGAAGAAAGCAAAGCACTGCAGGAAATTTGACTATAATTTAAGCACTTGTGAGTTTCTGAGGAGTCATCACTTGATCAGAGGGGAAATTAAAAAAAAAAAAACTTAGTTTAGAGGTATATTGTAAGCTAAAGTAACTTTGGTTTGATTCTCAAGTGGAACTTGAAAGTGCTGACAAATGAGAAGAGGTCAAGAGCTGGGATTTGAATGATGTTGCAAATGGACATTGAGAGAGCAGAGGCAATAGAACTCAAGGTATCATTGGTTATTGTCAGCACATGGTGATAATCAAGATCAGGAGAGACTAGCTCTCATGAAACCAAAGCCAGTGTGGCTAGAAAGAGTTATGTGAAGCCATGACCCTTTGTTCAATACAGGGGATAGATAAGCTTCTAGAAATTTAAGTTATCCACAGGGAAAAGGGAAGAAGCAGATAGGAGAGAATAAAAATATGAATTTAAACTAGAATTATACTGAACCTAATCCTAGCAGTGATTTTATAATCTTGAATTAAAAATGGGAAAGTTACAGCTGCTAATTCAAATGGGAAAATCAAAAGAAAATTTTGGTTACATTTAAACATGTACTTTTCATACTCAAGTGTGTGTGCTGTTGCTATCGCACAATTTAAAATGGCCATGTGTACTTCTGTGTACAGGTAGGAGTTTAAAGGGTCTTAGCGGGTCTTTCAGAATGTTAGCAGTAGATACTTGGTAGGAAAAAATAGTTTTTACTGACTTGGATAATCCATCTTACATTACTCCCTTAAGATCTGATTGATAGTTTGTGCTATGTTTTGTCATTATTCATGATCACAAAGTTATAATGTTATAATAAGGACTTTTAATATGTTATATTTTCATTTTAAAAGTTTTATGGAAAACAAAGCCTGGCTTCCATTAAGAAAACAGCTATCCTTTTTTTCTTTTAGTATTTGGTTTATTTATAAATTTAAAAATAACTGAACTCTAAGCTTGGACTCAATCACTTACAAACTGTGTGCCTTGAGCAACTTGATTAACAGATCTGAACCGCCTTGCTTCTATAGAGTGTGTGATGGGGATAAGTCCATTTGTCTTAGCTTTCCAAAGGGATTACTAGACACTTCAAAAGCATAAATGTATGGGAAAGTGTATTGAAAGCGAAAGAGCTCTACAAGGTAGCTTATTGTTTTATCAATACGTTATAAAATATTTCTAAACACTTAAAAAGGTAGTATTTCATTTTTCATTACAACAGAATAATTAATCATTCATGAAATAAAATTATCTGACTATATAAGTTGACTGGTTCCTTTGTAACACCTAATTTTATCTTCATGACTGACAAGATACTCTAATGTACACTACATAGCCTAGGAATAGTAGATTACTGAAAATATGTGCTAGCCTAGTTTTGTACCTACATTTGGCTGTTTAGACTAGTCTATGAGACGCTAAGAGCTAAAATTTTCGGAGATACTGAAAGTTATTATAGAACTGCCATCAAAATAAATAAATAAATAAATAAATAAATAAATAAATAAATAAATCTGCCATCAAAATAAACCTAAAAAATAAAATGTAAAACATTCAGAAAAATTCAATTACATTTTCAGTGGGGGATATGAACTGAGGCTTTTGTCTTCATTGTGAATCCAAAGGAGTAACTTTTTTCTCTCTTCCATTCTCAAACACCCTCAATAAGCCAAGAGAAGCTATCAGCTCTTGCAAAATTCATTTGAATACTAGAAAGCCAAATCCAAGTTCATCTCTTATCTTTGATTGCACATAGATCTTACAAACTGAGAATAGGATATATATGAGAAACTGATGAAGTTGCAAGCCAAGCAAAATGGGTTGAAGGAAGAAGACAGGTTATGTGAAGGGTCAATCACTGCCTGGTCTGTGCCCTGAATCACTGTGCCTATGTTTCTGTGTCTATAGTATAAGCCTAGTTTAACCAAACGAAAACCAGGAAGTGATGATCCTCATGTCAGCTTAAAGATGTAAACTTTTTACTGCCGAGAAAAGTAAATAAATGTGGACTAAGAATCACTATAAACCACTCTAACTGCAGTCCCTTACCTTACCTTTGCCAAGATATATGAAGTCATTTATTTCTCATTCCTACTATTTGGTTTGAATTTTACTCATTGAGAAGCTTGTAGAAATTCGATGATGATAAACATTGTTCTGAAAGAAGAGAACTTATTTAAAGTGCAAATTGAAAGAGTTTCTTGAATTTTAGAGTTAAACTGCAGAATGTCATTAATCTTCCAATAGAGTAGGTTTTACTAAAAAGCACTAATGAAATTTTCCATACTGTAATTTGTCTTTTTTTCCTATTAAAATATAAGGTATTCGAAAACTTTGATTTTAAACATTCCATGATCATTTTAGTCAATTTTTTAAAAAAGGATTAAAAACACTATTGACTCCTGGGACATTGTGTTACTGGTATTTGATATACAGTTATAAATGAAGCAGTAAATGATGATATAAATAAGACTAATTTGATCTCATAAGACATCTGAAAATGTATAATGAGGGCTCTTGCCTTTATAATGGATTCCTCAATTCATTTATTCTGCAAATATTTATAAAGTGTCTATTATATAGTAGGGAATATTTTGGAACTTTGTTTTACAGGAAAATTGAATTAGCCTGGGTTCTGTCCAGAAAGCAGAACCTGAGACAAGGGCTTCAGTGCAGGCAGTTTATTTTAGAAAGAGATCCTAAAGTGAATAAAAGGTTGCATTACCAGTAAGTTACCATCATGGGTGACTGTGGTCTGATCATGTCATGAACAGTCTGAAGCACAGTGAGGAACATTATTATTTAAAAGTATATGGAGTGGAAGCAAGATAATTTATCTACCAGCAACCATCCTCTACTGGTCAACTGCTGCCTTATCAAGTGTTAACTCTCTCAAAAACCTAGTTTTGCTCATGGATCAGAATACCCAAGTGGGTTTCCACATCTCTGTCATGAAGCCCAAGACAGGGAGCAAGATTCAATCAGTGTAGTTGAGGAAGTGTTGACAGTAAAAGAGGGACTAAGAAGCTATTTATTAATTATGTAAACATACTACAAAAGAGGGAGTTTATTACATCATATTAATTGATTTATTTACTTATTTATTCAAGATGTTTACCGAGGATTATTATGGCCAGGCACTGGTTTAGACATGAAGATACAGCAGTAAACAAAGCAGACTATAATCTTTACTTTCATGGAGTTAAATATAGTGGAAGAGAAAAGGGAAAAAGAGAGAATTGTAGTTTATCAGATAGTAAAAACCGGGTGGGATAGGAAACACTGCATATTTTTGGAGGCAATAGTATTCCTGATATAATTAATAAGCTCAAAAGCTCTGACATGAAAGGCATTTTGAATGTTCAAGAGCAGAGGACAAAGGAGAAAGGAATATTCTGGGATATCTTGCAAGACTTTTGGCTTTTTCCCTGGAATGGATAAGAAACCACTGAAGAGTTTAGAGCAGCGTTGTAAGTGATCTGTCTTATGTTATAGAAAGATGTATGATCCAATAACTCCTCTATTGGGTATTTACCCAAAGAAAATGAAGACACTAATTCTAAAAGATATATGCACCCTTATGTTTATTGCAGTATTATTTACAATTGCCAAGATACAGAAGCAACCTAAGTGTCCATCAACAGATGAATGGCTAAGGAAAATGTGGTACACACACACACACACACACACACACACACACACACACACTGGAATTTTTCACAGCCATAAACAAGAATGAGATCGTGCCATTTGAGACAACATGGATGGACCTAGAGAATATAATGCCAAGTGAAGTATGTCAGGCTGAGAAAGACAAATATCATGTGATTCCACTCATACATGGAATACAAAAAAATGAATAAGCAAACAAAAAGCAGAATCTGACCTTTATATACAGAGAACAAACTAATGGTTGCCAGAGGGGAGGGAGTGGCAGAATGGGCAAAATGGGTGAAGGGGAGAGGGAGATACAGGCTTCCAGTTATGGAATGAGTAAGTCATGAGAATAAAAAGCAGAGAATAAGGAATACACTCAATGATAGAGTAATAGCAAAGTAATGGAACAAAAGGTAGCTACATTTGTGGTGAACATAGCATGAAGGATAAATTTGTCAATCACGAAGTTGTACACCTGAAACTAATGTAACATCGTGTGTCAACTGTACTCAAATAAAAAAGAAATCATTTCCTGTAGGGACATTATATAGGAAAATAGAATAGTTACATAATCAATGTTACTTTTGTCAAGAAAAAAATTCAAAGATATGGAAATAAGCAAATGATTTTCCTCTTAAAGGAGTGTTAGGGATTCCCTTTTAGGGATTGTCTGATATTATGGGGTTATATACCTTCAAATGTCTTTCTATGACCATCTTATAACTCTGTAAAGTAAGGATTAAGTTGTAGAAAACTAATATTTCAAACGTTTCTCATTCATGACAATACAAGTGAATTGTGTCCTATAGAGATATAATTCATTTCTATTCTGTAGAAAAGAATATTACTCAGCTATCAGAAAGGACAGATACTTACAATTTATATCAGCATGGATGGAACTGGAGGGTATCATGCAGAGTGAAATAAGTCAGTGGGAGGAAGACAATTATCATAATGGTTTCACTCATAAGTAATATAAGAAATAGTGAAAGGGACCACGGGGGAAGGGAGGGAACTGAACATATTAGTTAGCCAAGTGTAGGTGTTTTGACATATATGAGTCTGGAGTTAAGCAGGAATAACCAACCTGGAGATAAAAATTTCAGTATCTTCAAGGGTCCCTGGGTGGCATAGTCAGTTAAGCATCTGACTCTTGGTTTCAGCTCGTCATGGTCTCAGGGTCATGGGAGGGAGCCCTGCCTCAGGCTCCGTGCTGAGCTCAGAGTCTGCTGGGATTTCTTTCTCCCTCTGCCCCTCCCTGTGTTCTCTCTCGCTCTCTCTCTTAAATATTACATAAATCTTTCAAAAACATTTGAATATCTTCAAATGTTATTTAAAGCTTGATACTGAATCAAATGGATGAAGAAGACAAGAGTCCCAAGAATGGGGTCCTAGAAAATGCCAGTGTTTTTCGAAGTTGAAAATGTGAGGAAGAATCTATTACAGCAGGGGAAAGTCAAGGGGAAGTAAAGTCCTAAACATAACGCAGAAAATGTCACAAAAAGGGGGAGGCAGTGACTTATTAAATGTAGTCTGCGGGTCAAGTAGCATAACAAATAAATATTGAGTACTATATTTAGCAACATGGAGCCTGGCTGAATTATGTTCAAGAAAGAAAGAGTAAACATTAAAGGTAGGTTGTACTATACAAGGCAAACAAATGTGGCAATAACTGGAGGATAATGTGTGGTTCAAATAAGATTTTCTCTTTGAGATAGAAGAAAAAAACATATATTTATATACTGATGAAAATTTTCTATTGAGAGAGAAACAACTGGATTTTGAAAAAACAGTGGTGAAATTATGTTAAGTGATATATTCATTGCTAGAGGTGTCATAAGAAATATCACAGACTGGGTGATTTAAATGACAGAAATTATTAATTTAAAAAAAATTTTTTTTTACAGTCCTGGAGCCTAGATCAAGGTGTTGACAGATTATGTTTATTCTGGGGCCTCTCTTAATGGCCTGCAGATGGCTGCCTTCTTGCTGTGTGTCCTCAGAAAGTTGCTTCTGAGTCTCTGGGTGTACATGCCAGGCGGTTCTGTGTCCTAATTTCCCTTCTGAGAACACAGTCATATTGGATTAAGATCCGCCCTAAAGAATTCGTTTTTATTTAATCACCTCTTTAAAAATCTTACCTTTAAATATGGTTATATTCTGAGGTACTGGGGATTAGGACTTCAGCATATGAATTTGGAAGGACACAATTCAGCCCATAACAACTGGTGTTTTTGCATATGTGAAAGGGGATTAAATTTGATGCACACGCAGAAGGACTGTTCTTATGGTGACACAGACAAATTAAAAGAGACAGAATAAGATGCACCTGCTGATAGGAAGCTAGTTCTAAGGGGATAATGTGTAATGTTTCCTCATTATTCATATTTTCTCAATGAAATTAGGAGCAGCAACTAATCATCTTGATGAGAATGAAAGGAAGAAGATGTTGGAAATTTGAGAAATGAGGACATGATACAGTTTTTTAGGATAGTGGTAGTTAAAAGAATTAAGAAATACACTATGGTTTCTGGTTCTCTTCTTGAGTATTGTGGTCATAAATTTGAAGTAACACCAGTCGATGTTTTCCTCTAAATTTGTTTAGTTGCAAAAGAATGAGCGTGAGATTGGTGTTGACTTTGACTGAACCAAGGTTTGGATTTTGCCAGGTGAGCACAATGAAAGGAGAGCAGGCAAGGCAGTTGAGTCATTTTAATAAATGGCAGAGCAGGAGCCCTACCTGGTAACAGAGGAAAGTAAGGAATAGAGTTAGAGAAGGAGAGAGTGAAAAGGTAGCAGAATCAGTAAGGTACAAGTCAGATGTGGGTAGAGAAAGTCCTGGGGCTGGGTGACTAGCGGAAACCTGGCGAGGACAAAGGTGCTATGCTGGAGACTGACATCTGGAAAGGTGATGGTTCTGGTCGGTGCTGATGTCTCAGTTAAAACTAGGAGTCTCGGGCAGTCCGGGTGGCTCAGTGGTTTGGTGCCGCCTTCAGCCTGGGGCCTGATCCTTGAGTCCTGGGATCGAGTCCCACCCACATCAGGCTCCCTGCATGGGGCCTGCTTCTCCCTCTGCCTGTGTCTCTGCCTCTCTCTCTCTCTCTCTAACTCTGTCTCTCATGAATACATAAATAAAATATTTAAAAAATAATAATAAAAAAAAGACAGGAGTCTGGGGGGTTGAAGTAGGATGGATGAAACATTTGTGGAATCATGAGAGTCAAGAAACTTTGAAGGCAGGGAATTCAGAGAATCATCTAAGTGGATAAAGCTGAAGAATTACAACACAACAGCATTGGAAAGAGTGTCAATGAACCAGAGTTTACAATATTAAATAGCTGGGAAAGAATGGTCAGGGTCCTACAAATAATGGTGATAAAAGAAAGGGAGGATGGTATCCTTGGATGGCATGAGCTGTAAAACTATTTTTTTTTTTTTTTTTGCCAGCAAAGGCAAGAAACAATGGTCAAAAGTGGCAGTAAGTATAAAGCAAAATATCTAACTTATCTCCAGGCCCAACGGTATGATAGTTTTGGAAGAGGAAGATGAAGATGTGGAGTTTCTCTCTGTTCCTAGAATCGTAAAGTCTGGGGAAAGCTGTAGTGTTTCTGGAGTTGCATTCGCTACATATAGGTAGTTATGAAAGTGATATATCAAAGCACGATCAAGATATTTAGAACAGATTCACCTTTATATTTCTTACAGCTCACAGAAATTGCTCTGAAATACTGTCAAGGAATGACTTATTTGGCTAGGGTTTGTTTATTCATTTGACGCACATTGGTAAAGGGAATTACTTTGTCCCAGATACGTTCAAAGCACTTGGAAAACGTTAACCAGTCCATTTTCATAACAGTGCTAGGAACTAGAAACTGTTTCTATCTCATTTTTAAAATGAGAAAACTGAGGCATGGAGAGATTAAGTAAATTGTTCAAAGTTATGCTTTAATGGTAATAAAAATATTTCTTCATCGCATGTTTAATTAAAGAAATTAGATATGAGAAGTTAATGCTCCATCTGGGTTTACAGAAAGCATTAACTATTCAGTCATTATAATAATTAATGATGAAAAACAAACTACCTTTAAAATTAACCAGTTTAAGATTAATTGATTTGAATCAACAAATCAGGCAAAATCATTCTTTCTAAATGACCAGAACGAGGCCTGAAAGTCTGACATGATTCTTAGCTTTGACAAACAAACAAACAAAAACAAACAAACCATTTATTGAGTATCAGGATTTTTTGGACAGTTATTATTATACACAACAGCCTGAGAATAAATTGCCGACTCTAAGGAGCTCACTATTTCCAAGAATGTCCTGAAAAGAGTTGTGGACGCGGCAGGCTCAGGGAGTGATACTAGCACAGTGGGGCATGCTTTGGGGCTCAATTCACTAGAGCGACACTTGACATCTACGGGGGACAGAACTAGATCACTAGCTGGTACTAGGGCCCTGATCCAACCACGCTGGCATCCTTAACTTCTTCCTTCTTGCCAAATGAACTCTCCATACAGTCCTTCACGTAGGATTTGCTTTCCATACGTAATGCATTTCTCTTTCTAATTAATCTCAATCTTCATATTGAAATTCAGTTGTCAGTTTGTCAAAGAAGCTCTCACATCCCTGACCTGGTCAATATCCCCTTTCACATGCACTAACAACACCATGTTCCTCTTACTCTAGCACTAAACTCAAATGCGGATTTACATTCATTTATAGAACATTTGATCAATTTCTGTCTCCACCATTAGACTGGAAGCTTCCTGAGATCCGGGATTCATATCATGTTTTACTCATCCTTTTATTCCCTCCCAGCTCAGTACCAGGTACAGAATAGGTACATAGAAACGCTGGCTGAATTAAGGAAAGCTTGGATGCAGGGAATGGAAGTGCGAAGTGAGAAGTAGATGGGAATTTTGAAATAAGAGAATGTATGTCTAAGTGAATATTGTTGGATACTATTTTAAGATTGGGTCACAAAGAAGAAATAACCCTTCAAAATTATATATTATCTCATATTTTTAACATTTGATAGAATGAGAAAAGAAGGCATATATATTCAGTTCTCTGATTTTGAAAAAAAAATGAATAGACAGTTTTCTACAATGGATAAGGAGGAAACTACGGAAATAACCTTATTTCCTCTCACTGAAATTTCTTCCCTTGTATCCCTTGCTCACCCTCTTGTTTTCTTGCCATCCCCACCTTATTCATATTTCAAGACATAGCTAAAACCCATCTCCTTCATGATGCTTATTATAATATTCAATCAATATTGATTAATAGATTGCTACATTCAAACCCCTAGGTCTGGTTAATGTGTGTTTAATTATCTTTTCTCCCTGATTTCACAGGTAAAATATTCACAACAGTAATAGATCTACACAACTACCAGCAGGAAGCTAACTAGATGATTGATGAACAACACATGGAGTCATTTTTTCTCTCCCAACAAATATTTTTCCTAGTGGCAGGATATCTGGATTTCAGATGTGATGATTACTTAACTGAACACCTTACCTACACTGGTTTGATGACAGAAAAGTGACCAATTATTTTACTATTTTTATGCTTACTTTTTACTCTGCTACTTTGACTTTTTTTTTTTCAAAATTATTTGCAAGAAATCAGAATACTAAACCCAATTTTAACAGCTGGTAGTTATAATCATAAAGTCTATATATTTTTAAAAGTTGATTAAATTAACTAGATTGAGTCAGCAAATTGTTAGGAACAATATCTTCAAGCTTGTGTCTTATAAATTTTAATAGAATGTAAGCACTTAATCTCATGGCATAGTTCACCTACTTTCCTTCCTGCTGCTTTCTCCTGTATTTGGTATTCTTCTCTGCCAGGTATCTTAAGAAGTTACATTGCATAATTCTTGTCTCTCCTTTCTCATTAGTCGAGGAGCATGGATATTTTATTTAAAAAACATAAATAAAAGAGTCTTTTTTAAAAGCAAATAAGGCATGATAAATCAGTAACAGAACATTTTTTTGCTATTATGAAGTATTTCTTTTATCTTTATACCCTTAGAAATAGACTTGGGTATAAAGCCTCAAGTTTACAGCTCAAAGTTATTTTGCAATTTTCATTCTTGTGATTTCTGACAGAAGTATTTTTAATGTAATGAAACATATCCAATTAAAACTATAAAGAACTGGAAAAATGGACTTTGCCAGAATAAAAGGAGTTCGAATTAATCAAAAGCTATATTAAAGAACCACAGGCTATGTAATAGATTGAAAATAAACGGGGATCTTATAAGTGTGTGTGTGTGTGTGTGTGAGAGAGAGAGAGAGAAAGAGAGAGAGAATACATGAATGTTTTAGGCAGCATTGTACAGTGGATCAAGGAAAATTTATAAGTACAACATCATAGTAAAAATTAAGAAAATCTTTTCAGTCTGATAAAGTGAAATGAACACAGGCTTTCATGAGAAAAACCTGTATCTTAGTCTAGACTGAGACATGCTTTTTTTTTTTTTTTTCCTTATCTATAAATTGAGGACACTAGAACTTGCCTCTCTAACTTGGATAACTTCTAAGGATGCAGTTAAAAACAAAAACAAACAAAAAGAGAACAGAAAAACCACACATGTAAAAACACTTCGTAAATAGTAAGGGCCTCGGCATGATGCTACGTAGGGAGAACGAAGGACTATCGCTGATACTAATCATACAGTTAGCATTTACTGAAAGCTAGTTCTTTTTTTTTTAATATTTTATGAATTTATTCATGAGACACAGAGAGAGAGGCCGAGACCCAGGCAGAGGGAGAAGCAGGCTCCATGCAGGGAGCCCGACGTGGGATTCGATCCCAGGACCCTGGGGTCATGCCCTAGGCCGGGCAGATGCTCAACTGCTGAGTCGCCCAGTGAGCCCTGAAAGCTAGTTTTATCCACTTACTAAGCACTTCATCATATATGATTTTATTGCATCCTCACATATCCTCACATCCTCACATATCATATCCTGTGATATACTTACTATTAGGTTCCATGTGTCAAGATAAGGAACACACGGCTTAGAGAATGACATTATTCCCTCCAGGTCACTCAGGCAGAGGCCAGCGTTGTTACCCCAACACCTAGTGTGACCAGCAAGCCTAAACCCTTTAACTTAAAGCCTCCTGCTTCTTTTCCTCCCGTTTTCATTTCAGGACCAGCCCCAGCTCCCATTTCATGCTGCAAATTCTATCCTCCAGCACTTTCATGTCTCTATCTTTCTTCCCCACTGGACTGCGAATGCATTAAAATCAGTGCTGGAAACTCACGCATCTGTATCCCCAGAACATAGCTTTATGCCAAACTCCTAGGAAAGAATAGTAAATATTGGCTTAATGACTGGTTGAACACATTTCCATTTATTGTTTTAATCAAAACCACATCATCTGTAAGTAATAATGCTTATCAAAATGCACTGGGTAAGTCAAACATGCATCATAGTCTTTACAAACATTCGGGTGTCAAAAAAAAATTAAACAGGTTTCCTTCTATTCTCAAAACAAACCATTACTTTTAAAAGTCCCAATATTCTGGGCTGCTTTTGATTTGTATTATTTTAGTCAATAAATTAATGGATACATTCGTGACTTGATGATTTATTACAGTCCATGGTATTCTTGTTAAACAGCTTACGTAGTGCTTCCCGTGTGTCAGGCGCAGCTCTAGGTGTCGTGTTAGTTGGATCTTCATAACAATCCTGTGAAGAAGGCATTATTGGGGCACCTGGGTGGCTCAGTCGGTTAAGAGTCTGCCTTTGACCCAGGTCATGACTCCAGGGTCCTGGAATTGAACCCCAGCTGGACTCCCCGTTCAGCAGAGTCTGCTTTTTCCTCTCCCTCTGCTCTTTCCCCTGCTCATCCTCTCTCTCTCTCTTTCAAATAAAAAAAAAAAAATCTTAAAAAAAAAAGGTGGCACTATTATTATCCCTATTTCACAGAGGAGCAAGTCAGCAACATGTCCAAGGTCCCATTGCTTGAGGGGGAGGTACCAGCAATCTAAACACCTAAATCAGGACTTCAGAGCTGTGTTCTTAAAGGGCCACACAATCATCTCTCTGTTTCATGGGGTCTGTTGGCTCACGTACAATTCAGAGAGCTCCACGTTTCCTCTTTTCTCCACAGTAACTCCCCTTTCCCCCAGAATTTTAGGACATTTGAAAACTATGGTTCGTTGATGTATAATTTTCAGTTAGTAAAATACACCCTGTCTCTCAGTGTTTATTTCAATGAATTTTGACAAACATCCACACGGTTATGTAAGCACTGGCATGAGCAAGATATGGGAGATTTCCATCATCCCCAAAAGGTCCCTCAAGCTCCTTGTCAGTCAACCCCCAACACCATCCTCAATCCCTGGGAGGCACTGATCTGCTTGGTATCTGCCCCTAGATGTCACGTTTTTCAGAATACTGTGTTAACAGAATCCTGTAGTTGTATCTTTGGTATCTGGATCTTCAAAAAAAATATAACACTCTTGAGATTTATCCATGTTGTTGTATGTGCCGGTGGTTTGTTCCTTTTTATTGCTGACTGGCATTCCATTCTATGGACGTCCCACAATGTCCTGTTCATCAACTGAAGGCCACTGTATTATTTCCAACATCGGACAATTATCAATAAAGTTCCTGTAAACATTTACAAACACAGCCATATATGGGGACCTATATTTTTATCTCTGTAGGAAGAAGATAATGAGGTCACATAACAAGTATATTTTCAACCACGTAAGAAACTGCCAAACTGCCTTTCAATGTGTCTATACCATTTAAATTCTCACCAACGATATATAAGATTTCCAATTGCTTCGCATCCTTGGCAATACTTGGTACTACCAGGTTGGGTTTTTTGTTTTATTTATTTTACGGACATTTTTGTATGCGCATAATAATGTTCCACTGTGATTTTAACTTGCTGTTTCCAAAGGACTAACACCTTAAACGCCTTTTCTTTTCATTACCATCTGCACATCTTTGGCGAAGTGTCTGTTCAAACTTTTTCTCCATTTATTTTCATAAAATTGGATTTCAGGAATCCTTCCATAATCTGGTTACAAATCCTTTATCAGATGCTTTGCAAATATTTTCTTCTAATGTGGCTTTTCCTTTTCTTAGAGATATTTTTGTATTTATTATTTTTAATTGGGATAAAATACAATTTTCTGTCTTGATCGTTTTTAAGTGTACATTTCATTGGCAGTAAGTGCATTTGCATTGTTGTGCGACCGTCACCGCCATGTATCTCCAGAACTTTTTACACCTTGACCAATTGAAACTCTAGATCCGTCACATGCAATTAACCATTCCCTGTTCCTTCCCAGCTCCTAGCAACTATCATTCCACTTTCTGTCCCTAAGAATTTGACAACTCTAGGTATCTCATATAAGAGGAGTCATACAGTATTTGTTCCTTTCTGATAAACTTTGTTCACTTAGCATAATGTCCTCAAGGTTCATCTAGTTGTATCAGAATTTCCCTCCTTTTTAAGGCTGAAAAACATCTCATTGTATGTATTTGCTGCCTTTTCTTTACTCACTCATCCAGAGACAGACATATGATAGACATCCATAGGTCAACATCCCACCTTTGGCTATTGTGAATAATGCTACCATGAATATAGGTATACAAATATCCATCCAAATCTATTTTCGATTCTTTTGGATATGTGTCCTTCATAGAATTGCCGGATCATATTTTTAATAGTTTGAGGAACTGCTCTACTAATTTTTCACGGCAGCGACACCATTTTACAATCCGATCAACAGTGCACAAGGGTTCTAGTTTCTCTGCAATCTTGCCACCACCAGTTATTTTCTGTTAGTTTAATTGTAGTTATCTTGATGTGTGAGGAGGTATCTCATTGTAGTTTTGAGCTGCATTTTCCAAATTATTAGTCATTTTGAACATCTTCTAATGTGCTTATCGACTGTTTATATATCTTCTTTGAAGAAATGTCTATTCAAGGTCTGATCACTTTTCAGATTTTTTTAAATTGATTGTTGAGTTGTAGGAGTTACATATATTCTATATTTAACTGCTTATGAAATATGATTTGAAAATATTTCTCCTATTCCACTGGTTTCCTTTTCACTCTATTGATGGTGTCCTTTGATGCACAGAAATTTTAATTTGAGGGACACCTGAGTGGCTCAGTTGTTGAGCATCTGCCTTCACTCAGGGCGTGATCCCGGTCTGGGGATCAAGCCCAGCATCGGGCATCCTGTGAGGAGCCTGCTTTTCCCTCTATCTCTCTGCCTCTCTCTCTCTCTCTGTGTCTCTCATGAATAAATAAATAAAATCTTTAAAAAAAAAAGAAGTTTTAATTTGATATAGTCCAATTTATCAATTTTTTTCTTTTGCTACCTGTAATTTTGGTGTTGTATGAAAGAAATTCAGTGTCATGATGTTTTCTTCCTGTGTCTTTTTTCCCTAAAAGTTTTATAGTTCTAAGCTTGCCATTAAGATCTTTGATCCATTTTGAGTTAATTCTTATATATGATATAAAGTAAGGGTTCGATTCCATTCTTTTGCATGTGAATATTCAATATTACCAAAATCATTTGATTAAAAGAGCTTCCTTCCCCCATTAAGTGCTCTTAGCACCCTTGTCAAAAATGATTTAATCATTTGTGCAAGGATTATTTCTGGCCTCTCTATTCTATTCCATTGGCCTATAAGTCTGTCTTTATGCCAGTACCATTTTGTGTTGATTATGGCAGTTTTGTAGTCAGCTTGAAATCAGGAAGTATGAGACTTCCAAATTTATTCTTTTTCAAGATTGTTTTGGCTTTTGGGGTTTCTTGAGATGCCATATGAATATTAGAATGGACCTTTTTGTTTCTGCAAAAAATATCACGGGGATTTTGATAGGGATTGCACTGAATGGGTAGATTGCTTTGGGTAGTATTGACATCTGGGTCATCTAATCTGAAAACACAGAATGTATTTCCTTTTATTGGTGTCTCCTTTAATTTCTGTCACTACTGTTTTTAAGTGTACAAGTCTTTTGCCTCTTTGGTTAAGTTTGTTCCTAAGTGTTTTTTTTTTTTCATTGCAAATGGAAATGTTTTCCTAATTTCCCTATTGTATTATTCATTGTTAGTGTATAGAAGTGCAACTCATTTCTGTGTGTTGATTAACTGATTTATGTGTGTTGCTTTGTAACCTGCAATTTTGCTAATTTTTTATTAGTTCTAACAGTGTGTGTGAAGTCTTTAGGATATATATATATATATATATATATATATATATATATATAATCATATCATCTGTGAAGAGAGATATTTTTCCTTCTTCCTTTCTATTTTGGATGCCTTTTTTTCTTCCCTAATTTCTCTACTCCTATGTTAAATAGAAGTGGTGAAAGTGAGTATCCTAGTCTTTTTCCTTATCTTAGAAAGCTTTCAGTCTTTCACAATTGAATATAATGTTAGCTGTGAAATTTGCATATATGGCCTTTATTATTTTGAGGTAACTTCCTTCTATTCCGAGTTTATTATGTGTTTTATACTGAATTGTTGACTTTTGTCAATACTTTTCTGTATCAGCTGAGATGATCATATGTTTGTTTTTTTTTTTCTCTTCATACTGGTAACAGGGTATATTACATTGGTTGGTTTTCATATGTTGAACCATCTTTGTGTTCCAGAAATAAATCCCACGTGGTCATGGCATGTAATTCTTTTAATATGCTTCTGAACATCCGTTTGCTAGTATTTTGTTGTGTTTTGTGTGTGTGTGGGGGGGGTTGTATTAATCCCATCAGGGATATTTGTCTATTGTCTTCTTGTAGTGTCTTTGTTTGACTTTGGTATCAGATTAATGTCCACATAGAATGAATTTGGTTTCCTCTTCTTCAATTTTTTGGAACAATTTCAGGAAGAATAGTGTCAGGTCTTTAAATGCTTTTGCAGATTTCTCCAGTGATGCCATCTGGTCCTGAGCTTTTCTTTGTTTGGACATTTTTGATTATGAATTCAATCTCCTTACTAGTTACAGGTCTCCTCAGAATTTCTGTTTCTTCATGATTCATTTTTGGTAGGTTGTGTTTTTCCTAGGAATCTGTCCATTTAATCTGATGTTATCCAATTTATTAACACAAGCAATGCATTTTAAAGTGCAAAAAAATATTTTTTATAAAATTCATTGTTTTTCTTTTATGATTTGTGATTTTTATAGCCTAGATAAGAAAACTTTATTCAGTCGATGTCATGAAGATATTTTCCTGGAATTTTTTTCTTGAAGTTAGATTTGTTCTTACATTAGGTTTATGAGCCTGTTCAAGTTTGTATGTGATATGAGGTAAACGTAGAGGAATTTTTTTTCTTACATAATAATTTTTTGCACCATATGAGGAAAAAGAAAGCTCGTCCCCATATTGGCACCTTTTTCACAAATAACTGACCACATTTTTATAAGCCTATTTTTTCCACTCTCTATTGGCTTCATTTACTGATATGTCTATTCACACTGTTTTGATTACTACAGCTGTATCATACCTTTTGATATCACATAATATAAGTTCTCCAGATTTGTTTTTTTTCTTTTGAAAATCGTTTGTCTCTTCTAGGTTATTTGCCAACATTTTATAAGCAGCTTGTCAATTTCAACTTAAAGTCTGCTGGATTTTTTTAGTTCATTTTGCATTTAATATATTGGTCAAGTAGGTATTTAATTTCCTAACAATATTAAACCTTTTGATCTCTGAATATGGTATATTTCTTCCCTTATTTATGTCTTCTTTAATTCCATCAGCAGTTATACAGTTCTCAGTATACTATAACTAGTATATGTTTTGTTAGATTTATACAAATCTGATGTTTTATAATACTATTTAAGTTTTCATTTTTATTTCAGTTTTGTATTATTTTTATTTCAATTTCCAAATATGTGTTGTTAGTACATTGTAATACAGTTGATTTTTGTATATGATACTGTTTTGTGACACCTTGCTAAAACCACATAAGAGTATTAATAGATGTTGAAGATTCCATGGTACATTTTTTTTAATTTGAAATATGATTGATATATAACATTGTATAAGTTTAAGGTCCACAACATATTGAATTGGTAAAATGGGATTTTTTTTTTTACTTTTATTTTTTAAATTTTCTTTTATGGGATATTTTTTAAAGGCAATTGTGTTGACTTCAAATAAAGATAGTTTTATTTCTTTCTTTCCAGTAATAATGCCTCATTTCTTTTTCTTGTCTAACTTCACTGGTTAGAACCTCTAATGTAATACTGAATGGAAATATTGAAATCACACTTGCCTTAATCCCAATGTTGAAGAGAAATTGTTCAATCTTTTGCCACTAAGTATGGCATTCACAGTTTTTCAAAGATGTCATTTATGAAGTTGAGGAAGTTCTTTTCTATTGTATTCTTTTTTATTTCTACTCTCTTTCTTTTAAATCATGAATAGATTTTATTTATTAGGTTACTTAGTTGTTTAGTTAGTTGGGGAGGTGGGGAGATGCAGATGGAGAGAGAGAGAGAATTTTATTCAGATTTCATGTCCAACACAAGCCTGATGTGGGGCTCAGTCTCACGACCCTGAAATCATGACCTGAGCCAAATCTAAGGGACAGATGCTTAACCTAACCGACTGAGCCACCCAGGTGTCCCATAAATCATGAATTTATTTTAAATATTGCCAAATGATTTTTAAAGCTGTTAAGATGAATATTTGAATCTGTTATTTTAGCCTCTTGATATGAGGAATTATATGATTAATTTTTATGTATTGAGTGACTTTAACATTCTTGGGAAAAATACAGCTTAGACATAGTGAACTGTCTTTTTTTATATGTTTCTGTATTTGTTTTACTAGTGCTTTTCTAAGGACCTAAGAGCAGTCTTTGCCTTGTATCAGTGCAGATTCTTCTCCTTGCCCAGTGGAAGCAGTCTCCTACCTCGTATTAATGCAGATGCTTGACCCATGCAGATTTTCTGTACCTCCCTTCAGGCAGAGACCTTTGCTTTTACTCCACTACCTAGAAGCCAAAGATCTTTATCTGGGCCATAAGAATTGGCTGATTTCCTGACTCTCTCACAGCACCTTACTGTGTGTTTTGTTTTTGTTTCTGTTTTTTTGTATGACAGAAGGACCTAGAAGATGTGTGCAAATTCGTATCTATGACTTACCCAGGGGGTGTCTCTCCCCAGTCTCCTGCTTTGTCCTAATCTTTCTTATGAGCTATTAATGGAGGACAGTGTGAAAGAGCTTGGAAATGAGTGCCAGTTCAACCTTGAGTTGGAAACTTCCAGGGCTCCTATTATGTCCCACTAGACCATACTTGATATTTAAGAATTCATTTATAATTTTAGATGTTTTGTTCCAACACACTTACAAAGCACTTTCTTTTCCCATTCTTTGCCAAATATTAAAGAATCTATTTGTCCCAAGTCTCTTCAGAGGGGCTTGTCACCTTTTGGAGTTCAGTTCTTTTGATTATTTTATAACCTCAAAAAGTAGAATAATTTTATAGGTTATTTGGCCTTTTTTGTTAATGTTGTTTGTTTTTATTTTTTACTTTTATTTATTTTTTTACATTTTTAAAATTTAAAATTAATTTGCCAACATATAGTATAACACCCAATGCTCATCCCATCAAGTGCCCTCCTCAGTGCCCGTCACCCAATTACCTCATTTCCCACCCACCTCCCCTTCCACAACCCTTTGTTTGCTTCCCAGAGTTAGGAGTCTCTTATGGTTTGTCACCGTCTCTAATTTTTCCCACTCAGTTCCCCTCCTTTCCCTTATAATCCCTTTCACTATTTCTTATATTCCATGTATAAATGAAACCATATGATGATCGTGCTTCTCCTTGACAGATGATGAGTGATGTTCTATTGCAGCTTTCTATACCCTGCTTAGAAATAGAACCTCTTCTTTTTTCTGTTTTATATTGAAAATTATCCAAATCGTAGTTGTTTTGCGGGTAATCAAGGGTAGGCAGATACATAATTTTCTGGCTTCATCATTCTGATTCATTCAATATTCGGGGCTATTTTCTCGCCTCTTCTCAGGCTTGTTCTTTCAAAACTAATCTCACCCAAAAATAAACTTGAGATAGAGATAATCTAGAAATTATATTTTTGTTTGCCTTCTCTGCCTAATTCAAATTATTTTCCTGATAGAAGATATACAACATTGCATTATTAGATTATAACTGAAATATAAACTAGTGAAATGGGAGGTTAGCTTCATATCTTAACTTAGAACAGGAAAACAAATGAGTTGAAAATAATTTAAAAATTTTTGGAACTCTTTATTTTCTTATTAGGAAGAACATCAGAAATAGCACTAAAAGTTTACTATAAGATTAGTAGCTGAATAATTTACTGCATTTTAGAAACATGAGTGCATGTTTCAATCTAAAATTAAAATTACTATATACATAGTTCCATTTGACTTTTTGGTGCCTCAGGGTTTTCAGTTGCTTTAACACTATTATGGTTCACTCACTTGCTCTAACTAAATTCAAGCACATATAGTATAAACAGCCTCTGGACAGCTAATTTAATAAAGGTTTTGACATATTCTAAGAGAACATAACTATGAGGACATCACTTGGCTTAATGTGAACATTATATATACTTAGATATAGATACATAACATAACACCTATGGACCGTATCATAGAAAATTAGCAATGAATCACAGGGAGATTAAGATTAAGGCAAGGAGTTGATTATATATAAAGGATTAAAATGAAAAATCTTTATTTTCCTTTATCATGTTCTAAATTAATTTATTTTATTATTTAGATTCATCTGTCTCCTCAAACAACAAAGTGGGACAAAAGTCACAAAAGTCACAACTGACCCAATTTTACACTTTGAGTCCATTTTTTTACTCAACAATGAATTTTGGGGCATCTATCTTATGTGAGCCAGCACTCTGTTGGATATTGGGGATTTAACTGTGGATACGGCAGTGTCATGCCTGACTCTCAGACTTCATTTGTAGTTGTAAATATAAATAAGTTAATTACTATAAACTTAGACGGTTATTAAGAGAAGTGGAAGAGATTCTGCAGGTAACAACATGATAATTCAGTTTTGTCGAAGGACATTGGAAAAGTCATATTAGTGTTTAGTAAGTTTCACTCTTGCTATTCCGAATGTTTATAACAAGGTACATAACATGGTAAACACAAAAAAATATAGAATGAAAATGCAATGCCACTGATTTTGTGAAGGTCAATTTACTTAAAAGTTCTGTTTAGTCATTAACTAGGATGGTTATGCTGAATAGAAACTGAAATGTTCCAGAGTAAGTACTTCTGAACTCTGCTCTCTCTTTCAACAAAAGTCTTATTAAAAACAACAACAAACAGAATTGGTCAGAATTAGAAGGTAATCATTTACTTGTAGTAGGAAATCCATGGTGTCTGTAACTGTAGCATATAAGGAACTAAAGGAACCCCAAACATGGTAGCAATAGTCAAACATGCCTATACTTCCTATAAAACACATAGGTCACTTAGAAAAACAATTTTCAATATATGGCCCATATGTCACTGAGGGCCTTAGAAGTCATGTTGTGAGGACCCCAGGCTTATCATGTTCAGAAGTAAAAAAAAAAAAAAAATTAATTGTTTTAATTTATATACATTTCATATATTTGAAAAGCAAGATTGGTTTTTCATTTCCATAAAAACTTCCATACTTTCAAACAATTATTTTATTTGTAATTATGCCTCCTGAATTAGTCAGTGTATCTCAACTAACATTCAAGTAGTAGGAAAAAAATATTTTACTTAACATTTCATTTGTATGTTGTAGTTTTAAATTTGCATTTTTGGTTATTCTAATCATGCTTCTTGGTATCCACAATTTATTAAAATAGATTGACAATTCAAAAGTGGTTCATTAAGGCACATGGTAATTAAGTTGATAAATATCTGCAAATTGAACTTTATTAAAAAGCTGATCAATTTCTTTCTCATTGCCTTTAAAGCCAATATATCACCAATTGCAAATTTATACCTTCTGACAGAATGTCATAGAAGAATTTTCAGTGTTTTGAATAAAGTACAGGAACCTCTCTGATAAGTTAAATTCCTTTGTAAAATAGGCAGCAAGTGAAAAATTTCATAAAATTGATTAAACTTACCTCCCAAGACAGGAAAAACCATACAACTAGAGAGATGTCATTTGAACATTAGATACCATTTATCAATGAGGTGTAAACATTCAGTCTAAATGAGAAAGCAAACCAAACCATCATTTAAAGAATCAGGTTATTATATTGGACACTGCATGATCTCAATGTCTTTTAATAGAGATTACCAATTAAACTCAAGTCTTAGTTTTGGTCATTTTCTTTGTAGTGGGACAAATTTCCTGCTGTTTAGTACATGTCTGAGGAGAAGGGTTCAGCTACATTTGGGATATATATCACAGATAACCATGCTACAAGAGAAGTAGTAATTTCCTTGAGAGTTACATTCTGAGCTGTTGCGTAGATTGGAAAACATTTTTGTTAGGTTCATAGCTAAAGGAATAGCAGCTCTACACATACCTGAACATCAATTCATAGTTTTTGGTTGATTTTTAAATAATTTATTGAGGTAGAATTCATACAACATGGTCTACATAGTGCTAACTATTGTTTCTATCAAATCCTGTTTATAACACCCCCTATTCTTCTTCACAATTTGTACTTTGCTCCATCTTTACATCCCTAACCAAGGGCACCATTATTTTGAACTAAAATACTATAATTTGTCATAACTAGAAACTTTATCGATCATATCCATTCACCAGACGATAGCCAAAATTATTATTTTGGTAACAGAACTCAGACATTTTCTTTCAAACCATAATGTTCCCCTTGCTTCTAGGATGAAGGTACAACATTCTCAAGATTTCCGAATAATCTCATAAGAACCCTAAATTATCTTACCTAGCCTTCCTCTTTATTTCCAGCTCTTCGTCACTCTAGCTTATTAAAGTCAAACTACAATGGGTTTATTTCACTTTTAGAAATTGCCAAACTCTTCCTGGTTTCACCAGAACTACTATATAGATAGTTCTGCAGGTTAGTATACTGCATAACTCTGGTAAGTGTACCATACAAATAGAACTTTCTTGGCCAATATGCCTCACCATGGAGTTATGAATGTGAAGGTCATGACCCACTATAAGTTATATTCTGTACTTGGCATTTCCAGGCATCCTTCTCCTTTTATTTGAGTAAACCCACTTACTCTTTCATTCTCATTTTAAGTGTTGAACTCAAATGCTTAATAAAAAATTTTTGAAAGAATGAATCAACAATCATGTATATATAGTTTCTCAATTAGTAAAACTCTTAAAATACACACAATTTAATTAGCTCTTCTCAGCAATCCTATGTGATTGGCTACAATTTTATTCTAATATATATATGAGAAATAAAAGTTACATAAGTTTATGATGTTTCACCTCACTGACAGTAGGTAAAGGTACAACATATAATCGCTAAGTGTTCCAATTTAAAATTCTTACTTTTTTTCCCACTAAATTGAGATGTCTTTTGCATGGTTTTAAATGTAACATTATTCTACAGTGGCATTCTTTGTAAAATTATTGTTTTCTAAACAAAATTACATTTTTTTCAGAATATGTATCATGCTCTCTCTTTATTTAATGCCATTATTTCTGTTTAATGCTTCACTCTTAGCAATGCCAAAATATAATAGATTAAAATAAAATTCAGAAGAAGAAATCTCCTTTATATATTTTTTATTCTCCTTAACTTTTCCTTAATTTCCATAATTTTATTTAATATTTCATTAAAATTATTATGGTTTTATTTATTTTTTTTTAATTTTTTTTTATTTTTATTTATTTATGATAGTTACCAAGAGAGAGGGAGAGAGGCAGAGACACAGGCAGAGGGAGAAGCAGGCTCCATGCACCGGGAGCCCGACGTGGGATTCGATCCCAGGTCTCCAGGATCGCGCCCTGGGCCAAAGGCAGGCCCCGAACCACTGCGCCACCCAGGGATCCCCTATTATGGTTTTATATAAAAATATTGGCCATAACAGTTCAATATAATGTGATAAACTCTGTTATGATAAAGTAATACAGGGTATATAAAAATGACTCTTTGAAAATCTTATATAGAGGGCACCTGGTTGGCTCAGTGGTTGAGCATCTGCCTTTGGCTCAGGTCATGATCCCGGAGTCTTGGGATCAAGTCCCACATCAGGCTCCCCGCAGGGAGACTGTTTCTCCCTCTGCCTATATCTCTGCCTCTGTGTATGTGTGTCTCTCATGAAATAAATAAATCAATCTTAAAAAAAAAAGAAAAGAAAATCTTATATAGAAATGTATACTTCATATTTTTAGGAGTCAGACAACTTTTAAACACATAACTACTGCAAATAAGTCAATTAAGTGTCACTGGGAGAGCCAAAGATTTCTGTATTCTGTTCACTTCACATGTTGTGAGAGTTATCTTCTACAAAATCATGCAATAATATTGAGAGCACCAATTTCTACATGGCCTCACTTCATGAGGAATCAACATCAAAGTAAAGTGTCACTACCAGTTCTAAGAGTGCAATTTATTCTGAGTTGGTAAGTAACAGTTAATGGATTACTTAAATATAAAATACTGATGTAAAAAAATTCAAGTCTGAAAACACATGACCATTAAAGAGAAACTGAATCCCTTCTTATAAAGGCCCTAATTTGTTGTTTCAGTGACTGAACCACCGGATTTAGCGTTTTCAGCAAAACTGAGTTTGCCACCTTATGTTTAGGTTACTGGTTTGGAGAAATATGCATTGTGATATATGTAAAAAATAAAGAAGATGTAGTCTGTGCCAGTCACCCAACTTTTGTGGTTATAATTCATTTAGAGAGATTAGTCTTTGTATAAAATCTCTATATCAACATAGCAATACTGTCATGCTAATCATGGATCTTACTACGGGCATCTTGAAGTTGTTCTGTCTGTCACTAAGCTTTCTATTGTGATTTCTCTCTGAAACAAACATGTTCTAATTGATTCCACTATTCACATCTCTGCTGACTCCTCATCTCTTCATTATGAACATTAAAAATAAAACTAAAAATGCCATCAGATTGTGTGTCACTTATTTTAGTTCTGTCAGGAACAAATGCTTTATTTTGATGTAACAGCATAAAGTATCTGCATAGAGTACTTACAACCAAAATGCAGTGGCTTAGCATAAAGTTTTTAGATATTTAATCAAACATCTAAATAAAAAATATACTCTCACTGGCTGCCAGAGACAAGATTCTGATTACCTATCTTTGAGGAAATGGAATGTTTGAGAAAATTATTTGGTGTGTTCCACTATTGTACCTGTCACACACTTTTAATTAAAAATGTATTGATGCATGACTAAATTGTGCTTGGTGAAAAACAGACCCATTTTAGTTCAATTGCAGTAATGTACACATAGCCCAGTGGAGTAAGCCCATGCAATTATAACACAAAGACAGCTCCGGGAAAGTAAGCCTCTAACACCTCAGTCTCAAAGCAGATGTAGATGTGGAGCGCCAAATATCACAGATCAGTGTGGACTCAATCAGCACAAATGAATTTACTGATCTAATCTAAATACCTATAATGAAGACATTTCCCTAATCTACAGCAAATTAAATATGTGGAGAAATAAATGCTGAATAATGATTAACTTTCCCACAGTACTGCGTGTCAGAAATCACTAAACCCATCCACTCCGACTATACATACTGTCAATGGCTGAAATGAAATGCAACATTTGCATATTTCAAGTAATGGTGGGTATACTTTATTATGAGTTTAGAAATTGTATCTAAAAGATCTTTTTTTTTAATGTTCACTGATCTTTTTTAGCAATTTCACTCAGCAAAACATATTCGGCAACACAATCAAGTCTAAGAAATGCCTATCAGAGTCCAATGTTTGAAGGATTGAACTTTATTGAATACTTCTGCATCACAAAGGGTAAGGTGGTTTAGAAATCTCCGGAATTATAACCCAGAGAGGGAAACCATAAGCAATAAATTATTTCTGTGGGTAGTTGGGTTTTTTTCAATGCTAAAGTAGACCAATGAATAGATCTAAAAGCTGCATTTAATAATGTAATAACAGAATTAATTAAGCCAATGATCACTAATCCATAATTTTATTTTTTTCATAATTTCCTCTGGGAACTCACTATGCACTACATTAAACACTGAGAAACGAGGAAAACACTTTGATTTGTTCTTTGTAGCAGCTTCACATTAGGTACCTCTATGTACAGGAGGTCCTGAGGACACATTTGGGAAGTAGGGATTGTTTTATAGATGCATTGAATGCACTGCCATTCTGAAAAATAAGCTAAACTTTTCAACACTAGCTAGTGACAGTTTCAAACTTCTTATCTTCTGACAGCAAAATTTGGTTTCTATCTACACCACTGTGATAATTGTTTCTACATTCAAATAACAATAGTCAAAAAGGGGAGTTGTTTTTGAGAAAGCCCACTTATGTGTGATTCTAAAAACTCTGTTTTCATACTTCCTCTTATTTTGTTATCTTAATGTTCCAGAAGGTTAACATTGCGATCTTCATTTTATAATAAAAAATTAGGCTAAAAGAGGTTATCTCTGTCATCCAAAGTTACTAGTATGTGGGAGGCTTAAATTTCAAATTCAGGTCTGTTCTCAAAGTCCTGTTCCTTCTGAGCATCCTAGCATTTGGATTTAGGGAGGTGAAATTTATATTGAGTCATCTACACTTGGGCAAATGGTCAAAGGTTTTTAGGTGGGAGAGGAATATCCATTGGCATCTCCCTATAAAGAATCAGGGTAATTATAGAAATATGCCTGGAAGCAACATAAAAGTTCATTCACACCTGGAGAGTTCTGCACAGGATAATGAAGCAAAAACTTCTGATGGCCAGAGAAATTGTGAAGTGAAGTAAAGGCTTGGTGGGGAGGATGTTGCTAGGGAAGTACAATTGATTGGATACTACTGATACCCATTTAATGGCTATCAATATTATCAACCTTTGGTAAAAAAGCTATTGAGAGGAAGTATTGCACTGAGAAGAAAGAGTAGGAATGGGAGAATAAAATAGAAGACATCAATTTTGAGCATAAGGAATTCAATTCCTTATTGACATTGTAGGATTTGAATAATAAAAGAGAGGTCAGAGCTTGATATAATGATTGATGAGCCGTTTGTATGAATGTGAGAACTCAAGCTACTGCTTGATAAGAAATGGAGAAGACAGACATAGACTTAGCTTTGGGGACTATCTCTTTTTACGGGAGGAAGAGGCGTTATATGAGTAGTCATAAAATTTGCTGGAGGATCAAGAAAGACAACATCAAGAATGCCAAGAGATGAGAAAGTTTCATTGCAAACAAGCAATGATAGAGCCCTGAACTTATGCCATGCTGGATTCTTATCCCCAGGAATCAGGGATTACAAGGGAGCTTCTATATTCTCTCTCATTTTATATATCTAAAAATATTTATATTTATGTATATAATTTTATATATTAGATGACATATATATTATATATCAAGAGTCACATGCTCTACTGAATGAGCCAGTCAGATATCCTGAAATGATGCAGTTCTGAAGGGAGCATTTGGAAGTGCCTCCATTTTCATACCCTCAGACTTCCACCATGATATTTTCTCCTCTTAGCACATATATCTATTGCTCTCTCTATATCTCCTTCATTAAAATAATTCATTTATTCATTCATTTGCTCATGCATTTGTTTATTAATTAGCCATATACTTTCTGGTAAAGTACATGCTAGATTCCGTGTAGAATCATAAAAATTAAAGGGAGACAAAACCTCTGTTCTCATGGAGGATAGATGAACTCTTTCTCATATATGTGTCCCTTGGGAAACCAGTGTAATTTATAATCTGGCGACATACAAATGCTGCAGGAAACCCAAACCAAAGAAGCAATGATTTTGGAGATGTTGCAATATTTCTCATTCCTCTTCACTGTAGACTACATTCAAGCTCAACAGGGTCTTATTTTTCCTCTGGTTCTGCCAAGGCTATTTCTTTATCTGTGGTTTCATTGTATTAGACAGTGGAAATTTTATTTATCCATTCATTCACATGTAACATGCTACAATTTGCCCTCAAACTATGTGCCCTCAGACTAAGATTCTGCTCACTTTATGGAAAACAAGATAAAAGAGTGAGGTTATTCCTTTGGTAATAGAATCCACTGAGTAGATCAAGCAGCCATTGTCCTACTCATTTCCCTGAACTCAGGGCTCCTGGAAGAATTAAAAGTTAAAAAAGAGGGGAGGGGATACACTTGGCTTGCTTCTATGAAAGTGTGTCCATAAATCTCTACAAAGTATAATATAAAAAAGGTAGGTGTGACGCTTCCCAAACTGAGACTATTGTGGTTATTGAACTCATTGGTTTTCGTCCTCTCCCTTAGAAATGAGTACTTTGTAAGAGGTTCTATCAACAAATTACAGCTTCGAACTAACACCATCTGTAATCAGGCCCTTCATCTGGAGAACTGGGATCAGCATAGCTTTCCGAGAGTGCCAGTGGAGTTAGACGATGCTGCTGCCCCTTCGCAGAAGTGATTTGCCTCCCGAAGCACACATGGAACCACTTTTATTTGTAACTCCTGTGACCAATATTATTCATCTTCACTTATACAAATTATCCAGTAAAAGGAAAACAGCATGTTTGAATAGTGAATGTTCAGTGTACTGTGCTGGAAGAGATTTATTGCCAGGAAGAGTTGAGTTCTAGGAATGCTGAGAGCCAGAGGGCGATGCAGGTGCCTTCCTTCACTAAGCTCTTGATGACTGGGGCATCCTCATAGAAGCCGTATGTTCAACATCTTGAGAGAACATGTGGCATTCAGAGGGACATGCTTAGGATATGAAGTGTTATTGAACAGCCCCTTGCCTCTTTACTGTTTCATTCATTTCTCATTGCTACTGTTTTAGCAACTAGCAGGTTCACTTGGCCTCCCCGACCAGTTTTCAACACACCAGTGTCTTGAAAACATTCGCAGATCTCTAAACCCATATATAGGTAGTTTTGTTCTACTGCAGATCCAAATGAATTCTTAAGCAGCTTCCCTAAAGTCTTATGCAAATACCTAAAATAATCCAAAGAGTGGTTTAGCATGTCTGTAATCAAATGTTCAGGTTGCGTTTCACTGACAAAATTATTCAAAAATATGGAGAACCTTACATAGATTTGTGCACATCTGGTACATAACGATGTTAGGGAGGATGCCTCTTGAATTCTGCTTCCCAAATAAAGTTTCTTCCCAAAAGAAAACTATTTCACCACCAAGATATTATATTTCCAGTGTTGCTCCAGTGGAAAGCAAAAAAGAAGACTTTTTGGATACTTCGTGTAGGAATCGTGTATCAAAAGAACAGAAGACTTAGAGCAAATTCTAATTATGAATAAAATCCAGTGACACACATACAGTGATATAGTATATACACTAGAGTGCAGTGATATACAATTATAATAAAGAGATATGCATACTAATATATATTGTTTTTTATACTAATATATATTGTATATAAACATATAATTATGTAACATTTAATTGCTATTAGGTCTATTTGTCATATTTAAGTTCAGCTTATTTAATCATATTCAGTGGTCATGAAATGTGTAGAATAATTTTAAATACCTGCTGATTTATTTTTCTTAGGACTAACTTTATTTCTATGTCATGCAAAGCATGGCTTTCTGGCTAGTTTCTCATGAATTCTTAAATTGTATTTACAAAATATTTATCCTGGTACTTTTCCCTCTTCTTTAACAGATCAAAACGCTTTGTTGCAGTCCCTTGAAAAAATAATACGTATTTTCACATTTCCTTTACTAAACAAAGTAAATGGTTTCATTAAGTTAAAAAAAAAAAAAGCTGTCAAATTTACCAATGAACCTTTAACTTCAAAAATGTTTCTCCCCATTGTAGTTGGGTAGTCGAAAAACAAAATTCAACTGAGCAAATTTAACGATTAAATTAGCTTTATTCAGTGATTCATGAATTAGGCAGCATCCCATCTAGCAAGCAGAAAGGCGCTGGGAGACTGACTTTTATAGGTAAAAAGGGGTGGGACAAGGAAAGGGAGAATGATCTCATCTTTCTTTGGGGGACAGCAGGGATCTATCAGATGGATTACTTCACCAGTGCTGGCCAGGTAATTCCAGAAAGACTAGTTAAAGGACACACTCTGGGGAGACGCTGAAACTACAGTTAGGTTAGATAGGAAGTCTTGGTTTACAGATGAGGAGCTTAGCACAAGGGACTCTATTTGGGGCCTGTCTTTTTTTTTTTTTTTTTTTTTTTTTTTTTTCTTTAACAGGTGTGAGTCAGAAACCATTGGAGACACAAACCATTGGAGTTTTGTGATTACTCATTTGGAACAAACTCAAAAATGCACTGTGAGCGATTTGTTATCGCCTATCCCTAGTTTAAGGCAATCTCCGTGTCTGCATCTCATACCTTCCTCACTCGATCTACCTATTACTTTCTCAAGCAGTGGTGAACTGGAAGCACAGTCTTTGATATGCTAATATAATTACTCTTTTCTTTTCTTAGAGAATAAACATTACAAAGAGGCTGTGACTACACAGCGTCTGGATTTATCACCTACAAACAAGTACCAAATTGAGCTAAGCCTTGAATTTTTAACTTTCAAGTGCCAAGTCTTCAAACTCATGTATTAATTGTCGGGGCCCCACAGTTGCTGCCCCGTTAATGAGATCAAATTCTCCATGGTTCAAACCTTGCTCGAAATTGAAAAGCTGTATAGTACTAACAGGTTTGGGCATATGTAAATGTGTTCTCCAGTTGTCAGCCTGTCTTTCAATCTTACTTCAGGAGTAAGTCACTCTTTCCACCAGCTTCTGTGACTTTCCAGTTTCTGTCACTTCTCACTTGTTACCCAGAAGAAATCCATCCTGCTGCAATGGGTAAAACATTCTTTATCTGTCTCAAAACAGCTTTCCCTATTATTTGCATTTTCAAACCTTTTTCTAAACACATCGTGCATCTACTCAGCTGTTTCCAAAATGATGTGCGCTGGGGGACACCTTCATTGAACCAGCAATGGTAGCAATAAATGTCTTGCTCCTCAGAGAATTTACGAGTTCAAAATCTCATGGTATACGTGGAGAGTTTAGATTATAATTTTTCAATATTCCTTCCTGTACATTTATCAAAAACGAATTTCATCTGCCACTGGGCTGCCCAATTCTCCAGTATGATTAGAGCCATCTGGAGCATCTCCCAAACCTCATTAGTTTTTAACTAACCAAAATAGTTTAGTGTTGTCAGAATATTTCACCGTCTCTCTGTTTATGTTGTCCTCTTCATCACTAGTAAATACTCTGAAATACATAGGTCCCAACACCAAAAGCCACCACCCCATCTTTCAACTTCCTGCGAGAAGGAATACCCATATATTATCAATAGTTGTTTTAATCCCTTAGTCACTTTTCACAAAACCTAAATATTCTGATTCAGTACCATGACACCTCCTAAAGATTAGTAAACACTGGAAAATTGGTACGATGGTAAAGAAGTAACATTTCATTTCCTACTAACCTTTGCCAATCGGAAATCAAGAATTGAGAAACCAACAGCAGAAGACAACGCATAATGCCCTTCTCATCTCTAAGAACAGCAGAGCCTTCCTTTAAGACCTTTAAGCCTCTCCTGAGTTATGACTTTCACTTTGGTTCTAGATATAGATTAAATATTCTGACGTATCTATATTTCTTTTCATATACTTGTGAAATGTTAGCCTAAGATATTATCGTATTATCTACTGAATGTTACGACACATGAAAACTATTAAATCCAATGTGATTATTAAATTGGGTCAAATTCTAAAATTATTATTTATCACTCTAATGTATGTGATTTATTATAAATCATAAATGCATATAATATCTATATGTATCATATATATACCTATATATCATCCTATATGGCAAAATGCCATAAAGGAGGAGATAATAATTAATTATTTTTATTTAAATCACCACCTAATTTTACTGAATTCAATAAATGCATATAATATCTATATGTATCATATATATACCTATATCATCCTATATGGCAAAATGCCATAAAGGAGGAGATAATAATTAATTATTTTTATTTAAATCACCACCTAATTTTACTGAACTTTAAAGAGAGACAATTTCAGACTTAAATTACATAAATATTTTAGTCCTTTTTCTTCTCTAATTTATTTGAAAAAAATAATAAATCGCTGGGTCTTTTTATTGTGTTACAAAGTACATTATTACTATATTATCATTTTCTTATATTTTTCTATATCTTAAGAAACATATAATTGAGTAATAACAGGAATGTTCTGCAAGAATTGTGCCAAACCAAAACACATGTGTATGTGTGTATAAAATATTCACCAGTAAGAGAGAGTTCATACATTTTGCATAACTCACACCCCCATGGTATCCAGGCTGTATGTACATCCTAAGTAACGGGATGATCTAAAAACCAAATGCTCAGGTGTCTGTCCCATTTTTATGCTGCAGTTAGCAAACTATTTGCACTGGAAGTAGAAATATTAATTTTATATTAATTATTTCTTTGAACATGTTCTTTCCTGCCACTCATTATTTACTATATCATATATTTAGAAATGATGTCTAACTATCACGTAAAAACATACATATGTAAAATATTTAAGTATTTGTAAACAATTTAAAAATTAGTTAACAACATGATTTTGCTTTTTAAAAAGAATCATCCACTAAAAAAGAGAAAAAAAAAAGTAAAACAAAACAACCAAAACAGCAATGCCCTCAGAAAAGATTTCCTTGTTTAGAAGTCTAAATATAGTTTAGTTGGATTTACAAAGGCGGAGCTTTACAAGTGCTAATAGTATGCCACTTATTGGCATGCACAGTTTAGTCGGATTTTTTCATTTCCATATGCATTCTGATTTCCAGCACATCCAATATGCACTGCTAACCTGTTGTCTTTACCTCCTTAATTATAAATCTTTGTAATTAAAAAAGTCAACCTTTACAATGATTCATTTAAATAAATTTAATTTAATCGATGCTTCTGAAATGAAAGACTTAGAATACCAAAAACAACTTTTTTCCCGACTACTTTCAATAGTGGTGATCATTATAATAATAAGGGCTCATAAATTCCTTTTTTCCACCTCACATATTTCCAAACAATTTAATGCATCTTATAGCACTTGCTCTTCCTGTTAAATGAATATGCTATGTTACTTGCCTTTGACCAGATGGAGGCAGCTTAGTCACCTAGATAAACAGTGTCTACTGTACATTAAAAAGAAATTGAATCCTTCCTTCTAGAAGAACACCACAGATGACTTGAAAATTATATGAATTTATCTTTTTAAAAACAGCAAATTTGGGTTAATTTTTTTACGTTCAACAGTCTTTTCAGTTGCTAAATAGTCCTTGATAACATGGCTGACATTACTGAGTAAGACCTTAATTGACTGGCACCTGCTACCCCAAATCTTTATCAAAAGAACATTCATGCCCTTCATTTCTAATGTTGTCATGAGACAGACATCTGATAATACACAAAATATCTTAGTCTCTTTTATAATGTACGTATTTAGCTGAATCATCCAGATCTTCATTATAGAAGTTCAATTACCTTTCACATATACAGTGAATATGTTAGGAAAAGATACATAAAATATAATGAAAGGGATTAATATCAACATGTTTATAAATACAATAATAGGATTTTTAAATAGATTTTTTGCCTAAGAATTCAATTAATCATGCTTTTCCTTTTTCCATCTGGTTACAGCTTATTTTTTGGTCCTAGGCATGTGATTTTGTCAAAAACCAACTTTTGTGCTTCAAAGCCAAATATTTGACTTTGGGATAAAGAGGAACAATAGCTCTATTGCTTGGCCGGGCAAAGGAGGCTACAGCAAACTATGGTCTTCAAAAAACCACAAGCCCCCCAGAGGAAGGGCCTGGGGGATTTTACAGGAAAATACATGATCTAACTGGTTTCAAATGGAGTTCTGTATGCTGCCAGCCTCATCTGTCATGTTTTCAGGGTGGTACCTGGTTCCTGAAACAAAAGGCTAACAAGGGGAGAGGGGAGGTTTGCAGAAGAGAGGTTACCTTAAAATCCAGTAAGTTTGCTGGAGCATTAGCGCAGCCATTTTTATTTTTGCTCAAGCTCATGCTTTTGAGCAGTTTCAATTTTAACTGTGTTAGACCTGAACCTTTACCAACTAAAGTAAGCAGCTGAGTTTCCTAACTTGAAGTCCTCATTTGTCCTCATTAGTGAAAAGATTTTAAAGCTACCCACCATTTTTCTTTTGCTTGGTAAATTCATGCTTTTATCCATAACCATTCAGGATTATCTAAATACAATTTCATATTTTTTGCCCCAACTTTAATTTAGAAATATTTCCAACTCCAGAAAGTAGTCTTTACCTAGGCTCACCAACTGTTAACATTTTATAACATTTGCTGAAACATTTGAGAATTACTGAAAAACACGGTGATATTTTATTCCTCAATATTTAAGCATGTCTCCAAAGAACAATAGTATTATTCTATATGAACACAGTGACATTTTCACAGTAAGAAAAATTAACATTAATAGACACTGGTATATGCTATGTATCTATATCTATCTATCTATCTATCTATCTATCTATCTATCTATCTTAGTCAATATTCAGATTTTCCCAATTGTCCTAATGGCCTTTAAAGCTGGGTTTTCCTGTTTTCTTTCTTAGTCAAAGATCTAACCTGGTATCATTTTTTAAACTTAGTTATTTATTTCATGTGAGAAACTGAAGAAGTGTTCAAAAACCAGCTTGTAATGTTAAAGAACATATATGAACCATCAAGAAGTGACCCTATTACATTGGCCAAATTAGAGACAACTTTCCCTAAAATAAATATTGACACAAATGGATTATAAAACAGCTTAAGCAAAGGATCCATGAATGTTTACTATACTAAAAACAATTGTCAATTAATAATTAAATTTAATTATTAAATTGGGTGACATGAAGTGGGGAGCTTTTCCTAACAGATCACTTTCTACTAATATATGTAGAAGAAATAAAAGATAGAAAGCCATCACATTGCCACAAATATAAGGATGATTACATAAAGTGAAAACTATCTATGTATGCTGAAATTGTTGCTGAAAGACAGTTGAAAAATAGGCCACTCCGATAGTCTCATTTCATCACCCCATAGATTACTTACTAACACACACACACAAAACAAAACAAAACAAAACAAAACAAAAAAAACAGTGAATGGAGAAATCTTGTGGATTACCTGAGCAAAATGATTAAAGTCAGCATCACCAAAAATGGTACAAACTGTCATCATGTGTCCTCTGATGTGAAAGGACATAACATCGATTTAATAACAGGTTCAAGAAAGACCTGCAATCTGTTTTGCAATTGGCAATAGCACAACAGAGCCTGAGAAGTTTATCAGAGCTGGGGCAACTAGCTATTTAATTCATTATGCTCATTTTGTTTTGATGGCATGTATATGTTGTCTGATTCACAATTACAGGAGAAATAAAACCCCTTTCTAGTTAAAAATCCGCCTTTCCAATGGAAAGGTTGGGTAAAATATTTAGATATTTCTGAATATGCAGATGTTCTCTATAGAACATCGGTCCAGATGAGACTCAAACTTTCAATTTCCCTGGATTGTTATTTCTTTAAAAGCTTCAAATATATAATGAGGTGAGCAAGTTCTATGATTTTTGGGATTAGTTTTCCTCCTCACATAAAAATAAACTTGGGTTTTGAATCTTAAGCAATGGACAAGTGACACAGTGCTCACCAATCCGTTGTCATGCCCTGGAAATTTGCTTATTAATTTTAAAAAGATGATTGAAAAATAAATTATTATATCAGATAGATAGATCTCCTCAGTTTTAAGGTACATTAACTAGAGACAACAATAATCATATATCTTTACTGGAAAAAGAAAAAAAATCATTGTCTCCAAATAGTCATCAAGGCATCTAAATTTTAGTTTTGTTCATCTTTAAAGGACTTATTTTGTAGATACTCTGTTTTAATTGGGAAAAAAAAAAGTCTCCCTTTTCCCAGGCTGCCTTGGTGCTTTGGCAACTTAAATACAGAAAGAATTTTTTTCATGGTGAAAAGACCATATAACCCCATGAAAACCAGGGTTTATGATGGCCTTCAGCAACAGCACTATGCATGGCGCCTCTATAATTTTATTTGATCCAGAAAAAACAGCTTAAGTTATATAATGGACATTCTCTTCAAATTTCCTTTCTTTGCAGGCTTGCACATGTATTGTTTTATATATGCCAATGTCAGCCTTTGTGATACAATGCTGCCAAAAATACTCTTTGATGAATGCTAATAAATTCAAATGCCTATATTACCCTGTAGTTTTTAAGGTTGGGGGTGGGAAAGAACAAAAGCCAAGTCTGGATAAATTATAGTCTACACTTGACATTGAAAATTGGGCCAAATACTCAAGGCTTCAAAAGATGGAATCTATCCAGTCAGAATACCTCCTTCTCCTCCTGTCCATGTTAATCAATGGGACCGCTTAATATAAAAGTCTTTATAGTGCATACCAGCAAATATGGGATCATACATTACAACACAATAATCTATAGTTAATGGAGGTGGAGAATTTAGCAAAGTTCCATGACATGTTAGAATAGCATATTATTATAGCCATGTTTCTTTCAAATGAAACTTGTCGCACGTGATCTTGATCTGAAATATTCATCTATTTCAACACTAGAACTAAACCTAGGCTTTCTCTCTTGATGAAGAGCGTAGAATTTTCCAGTCTCTATTTGCAAACAGTCAATTACAGAAGTTATTGCAGATCATTACCCAAGCGGAACAAGTCACATACTGCACCATTAGTAACATGGTGACTATCTATTGTGACTATCCTTGGGGCATTTCATTTTTAAATTATCTGGCTTTTTTCCGATTAATTCTAAGTATTGTGTCAAATCATTTGAGGATCTCATATATCAGTTTTCAGGATCTCTAAGCCCTTATAAAAATATGGCCGGGTAAGACTGAAAGAGAGTTAACTTATATAGGGTGGCAATATAAATTTTCACCCAAAAGGGATACTTCCCCCCCCCCCAAAGGGACATTTTTGAAAGCAAAGAAGATGGTATCCAGACAGGACGTCATGCATCTGCGACTATCCTGCAGGAAAATGGGACCTATAGCAACTCAATTAAGATAACTCTTGTGTAAAATTAAATGAATCAGAACTATAATTCTATCAAATGCCAGACTTGAGTCTCCAAAGCCTTTTCCTCTATACTTTCCAATATATTATGACATCAACCCAAACTTAAATTGTCTAATGTGACAATTATCTAAACTTTGACATCTCTCCTGACTTTCTTCTTTTTGTCAATGTTAAACATCATTTTCCCAAACAGTTTCTTTAGGAAAAATACATGTAGTCTGGCACTGATAATCTTCATTTGTCTGATTATAGTTTGCATTTTATTCATTATATGACATTTACGTATAGAATATTCCTTATTTGTCAAATCCTGGAGGTATAGCCTAATAAGTCACATTTAATATTCTTAGATTTCTTAATTTTCCAACCAATTTTGTTTATGATTATAATTGACAACTGCCTTAACACTACTGAGCTTGTGCATCTTATCCTATGTTTATTGGACATTTGTGTGTCCTCTATGAAATATCTGTTTATATCTTTTACCATTTTAAGATTGAGTGGTTGTCCTTTTAATTTTTTGACTTGTAGTTCTTTTATATTTCAAATATAAATTAGTTATATTGTTACAAATATGATTACCATTTTTATGCTTGTGTTTTCACAAGCATTTCTTTTTTTTTAAGAGTTATTCATTTATGAGAGAGAGAAAAATACAGAGTGGAAGGAGGGGCAGAAGTAAAGAATCTCCAAGCTGACTCCTTATGGAGCTCAGAGCTCGACCTGGGTTTGATTCCACAACCCATGATATCATGACCTGAGCTGAAATCAAGAATCTGATGCTTAAGGGACGCTCAACTGACTGAGCCACCAGGTATTCCTGTTTTTACCTTATTCTTGATGACTTTGGTTGAACAGAAACTTTTAAACGTAAGGAGGTCAAGCTTACTAATCTTTC
Organism: Canis lupus baileyi; assembly: GCF_048164855.1. Taxonomy (NCBI): domain Eukaryota; kingdom Metazoa; phylum Chordata; class Mammalia; order Carnivora; family Canidae; genus Canis; species Canis lupus. Next base: position 53,219,714 of record NC_132857.1, read on the forward strand.
CTTTTATGGTTTTACATGTATATTTAAGAAATTTTTCTCTATCCCCAAATAACAGAAAAAGTTATCTATATTTTCCATTTAAGTTTTTAAATGAATCTCTAACACTTATTTATAATTAGTTCTCTATATGTAAATAAGTATCAGTTTGGCAAAAATTGAATTCTTGACTGCTGTGAAGTCTTCTGTTCATTTACTTGATTTGTATCTCCATTTATTGTTCTTGTTAGTGCTTTCCAATATGTTTATAAAACTCTCCACAAAAGTTTAGTGTGGATTTCCTTAGATTTATTCCTAAGACTCCACTCATTGGTCTTTGTTACAATTAAATATGGTACTTATTTTCAAATTTTATTCGTTGTTTGTTGCTGTTGAATAGAACTTCCATAGATTTTTATAGGCTTATCTTAAGGATATCTAGACACTCTTATTACTGTAATAAGACTGTAATTCCTGGGTTGGATATGTGAACAATCATAGCATTTACTGTGTTTCTTCTTATCCTAATTACTTGCCTGCATTTACTTCATTTTTTCAAATTTTTTTTTTCTGTGCTGGCTAGCGTATTTAGCACACAATTGAAAGTAGTGATAGTGACATCTTTATTTCTTCTGTCATATTTTCGAGGAAACACTTCATATATTTTCATTGAGAATAGTATTGGCTGTGTTTTTTTCATGGATACCTTTAATGGATTACTTGTTAAGAGATTTAATAACAAATAGTTGTTATTGTCAAATACATTTTTCTCTTCTTTTAAATTTATCATATGATGATTATCACACATTTCTGCTCCTTGAATCTTTTTATGTGGTAGATTGACATTACAAATTTTCTAATTTTATCCAACCTTAAATCTGAAATAACTTCAACTTGTTCAGATTGATAATAACTTTTTACATCATAGGATTTGACTTCTGCTTGTGAAGACTTTTGTTCTGTATTCACAGCAAGATTGGCCTGTACATTGTATTCATACCATTGTCTATCATTGTCTAGATTTGGAATCAAGATTATACTGGCTTAATGCGAATAACTGTGAAGTGTTCTAACTTGCAGTTTGCTTCATATACTTAACATTATCTGTTCATTGAAACTGTAGAGAATTTGCTGTAAAACCATTTGGACCCAGGGTTTTCACCCAAGGTTTTTCACATTACTTCTGTTTCTTAAGTAGAAATACTTAACTTTTTTATTTTCTAATGCTATCTTTATTTTGCTTTTTTTTCCATAGATTTCTATTTTTTTAAATTGTTTTAAATCATTTAAATTTGTTTTTATTTTCCTCACTGCTCAAATAGGACACTATTTCATTTAAATTTCAGCCTTATTTATCTTCTAATACACGTATTTAGTTCTATAAATTTTTATTTAAGATCTCTTTTGCTCAATTTCTCAAATTGTAATATAATAGCAATTATATAATGTTACTAAACATTTATGTTAAACATACAATATATTCTTATAAACTTATGATGCTATTGTAAATGGGTTTGCTTCATTTTCCAATTGTTCCTTAGTATACAAAAATTATTGTTGTTTTTTGACTTTGTATCTTTGTATCAAAATATTTTATATTTCTTTTATGAACTTATTTTTGAACATTTATTTACATTAACAAATGCATAGAGATATTTTATTTTATATTTTTGTTACTTTTAGCAATACTTAAATAATACTTCTGCAATTTGTTTTCTGTTTGTCATTTTCTTCATTATTGATGTGTACTAAATTACCAGTTTATATAGATATGCTACACATTTTGAGAAGAATGTATGATCTTTAACTGTTGTGCAACAATTAAATAATACAAATTATTTTAATGTCTAATAATACAGGACTATTAGGTTTTCATTTCACTTCCCATTTCTTCATTATTAATTATAAGTAGGTAAGTAGGTAGAACATATCCTAAAGCTTAAATGTGAAATATGTTTAAACAATATATTTAATAAATTAAATTGAAAAAATATAGACTATTAACATATATGTGCATATTTATACACTCATATACATATATAGTGTGCTTATGTTCTTTCAATTCACTTTATTAAATATGTTGTTCAAATATTTTCTATAGCTTTATTCATTTTTTTCTGTCTAACTTATCAATGATTGAAAAAGGTCCCTTGAACCCCCAAACTATGATTGAAAATTTAAAATTTATCCCTATAATTAAATCATTTGATTTATATATTTTATTCCATAAAATAATAATATTCAAGTTTAAAGTTCATTTGTGTTTTCTGTGATTTTTTTTATCATTACATTGTGACTCTCTCTATCCATAACAATGTTTTTCTAAAGACCACTTTGTTATTAATATGACTACCTCATGGTGTGGAGTTTTTAATTTTTTTAATTTAAGATTTTATTTATTTGACAGAAAGAGAGCACAAGTAGGGGGAGTAGCAGGCAGAGGGAGGAGCAGGCAGAGGGCTGAGTGGGGAGCCCAATGTGGGTTCCATCTCAGGACCCTGGGATCATGAGCTGAGTGGAAGACAGATGCTTAACTTACTTAGCCACCTAGGTGCCCACTGATTTTTTAAAAATTATATTTATGTTATGTTTTAAATAAGTTTGCTCTCAGCTCTTTATATATTCTAAATAGCACACATCTGGATTTTAAGTAAATTATAATGTGGAAACCACTGTCTTATAAGTGACAAATTCAATACATTTCTGTTTATTGAAATTATTGTTATATTTGAATTTGTTTCTAATATTATTCTTTTAATCCAACAGTTCTATCTTCCCTTATAATCTATTACTTCTTAATTTTTTATTTGCTATTTCCTTGTGTATCTTTTTTCCCTTACTACTTTCTTCCTACTGATTTGGGAATAGCAAACCCTATCATTTTATTCTTATGGTGGTTACCCTTGAAATTTGACCATGTATTTTCAATCTACCCAAGTCTAATGATAAGCAATTTCTCACTCTCATTTCTTAATGGCATAATGCTGTTAAAACTCAGAATACCCTTATTTCAACTCACATGCTGTTTCTGCCCAGTTTTGTCTCTTAAAATATGTTAATACCATGTTAGACATTATTTTTTATTATCATTAATGAAGATATTTTTGTTTCTAATTATATATTTGCTTACCAACTTATTCTCTCTTCTTGCATATGGTATCATTCTCCCAAGATTATTTTCATTTTTCTTGAATAAATTCTTTAAAAGCTCCTTTAGTGCAACTTCTTAACATAACCTCTCTATCTTTATTTTATCTGTATATTTTTTCATATCAATTTGTAATTTAAAAGATGCATTTTCTAGCTATACAATCAGGAGTAGAAGTAGTTGTAGTAGCATTTGAATATAGTTTTACCTCTCCCTTATTGATATTGAGAAGTCTATTTTAATAAAAATGTTTTTTAATCTAGGTGATCTTCTGTTCTAATCTGATTGCTTTAAAAAATTTTTTTTGGTAACCTACAATATCACTTACAAAATCCTTAGCCAGAATTTCTTTTTTTTAATCCAGTTTAAAATGAGTTGTATTTCTGAAATCTGTAGATTCATATGTATTTTTAAAATTAATTATATCTTAAAACTTCTCAGATGTTACTTCTTCAAATATTGTCTCTCCTGAATCCCATTTTCTCCTTCTCGAACTCAAATTCAATTGTACAAATAACTGAAAAAAAAAAAAAAAGGTGACATTTACCCTCTTTCATAAATTTCAATTTTTTACCATGGTTTCCATATTCTGTTGTAAATTCTCCAGATATATTTTTCATTTCTTTAATTTTCCTTTCAGTCTACCTAATTTGCTGTTTATTATCATCAACGCATTTTGGAGATTATTTATATAAGTGTGTTATATGTATATACTTTTTAAGTTTAGTTTGCCTAATCAATCCTGAAAATTTCCTACTGCCTTTACTGCCAGTATATTTTTTTAAATACTTTATATATTCCCTTGTGATTCTTGTGGAAGAATCAATATCTGCTTTTTTCCCCTTGCTTTTATTAACTTTAGCTCATGTGTCTGGTGATCTCTGACTATAAGTTCATATTTGCTTGACTTTTATCTGTAGCCATTTTAGTCTTCTTCAGTAAGATCTTTCAACTGGCCCAAGAGATGGTATTTCTGATGACAGATCCCTGCATTGTATCTGCATGTTCCCTCAGGGCGACTCTGTTTCTTGCTTCTAGATATTTCAGACACCCAGTTGAATCCATTTTTATGGGATGTCCTAGGGACGTTCCCTTTTTATTACAAACCCATCAATACATTCAAAAAGTAAAATTTATTTAGATATAGTAATTACACAAAAGGAGGTAATCCTGGAGTTTTTTGTTTGCCATACTGTCAAAAATAGAAGTCCACGGCTACATATATCTACATAACTTTCCTTTCCCAGATTTCCACACTTGCTTAGTTATGTATACATCGTATGCTGCCCTAATACTTTGTAATGGAGATGGAGACCCATCCTGTGTGTTTTCACTGCAGCATCTTCTTATATTAGCTATTCTATAATTGTGTATATAAACTTTAACACTGGAGCCTGCTATGGAAAAGTATTAATATCTCCTCCTGGTAAAGCATTTCAATTTAAATTAACTAATCTGTTACAAAGTAGGAAAGGTAACATGTGTGTTATGTAGAACTCATTTTTTTTTTCATTTTTGTATTCCCTGAATTTAGCACATGGCTCTTGTATGGGAGTCATCTAACAAATGTGTACTGAATGAATATAAATATGTACAGGAGGAAAGAAATGAGGGAAGAAAGGTAGTAATGAAGAAGGAAAGTAGAAGGAAAAAAGGGAGATAGGGAGGAAGGTAGTGGCACAGTTCTCAAATAAAAATCCCTATTTCACATAATATATATATTATCTAATAATAATTTAATATTAATTTTTAAAATTAATTGTTTAGATATAAAAGTTAAAGTGACAAAAAAAGTTAAAGTGACCAGAGAGCATAATGATTTATCTATAATGCATTTATTAATTTTATTCCATAATGACGCACATTCTTCTTCAGATCTGCTTATGGATTATGTTGCAAGTAGGTTAAAGCTTATATAAATGTAAGTATGAGTAAGTTTTCAAAAAATTCTCATTAAAAAGTGCTATGTCCTCGGTTATTATAGTAAATCCAAACCGTATGATGCTGTAGTGATAGGAAAAGTATTAATTAGTCACACTTCTTTATTGTGAATCCATTATCCATAATTCATTATTATAATATTTTCTCCTGAATGGTTCATTTTATTCAAAGTTTATAAGTAATAGTTGACAATTTGGCTGATAAAAATAAAAAGATCTACTGGTCAGGCTATAGTTCATTTAGAGTCAATTTAGTTTAGTTTAATAATAGATATAATAAATATAATCTCAATCTATCATTTGATCTTGAAATTTCAAAGATATTCTGGAGATCCTTAAATAATTGTTTCATACATCTGTGTTTCTAGATTGCCTATGGCATCTTTTAGGAACTGATTCTCATAAATCATATATAAGTGGATAGGATATGAATCTTCAAAAATATTAAGCAGTATTATAACACACTTAGCCCATGTCCGTTAAACTAAAGCAGAATTCTAAAATTCTATCACTGCCAAAACTCAAAATAACTCTTTTTGGGTTCTGATATAACATTATTCCAGCGCTCACATAATTATTCTGGCGGGTATTAAGTCCCACTAAATTCTGCAATTATGTGGGAGTGTGTCCTGATATACTGTTAGTATTGACCTATGTTATTGTGAGTTGACAAATCTGTACACGTGGCTGGGATCCACCCTACTTTAAAGCTAAAGAAATGTTGTCAGTGAATTAAGGAATTTCAGATATGTAATAGCTTAGATGAAAAGAAGCACTAATTAAATGATAAATAGATGAATTTTGACATTTTTATGGTGTGTATAGTAACATGTTTATAAGCTCGTATTCTGAATTACATGTTTACAGAGGGCAGATACAATTCCTAGTGAAATAACAAGCAATCAATTGCTACCATTTTATTTTAATTCAGTTCAAGAATAATTTGCTATTCCCTTTTCTGTTGAATCGATTAAGGAACACTAGTAATTTACTCTTATTACTTTACAAAAAGGTTAGTATAAAGTTATAATAATTAGTCTTAAATATATATTTTTCAGTATTTTTTTATAAAATAGGAATTCCTGGGGCACCTGGGTGGCTCAGTCCACTAAGCGTCCCACTTAGTTTCAGCTTAGGTCATGATCTCAGGGTCATGAGATCAAGCTCTGCATCCAGCTCCATGCTCAGTGGGAGTCTGTTTGGAATTCTCTCTCTCCTTCTGCCTCTCTCCACATATGCACACATACTCTCTAAAATAAATAATAAATCTTAAAAAATAAACAAATCAATAAATAAAAATGGGAATCTCTATTAACACACTAATAATAATGACAAACATTTATAAACTATTTTCATTTATTAATCTTGTTTATCTTTCATATTAACTCTGTGAGTTGGACTGACATCATCAACCTTTTTTTTGCTAAAGTTACTGATATTTATAAAAGTTCAATAATGTGCCCATAGTCATACAGCCCTCACACAGACAAAATGAGGACTTAAATTCAGGCTTATGGTTCTAAACCAATTATACCTCCCATTACAACACGGTTATTATTTTTTTCTCATAAAATTTACATCAGATTATTCATTATGGGTTTTTTTTTTTTAAGATTTCATTTATTTATTCATGAGAAACACAGAGAGAGAAAGGCAGAGACATAAGCAGAAGGAGAAGCAAGCTTCCTGTAGGGAGCCTGATGTGGGACTTGATCCCAGGACCCTGGGATCATGAGCTGAGCCAAAGGCAGGCACTCAACCACTGAGCCACCCAGGTGCCCTCACTATGTTTGATTAGGAGTAGCCCAATCAAAATGTGTATATAGCTCATCTTTATGACAATTGATATATAAATATTTTTCAAAACCATAAAATATATTTCAAAAATAACAATTTCTAAAACCCATGTATTTAGAGTTAGATTTTTTACCAATTACACCCACTATAATTATTACCACCATAGTGGGTTTTATTTTTATGGTCCCATTTCTTAAAACAATTAAGGCTTCAAATGTTTATAAAAAGCATTTATAATATTTAACATATTTTTTAGTTTTCTTCCTTTGCAAAGAAAAAACTTAGCATTTTCTTCACTGAGTTACAAGGACTTGAAAAAATTATTGTTTTCCATTTTGCTTTTTTTTTATCCCAAGCATTTAGCTTTAAAGGCTTTTCTGGAGTTTTGTTTCTATGAAAGCACTTTGGATCATAATTTATGAGGTAGGTTGAATCAGATAATAATGTATGCCATTTATACTTTATCATACTCACATAGCTTTATGGGTGTGTACCTTAGAGGCACAGAGGCAAATTTTTATTAACACATGTTTATACATAATTGACCAATTGGGAAGTGGTAAGAAGTAATGGCTATGATTTACATAGACTAAGAAATGTCTTAGAGCACCTCACCCTGTCTGGAGCCCCCACTGTGACAGATGAGCCAATGCCTGTGGGGGATGACAGCATGCTATTTATGGCATTTCCTTCTGAGACAATTAAGTAACATATGCCAAGACCATAGGGATTATCTTTGAGCTACACAGTATGTAACTCTATCTGAAGAGAAATATAATATTTTACAAATTTGACAAACCATAAGAAAGCTTAAATTGATTCACCCATTTTAATAAATGCAATAACTTTTTTGTGCCATAATAAGATTTATTTCTTGATAAGGGTATGTTATAAAAAATTAACATGTTATATACATGTATTATTCAGAAAATATGGCATATTTATTTTGTTGGGGTACAATGTTCATAATGAACTCTTACACAGGCAACTTATTTTAACAGCTGCTTTCCCTTTCCGTATTCAAACCAAACCAAATGGAAAAGTTGGTTCACTGTAGAAATAAAGACTAATTTCTTATGGCAGAACTGCACTATTACTCAGTATGCTATAATTTAGAGAAGACAATGAGCTGACCTCAGTGAATGAGCGGTAAGGAAGGGGGTATTTAGATATCAGGATGGTTATCACTCTTGTAACATTGTCTTCAGTGACAGAGCTGAAGTTGACTCAATGTAGTTCTGGGTTTATTGGGAGCATTTATATAACCCAAGCTATGGTTTCTCAGCACTTTAGGTTTACTCTTTCCATATTATAATTAAAGTCCTTGAGAGCTAGGGAGATTTATCTCGAAATGCAAGTTCCTGTTGGAAGTTGCTTATAAATTAGGAAGAATACATTAGAGAATGCTAGGAACAGAATCAGTACAATGAGGGAGTCCAAGATGGTGGAAAAAAATTGGAATTCACCTCCTCTCATGGACACACTAAATCGACAGCTACATATGGATTATTTCCCTCTGAAAAAAGGATCTGACAACTAGACAAAATGCCCTCTACAATAAAAGATAAAATGACTGCTCTGAGATAGGAAAGAGGCAGAGAGACACAGTCTGGCCAACCGCCCCCCGCCAAACAAACAAAAACAAAACAAAACAACAACACTCTGGTGGTTGGCAGCACACAATGGGCGGGGGGGATTCTCAACAGACAAGCACTTCTCCAAGAGAATTAAGAGCCTGGTGCCCACATCAGGTATCCTCAACCCTGGAATCTACACTGGAGATATGAGACCCTAGTATATCTGGCTTGGAAAACGATGGAGTGGACATCAAGGATCCCAAAGTGCTGTAGGAAACTGAGATTTCCCTCTTGGAGGGCTCATACAGGGTCTTACTTGCCTTGAGACCCACTAGAAAAAAACACTTTGAAAAGCAGTTAGACTATATGGAGGGAGATTCATTTACTGACCTGTGGACATTGACTGGAGGGGCAGGGGACAGTTGAGATGTTCCCTAAAGATGAAGGTGCTGGCAAATGTTATTACTGCACTCTCCATATAACCTGCTAGCACCAGCAAGCAAGCTTTCACATGGTAGCCCCATAAACTTCCTGTGATAAGTGGGAATAAGCATTCATGGCACTTTGCTGAGGCTGGACAACATGGGCAGTTGGAGCACACCTCTGCTCCCTGGCTAGGGTAGGTGAGCAGGAAGAGTCATAGAGTTCTCTCAATCCTTAACTAATGTCTGTAAGCACAGGCAGTTACAATACTCCTTTGTCCCCCTGCCTAGTGAGTTCAAGCAGTCATGTCATGTTCCTGTTCTTAGACTAAAGCTGCTGCCCAGGCACAGATAAGATACTATCCTGCTGCATTGCTGAAGCCCATAGGCAGCTGCAGCCAGGACATATTCCCATTTCCTTTCTGAACTTGGAGAACATGCTTCACCCCCATCACTTTCAAGAAACCTTGCTAAAGCCAGTGGTACACAAAATCCATGTAGGAAACATCACTTACTTACCTGGACCTACTGGCCAAGAGGGTTGGAATTCAGAACTACACAGGACTATAATACTGAAAAGATAGTTCTTGACAGGCCACTATCCTGAGGGCATTGCACAGAGAACAGACTGAAATGCTACCCAGTTTTCCTCTAAAAAAGGCCTACATACCTAGCATGCAGCTTCAACCTGAGGGATAGGTTTCAAGTTTCCCACATATCTAGATGCTAAGGAGGTATTCCCTGGAAATGTAAGTAAGGAGACACCATCTTGGCCTCACTGCAGGTCAACAAGACTTCTAGAAAAGAGCTTATACACTTCTCTCAGCCCCAAATTCTGAAACTGTTGTTCTGGGACACTTCCAGACCTTTTGGTCTAGGAACTAACAGGGATTATGATTGAAATTCCACAGTACTGGACATATTTACATACTTTAGAAGTTGCTGCTTCAGGGTCTGTCTTACAATCTATCTGAAACTATGTGGTAAATGAGATTCCTTCCCTTGTATCAGAGACAGATCTTGACACACTCTAGACATATCAAGAATAAATTTGGCAGTTTAGAAAGTCACAAAGATTTGAGAGTAACCAAAGCTAGGGCAAGGTTGAACAAGAAGGATCATGATCTAAACAAAGTCACTCTTCCAAGAATGAGAGAGAGAGCTGTTTCACCTGAAACATAAAATCAAAACAGGGACACCTGAGTGGCTCTGCAGTTGAGCGTCTGCCGTTGGCTCAGGACGTGATCCTGAGGTCATGGGATCGAGTCCCACATTGGGCTCCCTACAGGGAGCCTGCTTCTCCCTTTGCCTGTGTCTCTACCTCTATCTTTATGTATCCCATGAATAAATAAATGAAATCCTAACACACACACACACACACACACACACACACACACAAAAAGAAAAAAACAGAGTCAACAAAATGAGGAAACAATTATGTTCCAAAAGAAAACATAAGGCAAAACCTCAGAAAAAGACCTTAATGATATGGAGATAAGTACTCTACCTGATAAGAAATTCCAAGTAATATCATAAGGATGCTTACTGAACTCTGAAGAATGAATGAAGACATCAAAAACATCAGTAAAGAAATACAAAATCTAAGAAAGTGTCAAAAAGTAGTGACAGAGCTGAAGAATACAATAACTGGAGTGAAAAAAATGCATGAGGAGGGCGTCAAATAAGAGGAGTTCAATGGCTGACTGAATGAAGTAGATTAATAAATCAGCAAACTGGTAGATGAACTAATAGAAGTCACCCAGATACAGCAACAAAAATGGAGAAAGCATTTTTTAAATGAAGATTAAAACAACAAAAATTACATTAATAAGTAAATAAATGAATAAATGATTAAAATGAAGATAACTTAAAGGACCTCTAGGGCAACATCAAGTGGAATGACATTCACATTATAGGGCTTCCAGAGGGAGAAGAGACAGATAAAGGAGCAAAAAAATTATTTGAAGAAATAATGGCTGAAAGCTTCTTTAACCTAGAGATGGAAACAGATATCCAGGTCCAGAAAGCCCAGAGATTTTGACATAAGATGAACCTAAAGAGAGCCACACCTAGACACATTATAATTAAAGTGTTAGAAGTTAAAGATAAAGAATCTTAAAAGTAGCAAGAGAAAAACAACTTATTACATACAATAGAAACCCCATGACTATTAGCAGATTTATGCACAGAAATTTTGCAAACCAGAATAAAATGGCATGGCATATTCAAAGTGTTGAAAGAAAAATGTCTGAGAATACACTACACAGCTAAATTATTATTCAGATTCGAATGAGAGATAAAGATTTTTCCAGACAAGTAAAAGCTAAAGGAGTTTATCACTACTAAACTGGCCTTACAAAAAATATAAGAAATGGCACAAATTAATAAGAAAACATAGAAAAGTAAAAATGTCATTGAAAAAAACAAATATATAGTAAAAGTAGATAATCACTTTTAAAGCTACTAAGATGATTAAAAGACAAAAGTAATAGTATTAGCTAAGACTACAATAATTAGTTAAGGGATACAAAAAAAAAATATATATATATATATATATATATGTAAAAAAAAAAAAAGCATCCAAAACATAAAACATGGGGGGTAATGAAAGTGTAGTGTTTTGAAAGGTAAATGGAATTGCTATCAAATTAAAATAGAGTGCTATATACATACAATAAAAAATTTAACCAAAGCAAATACTTATAGTAAATACACAAAAGAAAATGAGAAAGGAATCTAAATATAATACTAAAGAAAGTCATCAAACTATAAGAGAAAAGAGAAAGAGAAGAAGAAATGATCAGAGAAGAACTATAAGAAAACAGCCCAGAAAACAAACAACAAAGTGGTAATAAATACATACTTATCAATAATTGATTTAAATGGAAATGGAATAAATTCTTCAATCAAAAGACATAGAATGGCTAAATAGATTAAAAAAAAAAAACTGGCTGGTTCAGCTGTTGAGCATCTGCCTTCAGCTCAGGGCATGATCCCGGAGTCCCAGGAGCAAGTCCTGCATCAGGCTCCCTGCATGGAGCCTGGTTCTCCCTCTGCCTGCGTCTCTGCTTCTCTCTCTCTCTCTCTCTCTCTCTCTCTCTCGGCCTCTCATGAATAAATAAATTCTTTAAAAAAAATAAAAAGACAATGGAAAAGATCAATGAAACTAAGAACTGGTTATTAGAAAAGATAAGCAAAATCAACAAACCTGTAGCTAAATTCACCAAGACAAAAAGAGAGTGCTCAAATAAATAAATTGAAATAAAACAGAAGTTACAACTGATACCACAGAAATACAAAGGATTGTAAGAGACTACTATGAGCAATCAGATGCCAACAAATAGACACCCTAGAAAAAAATGAATAAATTCTTAGGAATTTACAACCTTCTAAGACTGAATCATGAAGAAATATGCAATCTGAATAAACTGATTACAAGTAAGGACATTGAATCAGTATCCAAAACCTCTCAGCAAAAAGAAGTACAGGACCATAAAGCTTCCCTAATTAGTACTACCAAACATTCAAAGAAGATTTAATATCTATCCTTCTCAAACTTGTCCAAAAAACTGAAGAGAAAAGAAAGCTTCCAGACTGCCATTATGAGGCCAGCACTAGCCTGATATGAAAACCACAGAAGAATACCACAAAGGAAGAAAGTTACCTCCAATATTCCTGATAAACATAGATGTAAAAATCCTCACCAAAATATTAGTAAGTGATTTCAATAATACATAAAGAAGATTATACATAATTATTAGGTGGAATGCAAGGACGATTCAACATCTGCAAATTAATCATACTGATAAAACACATTAACAAAATGAAATGTAAAAATATATGATCATCTAAATAGATGCAGAAAAAGCATTTGAAAAATTCAATATACACTTATGATAAAAGAGAAAAAAACTCTCAACAAAGTGGGTATAGAGGAAACATAAACATAATAACGGTCATTTATGACAAATCCACAGCTAACATCATACTCAAAGGTGAAAAGCTGAAATATACAAAATCCGTTGCACTTGTATACATTAATGAACTATCAGAAAGAGAAATCAAGAAAATAATTCTATGTACAATTGTATCACAAAGAATAAAAGACCTTAGAATAAATTTAACAAAGGAAGGAAAAGACCTGTGTGCTAGAAACTATAAGACACTAATGAAAATGAAGACGACACAAATAAATAGAAAGATAGCCCATGCTGAGTTAGAAGAGTTAATACTGTTAAAATATCCATACTACCCAAAGCAATCTACAGATTCAATGCAATCCCCATCAAAATTCCAATGACATTTTTCACCGAAGTAGGATAAATAACTAAAATTAGTATGGGACCACCAAAGACCCCAAACAGCCATAGTAATCTTGAGAAGGGAAAAAAAAAGCCAGAAATATCATGATCCTGATTTCAAAGTATATTATAAAGCTATAGTAACAAAACAGTGTGGCACTGGCATAAAAACAGATACATAGATCAATAGAACAGAAATAACAGCATATATTGTCATCCAATTGATGACAAAGGAGGCAATACACATTAGAAAAGGGATAGTCTCTTCAATCAGGGATGTTGGAAAACCTGGACAGCTACATGCAAAAGAATGAAACTGGATAAATATCTTACACTAAATACAAAACTTAAACAAATGGGATCACATGAAACTGTACTTCTGTACTGTGAAGGAAATTGTCAACAAAATGAAAAGGCAATCTACTAAATGGAAGAAGATATTTGTAAATCATATACCCAGGGACACCTGGATGGCTCAGTGGTTGAGCATCTGCTTTGGGCTCAGGTCATGAACCCAGGGTTCTGGGATCTAATCCTGCATCAGGCTCCTGGCAGGGAGCCTGGTTCTCCCTCTGCCTGTGTCTCTGTCTCTCTCTCTCTGTGTCTCTCATGAACAAATAAATAAAATTATTTAAAAAATAAACATAATATATCCAATAGGGGTTAATATCTAAAACTTAAATAACTCCTACAACTCAATAACAATAAAAAAACAATCTGATTAAAAAATGGACAGAGGGTCAGACTAGACATTTTTCCAAAGAATACATACAAATGGGTAACAGACACATGAAAAGAGGCTCAACACTACTCATCATCAGGAAATGTATACCATATCACCTTACACCTGTCACAGTGGCTCTTATCAAAAAGGTAAGAAATAAGTGTTGGCAAGAATGTGGAGAAAAGGGAACACTGTGTGCCCTTTTTGGGGATATAAATTGGTATATTCTATGCACACTACGGAAACTATATGGTGTTTTCTCAAGAAATTTAAATAGAGCTACTTTCTGATCCAGTAATTCCACTACTGGGTACCTATCTGAAAAATACAAAAGCACTGATTCAAAAGATATAGGTACCTCTATGTTCATTGCAACACTATTTATAACAGCCAAGATACAGAAACAACCCAAGTGTCCACTGATAAACAAATAAAGAAGGTGTGATATATATGATATATATGGGGGAAGTGCGTGAAGGAGATTAAGAAGAACAATGGGAATGTAAGGCACAGCACAGGAAATATAGTCAATAATATTGTAATAACTCTATGGTGACACATGGTAACTATTTTTATTGTGGTAACCATTTTGCAATGTGTAGAGATGTTGAATCATTATGTTATGGACCTGACACTAATATACTGTATGTCAATAATACCTCAATAAGTTAAAAAAAAAGAATCAGTAAAATATCCCGTATTTGGCATAATTGTATCTTGGGGCCTATATGTCTCTATAGCCAACTCACAGCCTTTGTGTACAAGACATATTTGTTAGTGAATGAATGGAAAGGAGAAATAGTATTTCTGTATCTTTTCTCATACTTATCTTTTCACTCAACTTGATTTATGATCTTATTTGCCTTGTCTCTCAAAATTTCATGTTGCATGGTGCTGGACCTACAGATATGATGACTTCTTATCCTAAGGTAAAGTGTGTATGAGGTCATCATTGGTAAATAATTTCAATCATGGAATATTTTTAAAAGACTTCTATAAAGACTGGTTTCTGGTAACTATAAAGAAAAAAGAAAGGAAGAAAGAAAAGGAGATAAAGATGAGGGAGAGAGAAGGGAAGGGGAGGAGAGGAAAGGGGAAGAGAATGGGAGGGGAAGGGAGGAGACAGGAAGAAAGGGGAGAGAGGGAAGGGAAATGAAAGGAAGGGAAGGAGAAGAAAGAAGAAAGAAGAAAGAAAAGAAAGAAAGAAAGAAAGAAAGAAAGAAAGAAAGAAAGAAAGAAAGAAGAAAAGAAAAAAGAAAAAAGAAAAAAAGAAAAGAAAAGAAAGAAAAGAAAGGAAAAGAAAAGGAAAGAAAAGAAAAAAGAAAAGAAGGAAGGACAAAGAAAGGAGAGAGGAATGGAAGGAAGAAAAAAGAAAACAAAAAAAGGAGAAAGGAAAAGGAAGGAAGAAAAAATGGACATGAAAAAAACAACTTTAATGGAAGTTAACAGAATTTCCTGGCTCCCCACAAGCTATCCATTTGGTCTGTTGAACTATACCCAGTTCATCAGAATAACTTTATATTAGCATTTGAGTCATAGGATGCATATGCTCTGTCATTCCTTATGACAACCACAGTGACATGACTTCCTATTCTGTTATCTCAATGTATGAAAGACTATGAAATTGGTGGTAAAACAATGACAATGTCCTATTTGGATATTAGACCCATGAACCTTGCAGTGGGCTCTCCTAGGTTTCCAAAAATTTGACATGTAAGTCTATCTTACACAACACTTTTAAGTTGTGCAATAATTTCACATATATCTTATTTAACCTGTTCAACTTCTTTGTTAGCATTTTATGCTAGAATCTAGCAGGCCCTGAAACTCATCAGAGAATGAGGAAGAAGCAAATCTCCTTAATCTGTGATGTTCAAAAGTCCACCTTGCATACATTGTTTTTTTTGTTTTTTTTTTTTCTTCATTCTGTCATTCTCTCTCGTTTCTCTCCGTCCATCTACACATTTACTGAGTTTCTTCTATGAGCCTGGTCCTGCAATAAGCACTGCTCTTTCTAATGCTGAGCATCTCTGGGCAGTGTCTCCTGATTTCCTGAAACTACGTCCTCGGCATCACAGCACTCTTTTGGCTCAATAGCCCCAAACACTTTAATGTAAAGGAATAAGACTAAATAGCATGACAAATATTTATTGGCTAAGCTTTATCCCCATTGAATTTTATTTCTGTATCTCATCGCATCTTCTAGGTGGGCTGCAAATGGGAGAGAAAGCAGAGGCAGACTGGCTACATTATTCCCTCTAATGATTGTCTAATACTAATATTCAACACCTATTGTGAAAGAAAGATGGTTGATTATGCTGAATGTCATAATTTTTTTCAGAATGGGTATGTCACCTAGAGTAGTTAGAGAACACTGTAGTCCTCATTATGGTGGTGTGAACACAGGATCTTTTACAAATATTACTTCATGAATGTTGCCCCTCATATATTAGCCACTTAAGTGGCTTTCCATCAATTATTTCTAATTATATGTCCTTCCTTCCAATTAATAGAAGCTGACAATGATGTAGTCTTGTAACATGGAGTTTTATTGTCCTAGCATTTTTCACTCTTCGTTTTCACTTTTTCAATGAAAGTTTTCCATCTTTCCAATAATTAATCCTGTGTTAACAAGAATAGACCTCCAGAAAAAAATAATGAACCAGTGGAAAGGCTAGGTGCAAGGAGGACAGGAATCCTTTAGATTGCAAGGAACAGACAGTAAGTTTAAGTCTTTACTGGAAAGATACCGGGGTTCTCAAGATTGTGGAGAGAGTGGAGAAAAACATTGGAAAATAGTCAGAAAAAGACAGCAACGGAGGCTGTGATGTGGGAGGCTCAGTCATCAACACTTGGTTGGAATGGCCAGATCTCAACAAAGGGGCTTCCATTAACCTGCTGCCTCTTTGATCTTTAAGTCATTGTTTTGGGGCATTCCATTAGCTGATCCTCAACCAAGGGCTAGTGCCCTGGCTAACAGTAATGGATAGCAGGGAGGTTTCCAGTTCTAGAGTGAGAGGAAGAGCATTGCCTCCAACCTAATGGAGTAAGGGGTGGAAATGGTGACCATCCCTAAAAGAGGGAAAAAAAAAAGGTGAATGCTAACAAAAAGGACTATTTAGTAGAACTTATTAAAACATGAATAATGTGAAGTGATAGTACACATAATTTATAACAAGCAACTAAAAGATACAGGTAGGAACCTGTGGAAGGTAGCAGAGATAAGAGGTTGCTAAGAGATGACAGAAGTCCAATTGCTAAGAGTCTCAGAGCTGGAGAGAACTGAAGAGAGCCTGCCATGCACGGTAGTAATTTTGTCGATGATTAGTTTGATGTTTGGGATGAAATAATTCAATGTTGCCATTAGATTATTTCAAAACATTGCTTAAGTCCAGTTTTGTGGCATTCTTTTTTGATATTTGTTTGTATTTTCCCACTCTATCAGGTTCTGCATGATGGAATGAACTCCCAGGGCCTCTCCTCACTTATTTGGTGCTGCTAATGCATCTGCGGTCTTCCTTCTTGAGTCTTCAAGAACTCCTTTAAAGCAGCAACTAAAGAAGATCTGTTGCTGGTAGTTAATAAAGTTCTGAGAGGATACATACATAAAATGTTTGGGTTTACACACAAACGCAAAAATTAATCATTTTGATTAATTGACCATTTAGTAACTAGATATTAAACTATTACTTAAAATAAAACTCATAATTTCCAACTGCTATATTGTAATTGTAATTCCATTTATTTTATGGGAGCATTAAAAATGTTACCTCTTTTACAAACTTTTCTTTATTCCCTTAAATTGATATAATGTCTTCTTTTCCAACTTCTCATTTTTTTCCTAGTCTTTGTGTGTTTGCATTCAAGAAATATGTCTTATTTTGGTTTGTATATTTGCGTCTCTTTCTTTCTATGTGGCCTGTGAGCAACTTTTCAGAACCCTGCCTATCACCTCTCTAAACTAGAAAACAATGTCTAATACATGGACATTGTTTAGAAATTCATCAAAATCCATGGTGTCTAAGCATCAACCACCTACTAAAATGGCTAACAAATACTGGGCATTCATGGAAAATTAGCAAAGATTCAGCAGTTGAAATTAAAAGAGTAATTTGTACTATTAAGAAAATTATTTTGGCCTCTTAAATGACCAAAAGCATTTGACATACTCTAAAAAAAAAAAAAAAATGGAGAAGTAGCAAACAGTCCTCTCCTACTCTGTTTTAGGGCATGTAAATTGTTACAACCACTTTGGAGGCAGATTTATCAAAATTTAATGCAATTATAAATATGTCTCTCCCTTCATCAGCAATTCCACTTCTAGGAATTCATTCTATAGAAATTCTGGTATCAGTGCACAAAGATAAAAATATAAGGAGATTCACTAAGACATTGTTGGTGATGCCAAAAACTGGAAACAACCCAAACGTCCAGAAATAAAGTAATGGCTCAATGAATGTGACATATTCTCATAATAAATAAGATGCAGCTTTTAAAATAAATCGAATAGATCTCCATGTACTGATTTGGCAGGATGGCCAAAATATATTATAAAGTAAAAACACCACACCAACAGTATATATAACTCTATTAAATCTATCTATATGGATGAATGTGTAAAGGAAATATTCTGTAGACATATACAGAAAACTGAAACATAAACTGTCCTTGAGTTAAATATTAATTGGTCATATTTCTTTATTTACACATTTGTATTTTGCTAATCTTTTCAAATATATAATATTACCCTTATAATCAGAAAAAATTTAAAGACAAAAAATCATAGATTTTCTATTTGCACATGTAAAGTTATACACGTACAAAATTTAAAAAGCTTACATGTAAAGTGGAAAAATCAAATTGCAAGACAATGGGCACAGTGTGCTTCCAATTTAGTTAAAATAGGCTTATTTAGAAAAAAAGATTAGCAAGTTATAATAAAAACATAATAATTATTGCTGAAGGGATTTTGATGTTTATACTTTCCTGTATTTTAAAAAATTTCTATGACAGAGCTGTGCTGTTTTTATTACTGGGGAAGCAAACAATAGCACACCCGTTTATTAAAAAAATAGCTATTATTATGCATATTTTAGAAAGAGTTTGATTCTAATTTATTGTAATGATCTCATTGAAATTTTAGGGAAAATTTGAAGAAATCAACATACTTTTTAAATATCTTCTCATCAAATATTTATTTTAATCTATTCACAATATATCCAAAACTCTTTACATAAAACAAATCTCAATATAAGTATCAAATAATGAAGGTTAGCACACACGAATTTAGATTGCTGGTGTATGCTCAAGAAAACTGAAAATTATACTCAGCAATTTTACAAAGAAGTGCTTCTCATTTTTTTAATGGGGAAATGGAAGAGTAAGAAGGAAAGCGTATTGAAGATGATGGTGAAATGAATAAAGATGTTAGAAAATAAGTGTGTATATTCTATGCATATATAATGCACAAATACATAGCAATAACTATGTACCAATATTGTCCTAAGCACATTAAAATATTGAATTATCTCCTAACAATCCTAGGAGCAGCAATCACTAGAATCCCTGTCCTTTATAGATGAGGACACTGAGGCACAGATACATCCAGAAATTTCTCAAGATCAGGATATCCACTAAACACAAAGAAGTGTTAGTCAAGGAATTGGGTAAAATTGGCTACTGCAGAGCTCCTCAAGTAACCTTGATGCTTCAGGCTACACAGGATCTACGCTGTGGGGTCCCTTAGGTCACCCACCTCATCCTTTTCAGTCCCACACTATGAGTTTAACTGGCAGATGCGAAGCTTTCGAATTTGTAAAAATTCTAAGATTCAACCACCTTGAGGCATAATCCTAGCATATCTTCCTTTATTTAATGCAGCATAAACATGGACTATCAAAGTGGATTAATATTTTAAAGCAGGAGAGAAAGGTTCTTGTCTCATGAGGACAAGAATGAATCTCACGGACAAAGGAGAGCGAGTGACATGATAGAGTTTTATTTGAAAAGCTCTCAGGAGTGAGAGGGGTCGTGACAGGTTGCCTACATGGGCCTCCATGTAGTCCTTTATGTGGGACTGAGCAGGGACCTCATGGCCTTAAGTTCTTGTGACTTCTTGGTTTGAGTAAGGACGAGGGATAACATTTTTTATGGCCTATTTCTTCTTTGGAGTCTGGTTGTTCTTTGTGGCCACAGTGTGACTGACATAGAAAGCCCCACTTCTGATGCCCAGGGCAGGGTGGTCTGGTTTGTTCCCTTACCTCTGGTTTGTTATACCTCAACATTTCTGGGATTTTTGGTGAGCCTAATTACATAGCATAGCCCCCCTGTGTGAGCCTCGTCACAGAGTCCACTACCTACCTCTCCCCATCTAGCCCCACTTGTCTCTTACTCAATTTCAAGCCCTGTTATTAATGGTCTGCACCCAAACCTGCCATGATCAGGAGACCAATATATATATATATATATATATTTGTCCCTTTTTTCCTTTCTTTTCTAAATTATTGGACTGTGTCTTCCTCAATGTTTTTTTAGCACTACAATTTTTTTTGAGTTAGTCATTAGCTTGGGTAAGCCATTAAAACATTCATTAATACAATTTTCTTCTCATACACATTAAAGGTTTTGAAACAATATGTACAACATTTGAAGATGGAAAGACAAAAGAAATGATTTTCTAATGATAACATTTTTGTGACTATGGAATGTTTCTGTAGAAAATGGTCTTCCCACTGCTCCATAACACCTGCCACACAAACAAATCTTGATCATATTCTCCAGGAAATCTCACTGATTTATTTATTTATTTATTTATTTTATTCCTAGCAGAGCTACAACATATTTGTTAAAAAAAAAAAAGTCTTTTGATGCAGGGGAAAAACTGTTGCTAATTTCTATTTATATGCAGGGACATCAATATGAACTTGTAGACTGAGACTGTATCTGCTTCTTCTTTCTCTCTGGAACCCCTACTTATCTATTCCTTCATCCCCAATCTCTGCAAAACACACATATTTTATAAACAGACTGTAGACTAAAACTACCTGATTTGAAATCTACTTTCCTCTCATCTTGGCTCTAGTATTAGGCAAGTTCTTTAACTTCTTTGTGTCTTCACTCTCAAAACTATAAAAAGGGAATAATAATAATAATAATCATATCAAAGGTGTTTGTGAAGCTTGAATAACTTAATGTAGATAAAGTACTTGGAAAAGGTCCTGACACATTAGAGGCATATTGTGCTTGGTCATCATCATCATAAAGATTGAATCAAGCATCTTGTAGGTTACTGCAGTTCTATAGGACACTGATTGTTAATCATATATTTTGTTATAAAATTAATACATGTTCATTACTGAAAATGTCAGGAGATGCATAGAAACATAAAAAACAGGGCACCCCTGGTGGCCCAGCGGTTTGGCACCACCTTCAGCCGGGGGTGTGATCCTGGAGACCCAGGATCAAATCCCATGTCGGGCTCCCTGCATGGAGCCTGCTTCTCCCTCTGCCTGGGTCTCTGCTTCTCTCTCTCTTTCTCTCTCTCTCTCTGTCATGAATAAATAAATAAAATCTTTAAAGAAAAAGTAACATAAAAAACATAAAATTTCCCCTCTATTTCATAGACATCTAATGTCTCACTTTTTATATGTACATATTATATATGTTATATCCAAACATAAAAATGCATTTATTTTTTCTGATTATCAATCAATATAACTCAAAAAAGGCTTGGTTCAAGATTATGGACTGACTTCTAGCATCTACTTCCTTTCTTCGCATACCTTCCTATCTCCAAATTTCTTAATAGGGAAAAATATTTTTTAGATAATGTATTAATTAATTCATTTTAGAGAAAGAGCGAGTGGAGGTAGAGGGGGTAGGAGGAAAGGGAGAGAGAGAATCCCAAACTGACTTTTCACTGAGCTCAGAGCCTGATGTGACTGAATCTTATGACCCTGAGATCATGACTTGAGCTGAAATTGGGTTGGATGCTCAATTGACTGAGCCATTCAGGTGCCCGTGGAAAAATATTTTTTAAAAAAAAGTCTAAAAAAACAAGCAATGATCCCAACCCTATTATGATGAGCTATTAATAGACATAATTAGACATAATTAGATGTAAAAAGGGTTATAAAGAAAGAGAGAAACCACAGCCCTCTAGATAGCATATACAGGAAAACTATTGAGAAGGAGGAAATACACCCAGAGAAACTAAATATGTGGAATCAACAAATACACCAGAGAAGATAGGTCCTGTACTAAAAAAATGAATCCTGTCTCTCCAGTCCTAATGCCATTATTAACAACCAAATAGCAGGCCACCCAGACATTTGACCCTAAGATCTGTATGGACATGTGAGTGAGAGAAAAGCTTAGGTAACCTATTTCATTATAAGTCTAGAGACAAATAGAGGAAAGTTCTGTGATGGAAGGAAGAAATACTTGAAGTCCTCCAAAATCAACGGACAGTCATTTCAAAATCTGGGGGACTGTAACTCTGGGAGATAGTATGGAGGTTCCTCAAGAAGTTAAAAATAGACTAACCTAGGACCCAGCAATTACACTACTAGGTATTATCCCAAAGATACAAATGTAATGATCCGAAAGGGCATATGTACCCCTAGGTACTTATGATTTAAAACTAAAAACCCCAGGACTAATTAAAGTTAAGTTAAAACAGAAGAACAATGGGCAGCCCCGGTGGCTCAGCGGTTTAGTACCACCTTCGGCCCGGGGTGTGACCCTGAAGACCCGGGCTGGAGCCTGCTTCTCCCTCTGCCTGTGCCTCTGCCTCTCTCCGTGTGTCTGTCATGAATAAATAAATAAAATCTTAAAAAAAAAAAAAAACAGAAGAACAAAATAAAAGCATTTACATCAAGAATGCAATAAGATTATCTCTTTCCAAATATATATCTCTGAAATAATTATTTAGGACCCACTGCAGCAAAGTGAAATAATATATAAAAAAGGGAAACATGTAAAGCTCAAGAAGCAAAACACAGAAGTCTAATAAAGCACCAAATGATTTCAACATTTACAACAAAAGATATCATGAACAACCTGTCTCTATCACAGATTAGGTAAATATATTGGACATAAATAAAAACTTAATAAACTTACTATATAAAAAGTTTCTTAAAGTAACAAAAGACAACCCAATAGATGTATTTTTAAACAGTTAATACAGCAATTAGGAAGAAATGCATATGACTATAAATTAGTGAATATATGTTAAAACTCAATAGTAACTGGGCAATGCAAACAAAAACATTATTTCATATTATTCCATGAAAATGGAAAAATCATACATGTGAGAGCATCCAAGGTGGATGAAAAACAATATGGTGGGAGCAAAACTACTTAATATTCTCAAAGATATCCACCAATATTCAAAATACACATGTCCCGGGGCAGCTGGGTGGCTCAGCGGTTTAGTGAGCCGGGGGTGACCCCGGGGTCCTGGGATCGAGCCCCACGTCGGGCTTCCTGCAGGGAGCCTGCTTCTCCCTCTGCCTTTGTCTCTGCCTCTCTCTCTCTCTGTGTCTCTCATGAATAAATAAATAAAATATTAAAAATAATTAAAACACATGTCCCTCAATCCAGGAACTACAGTTCTATGTGTTCACCCTGAGATATACATGTATATACGAGGATATTAAGTTCTGCACTAATTTCAATAACCAGGTATTGGATGCCACCTAAGCATCTAAAAAGCTAAATTTAAGTATTTAACAAGTTAAATTCATGATATTTCATTATTACAATAGAAGGATTCACATAAATTAGATCTGTATGTACTAAAATAGAAATATCTTAAAAATGTCATGGAGTGAATAAAAGGAATTTGGAACCAAATATCTACTTTACATCATGTAAAACAAACAAACAAACAAAAACTTATATTTTTAAATGTATACTTAGATATGATCAACTAGTGATTCAGATCAATTTCTTGCAACAGGAAATAGTAGTAAGATTTGCATAAGCAATATAAGGATTTTTATTCTAATTGAGAGAAATGCAGATAGAAACCATTCAGTATTAGGACAATATTAGCAAGAATTCAGCACTTTTTAGGTTGTTGGGGTTTTTTGTTTTGTTTTTTGTTTTTTTTTTTTCTCTTATGTGGATCTTGTCATCCATTGTGCTTCCAAGACAGGCTGCTGCTGCCTCGATTCCCCCCAAGCACCTCAACAGAACTCTAGACAGGAAATAGGGAAAGATAACAAATAGGTGAAGGGGAGTATGCCCCTGGATGTGTCCTACTTTAAGAAGTTTCCCAAAGCCCAACCAACATATTGATTTCTGCTCCATTCTATTAACCAGAGGACATAACACCTCTGTCTGCAAAGAAGCTGAAGGAAATATTTTTTTCTCTATCTTGAGAGATTGAAAAATGGATAGATAACCTGCAGTCTCTCCAGGTTTTAAATTGTATATAAGAAAACAAGTAGAAAATAAAGGGCTGGGCAGTCCTAACAATTAACATCAGTTGCATGTGGGAAAATACTGGGGTTAGAAGTCAGGAGGACAATGGTAAGTGTCAAGACATCAAGAAAAAGTACTTTGTTTTTACTCTGCATTTTGTCGCTGAAAAACTTTGCAACAAGAATTGATTTTTATATTGCTAGTACAAAACAAATAAAAATAAACAATTACTCATATCGTAGACATTTTGAAGGCTACAGAAAAAATCGATAAAGGTAATTAAAATCACCCAAAACTCCACTGCATTTCGATAGTTGTATGTATAAACTTAACATTGTAAACATGTGCACACACAGATAATGTATATGTTGGATTGGATTCGTTAAAAATAAATACAGAAATGGCATAGGCATTAGAAAGAACATGATACACAAAGGTTCTTGATAGCAGGTAAGAAATTGCCTTCCTTGGCAATTTTTCTTAATTAAAAAAAAACACTCTCTATTTTCAACTCTTTTTAAAGATATAGAGATGTATCATTCAAGTCTTTTGAAAAAATAATAATCATTATGTTACTTTAAGCAATTTTGCTTTGAAAGATGTGTTGGTTTGGTAATTTCATATATAATTCCTCACTTGTGTAAATAGGTAAATAATTTTAGTTAATAAATAATATGTGATTACCTTAAATATTCGATTAAGTGAAATCTCATGCTATCAGATGCATGTCACTTTTTTTTTTTAAGATTTTATTTATTTATTCGTGAGAGACACACACACAAAGAGAGGCAGAGACACAGGCAGAGGGAGAAGCAGGCTCCTTGATCCCAGATCCCGGGATCACACCCTGAGCAGAAGGCAGACACTCAACCGCTGAGCCACCCAGGCATCCCACCACTTGTTTTTGTTTTTGTTTTAATTTTAAAGCTTAATTTTGTAATATCAACTGCAAGGGTTTGTGGAAGAAATTTTAACACAGGTTGTCATAAACAGTTGTGGTCATCTTAAAGTACATTGTTCGTCCCAACACTGGGGTATTTTTCTCAACTTTGGTCTCTAAGCTTGGGACCAGTATAAACGGATAGATGGCATTATGATTAAAGTATAGCAAGGTATTGGAATCACTTGTAGCCTATTCTTTCTTCCTTCCTACACTTGTTCTTTTAAAACTATCTGTTAATGATTTATTTACATTTTTCTGTCTCTTAGGTTAGTTCTTTAGACTTCTAAATATTTCATTTGAATAAGAGATGTGAATGTCTGAAAACAGAATTGGAAAGATGCACTAAAATTCTGTCCTATTTTCATCTGTCATCATACCCATCCTCATCACCCACTCCAAGCATCAATAAATAACAAATGGACTGCAAGAGCTTAGCCCAAGAATTGTATTTCTACTATTAACCTAAGAGGTGAGGATTAACTTAAAGCCAAGATAGTTTGGAGAGATCATGTATCTGGGCAATTTTTTGTCTGCCCATGTGTGGATGGATGATCCTGGTAGGAAACGGTTATCAAGGAATAGGTATGAATAATAACTATGATCTGTTCTTGGCAGGATAGAACAGACTGGGCAGCTGGTACATGTTTGATTGATATGTTAATTAACCTTAAGTTTAATTATACATTTTAGTTTTTTGATTTTTCAGGTAGGAGGCATGTGTGTGTATTTATCTGGGTCTGTCGACTGTTTATATGGAAAAG
Organism: Canis lupus baileyi; assembly: GCF_048164855.1. Lineage (NCBI taxonomy): Eukaryota > Metazoa > Chordata > Mammalia > Carnivora > Canidae > Canis > Canis lupus. The sequence goes on from NC_132857.1 coordinate 53,245,731, forward strand.
ACATGGAAACCTAAGCCATTTCTTTCTATTGTAGTCATTAAAACAAAACAAAACAAAAAAAGTAGCCCTAGCAATGCAATGGGCTTGGAAAATATTTACCACATATTTATACACCATAGAGAATGTTATCTATATTTGCATGTGATTATCCTAAATTTAACAAATATTTTATTTCACATAACTACATTTAATCAGTATACATAGAAACAGTAAAGAAAATAGGCTCTGACCCTGATTCTTGACCGTCACTATTGTCTCAATTCTTGATTTTAATAATGGGATTATTATTGTTCTGTGAGATACAATGTTCTTACAAGGACATTTACAAGTGTTATGAGGAAAATTTTAACTGCTTTAAAAGTTGAAAGCATAAAATTCTTGACAAGAAATAAGTATGTGTATTTTAATTAATTATCGATAAATCATGTTTTCATCAGTGTTCCATATTTTGAGTAGTTTGGAAGATTAAAAATATGATCTTTATCCTTCTTTGATTATTGTCTCATTCACAATTTTTAAATTATACCCAATAATTTCATGATCCAATAAAACACTACCAAAAGTGATTCACTTTTTATCTTTTAAATTCAGATGGCGTCTTCAATTTCTACTGTAAATGTTCAGTTAATGCTTTTATCTCACAGGTGAGAAAGTGACATACTTTGCCAATACTATATTTTTAACATGAGTTCAGTTACATCAATAGTATTATAATTAATGATTACATCATGCTTTGGAAGGGAAGTACAGAGAAGGTTGGTATTAACATGCACGGCACACCATTGTGATATCAATACTCATTTTACTGTTCAGATTTTTTTTAAGCTAATAGCTGTCAAAAATACCCATTATAGGCTAGTCTATAATTTGTAGAAGTCAAGTAATACATTTTTTCTGAAGGTATAATGGATGCTCCATGGAGCAATTATTTTAGAAAGACAACTTCATCTCAGCTGTCTCGTGCCAGCAGAACTATTTAAGAGCCTGAGATGCATAATTCAGCATGGAAGGGCTGTCAGAGTTGAGAATACCTTTAAATTATAAAAACTTAGCACCACGAGTCAGTTATAATTATAATGGAAATGTAGTTTTCTGTCATTTTATCATGGCAAACATCTCTCAAGAAGCAATTTCGCGTGTTAAAATATTTTGGCAAAGTGACTTTTGATTCCAAGGGGATACAGATTATCTGGTTTTATACCTGAATATTTTTCTTACAAATTGAGTTTAACAGCCTGTACTGCTAAAGATGGCAAACGTAAGAGTATTATTAAAATCCCATTGGAAAATCTCAGGGAGACCATAGGCTATAGTAACTCACCAAGGCAGGTCCGGTTATGCACAAAAATATATTATTTTAATAGCAAAATATGACAGGCAGTTCTTCATCTGACATCCAATTATTTTACATAGCAAATATCTGAATATAAAAACCGTTGCCATTTTAGACCGAGTCCCTTTCCCTAGCAAGTATTTTCATGATTAAAAATTAAAGAAGCGATACTTCAAGATCTTCCTGGATTCTTAAGTTCATTGCTTTTGATGACTTACCCAAATTTTCTACTCTCCAGGTGGTAGCTCTTGTCTTTTTCCTGTTCTACAAAGCTTTTACTACACTGGAAGAGTAAAAAGAAATAAGGGTGTGTGTCTGTGTGTGCGCATGTGTGTGTTGAAAATAAGCCACAAAGGAAGAGCACAGTATCACAAACTTCAAGCCTTCCTGGAACATTCAAAAAATGAAATGTTTACATGAGCCCAGAGTCCACAGTTCTATTCTACTATCTGCAACAACAGGGGTTATGCTGAGCACTCAATTTTGCAAACTGCCCTTAAAAATACTTCTCTAGGACAGTGAGTATATTTAGGAACTTTGTTAGCATTTTTCTCATATTGGCTGTGACAGTAAATGATTATTCTTTTTTTCTAAATAGTTTGGATGAACTTTAGATGCTTGGTTCATTTCCAGAAATGAGCCGGCTGATATATTTATTGAGTCTCTGGTACATATATCACCTTTTCACTTCTGTGTTTCAACCAATATGAAGATAATTTTACATTACTATTCAAAATATTGGATTTGTTCATTTTTAATAAAACTGAGTTTAGCCAGAACTAAATCCAATTAAAATAGGTTGAGGAAAATGAGAAAAAAAAATGCAAACTTGATTGTGTTTCAGGTCAGCACATGTTTTTTAAGTGCATTATATGTCTAAGGTATTTTTCTAGCCACTAGGGATATATCTATTAAAAACAAAGACATGGGCATCTGAGTGGCTCAGTGGTTGAGCATCTGCCTTTGGCTCAGGTCATGAACCAGGGGTCCTGGGATCGAGTCCCACGTCGGCTCCCTGCAAGGAGCCTGCTTCTCCCTCTGCATGTGTCTCTGCCTCTCTCTCTTTCTGTGTCTCTCATGAATAAATAAAATCATTAAATAAATAAATACATACATACATACATAAAAAGACAAAAAGTCTTTTGATCAGGTGGTTCATATTATCATTTAAAGGAGAAATAGAAAATTCAGTTGGGTAAAATCCCTGTTTCAGTTGGGTAATCTTAACTTAGATTATTTTATCATAAAACTTCAATATTTTCTAGAAACGAACATATAATTCAATAGAACTGGAGAGTTTTACTAACGTTCTTGAATTTTAAGAGTTATAAGAATATAATTACCCTGATATCTATGAAATCCTGAAAATAAGGGTAAAATGCATATCTGAAAGGAAGCAAGAAAGGAAGAGAGAGAGGTGTATTGTGTACTTACTTTATGCTAGTTGCTTTAACTTTTATTCCATCCTTGAATCCACATAATAACATTAGGAGTGCAGTCTCCATTCTTCAGATAAAAACTAAGAATCATAGAGTAACATTCTCAGTAATTTGTAGGATTAAAAAAAAAGTAATTAAATCTAGGTATTTTAAATATATAAATAATAAATAAATAAATAAATAAATAAATAAATAAATAAATAAATCCAGGTATTTCTATTCTCCAACTTCTACCAAATTATTTTTAGGAAATCACAGATCAAACAACCTGAAATGCTATTTAGAGAAATACATTAACTCATTTCTTTATCTCTGGAAAGAATCCATTCTTCCTAAGCAAGATGAATTCTCCAAGAGAACACTTTATATAAAATATTGCAATATTATTTTTTTTTTACATCCGGTACATATACTTCTCAATTTTGTGTTGAATGTTTGCTTAAACGCGTGCAGGTGCATACACACACACACACACACACACACACACACTTACTGAAAAGCCTATCATCAAGGATTCAAGTTAATTTCGGAATGCCAAATCTTTCCCCTTGCCCCCTACTTTGCCTATCATCATTCAAGTTAATATATACTTGCAATTAGTAACTGAAAAATTTCCGTATTAAGTTATAGAAAAAAGGTATAAGTGATGCATTCTTCTTGCCCAGTATGATACAGTTTTATAGATATTTTAATGCACTGATTTCTTGATTATTACCAGAATTAAATGTATTTTGCTGAAAAATTGAGTGTAGTTATGGTATTATATTATTGTATCATGGAGGTAATCATTATCAGAAAATAAAGAATAATGCATTATAGTAATGCACTACACACATGATTACTTCTCTGTAATTCTGTATAATGCTTAAATTAATTCCAAGCAACTTCCTAATTTTATTTCACTACAACCAGATCACAAGTCACAGGGAAGTAGAATATAAAACTTAACCAATATTTTATTTGATTCATTTTGACTGAATCATGAACTACTATAAAGCATGAAATTTCTGAAAACGTTAATTGCTTGAGAAGGAAACTTAATAGTTTGTCTTTGATGGTCACTGTGAATAAATGAATGGAATTCACAACTGACAGTAATATGGAAAGTTCTATTTATAGGTAGTGAGGTGGAAGAAAATCTTTTTTAAAAAATAAGGAAAAAGGAGGCAGAAGGAAAAAAATGGAGAGAGGGCAATAAAGAGAGGGGGACAAAAAAGAAGTAAGGAGTTAAAGAAATTTAGGGGGGATAGACATGAGGCAAGAAGGGAGAAACTGTGTGTGTTCAGCAGACTGGAAAACTAAATAGGCAAAGTTCTCAGTTTTGCTTTTATATTTACCTTTTTTTGTATTCTTCTGTAATATAACAGTTCAAATGGAGACTTAAAATTAATGCTATAAATACAGCCTTTTAATACAATGTTACATTGTGCAGAATAGCATATTAGGTCTTTCTAATGAGTCAACAAAATTTCTACATTGCCCTCTAATACTCTAAAATTAAGAAATTTAATAATAATTAATAATAAATATATGCATTTTAATAGAGGGAGAGTTAGTTGTACAACGTTTATGATCCAGGCTTTGTATTTAGCTCAAACTGCGAGGTAGGGTGTTTGTGCTGTAGGATCCTATCAACGATACTCTTCCTTTAGAAGACGCGGGGGCATTTTGAAGTGGAGGCATAACTAGAGACAGCCTTCCCAGCTTTTGATCCAAGCAGAGGATCTTGCTTCAATTTGCTAATGTAACCTTCTCCATTTCTCTCTCTTTTTCTCTCCATCTCTCCCTCTCTTGATCTCTCTCTCCTTTCTCTGATGTAAAGATCATTAAAATAAAGTTCAACTTTTTAATTCAGAAGAATTAGGTATCCTCATTTATGATTCTATTTCTGAAGTTATTAAGTATAGAGGTGAATACATTTTTGTATCTTGCTTTGTGAAACTCATCTCTAAAACGATTTCATTTATTAGAGAGAGAGGAAGAGAGAGAGATTGAGTGAAAAGGAGAGGGAGAGATAATCTGAAAGAGACTCCACACTGAGCACAGAGCCCAACGCGGGGCTGGATCCCACAACAACATCACAACCTGAACCAAAATCAAGAGTTGGACACTTAACTGACTGAGCCATCCATGCACCCCTGCAATTCATTTTAATGTTATAACTAGGTGGTTACATTAACCATAAAACATGTTTCACCACAGTTTATTTAGTATTGTAGATGCCATATATTGGAAGTTTTGGAATAGCAAATGATAAAAATAGCAAAGACAGCAAAGACATATTATTGGTATGATGAGAGACTGGTATCTAAATCGTAGGAAATTCAGAGGCTAAAATGGTAGAAACTACCTGAGTGGTACCTTATTTGGGGTGTTCCACTACATATCAGAAAGCACTGCCCTCTTATATGATTATCATTATAATCTACTGTACTTTTCTGTTTAAATAATTTAGGCACTTTCAAAGTTTCTATCTTCACAAGAGTATTTTTGAATTTTTTGAAGTGCCAAATAGTATATGTTCAAGTAGAAAACTTGCAAAACATACAAAACAAAAGCACAAAGGCAAGTATCCCCAAGTCACTTCATATCCCACTAATCTCCTCAATGCATTATATACAGTCTTCTAATTGATTTTCTCCATGCAAGTATTATGTATGGAAATGGATTATGTTTCTATCTATCTGTATGTTCCTTACATATCTCAGAGGATTTTAAACTGGAATTTTGAAGTACATGGAGAAAAATCATGAAAATAAAATCATACTTAATATCAGCATTTGAATAGATGCCAAGAAACAGAAATAGCATTTTACTGTTAAGTGGCAAACACTGAGAGAAATCAACTCCCAAAACATGTTCAAATAATAGTGTGAAAATGGGATCCAATGGGGATGAGGAAGGGAGTGAAGGTCGGAGAGAAGAGAGAAGATGGCAACATGTATAAAGCTCGGACTCTTAGTTTACCACTTTTTTTTTAACAGTGTCTGATCTAAAGACACCATTCTGTAAAGGAAGTGGCTGAGGATTCTCTGTTGTACTTTGCTTTCCATCCCAGTGTGTTCCTGGACTTCGTAGCATGATGCTTAGAATTTTCTCTCCTCCCAAGTTCCATTTCTTTGCTTCTCCCCGTACACATCCACTTCATAACTCTACATAACTTTTTAATATGAATGTACCGCAAACTATAAATATCTAACTCCTTTGTAGCCTGAGGACTGGTAAAACAGTTATGGGGGCTGTACTAAGGGAACAGACCCATCTAAAGAGAACTCTGTGCCAGTCGAATGTCCTAAAATCAGCAGTTTTAACCTGAGTTTCATTTTATTAGGCTGTGTTACAGCCAGATCCCATCATAGCCAGGTCCAGCCTTTCCCTTTCTTCCTCTTTTCAGGGAGTCTTTATGATCTAAAAAAATGTCTTGGTCCAATATTCGTGAATTCTATTAGTGGAGGCATTCTTGCACTTACGTCAAGTTATACTGCATATAAATGGAGGATAAAAGGATTACCAGATTATAAATCAAATGAGAGTTTCTGGCAATATAAATCTCAGCTATGTCAGGCTCTTGTGTTAATGGAATTGTAGAATTCCATTGGCCAGTAGGAATTTAAATTCTGTGTTAGAGACCTCACTAATTTTTCACAGGACTTCCTCAGTAAAATATCAAAAAAATAAAGTGGGACGTTTGCAAGCAAATTTGTATCAGGTCTTTAAATTGTTTTTTAAGTTAGTGCCAAAAATATTATCGGCATTTGAAAAGGTATGATAATACCTATATTATACAATTCTAAAGCTGTCTGCTTTAGAACTTATTTAGCACTTAATCACTCAAATAAATGCATTCAAATTGTGTTAAATGCCAACTAGATAGTATATTTAACATTGAGATAGATGAATGTGATTTGACCAATGGATTGCAATCCAATAAGATGGTGTCTGGCTCAGTCAAATGAAAGAACTACTTATGTTCAAGCTAATCAACCAGCTCAGTCAGATAACTATGGTAAAATTTGTGTTTGTGATTATCCCGTTTTTATATACATATAACTGCAGAATTAACTAATTGTTAGAATTAACATGGTTTAAATAGCTGTGTTTGGTCAAGTGGTATATATTTATCTCTAAATATGTATCTAGTATCGATGGACATGGTAGTATTAACTGGGTTCATTAAAATTCATATTTAATATGTGGTGGTTATATATAAGAATGAATTTTTAGGTGGTGAAAACCTTCTTTTCATGCAGTAACTTTCAAATATTAGTTTTTCTTCACAGCCTGGGTATATTCTAATATATTGAATTTTAATTCCTTTTTGAGACTAATATTTGTTGAGCATCATAAATGGGCACAGAAATGTGCTAGGTGTGGAGTTATGAAGCATAATAAGGTATTGGATCTGCCTACCTATGCAAATGGGAGAGCAGATTATTAAGGTCACCTTTAATAGGCTTTAAAGGAATTATTCTTCCCATGTAAGAAGTGATGATCAAAAATGATGTCTCTTTTACTCAATATTTTATCCAAATTTCCTGAAGATTAAGCGTATGACAACCTCTGTCAATTTGCACATGATCATTGCATGATATCATTCAATTTTATTTGTCTTAATGTACTTCCGTCTTTATTTTTCCCTATGATTCTTGACGCTAGACAAAATGTAGGGGTACCATATCATATGTCTGACCCAGATCCTCTAGTGCTTAAGAACAGGGCCATAGATGTGAAAAATTCATTAGAGGAGAAAATAGATCTCAAAATAAAAACTTTACTGACTCCTTTCTTCACAGTATCTGTTTAAAATATTTTTAAGACTCTGTTTAAAAATGCTTTTTTTTAAATTTGGGCAGAAAACATTCAATACTTTAGGTTCCACGATGAGTTGTGGATATAAAATGCTCTAAAAGAAGAGACTGCCCTTGACTTAGTGCTCTTCTACATTATCTCAAGTTCCAAAGCACTGTTCCTCAAAAACGGATGCTTGAAGTCAGTTACCATAGTTTAAAAATATTTTCAATGCATTGAGAAGTACAGATTGTACTTTAGCAGACTTTAAATGAGACTCCTGACATGGACCTTTAAGAATACACCAGACATTGTACATGGAGAAAAAGAAGTGCGAACCAAGGAAAAAGAATAGGCAACATCATGGAGGTAGGTGCCAAATTATGGAGAATTGTGATATCTGAAGGAGTCATCATGTGGATGGAACAGGAAGGGACATGTTGCAATTTATATTTCACAGAGCTGTCTCTGGAAACAATATAAAATGGAAAACTGAGGAACTTGACTCAGAGCAATTGAGCAATTACTGCAAGAATTCATGTAAAAGATGATAGAGTCTGACAGCTGGAGTGAGCATGGAAAAGAGTTTTGTGTTTTTTTTTTTTTTTTTTTTTTTTTTTTAGAGTCAGTTCTAAAGAGGAACGGAAAGACGGAAAGTGATGCTTTCATTATGGCTCTATGCTATCACCTGTTGCTGTGGGAATGTACTTGGCATAGGATTTAACTGAGGTCAATATCCTGATGGTAGTGCTTATTAAATATATAACTTTGTACAAGTTATTTAGTCTTAAGTTTTGGTTTCATTATCAAAAATGTGAAGAAGACAGTAATAAATTCCTAATTCATAGAGTTTGGGAACATGCAGAGACTCCACAAATGGTAGCTTTTATTTATTTATTTATTTTTTAATTTTTATTTATTTATGATAGTCACACAGAGAGAGAGAGAGAGGCAGAGACACAGGCAGAGAGAGAAGCAGGCTCCATGCACCGGGAGCCCGACGTGGGATTCGATCCCGGGTCTCCAGGATCGTGCCCTGGGCCAAAGGCAGGCGCTAAACCGCTGCACCACCCAGGGATCCCCAAATGGTAGCTTTTAGATATTGGATTTTTTTTTCTACTATAAGCATCCAAACCTGGACAGTGGTGGTGAGAAAAATTACAACTGTTTTTAAACTTAGTATGAATATTTTGACTTTATCACATTTTCAGTGACTTTTCCATCTTATCGTGTGTATGTGTGTGTGTATGATATATATGATATATGAACTTTCACTAAATAGAACATATATATATTAAATATATATAAAAGCTGATTGTGATCTATAAAACATTGGAGAACAGCACAGGTTGTATGTAATGGTGTCATTTGGGCTCAAAGTTGGGAGCTCTTAGCTTTGGCTACATATTAGATTCACCAGACACTTTTGAGAATAAAGTTCCTAGGATAAAAACCAAAAAAATACAAATATCTGCAAACGGAGTACAGGAGTCATTATTTTTAGATCCCAGATGATTCTAATACACAGCTTATATTGATCACTACTGCTCTAAATGTTCCAAGTCAGCACTTCTCAAAATTTAAGGTGAGTAAAAATCACCTGGGGAGGTTGTTGAAATGCAGATTTGATTCTTTATGTCTGAGTGGAGTCTGAGAGATTCTGTATTCTCAAAAAGATCCCAGTGAATGTCTTATAACTGATGGGTGGATCCAACTCTGAGTAGTGAGGATCCAGATGATTGAGATTGGAGAGGCTACTGTAAACAGGAAAATCCTCCTGAAGGTTGGGTCAAGAACAGGTTGTAGGTCAATGGCTGATGAAGGATGGGGGCTCCATTTCAGATAGGCAGATAAGGAGGAAGAAAAGTCATACATGAAGGAGACACAGAGAAGTATACAGCACTGATACACAATTAGACTTTTGAGGAGCAGTAGACAATTAAACTGTATCATAAAAAATGTCAGACAGACTGAGACCTTGAAAGCTCTGGAGAGGTATTTAGGCTTTTACTTCTGATTTAAACAGAAATTTAGAAGAAGCCTTACAAACACATTAAAATATGATCAGAAGAACTGGGGTTTGGGAGGGTGCCTCCCTGGGCTCTTGTTTATGTATAAAGTCAATTAGAGCTGAGGGATGGAGTAAGGGATGTGAGGGGTGGGGAGTAAAAAGAGTAAGGGATGCTGCGGGTGGGAGTCTTGTCCCTAATAATGAAGGGCCTGGGGCAAGGGTACAGATGGAAGGGAAACTTTTTAAAAAGTAGTCGTAATAGTGCTAATCATAAATTTCATTAATTGATTTTTATATGACAGGCACTCTGCTAATAGTTCTGATTATATAATTTCATTCTTATAATAGTCCTATGAGATAGATACTATTGTCCTATTTATTGGTTGTTAGAGCTAAAATAGAGGGAAAATTAGTATCTTGCCCAGTATCACAACACTGATAATAAATTCAGAGCCAACTAGTTCATTCTTCCATTCTTTGTTAGCTTTTCAAAAACATCACAGTATTTCTTTCTACTTAAAAAAAATTAAAAAATCCAAGTTACCATGTTCACAGGCTCTGTTCCTGTATGGCTGAAACAGAAATTTAGTGCAACCTGGGTAAGCAAATTTGTCCAAATTCAGCAGAAAAGCAAAAATGGCATGCATGTCTTTGTTTGGGAAACCATATAACCCTCAGCCTTTTCACGTTTATACATAATAGTTTACAGAAAACATTTCTAAGGAAAAATATCAATTTTTTGATACTGAAATCATAATACCTATTTGTGCTAGAGTTTAAAGACTTGTTCTTTATATGGATGCCGGGATGCCTATGCTGCCTGGGATATGATATGGGATATAATAGGGTTTTTTTGCTTTTAAAAAACAGCTTTATTAAGATATAATTTCCATATCATAAATTTCACCCACTTAAAGTATAGAATTTAATGTTTTTAGCTTAGAGTGGGTAAAACATCTGACCACATTTTAGAACACTCCATCATCCCCCAAAAAACTTACACCAACTCGAGTCCTAATCTATCATTGCTTTCTATCTCATAGACTTATTTTTATTTATATAGATTTGCACAGTTCATATAAGTGGCATGATACAATATATTGCTTTTTTATTGTCTTAGCATACTGTTTTGTGATTTAGTTATGCTGTGAAATGTATGAGTACTTCATTCATTTATATTACTGAATAATATTCTATCCTATGGACGTACCATATTAAATGTATGCATTCATCAGTCAATGGACATTTGGGTTCTCTACATATTTTGGCTACAGTGAATAACACTGCAAGGAACACTCCTGTACAACTTTACGAGTGGACATATTTTTTCATTTCTCATGTTTCGTAGGAGTGGAAATGCTGGTTTACATGTTAATTCCATGTTCAGCATTTTGAAAAATTTCCAAACACTTTTCTTTCTTTTTTTTTTTTTTCAAACACTTTTCTAAATTGGTTGCACTATTTTACGTTCTCACCAGCAATGTACTAGAATTCCGATTTTTCCACTTCTTTGTCAACACTTGTCAACATCTGTCTTTTCTTTAAAAATCTGTCTTTTTTATCCTAGGCATCCTAGTAGGCAAGAAGTGATATCTCATTGTGGTTTTAATTTGCATTTTCCTAACGACTAATGATATTGATCATTTCTTCATGTGACTCTTGGTCATTGTGTTAGCTTTCGAGAAATGTCTTTTCAAATACTTTGCCCATTTTTTAATTAAGCTATTTTTCTTTTTTTTTTTTTAAATTAAGTCAAAAGTGTTCTTCATATGTTCTGGATACAAATCTCTTACCAGATTTACAATTTATAAACATTTTCTCCCTATGGATTGTCCTTTCACATCCTTTATGGAAACCTTTGAAGGACAGAATTTTTTTAGTTAATAAAATCCAACTAATCAATCTTCTCCTTTATTACTTGTTCTTTTGGTGCCACATCTAAGAAAGCTTTGCCTAATGCAAGATCACAAAGACTTGCTCCTGCTTTTATAGAAGAAGACATTTATAGGTTTAACTCTTACATTACGCTTATGATCCATTTTAAATTAATTTTTGTGTAGGATTGAGATAGAAAGCCTATTTTTTGTTTGTTTGTTTGGTTGGTTGGTTTTGTTTTTTGTTTTTTGTTTTTTGTTTTTTTGTTTTGTTTTGTTTTTTTGTTTTTGTTTTTGTTTTTGTTTTTTTTAAGGTTTGGATTCACAACATGCAAAGACCCTAGTGATTTTAAGTTACAAAATAAATTTTTTACTTTATTCAAGAGCAGGTCTTGAAACAACTTAGTACCCTAGGGAATCTGTCCCTAAATTTTCAGAATTAACCCAGGAATGTGATATGATCCAGAATAGGTTGCATTCTTAATATATTTTGTGTTAATTCAATGTTCAACACTAAAAAATGCCAATCACAAATTGGTTGCTCTATTTTACATTCTCCCCAGCAATATACCAGAATTTTGATTTTTTAAAATATTAATCTTAATTACTCTACATAATTTGATTTAGCAGATCTGTCCCAAGACCCAGGAATCCAAAATTTTATAAGAGCCCTAGGAAAATAATATGGTTCTTCTCAAGCCCACTTTGAGAAAAATTAATTAAAGTGAATGAATTTTATCAAATGGTGAGAATTTTAAGATACTTTTTGTATTTAAACAAAAGCAAAATACAGTCCTAAGGAGACTACAGATTTCCTGACCCTGAGGACTGAGGATGCCTTTATTATATACTATATATATGGATTACTTTACTATAAAAAACACAAGATGTAATCCTGAGTCCCCCTAAATCTTGTCTTCAGTGGCTACATAATAAGAATGTAACCAGCATTATTTTCCTGTGCTATCATAGTCCAGGGACCATTCTGGTTCTAGATGACAGGGAAAACAATTTTAGATTTAAAAAAAAGTTTCCAGAGAATTGCAGAATACGCAAGCATAAAACATGAGAGATTTCTTTCAATCAGCCCAATTCTGTCATTAAAAATGCAATTTTACCATCCAAATATGATGTATTCTAGATATTTTCTTTCTATCCCTAACCTCTTTCAATATGCATTCTTAGTCAAAGACAACATGCTGGGAAGAGCTGTCTTGACAATTGTCTTTAAACTAAAATCTGCATGCTACAGATTTCATGCAAAGCAACCTTATCATTTCTAATTGCTTTGAGCGATGAGTATGAAAAGGAAAGCAGTTCCCAGAAAGCACTCCTCCCTAAAAAAAACAAAATGGTAACGTCACAAATATAAAATTGGGGGAGAAACTTTAATTTATTCAAAAATGTGCAACATAAGTAAAGACAGATGCTGGTTTGAGGGCTGAGCGTGTGTGATCCTGTAGTGTATTTTGCCAATTGTAGGACAACACAGTTGTCAAATTCTTCCTTTACTGTGAATAGTTTATGTGGAAACTGAGTAGTATTTTGTTTTGAAATCTGTGAGGATTGAGAGTAATTTTACTATATGCCATTATTTCCGATAAAAATAATGTTGCTGTATCCACTACCCGTTATTTTTTATTTTTTTATTATCCGTTGTTTTTAACAAAAAACGTGAAGAGGGGCGAAGCTGAAAGTTTTTTGTTTAACAGCAATTGTTTTTAAAATGTGTAATTATTTGAAACTTGGAAAAGGCAGAGTATAAGAAGTTGTCATCAAACTGTGAGCTATACCTTTCTTGCAGCACACAAGGCCAAATAATGTCAGATGTTAGAAACTCGAAAATAAAGGTAAAAGGGAAATCAGTGTCTGTGGATTCTTCTCAGGATGATAAATTTAAGACAACATTTCTGAAAATCACATCGTAGGGTTTTTAGGAAAATACCTGACAGTCTAGATGATAGTTGAAAGAGAAAATAAATGAAAGATATCCCTAGGAAATACAGAAAGACAAATATAAAGTAGTGACTCAAGGACAACATAAACTTATTGCCTTCTGATTTTCTTCACAATAATACTTTTTTTGCTGATTATTATAAGAAATAAATGTCAATGAGACAATGTGGCAGAAGTTGATTCTGCTAGGTTGGTAAAAATGTGAAGGATATTTTGTCTCTGAAAGGTTGGCTCAGAGCTTATAAATATGGTTTCTGGACAGATTGAAAACAAATGAGCTTCAATGTACGATGTTTCAAGGCATGTTTTATGCTTTCTTGATCTATGAACAATCAGGTATTTAATGTTTAACTAGCCATGTACTGTTTATTGGGAAGGAGGGGAAAATCGAGTTTTTAATTCTTCTTTATGAGAAAAAGAAGGAAAGGGATGGTCCTTCGAGTGCTGTAACACGTACAAAATACTTCCAACAAAGGGGTTTGGGTAGGGGCTTATAAATGTGTGCCATACATCAGGATATCCTATTTGAAATAATGGAAATGCATTGAGAAGACATGACCCTAAGCAATTCGGGGGCGGGGGGGGCGTTGAAGAGGAAGGTGGCATGGAAGATATTAAATCATGCTTCCTTCTGTCATTGCCAATTATATATTCAATTTCCGAGTCAATGTTTCATATATCATCAGAGCAATGCATTATAATTCTAAGATGGCTGGCACAGTCATAGTAACATCACTCTGATGTCATCTTAGATTCTGGCAAAGAGCCACAATGAGCATGAAAGTTTAGCCATCCTGAGAAATATTTCTTGTATTTTTAAAAAATAAATGATTAACATTAAGCCAAACTAAAGAAACAACTCATTTGAAGATGTGGAGGTCATTTTCCAACTGTTACTTCATAGTGTACACTGGCATTGTGCCAGGGAGACAGAAGGAAAAGCCCTGTAATAAAATATGTTTTAATAAATTATTAATTTTTCATAGCCAGGCTAAAGATTTAGAAGGAGGATGGCATTTTCTAACTAGGCCACAGGCTTATTGAGGTTAAAACTCTTTCTCTTTTGCCCAACATTGCAATATGGATGAGCCTTTGCTCTAGCTTATCGTAACTGCAGTGCACAATCGATATTTAAATCCTGAAAGATCAGCAATAATGGATGCAAACTGAACAGATCAATATTTAGCCTTTTGTGGACTATAACTTTTATCTTAGCCCCAATTACTCCAAGGCACAGGGGTTGATTTTTTAATGTCTTGTGTGTTTGGAATCTCACTAATTTTAATTTTAAAAGTTAAAAAACACATTGTTAAGATGCCTATAATTGTGTTGATAAAAATTATTTTAAAGTATGCTTAAGTAGGTTTACTGTCTTTTCAAGACCATTTAGTAATAATAAATTTCAATTGTGACATATATGTATGTGGGTGTGTGTATATGTTTAATTTACAGGGAATCAGATAATTTTAAAATTCATGAAAAGGTATTCCCTTGTAATATCTTTGGCAATATTGCATGACCACTTGAGAGATATTTGTACGGCTTATCTTTTCAGGATAAACATTAATTACAAATTGAATCAAATGTTAGCATTAAGGTGTTGTTTAATTATTCAGGTATCCCAGTATAACTTATCAATTATGATAATTTGTCTCTGAAGTTCTATAAAGGGATTTAAGGAAATCAAAATTCTGAAAAAAATAGCATATTTTCTTTAGAAACAGCAATTTCAATTTATTATTCTTTGAGAAGACAACTACTCATAAATGTGAGCTCTTTTCCCCAAAGCCCAACCCTATCTAATGCTAAAAAAAAAAAAAAGAAAGAAGAAAGAAAGAAAGAAAGAAAGAAAGAAAGAAAGAAAGAAAGAAAGAAAAAGAAAGAAAAGAAAAGAACAGAACTGTACCTTTGGTGATTAAGTCAATTAGAACATTAACTATGGAGAAATATAGAGTAACAGAGCCTTTTCTGTAGGACTTCTATTTTTAGAGCGTGTGTGTGTGTGTGTGTGTGTTGTCTCGGAATTAAAAAGGGGGAGAAAGACTTCCAATTATAGTAAGCATACTGCAGTTGATTACTTAAAAGTTAACAAATACAAAAAGCAACTGCTTGAGGAATCTGAGAAGTAAATAAGAACAGGAAAATTGGGAAGAATATTAAAACTTGAATTAAAACCAATATGGTCATGTTGTGTTTCATGTTTTGTTTCTTCTTAATCTCCCACTGTGAGACAAATTAAACTGTATGACGGATACCATCATCAAAATCTCTTGTAATCCCTCCTTCTGGCCAGAAGGCCAGGAAAAAAGCCACCTGTGAGCTTGAGAGTAGGGATAATTCTTTGTTTCCCCCCCTTTTATAATTCTCCTGTTCCAAAGCTAGCCCCAGTGAAGAGCTACAATACCACATTGCAGAAATGGCACAAATACCTAGAGATTAAGAAAGAACACCCATAACTCTGGACTCACAAAGAGAGTAGAGGGATATTTTTAAAAAAATATGTAAAAGAATTCCCAATATTTTTTAAATCTCTTCTATCTTTACTTTGCCCCAAGGACAGGCCCGGATGTACAGATCTGTACAATTTTGAGACCAAGAGATTGAGATAATCCCATCTTTCTGTCTGGTGGCACCAAAAAAAAACAAAAAACAAAAAACAAAAAACACAAAAAACAGTCCATACAAGCTGGAGAGTGTCTGAGAAATCCCACAGAGGAATCAGCTAGAGAATCCCTATTTGCATGTGAAACAATGCAAGCCCTGAGCTCACCCTCAGTGTCCTTGTGCAGAATACATCTAAGAAGCAAAGCCAAGGTTTTGAAAACTGAACTACTATATAAACCACTGCTACTCCTCCGGTGACAGGCAGACTCAAAGAACACAGTAAACACTTTGAATATTAAATTTACATTAGGATCATCACCTGCAGAAGGCAGTCTGACTTGCATTCTGTACATGAATTGACTGCTTGCTAAGAGAAAAAAAAAATCAGCATTATCAAGGATTTTAGGAAGACCTGGTTTCTTATAACAGTTTCCAAATGTCCAGACACTATTCAAATTTACCCATAACATCAGGACCAGGACAAGTTGACCAAGAACTAGGAAAATCTGACCAATTATCAAGAGAAAAGAAAATCAATAGGTGACAATCCTGAGATGACACAGATATAGGAATCACTGCACAACAACCTAAAGAAGTTATTATCAAGCTTTATGAGGTAAACTCCTGAAATTAATGGGAAATTACATATTCTAAGCAGATAAATAGAAACTACGATACAAATGCTAATAGAAATATTAGAACAGAAAATACACCAATATATGGGAAAAAAAAAAAAAAAAAGCACTGGATGGCCTCAAAGTAGTAGAACAGAGATGACAGAGGAAAGAGATAGTGAAACTGAGATAGAACGATAAATATTGACCAGGTCTGAACCAAAAATAAAAAAATAAAGGAAACAAAATAAACAGAGCTTTAGTGACCTGAGGAATAATATTTAAATATTTAATATTTTTATCATTAGAGTTCTTAAAAGAGGAAAAAGTAACTTGCACAAAATATATTTGAAGAAACAGTAGCTATAAGCATCCTAAATTTGGTGAAAAGAATAGATTCACAGATTCAAGGAGTTCAACAAACTCAATTCCATAACAATCTTAAACACATTTGTACATAGAGAGCTCCAAAATATAAGAAATATTAACAATTGATCTTAAAAAAGAGAAACATAAAAGTCCACAATTACACTAGAAGATTTCAACACCCCTTTCTCTGTAATTGATAAAGCAGTGAGATAGAACATTAACAAAGACACAAAAATTTAAAAAAAAAAAGAAAAAAAAAAAAACCTTAACATCATCGACTAACTAAAAATAGGGTTTGGCAAATTATGGTTTACCAGTCAGACATGGACTACCACCTTTTTTGGTATGGCCTGGGGGCTAAGAATGGATCTTACACTTTAAAATTGTTGTGTTTTAAAGTACCTACATAATCTCTTCAATTTTGTTCTTGGTCTGCAAAGTCTAAAATTTGTACTATTATTCACTTTAGTAGGTTGCCAATCTCTGAACTACAAAGTGACATTTATAGAACACTTAACAACTACCGACCAGATATTCTTCCAAGTGTTCGTGAAATAGTCACTAAAACCATGTTGTAGGCCATAAGCCAAACCATAAAAAAAATCTAAAATAATGGAAAGCATACATACAAAGTATGTTCTCTGACAATATCAGGATTAACATGTAAATCTGTATCAGGAAGATATCTGGAAAATCCCCAAATAGATTGAAATTGAACAGCACACTTCTATATAACTAATGGTTATAAGAGTATATTGCAAAGAAAAATAAAAACTTTTTAAATTGAATTACTGTACATCAAAATTTGTGGAATGCAGCTAAAGCAGTGCTGAGAGGGAAATTTATAGCAGTAAATTTTGTATTAAAAACAATAAAGTTCATAGATAATCAGAGCTTGTACCTTGAGAAATGGGAAAGAGAATAGCAAATTAAATAAAAAGCAAGCAAAGTGAATGAAAAAATAAGTATAAGAACAAAAATAATGATGTAAAAACAAGACAGAATCAATAAAAACAAGAGGCAATTCTTAGAAATTACCAAGAAAATGCATTATCTACCACTTAGACTGACAAGAAAAAAAGAGACAAGACTAACATTAATAATAACATCAATAAAAGAGGATATTACTACAGATGCTAAAGATATAAATGGTGAATACAGAAATAAAACAAATGTACAAATCATTGTTAGAAGAAATTAAAGATCTAAATATTTGTGGGGCACCTTGGTGGCTCAATTGGCTAGGTGTTTGACTTTTGATTTTGGCTGCGGTCATGATCACGGGGTTGTGGGATCAAGCCCTGTGGCTGGCTCTATGCTGAGTGTGGAGCCTGCTTGAGATTCTATCTCTCCATCTCCCTGTGTCCCACCCCATCCTCCTCATGCACTCTCACCCTCTCTCTTAAAAAAAAAGTCCAAATATTTACAAAATAAATATTATGTGTTCATGTGTCAAAACACTAATATTTTTTAAGATGGAAATACTACCCAAATTGATCTACAGGTTTAATTTAAGTACTATAAAAATCTCAAATTTCTTCCTCATAGAAATTGACAAGATAATGCTAAAAGTCTTATGGAAAATCATGGGACATGGAATAGCCAAAATCTTAAAAAAGAACATAGTTGGATGTTGCAGACTTCTTGATTTTAAAATTTGATATAAAATTACAGCAATGAAAACAATGTGGCCCTGACATAGGTAGACATATAGATCAATGTAAGAGAATCAAGAGCCAGAAATAAGCCTTAACATTTATGATAAATTGATTTTGATAAGTGTGCCAAGACAATTTAATGGGGAAAGAAAAGTCTTTTGAAAAACTGTATTGGGAAAATTGGCATTCCACATGCAAAAAATAAAGTTGAAATCCTTACAACATATACACAGCAATTAACTCAAAATGGAATGTAGATTGAAATTTAAGACCTAAAACTATAAAAAGGAAGAGAAATAAAAACAAAATCAAACTACTGGGACTACACCAAAATTAAGAGCTTTTGCACAGTGAGGGGAACTGTCAACAAAACAATAAAGCAGCCTCTGAGTGGGAGAAGATATTTGCAAATAATATATCTGATAAGGGATTAATATCCAAAGTATATAAAGGACTAACTCAATTTAAAATAAAAAACAACAGCTTACTTGAAAAATGGAGGATTTAAATAGACATTTTTCCAAAGAAAGCATACAGATGGCCAACACACACATGAAAAGATGCTCAAAATCATTAGTCATCAAGGACATGCAAATCAAAACCACAATCAGATATCACCTGTCAGAATGGCTGAAATCAGAAACACCGACAATAAGTGTTGGCAAAGATGTGGAGAAAAGGGAACCCTTGTGAACTGTTGGTAGGAACGTAAGCTGGTATAGCCATTGAGGAAAACAAAATGGAGATTCCTCAAAAAATTAAAAATAGAATTACCATATGATCCTGTAATTCCCAAAGGAAAACACTAGTCTGAAAGATATATGCACTACTGTGTTTACTGTAGCATTGTTCCAAATAGTCAAGATATAAAAGCGACCCAAGGGTCCATTCAGAGATGAGTAGATAAAAAAAAAAAGTGGTGTATGTGTGCAGATGTATAGTGGAATAATACGTAGCCATAAAAAGAATTAAATATTGCCATTTACAACAACATGGGTAGACATAAAGGTTATACTCACAAAATAAATCAGCCAAGGAAAGACAAATAGCATGTGATTTTACTCAAGTGTAGAATTTAAGGAACAAAACAAAGAAAAAAAGAGAGAAATAAAAAACCAGACTCTCAAATGTAGAGAACAAACTGGTGGTTGCCAGAGAGGACATGGGTGAGGGAATGGGTGAAATAGCAAAGGGGATCAAAACAAAACAAAAAACAAAACAAAACAAAACAGAATAAAATAAAATAAAATAAAATAAAATAAAATAAAATAAAATAAAATAAAATAAAAGGATAAGACAATCCATATAATGGAAGAAAAGTTTTGTGAATTATGTATTTGATGAGAACCGTGCCTGAAATATATAAAGAACTCATATAAATAAATAATAAAAAGATAAACAGCCTATTTCTTAAGAAAATAGACAAAGATGCAAATTTATTATTTATCTAAAAAATATCTATCTACAAATGACTAAAAAGTACATGAGAGATGTTTTACAAGATCCGCTATAGGGAAATGTAAATCAAAACCACGATGAGATACCACTTCACAGCCACTAGGATGATTATAATAAAAAACTCAGATGTAACTGTAAAGCAGGGCAGCTGTTTTGGGAAAAAAAAAAAAATGACAGTTCCTCAAAATGTTAAAAATGGAGTTCACTATTGAGCAGTAACAATATTTTAAAGTTTATCCGGTTGGTGTTTGCATAACTCTACACATAGACTGAACACCAGTGAATTGTACACCGTAAATGCATGATCTGTATCTGTGTGAAGTATATATCAATAATGCTCTTATCTGAAAACAAAGCAAAAACCTATACATAGTGTCCGTAGCAGCTTCATTTGTAGTCACTAAACACTGAAACAACCCAAATATCCCTGAACTAGGACATTCATAAACAAACCAAAATAAACAACAGGAAAAGAAACTATTGATACGTGCAACCATATGGATGAATCTCAGATGCGCTACGCTACATGATAGAAGTAAACAGTTATTGTATGACTCCATTTATGGCATCCTGGAAAAGACAAAGCTATCGTGATAGATCATAGATTAGTGGCTACAAGGGTTATAAATCATAGGAGGTTTTGACTATAAAAGGATAGCTTGAGGGGCTTTTGGGGATAGTGGAACTTTTTTGTGTCTTGATTTTGTTGGCAATTACGTGATTCTATACGTGAGTCAAAAACTATAGACTCTCAAAAGAGTTTATTTTATTTATCAATAAATGATAATACAATTTAATCAAACAAACATGACAAATTTTCTCTGTGGTTTATTTGTGCCAGGTGGGCATTCTTTTGGAGTCTTTAATATTGCCAGTCCTAGAAATGACAGCATGGAGTTAGACACTATTACTTTCATGTTCATGTAACAAATGAGAAACTAGAGGTTTGAGAGCTTGAGAAACGTAATCAAAGTCACAAAGCCAATACCTTGGAGCAGAGGATTTGGACCCAACAATGTGATACTGGGTCTTAGTCCATTTGTACCGCTATAACCAAATACCAGGGACCAAGTGACTTGAAAACAACTAACGTTAATTTCTCACTGTTCTGGGGGCTGGGAAAAGTCCAAGATCAAGGTACCTGTAGGCTCAGTGTCTGGTGAGACAAGTCTCCTCGATGATAGCCATCTTCTTGCTGTAACTCACATGGCAGAAAGGACAAGGGAGCATTCGCAGGCCATTTTGTAAGTGGTTCTACCCTCAGGACCCAATCGCCTCACAAAAGCTCCACCTCCAAGCACCATCCCATCAGAGGTTAGGATTTTAACGTACGTATTTTGGAGGGACTCAGACATACAAGTCATGGCACACTAGGAGCCAGACCTCAATCTTTATGCACAATGCCTTTCCAGACATTGTGTTTTCTTATATGGTCAGAGGGGGAAAAAATAAAACAAAACCCTGTAAAGGAAGTGGGTTAGAATAATCACTGCAAAGTGCTTGGGAACTACAAAATCAACAACAAAATTTGTACTTATTTTTTTTATTTTTACTTTAACTTTTTACTGAAGTTCAACATGATCCAGAAAAATGAGCAATTTCTAAGTCTATGGCTCAATGGATTTTCACAACCCCCAAACTCCTGTGTAACCAGCATTCAGATTAAGAAACAGAACATTCTAAGGTCCCATTCGTCCCCCACCCCTAGAAAACCCTCATGCCCCTTCTGGCTGTTACTCTTCCATAAATCCTGACTTCTAAGCTCACAGATTCACTCCTCCTGTTCTTGAACTTCATATAAGTGGAATTATAGAGTGTGTGCCCATCTGCGTCTGGCTTCTTTAGCTTGGCATGATGATGTTGTGTACGTCAGTCCTTCTTATTGTTCTAGGATTCCATTATGTGACTGTAACATACTTTGTTTATTTACCGTTTTGTTGATGGGCATCTGGGTGGTTTCCAAGTTTGGGGCTGTTGTGAACCGTCTTACTGTAAGAATTTATGCACTTGCCCTTGGGTCAACATGTGAACGCGTTTATGCTGGTATGTTCCTGGGAGTGGATCTGCTGAATTATAAATTCTGTAGGTTTTTTACATAAAATTTGCAGTTTGACAAATCATTTAAAGACCCCTGAAATGGACCAAGAGACCTGTGTCTGAGTGCATCTCTGTCCTACAAACTGACACAAATATTCAGTGAAGCATGAACATTTGTCGATGTTTGGTGCTAAGGTCATAGGTAAGTTTTACCTCTTTTTGATCTTACCTTATGGTATGAATTTTGCATACAGATTCCAGTTTATGTGTTGGGGTACATTCTACACTCTTTATGAATACTTTTACAGTCATCTCCCTAAATTCTCCAGATTTTTTTTTCCTAATTCAGAAATATTTCATCTCATAATCTACATAGTCAGTCAAAGGTTCTCCAAAATAATTAAACTGGCACATGTACTAGCTTTTTATTCCAGATGTTTTGACAAATGCAAATCACAACAGTTGTATTAATTACAGTTATCTTTAATTATTAAACAATACAAATTACTGTGTCAAACTATATCCTCATGTTGGCTCAAGAGTAGTGAGACTTAAGTTTCTGAAAACTAAGCTTGATGCCCCCAATCATTCAAAATAAATAAAATGTATATGTTTCCTTCTTCTGTTGGGCCAAACTGAGTATGATTTATTTTAATTGTTTATTTATCTGAACCCCTTGACTCCAATATAATTTGGTCTTTAATCTGATCAGACATTTGTTATAGTTCAATCTTTCAGAGGAGTTCAGAGAATTTCAGCATCTTAACCAAAAGTGGGGAGAGAAAAATCAAAAAGAAAACTTCAGAATTAATTTTCACAGAAGTTTATCATCTCATATTTTTAGTCCAATCTAATCCTGATTAAAAGCTATATCAATTTCACATTTTTACAGTTGAACTATAACATAATCAAACAATGTTCATGGGCAAGTCTAATGTTTGTTTTCTTCCTTCAAATAAAGTCATTCAGATTTTGTCAGTAATCTCCTTTTCATCTTTGGATTCACATTCCATCTTTAATTGATTTCAACAGCTTTTTTATGTGTCAATCAATAATAGGACATTGACATACAGAGGTAAGGTTCAGTAGCTACTAAATATGAGAGATGATGCTTTGTAAGGGTATAAATTAAAACATCAGTAAATAATTTTGTATTTCCCATCACTTTATGGCATGCAATATTAAAGTATTATATTCAAATGATTTACCAGCAACAAAACGCTCTACAATATATTCTTGAATAATTATTATTTATTTAATGCTAATTAGTTGAGCAGTCAATGCTCCCTCTTTAGTCATCTGGCATACTACAGATCTTTTAAAATCAACCCTCACTTTCCAATGTTCTAGTAATTTAACCACTGAACCAATCTGTACATTCTATTGTTGGCCAAAACAACATACCTCCTACCATTCGATGAGAGGAGACTGTGCTTCATTTATATATCTTATCACTGAATTTCATTGATCATAATTATGTTGTTACTCCAAAATCCAGCCTTATTTTTAACTTTTATACCATGATTTGTGACCATTCGGAATTTCTCAACAATGAAATACTCATGGATCCTCTGGGACAGCAATCTTTAATTTTCTTAAAATATAAGCCTAATTCATTAAAATAAGAGATATTTGGACTATCAAATTTGAGGGCATCTTTATGACAACATAATACTCGTTTCTTTTATGTTTACTAAAACTATGTGGTATCCATTCACAGGACTTATACATTATTTTTTCTCTTTCCTTGACTTATCTCAACCTTTCTCAACCTTATCATCATCTCATTCTATCTTGTGTTCACTCCATAAGCTACCAGCACAGTGAAGGCAATAGGCATACACAAGGAAGAGGAAACCAAATCTCGCATCATCTGTACGTCTGAGGTAAAATGAAGCTACAGTTAGGAATGTTTCTCTTCTAATGACCAGCTCCTGTAAGGTGTCCCTGCTGTCGCAGATTGCTGATGGACATCATTTACATTGTATTACTCATGAGGATTTCCCTTTGGAGTAATTCACATTAGGGTTACTGAAAGACCATCTTGCCCATATTCTCCTTAGCTCCGTGGTTAGAGCATCTCAATGAATCTCTCTATTACTTACCCCCTTTACAATTTAAGCTAGACATATTTGTAACTTGAGAATGTTTTATCCCATAAATCACAATTGTCATTGAGTAGAACAAACAGAAACCAGGAAAAGAAATGTTGAGATTTTCTGGACTATGTCTAAGACTCTGGTTCTCAATATACTTGCCAGTTTCTTTTAACTTTCTGTATCCTAATAACTAGAATTTCATATATCAGGGAGAAATACTGCAGCATGAAGAAATGTTGGATGTGGTAAGGTAATTGAAAAGCTGGTGCCTCTTTTGTGAAAGTATATTGTCTTTTTTTTTTTTTTTTTTGGTCACCCTGAATATCAATAAGTGTCTCATGTAGTTAATACTGTTGCATATAAAAAGTCAGAATTCTGTTCCATAATTCCCTCTTCTTTAATTGTTGGAGAGAAATGTATTTTAAGCTCAAGTTTCAGCTTCTCAAGTTTGGGAACTGTTACATATTATTTTTAGTTTGAGTTACAGTTCATATTACCTTACACAATATTCTTTAAGGATGTAAGAGATTTGAAGGATGGCTGGAATGTCTTCCTCAAAACTCTGAAACCTTCTCCTTTTCTCTCTCTCTGAAACTGAATCCTTTATCACATTTTCCCAAATTAATTACAAAAGTTAAAAATTAAATCTTACTTTTGTCCCCCACATTAATCCTAAGTAGATCAGTTATTTTGTCCATATTAATGGGAGCATAGCACTGGTGAGATTTAATTTCAAACTTTTGTAATTATAGCTAAAATTAAATTTTACCATGGATGAATTGTCCATGTCCTAGATGAGAGGAGACTAGGAGGATTAGCAATTGGACCTCCAGGATGACTTATGTTATCTTCGATAATTAATTAAAATCAATGTGTAGAGGCCTATATTTGGAAACCTAAGGAGTTTCCAAGCAGGAGTTTTTCAAATTCTCTCTCAAGTGTGGTGTAAGGCGTACAGGAGTTACAGTGCTTTGAGAAAATTCTAGAAGATCTAAAGTAGTCCAGTGAGCTTAGAGTACCTTATTCTGGTTACTGAATTAAGCAGGATTAGGTACTCTTCCTGGAATACTGCAGAAATTTCATAAAGTTGGAAAACATAGTGTTTGTTTCTCTAAAGGCTAGATAGCTGAGAAGCCACTATAGGGGGTGAAGAGATGGGATAGTTTATGCTTAAAATCGAATCTGTACGGAAAATTATAGGAAAGTTGGTAGGAAATCTGTTAACTCTGAAGACTCTCTTTAAGTGAAAGCAAACACAATAATAAAAATTTTGGTTATATCTCAAAATGTAAATGGAGAAAGGTGTGAATGTAGTTATAATGTAGAAACTGTACAACAAGGTTTATTTAAGAAGCATTGCCCAGAAAAAAAAAAAAAAAAAAAAAGGTTTTGAAACATTTGAGGAGAAAGGCCTTATAAATTTCAAAGTAGTAATCAGAGCAATCAAGCATTACCAAGTTCAGTGACTAGGCACTAAGGGGTTTTCCTGGATGTGTAGTTATTTTATAAATGCCATACCAGAGAAGTGTGTCGCTCCATTAAAAAGTCCAGCTGGGCATCTGTTTCCCTGGCCCTGGCAGCCCCATGTTTCCAAGTGCGAGGTTGTACCTAGAATGGCAGCTGCCCCTTTTTACAGCCGGTGCTGTTGGGTTCATGCATGTGTCTCCCTGGCATCGACAACAACTGCGATGTGGGCAGATGTATTCTGATGCCTCCCATCTTGACATCTGTCCAGCATTGCTCTGCACATCCATCCTGACTGCATCTTAGGAAAGAGCATTTTCACACTGCTACTGAGGAATTGATTAGAGCTGGGTTGTTTTTGTTTTTGTTTTTGTTTTTTTTTCTTCACAAATTAAATACACTACAAATGGCACAAAGTGGAAGACTTACACCTTGCCTATAATCTCATGGCAACTGTGTTTGTGTCGAGAGGGAACAGGGTAGACTTTTATTTTGCTCATCTTATTCTAACATGTATTTACTGTAGATTTGGTTGATTTTTTTTTCCCCCGTCAGCTGCTTTTTTTAGTATTTTCTTATAATGTTTGGTTCTGGTCATTTGAGTTTTCAGAGTGTGTTTAGTCACCCTCTACTGCCAGCCAGGCCAGCCTCAGGTTTAACTTGAAAAATAGTTAAAAGGTACATCCACTTCTAAGCCTGGTGATTTGTTAATATGACTGGATTAGGAAGCATGTCCTGGCCTTTGTGCTCATGCTAGCCGTGCTCTGCTTTTTCTCTCAGCTCTATCTATCATTAATGACAGGTGTAGTCTCGGTGTCCAAAGAAGTCTTCTTAGCGTACTCCCAGACTCTGCAGTTTCCCCTTCTACATTCATAGAATTTCACAGCCTGCTTCTTCAAATGAAAACTATCTTGAATTGCTCTGAGGCCTCTCCTGTGGTCTTGAATTAATATCCAATGTTGGTATTTCACTAAGCTTTCCATGTCTGTTTATTTCATCTCTACAACTAGACTGTGAGGTGCACAATACGCGTTTCCGTATCTTGCCCATTCTTCCCCCATCCTACCCCCAGATGAACTATGACAGTGTCTTGAATGTAACAGTTGCTCAGTACATTCTTGTTAATTCACATTTTAGTTGCCAATTCGAAGTAGAAAAGATCAAATCTAATTCCTCATCTATAATAGCTTAGATGTTTTTAATAATCTGATCAGAGCTAGCAGATATACGGCCAAAGAGAATCAAGGGGAATTAAAGTTGAGAAAATATTCTGTTGGGGAGCACTAACTGAGTTGGTGTCTGCTGCGATTTTGTCTGAGTGGATGATGATCATCTGAGTGATCATCTGTCATTCTGGGGAAATAGTTCATTCGTTTTGTCCTAGAATGTAGTAATAATATAATAGCTTCCATAACATTTTTTAAAATGAGAAGCAACATAGTAAAAGCCAAATACACAATGGAGAGCACATAGCCTTCCATAATTATCATCATCTACAATATGATCTAAATCATCAATGTTACCACTATTAGGCCACTAATAATTGACATTTCATAGTCACAAATTTCCCTTGACAGAACAGCATGTCAGACATCTGTTACCACTGCACTCCATTGCTTCTGCATATTTATATTAACCTCCTTGTTGACCTAATATCTGTCTTCTGCTTCCAGATACAACAGAAGGAGGTCCTCTGAACTCCACTCTGCTACTTACAGGGCCCACCACCATGTTAGGCAGCAATCTCTGTCCTGAGAACCTATGCCCGTCAGCAAGTTGAATCCTGTGTTAGATTTTATGCTGCACAGCTAGATTTTCGCTCAAAAGCCATTGAATACATTAGAAAGATTACTTTGCCCCTTCTGACTCTAGCAGAAGCAATAAACTTGAATGCTACAAAAAGGCTATGAATCGCTGGCCTCTGAGCTTAACAGTTGGAAATAACAAACGACCAGGCTGGCTGTTATGACAGTGTCCGTCACTGGAAGTCCACAGGCTCTCACATTCTCTGTCTGCATACTTTTTACTTGGAGCCAACATCTTCCCTTTCAGTCACAGAGACCACTGGCTGGCTCTCAGCTTGTCTTTCCCTCCACAAGGCCCTTGGCTGTACTGATTAGTAAAATGCAAATCCCCAAACACTTCAGGTTTTCCTCTACCTGCAAAGGTTTCTAAATGTTCTTATCTAGGGATTGATTCCAATGTGAAGCTTTTATTTATCTTTCCAACTTGAACTCTTGCTTTTGTCAGCAGAAAGGGAATATAACATCTATATTTTAGAAAGTGACCTATGGGGTTTCCTTTTTATTTTAGTTATCTGAATAAAAGTCCTCAGTGGGACTATCATTTTTATCATGTTCCTAATCACATGGCAGCTCTCTTATGTTTGCCCAGAAATGCATTTAATCACTGATACCTTCCTGTTCTCTCTTATTTCTTCTCTTAACTTGTTAAGCATTTCCTGTGCGCCAAAAAATAATTCACTATTTCTCAGTTTTCCCCTCACTTCTCAGTTATTCATATTGTCGTCATAACCGTAGACAAAGTTTATGTCTTTACACCTAACAATCTTCCTTCTACATATTTCCCAGGCTGCTTTATCCTTTACAAGAGTCAGATGTAGATATCAGGCCTCAAAGTGCCCCAGATAATGGAAAGCAAGAGGTCGAGAGGAGAGGGTGAAGCCTCCAGACAAAAATGTGTGATGAACAGATTTTCATGGTTTAATGCCGTTGTCTAGACTATGCATCCCTAAGACCTACCACAGCTTGGGGACTAGGTTAGGAATGGGATGAGACACAGAAAAGCTATAAACCTCCTAAATAGACACTAAAAATCTTTGGCAACTGTAACCAAACTCCTTCCACACCAAGAATTATACTCTCTTTAGGGAATTACTGGGAAAAGAAACATCTATTTTGTGGAGGGAAGGTGAGCACAAAATGTAGGACGTTTTTCTGAGTTAAACAAGGTTGGAATAATGGAGGTGGATTCTTGTCTAAAGAAGAGAATAAGCTCCCCTCGCTGAGATAACTCAATGAATTTTTCTAATCCGAGAACATTGGGATGGGGGTAAAATGTCCCACAGGAGAAAAATCTGCTAAATTTTAGGGCTTTTCAAAGGAAAAGAAAACTAAGAGTTTCATACTAAAAGGTGCTGACTTAAAAGCACTTCTATTAGGACAGCTTATGAAATAAGATAACGCCTGATATCCCTAGAGAGCCATGATTAATTGGTTTGATCGGGCAAGCCATAAATAATGATTACTCTTTCTGATATACTCCCATGGAATTAGGAATTAGGGAGGAATTAGGGACTATTAAAAAACAAAAACAAAAAACATGTGCTATGAAAACCTCACCATCACTTTAGGAGATGGATGTTGCCCCATATTAAAGAGGAGGAAAATTAAATGTGGGGATGTTAGGTAAGTCATTGAAAGTCACAGAGTTAGTAAGGTAGGAGAGCAACTAGGTCTATCCTGTCACCAATACTTTCCCCTTGAGCTAATGTAATCACATCTGATAGTGATTTGAACGAGTGCAAAGACTGAGGGCGTTTTTGCTTTGTTTGTTTGTTTGTTTTGTTTTCTCCTTGAACCAGGGGATAAAAATATTTTACATGATTTTATTTTTGGATTAAAAGATGAAATAATGTGCTCCCTTTGGTGCTGGTATGGCACCGGATCTTTTATTTCCTCCGCACAGCCGAGGAAGCCTTAAGAGAAAGGAAGATATTTTCCCGTGTACTGTGTTATTAGGTGCACAGTCTTTGGAGACCAATATAATTCCTTTATGTTTTCTCCAGAGAAGACATAATGATACAGGATTTTCAGTTGGAACCATCCACGCACAACAGAAGCAACAGTGGTTTCCATCTGTGTAAAGTAGATGACAAACAACTAGAATTATTGGAAGCCAGGTAGTTCCCAGGTTTAAATCACTGGAAAAGTAAAAATCTGTCATGTCTTGATAAAGCGTGTCTTTAAAAATAACAAATGCAGTAGCCTCCAAAGAGAATTATGTCAGGAAGAGGAAGCTGAAAAAGATAAATTCCAATACAAAGTCTGAAATCCTGAACCATGGATGTATCTCGTGTCAGTCTACAGATACGCTAAAAGTTGAAGACACCTTACTTTGCTCACCCTACGCGATTGTATACATGTATCTCAATTGTATGGGTTTGGTTGAAATTTTATCCTTTTATTTTGCTCCAGTACTCTTTCTAGATGAACAAATGGATATATAGAGATATGGGGGGGGGGGAGAAAAAAATATATTGCCCTAAATGGCCTGGGGGTACACGCAGCTTTCAGTGATAGATTTAAATGGCCATGAATTTACACTGACCTTACAATGTTCCTGTTTATCCTGAAGTGCACATACCATTTCCCCCCTTTGGTGCCTTGATTAATGACTCTTCACTTCTTTTCTGTAGTTTCTCTTTTCTTAACTTCCCTGTTGATAAGTATGTTTCAATTCGAAAGCAGAGTGTCACCGTGGAGTTGGGGGTCACTTCCTGTTGGTCTTAGTTACTTGGAATTGCCAGCCCCCCGGGTCTAGCTTTTACAGTGCTACAAATATTTCATCTCGCTGATGTAGTCCCCGTGACTGGGCCACATTGTCTATTATTTTAGATTGAGTGGCCCGTGTTTCCTTTTTTGTATGACACTTGAGTAACATTGTATGACTGCTGACCCTAAAGAAAATGAGATGTACCTCCCCTAAGACAAGAACCGAGCACCGAAACTTCTAAATAATGTTTAAAGAGAAGTCAGCGTGCTAACTCGAGACTGTAAATCTATGCATGCTTTCCAAGTTCCTAAACTTAATTTTCCTGACATGCCCTCTGTGCCAGTTCCACTTGTGCTGAGTCCCGAAAACTATGCAATCTTGAAGTACTCTGTCCTCTATAAGCATCCGGGGGCACGGACCTAATTTGATCACAGTTAACTCTACTCAAAAACACTGAAACTTAGAACAACACCCTAGCCTGGCCAGATTCAAGTACTTGCCTGCAGCTGTTTTCCTCGTGCAGGGCAAAAGCACCGCATCCCTCAGGTAAAACTTGAGGTTTCCAGTACTTTTCATAATCTGATAAAATGAAAATGAACTGCAAGGTCTTATTCCTTGTATTATCAAATACAGCTTTTGAAGTAACTTGAGAATAAGAAAGATGGCTTGTCCTTGCCTATAGGATCACTCTCAATTTCTCTCTGTCTCTCTTTCAGTCCCCTCTCCCTCCCTCCCTCCTTCCCTCCCAGTCTCCCTCTCTCCCTCCCTCCCTCTCCTCTGTGGAACAGGCAATAAGAAAACAAATCTCAACTGTGCAATTTGTAACATTTTTTCCCATGACGCAGTCTATCATTATTTGGATGACTAAAAGCTTTAATTATTTACTTTTGGGAGTCCCTGAAACCCATGTCATCACAAATACTGAAGAATTTTCTGGGAAAGGTTTGAAACACTTCCAGTTAAACTCTTGACTTAATATCTCAAGAAAAAAAATAATGTTTCTACCACATATTTTATTAAACCCTTTAGGTCCTTTTACAAGAGAGGAAATACCAATTAACGTATAATTTAGCAGAACAAAATATTATCCCATTTCAACCAGTACCCACTTCCTTGAAGTTTATTCAAGCATTAATAACCATTTAATGCAATTTAACTACACTGAGGTATCCATTACATTAATATAATATATCCATCAGGAAATTAGAGTTTTGTTTCCATGAATTTTGTATTACAAGAAGGTCTTTATAATTTTATTCCGCATTTTATGATCCTTAATTCCAACTCCTCAGTCCCTGTTACAGTGTGAGATGATCAAAATGTTACCAATGCTCAAAGATTACAATCACTCGATTTATTTAGCCAGGAATCACAAGTCATTTTTGTATATCCGTATATATTTGAGGATTTCAACCACTAGCTGTTTCAGGATCATCAAACCTCCTTAGGAACATAACAGTACGACTAAGTTTTTGAAAACTGATTATTAATAATGATCTGTTTAAAGCATACATACTGGGATGATGTGCATAAAGTAATATCTTCATGGTCTGGAGACCTATACAGTGTTTTCAAGGGTAAATTATATTACCTGTGTGGACAGTTCTATCAACAGATACATTCTTGAATGCTTTAGAGCTTCAGCTCAGGAAATACTGATCATGGAACCTTAGCTATGTTTCACTATATAAGGAAAACTAATCACATGATAGGGTATATGAGAATATTAGATATTAAGAAGACATGATAGGCCTTCCACTGAGCATCCTTTATCTTATACTAAATGCTTAGAAAGCTAAAAAAAAAAAAAAAAAAAAAAAAAAAACTTGATTAAAGGAGCTGGCTATTTTGTTTCAGAATCAGAACAAGGTTCTCAGGGTTCAAGTGAAAGCACTTTCTACAGTCTAATGAGCTCTCATCTAGATAGGAAATAAAAATGTGCAAACAGCAATGAAAGACCCAGATTCACACTTTGAAATACCTTTGCTCCCATGTTAGAAGAGTTGAGGGGATATTCCGTCAAACTTCTGGAACCCTTTGCAACCTCCCTCCATATCACAACAGCATAGAAACAAATTACATTGTCAAGGGATCACTTTATCTTAATGTAGAAAAGGTCGTGAACTTATGTGGATCATATTTGCCTTTTCAAGTAAAATTTGAAACTTTACCTGAGTATTTGTATTCTATTTGCCTAGTCATGATCTACTATTTTACCTTTTTTTAATTAATATATAACATTCGCTTAATTGATGTCTGAAAAGAGAAGCTTTTGGAACCGATAGCCCAAAAGGAAATCTCAAAAGATTGGAAAGTTCCTAAAATCCTACTAAGGGAATTTCAGAGGTCATAATTTGATTAATTCAAGAAAAAGTTCCTGCTACCGAAGAGGCTTGCAAGCGTGTACGTGGAGAAAGTGAATACAAAGCCAAGCAGATAGTCTATGAATTGTGGCAAAGTAGACCAACCATATGGCCAAATCTGATCTCTTATCTGCTCCTGAGTTGAGATATTATATAAGAAACTGTATAATTTTCTAAGTTTGCCTATCTACATTTTCTCCTTGACTCAGGTCAGGAAGTTACTCATTAACACTGTTCTGAATGCTAGATGCTAGTAGGCAAAAAAATATAAAAAAAGATAAATGCATCTCCCAAAGATTTTTAGCTAGGTCCATATGAGTAAATATTCTGTGTCTTCAGCTAGCTTTTCCTACTCCATCTTTGTTATCCATATGCCTTATGATGAAGTAAAGTAAGATCATAAACGTATGTTGTTTGGTTCTATTCACCTTACTGATCCCACAGTTAGGATGAAGTCTTTAAGGAGTAACGCTTCAGAGAGAAAAGATCAATAATTTGAAATTCCTTGAGTAGGACTTTCTTACCAGATGACAAGGAGCAAGGACAAAATAGAGTAAAGAGAGGCAGCCAATATCTACTTTAGCAGTGGATCCTGCAAAGGATTTCTGACAGAAGGTGCAATCCTGTTTCGCCACGCTTTCTCCACTGCTTCATATTTTTTTCCATCCCCATATCTACCTTCAGATGAATAAACAAAATCTCTTCCCTCATGTTCCTTTTTAATCTCTCAAGCTTTCATATTCATTTAATAAACATTTATTAGGAGCCTACTGTGTGCCAAACCTCGTTCTATATGTTTGTCTTTTGGCCATTGAACCTCTTATTTATCTCCCCACTTACCTCCTGGCTTCCCTCCATTCCGGGGATGTGCTGGACTGCTGCTGCTCGATCTGTACTATCCAAACTTCTGGTCCAGGCACTCAGGTACTATTCATGACCCAGAACACCCAACTCCAAATTGATTCCTCACATTTTATCAATTCCCAATTGTACAGAGAAGTTAATATTAGTGAAGACTAAAAAAGAAAATTGTTACATAATCATTCAAAATAAAGTGTGAGCAGCATAAAAACTCCTTATCAAGGATACCACCTTTAAAAATTAAAGAAAAGTAATTTTATCAAATAATTTATAGATGAAACTCTAATTGGTTAATTATTACAACGTTTTAAAAGAATCTGCCACCCACTTATCTGTCAAAAGCTGGCATCCTTTCCCTCCACTTCTAAATCTGCCTCCCCTTCTAATGTTTAAGGCCACCAGACTTACTAAGATAGCCACTTGGATGGGTGACACACAGAATTGACAAACTGATTCTCGACCTGTCTGATTATCTCACATTGGGATGGCATGGTCTTAAATTTGATAGGAAGTAATGAAAATAGATATCAAAATTGTTTCTATAAATAAAAATCTTTAACAAAGAAAAAAAGAAAAAGGAGGGAGGGATGCGGGGGTGTCTCAGTGGTTAAGCATCTATCTGCCTTTGGTGCAGGGTATGATCCCGGGGTCCTGGGATCAAGTCCCACATTGGGTTCCCTGCATAGAGCCTGCTTCTCCTTCTGAATATGTCCCTGCCTCTCTCTGTGTGTCTCTCAATAAATAAAAATAAAATATATTTAAAAAATGTTCTAAATATAGAAAATAAGGACCAATGAGGAAAACAAAACATAAAAATGGAAATATTGGTCATACTCATGGAAAAATGGTTTTGTGAGAGGAAATTTTTGAGAATGTAATAAACAGCCTGTGTGATTATATGCCAGTAATCCTTACATTAAGGAGGTATTATTTTTCATTGCTACATTATTTATTGCATGTCTTAAGAGAAGTTTTTTGGGACCCACTTTTATGCATTTAATATTTCCTACTTCAGGGCAGCCCGGGTGGCTCAGTGGTTTGGTGGTGACTTCAGCCCAGGGTGTGATCCTGGAGACCCAGGATCAAGTCCCACGTCAGGATCCCTGCATGGAGCCTGCTTCTCCCTCTGCCTGCGTCTCTGTCTCTGTCTCTCTGTCTCTCTCTCTCTCTCTGCCTCTCATGAATAAATAAATAAAATCTAAAAATATATATATATTTCTTACTTCAGTGTCTCAGAATGTTAACAATTCTGAATTCAACATTTGTGTTCACCAAACAAAATGTTAATAATTTTTTAGCCACCAGTAGGATGTACAGACAGAAAGATAATAGTAGACCAACACTTGAATCTATATTTGCCCAAATCAGTGGGAAATCAGTTGACTTACCAACAGTCTTATGGATGATGAAACTGTCTGTAACAAATATAAATAAAGAAATTACCAGTGAAACATTTACCTTTTTAAAATAGAAAGTACATGCAATTTCATATCAAGAAGCAGCAATACTTAAGAGATTTCATATCTAATTTCACTTGGCCTGTTTAGATTTAACAGTTAATTTCCAATTACAGTTAATGTTGAGACTCTCTGTCTCGATGACCTAAACATAGGGGTTGCAGTTGAAATTGTGTTGATTTCAGCTCATCCAAATTAAACAACACAAATTATACTATGAAAAAAATATATAGCATTGGTACTATATCCCTTTATGTATGAACATTTATCTTAAAAATACTGACTTCCAAAATCATTACCCCAGCTCTTAAGTCATTCCTATAACACAACTTTTGTTCTCTGAATGCTTACAGTGTACCCAGAACTGAGGGAGACGTTGTCAACAATTTATGTTCAATAAATATAAAAGAGTTACTAGGATCTCCAGAGTCACACGTCAAAGATGGCGTGCCAAAGAAGTGAAATAGCTGACCCCAGGTAGCTAAGGTTTCAAAATGCAAAAATCGAACAATATAAATCTGGATCTTACAGATTCTAGTTTGTGCACCGTCCATCAAGTCACATAAAGTTGGACAGTTTGTGGCTCTGTAAAGTTAGGTCTTGTCTTTATCCTAATTCT
Source organism: Canis lupus baileyi (assembly GCF_048164855.1). Taxonomy (NCBI): domain Eukaryota; kingdom Metazoa; phylum Chordata; class Mammalia; order Carnivora; family Canidae; genus Canis; species Canis lupus. Next base: position 53,281,250 of record NC_132857.1, read on the forward strand.
AATATATATATATTTTTAAGATTTTATTCATTTGTTCATGAGAGACACACAGAGAGAGAGAGAGAGAAAGAGAGGCAGAGACACAGGCAGAGGGAGAAGTAGGCTCCATGCAGGGAGCCCAACAGGGGACTCCATCCTGGGTCTTCAGGATCATGCCCTGGGCGGAAGGCGGTGCTAAACCGCAGAGCCACCCGGGCTGCCCTAATATGTTTTTTATTTTTATTTTAATTTTTTAATTTTTTATTTTTTCTTAATATGTTTTTTAAAATTCAGTGTAAATCATGACTGCATAGAAAAGCCAATAACTCTTACAAAACTTTATGAAACCGTAAAGGTGTAACATTGTATGCAGAATAGATTTTCTATCACATGAAACAATTTCAAACACAGGTGTTTGGGATTTATGCTTTCATTAGTTTATGAAAATAGATAAGAAGAGGTTCATAGTTTTTGTGTAATATTGTTTAGGCAATGAGTCAGTGCTTACTTTCTAATCATACCTATTAAAAATAAAGCATTTAGGTGAGGAGATATAAAGAGTGTCACAACTCGTGACTGCCAGGTATAGAACCTTTTCATAATACATTTTAGCTTGGAAAAGATCATTGATAGCAAGAGCAATTATCCTCATAATTTGATTATAACAAGCATATTAAGTCGAAAAGTAATCCCATAAATGCAGAAATACAGTCTGTTCCTACTCTCCCCTACACTTTTTAAACATGTTTTTTCAATCCCTAGTCTTTTATCAAGTGAGTAGATATTTGTTCTACCCACTTTAGCGACTTCTACTAAGACACCTCACTAATTTGTTGTTGTTATTTTGAAAGAGAGAGAGAGAGTATGGGCAAGGGGTGTGGTTGGGAGGAAAGGGCAGAGGGAGAGGGAGAGAGAATCTTAAATACACTGGATGCCCAGCACAGATCCCTACTTGGGGCTTGATCTCACAATCTTGACATCAGGACCTGAGCCAAAATCAAGAGTTGAACGCTTAACTGACTGAACCACTCAGGCGCCGCTGACATCTCACCAGCTTTTGAGTGAATTTCACAATTGTGCTCTTAATACATATAATTCATTATTGTTCTTTTCTTTAGTTCTTGCTTCAACTAGATGACAAGTGCCTGGGGAACGGAGGCTGTGTCTTATCCATGTTAATGCTGTGTAGACCACAAGCTCCATAGCGCTGAGCAAAAGACACTCAACCAGTATATAGCTAATAAATCTTAAGATTTCTATTCCTAGTAAAACTTGTGGGAATATGGACTCTCTTGTGTACTTTCAGTGAGAATATAAATTGACACAACATTCCTGGAGGATCATTTCTCAGATATATAAATGTCCAAGCCTTTCAACCCAGCCATCTCTACCTGGAACATTTTCCTTGGGGTCTTTCTCTGTGCATCATTTTCCCTATAGAACCACCACCTCATTTCCCACTTTACCATTTTTCTTCAGTTGGCTAAATCCTGTTATTTGTTAAGTCTCAGCTTAAAAGCAACACCACATGAAAAATTCCTCTTAATATTAAAAATAAATGTTAAGTGTCTTTATTTGGGATTCCCAGAGCCCCCAGTGTAACTCATCCCAGCACTTATTTACACAACTGTCGTATCCTTATGCCCAAGAGTATCCACCAAATTGTATTTGCTTGGTAAGTGTCTATTAAATTAGCGAGTAAATGAGTTAATTAATTAATTAACTAACATGTTTGAACCCAAGATGTAGAATAATTGTATCTTACAATATTAAAATTTACCAATTGTTTTTCAGAGTAGAAAGTCCTTATTTCATTAAGGGATTATTAAAACAAAGTAAAGAGAAACCTAATTTGATGTTCTCTTTCCACAATTTTTGCATCAAAGAATAACCCATATGCTTAGTATAAGCATCGTGTCGAAAAGTATGATATGGAAGTCTGTAAATTTAGAGAAAATATGTAGATCTGGGCCCTCCATTAGGGAGAATCATGGAACTGAGAATGAACTTCTTTGTGACCTCTGGATTCCTTATATCCTTACATTATAGTCCACACTAGCTTGGCTTTATTCCTCAAGAACAGTGTACAGTAAATGGCATGACTAAAGAGAGAGGTTTCCTGGGTCATTCCAGCAAAAAAAAAAAAAGGACATTTTCTTTCTTTCTATCCCACTTAGGATCCTTTGATGACAAATGCTCTCATAAGCATGTAGTAAAGGTGAAGAAGGGAAGGGATCAGCTGTATGAGAGGATGTTCATTTTGACCATTTAATTTGCTGTTTATTTGCTGAACATCTTGAAAAAGAGTCAGTTTAATTATTTCTGCTTTCCCCTAAAAAATCTAAGAAAACATGCTGCAATATATCAGTCTATCACTATATATATACACACACATATGCATATACATAATACGTTGTATATACTTTATATAATACTTTTTATAAAACTTTACATATATAATGTTTTCAAACAACAAATTGTACTTATCTCATCTAATCATTAACCATTAACTTAGACAACTTTAGATCGTCCCACATTCCTGGTGTTTGTCTGATGTAACCATCTAAATATACAAGTGGGAAAACTGAATTACAGGGAAGATTTTTTTGCCTCTTCTTCAAGGACTGAGCATTAGTACCTGACAGATAAGTAACACTGGAAACTACCTCTTCGGACCCAGTCCCCTGAACTCACCTCCCACCTCAACCGGTGTGTTACTGTTAAGTGTCGTTAATGACAGTTTAGACCCCAAATTGTAAACGTCAACTCAGTAATTGCTTATCCCTGAACTCATTCTTATGAAAGTTCACAAGCTGAGGCCATAAATGATACACAGCATTAACCAAACACACACACACACACACACACACACCCCATCTTGCTAAACTAAGGGTAGTAATGGTTTCTGTCTGAAAGAAAAACTAAAAAAAGAGAAAAAAGTACATCAATTTTTTGGCATGTAAATGTTTCCTATGATTCTTTTATGCCGTCTCCCCCCCAACCCCCACCCCTCGGTGAGATTAATCGTGTGACAAATGACATGAGATGGCCTTATGAAATTTTGTCTGGAACAATTTTTACTGCTAATGGAAATTATAAATAATATGTGCCTTTCGTCAACTGCATTCTTCAGTAATCTAATTGTATCAAGCTAATGAGACCTGGGTTAGGAAATGTTCTGAGGTTCCCATGCCCCAGGTCAGGGAATGCTGCAAACATCTCGGAGCAGATGTGCTCAGTCTCACGAGGGTGGCAGCTGGAGCACTTGGTCACTCCACAGAGCGCTGGCTGTGCAGAGGGCTGTGCACTTGACCTACTGCTGGAGGTAAACAGCCGGTTGGTTAGCTGCAAAACCAAGCAGAGGGGGAGGGCGGAGAGATAAAATTCTCCTTCTCCCCCCTTCCTCCCCCCCCAACCTCTTATTAATTCTGTGGAAGATTCTTCCCCTCTTTCTTCCCGGGGAAAATGGTTGTAAATGTTGCCTTTCAGACACCAGCACATACTTGGTATCTGCATGCGGTGTGCTAAAGGGAGCCAGAGGGCCAGGGCAGGGCTGCATGAGAATGAAAACACCTCTTTTCTCCATTTCTCCAAATCAATACTGTTTACTCTGCATTTACAAAGGTTGATGCACCACCACTCCAGGCTGTTACAGACAAACTGCTTCAAAGAATATTTTATATTATGGTTGGATAAGAGGCGTTTAAAATTAAAAAAAAAATCCAACATACTCCAAAAGTAGTTATGACTACCCCCCCCCCCAACCTTGAGGTTAGGAAGTGTGGGCAGTAGGGCTGAGATATAATTACCTACATCCTCTGAATGATGTCATATAAGGGCAACATGACCTTAGGAGTTGGTTCTAATATTTGGTGAATCTCCAAAATCCAATAGGAGATTTTTTGTTTCCCTTAGTTACTCATAGGTTTTTAAAATTTCTCCATTTCAATGCGGCTAGGAAATATTTTTTCCTCTTCCTTATGTTTTTTCTTTGTCTATTTTTCAAACAAAGTACAACAAACCCCACTCTCCTATTCTTTCCCAATTCCATGTACCACGTGAGTGACACACGTGCTCTCACACACACACACACACACACACACACACCTGAGCTTTTCTTCCTTTGACCCAAGGGATCACAGATTCCACAGCACCACACCGGGAAAGCACGGCTCCTCTAGTAAGCCTCCTGAAGTTTTATTTGGGATATTTCAAATGTCCCAACAATGAGGACGCTCACTGATTTCCTAGGAATGGGATCAGTTCTCACGGTGCGCATTTTCCTTCTCTTCTCATTTTTAACTCAAACTTTCCCTTTGCCCTTTGTGCTGTCCATTTGCATCGTTCCAGAGGATTCTTCTTCTCCTGAGGCGTTTACGTCTTTCACATATTTGCAGACTGTTATCATGCTCCTCTTAGCAATCACTTAGCCAAAATATACATTACTCTGTGCTCTTTTAATCTCTCCACATAAATCAAGCCCTTTGTGCCCTAATCATTTTGTTGTTCTTCTATGAAGTCACTCCAATTTGGCTTTGTGTTCTGAGGTGACAAAAATGGAAGACAGATTTCCCTGTTTAGATTCAGTCCTGTCATGTTGAGACCCCATCACCTCTTGCTCCTTCATATGAAATTTTTTCGCGTGCCAACTGACTCAGGACTCCTCTCATACTGTTGGATTATGTAGCTTGCTACGTACTTCTCTCCCTGGAGGCCTGATCTGCTGGGAACCTTGAAGTGGTTTATTGTGCTATTTTTAAGCAAAAACAAGAATAGAAATTGCATTAATTTTTTGATAAAGACAGCGGAAACAGACCTTCATGTCCCCACGCCAAAGTTCCCAAGCGTGTATTGGATCTATGGATTTTTCACATTTTTCCAAGGAGTTTCCATTAAGAATAAAACCAGACGTGGAAATTTCTAGGCCCCAAAGGAAAAAAATTTTAGAAGAGGAAAGCAGGAATTTATAATGAAATTCCCCTTGCATCTTTACCAAATAGGCTTTGATAGAGGCACACAATCAAAAGTAGTTTATTTTAGAAGTACTTGCTAAATTTCAGAAAGAAAATCAAACGAGACCGGAATACTTAAGTTCTTTGGAGGCATTTTCTTTCAAAAGTGTATCATATTGCCACGTTCAAATTTGTGTCATTCAGTGATAATCCTCCAGCTTCCTGATTGGCTATGGCATTTGGAACTGACTGGCCTTTGAATCACTCTTTATGCTGAAGGCGGGTGTGGATGCTAATCCGTGGGTCATTAACACCTCATATATGTTAGTTCAGAGATCTGGGGTGTGCCTGTGTTTGCGCTGCCAACATGCATAGCATTTCTTGGAAATTCAGAGTTTTTGTTTTCTGAGGGTTTGATTTGAAATATTTTCCACGTAGGCATTTTCTCTCTCACTGAGTAATCACGTTTTTGGAATTTGGTTTTATTTTAATTCTTGTTTTCTGAACTCATTGATTAGCACAGATATGCACCAGCTGAAAAGTCAAAAGAAGAGGTACAGGGCTTGCTTCATTGCTCTCTGGAGCTAAAATAAAATAAGTATGTCACCATTTTGGCTCTGTCTTATTCCTGATTTCTAATCTTTACCTACAATAATATTTTCATTCTTGTGGAATCTACAAACTCCCAGTGTGACATTACTTTTCTATTAACATTAGAAAACTGAGTACATTCGCTCTCCTATCCTCTCTTTATCATGTGACCCTAAATGCCAACTCATGGATCATAATAGTCCATGCAAGACACTTGCCTACTTTGCCATCATTTTTCAAAAACCAAAAATTAGTAGGAAAATAATCTAATGGAAAAAAATATCAAGCTTGAGAAGTTCAACAAAGTAAAGGTTGATTTTGAAAATTCTCCTGTACGTTGGTAAATTAGCTTTCTCTGATATGGATCAGCTTTTTAATACCACAGGAAACAACACAAAATGAAACCAAACATAACCACAGATCCTCCTTGCAGGTAGGTAGTAACCTCAGGTGCTAAATCACGCAAGGAGTCGTCTTGCCACCAGGCTTTATAGTTGCTGTTCCTACAACTTGAAATCCTCCTCTTCCCTTGACACATGCATGGCTCATCACTTTTGATTTCATCACATTTTTACTGAAACCTTCTCTTCTTCTTGAGGCCTTCTTTGACCAATCAAACTGGAGCACTCACACAAGCACTTCCTACCCAGCATCTCTGCTTTATTTCCTTCCTCTATCATTTATCAATATTGAACATGTCAGACATTTTACATTTTTATCCTGCTTCCCCCCCCCAAACTCTTCTGTTACAATGTAAGCCCATAAAGGCAGACATTCTTGTCTCACTGTTGCATCTTCAGAAACTACAATCATCTTCAGACCTACTGTAGGTGCTCAGTAGGTATGTGTTGAACGAAGAAATGAATCTAAAACTCCAACAGACCAAACAAATTGGAAAGTAATTGTAAGTCTATTGAAACAGATGAATATCTAAAATAAACCTTTCTATAAAACAAAATTAAAAATGAGGTAAATGTAATTGAAATAGCAGGATTGAATTTAGGGGAATTAATGTGTAATAGGAAATTTTCATTTCCTCTTTACTTTTACATACAAATACATGGACACAAATATATTCAACTTGCAAATAAATCATTACTCTCTAAGTGATGTTGTAATAGGAAGAGACATGCAGTTCATCCTTAATATGATCACCACCAAGGTTCTATGTGATATGAAATAGAGGAGTATTGATTTAATTAGGGGCAGTTACACAAAAGTAATGTTTTCCAAATCCTCTCTTGATTCAAGAACTAAATGAAATCATGTTTCTCCCATAAAACTACTGCCAACTACCCTAGTCCACACACTTCACTCCCTTCTTTACATTCATATTTTTGAGTTAAAACTGTTTGAAAATTGTTTTGTGCCAGTGCTGGAAAAGACTCAGCAAAGGAGAAATCTCACGAGACAGAGTTTTATTTACTCTTAATTTGCCATGACCATTTAAAAAATTAATCTCACATTCTATTCACTTCTTCTTTCTCTTGTTATATCTTGCACATATCACTATTCAACAAACCACATATTTTACTTAGTTATCCTATTTACTGGCAGCTCTTCTACTAGAATGAAAAGCATGTGATGCTGCAGCATATAGGGAAAAGTTAAGCACACGGTAAGATCTTATCCTGCCCTTCGTCTGGGAATATAAATGGACTTCTGTATCTATTAGGATCCAACCAGAAAAAGATCAACTATTTTGGGTAGCTAAAAGAGAAGAAATTTAAGGCAGGTAATTGGTGACATCAGGATTTAGGAGAGGCTACAGAAGTGATCAGAGTAAAGTGAAGCAACCCAAATATTATCTTGGGCCAAAAGCATAGTGATTTCCTGTTCATGAGAAAGGCATTTTCTGTAAGCTTACTGTTTTACAGGGAACTTAACAAGAACTGCTTCCAAAGAATAAGTTTTTTCTATTACTAAAAACTTTTTAATTTGTTAAAAAAAAATGTCTTTCTTTTATGGGTGTTGTTGGAGGGCTAGAGGTGGGCCTTCATCCCTGGTAGAGGAGTGTGGGGTTTTCCAGGAAGGCCAACAAGGCACAGCTGGAGCCTGCAGGGTGCATGATGTGACTTTGAGAATGTGTGGGAAGAGCATGTGCTGGTCCCGAAATAGGGACAAGGAGGGGATGGGGTACAATGTGCTGAGTGTCACGGATGGCTCAAAAAATGGTAGAATCAGATTCTAAGATTCTGAAGCCACTGTCATACTTCAGGAGGAAGCTAGATCTCACACAAGATGTTGGGAGTTCTATAGGGGTGGCACACCTGGAAGCCCCTTGGTGCGGGTGGTCCCTTCTCCCAGACTTGTTCATAAGTAGTCTAGCTCACACCACCAATCTGATAAACCCCAATGCTTGTGGATGCCTCTCTTTCCTCCTTTCCTCAGAGTCACAGTGATGGGGCACCTCACCCCAAAGGCCTGGCCAGGAGGTAGGGTATTGACTCTGGCCAAAAGCTGTGCAGCAACCCAGACCAGAATGGGAAAATGAACTGAGTATTAGCAACAATAGGTGTCTACACTTGAGGGACAAGGTGCCAATCATGTTACTGGAGCTCAAGGCCATGTTCACATGGAGGATGCTGAAACCATTTGGGGAACCTCTAGTAGAAGAGACGTCAATGGAGAGGAGACACTGGTAAGGCTGGAGAGGTGAAATCACTCCACATGCCTCACTCCTTCCTTCCAAACTCTCAGTGGTGTTTCTGATGCCAAAACCCAACCAAAAGTCACCTAAGAAATCCATCATGCAGTACTTTCTGCAAGATAAAAAAGAGCAGAGCAAAAAGGCAGGGTGAACAGGCCTGGTAAGTAGAAACATCCAGGAAGGAAAACCTTGAGAGAAGAGAACATTTAACTCAATGAAGTTTATTTTCTTTTCTTAAAAAAAAAAAATATTCTGGAAACTTTCTGGAAAACTGGACCTGTGAATATTTTAACTATGAAATGGTGATTCAAACATGCACGGTGCTTTGCAAGGAATTTCTCTGGTATACGGCTCAACTAGATATTTGTACTTAATCGTGGATAAAAAGGAGGCTTGATTCAAAAGGGTATGTATGGTTGGTGGTGGGATAGTGGTAGAAAGGGAGATGTTTATTGTAAAGTTTATTATCAGAGGATAATTTAGGAATTGAGATAAAGAAAGAAATGTCCTGTGGTTTGATCACCTTCATTTTTTGCAGACCTCAACATGACCCAAAGAAACAAATCTGGTTAAAGTAGTGTTTCTATTTTCTATGTAAGATACATAAAGAACAGATAGAAAATGATAGCACTAATTCAACTTTTTTAGGTGAAGTAGGAATAAAACCCAAATGTCTTTTATGCTCTCCTAAGAAGAAAATGCCTTCCAAAGAGAGAGAGGGAGAGGATGTAAATATGAAAGAGAGAAATCTGGAAACACCATATCAAATAAGGACCCTCTGTAAATCCTGAAGTTCGGTTGGTATTTTTCAAACTGCTTAATACTGCTGAATGGACATCTTTACATGACAAACACCAGATGGAAAAATCAGTTGAGAGTCACAAGCCGAGGATGATTTCATTACAAAATGATCATTTACTCATAATTATCCAGAAAAGCCCAAAACCCTACAGTGCTTACATAATAACATTTGTGTTACCAAAATATAGCAGGAGTATACTTTTGCTAAAAGTTTACATTCTAATCTGCAGGAGAAATTTAATTATTCTAATATGATAAACACATAAAAATGCCTGTCTAATTTTAAAATTGGAATTTCAATTTCCAGTAATACATTTCACCATGACACCATTTGCAGTTTTTCTCCTAAACTGCTGTCTACAAAAATACTGTAATAACATAGCTTTTCTGCTTAACCACACAACTGGCCATCAAGAAAACAAAGTGATTTACTTTCATCCTTTTGTAAATAAGAAGCTTATTTTTTCCTCCATAGTTGCATCTGAAAATAAGATGCTTTAAGGTTTAAGAGACTTTATAACAATAAAATGCTTTTAAAAAGTTTGAAGAGACTTAGGCCAAAAAATCCATTTAGAGCTATTGCTTTCAGTGACCACACAGCATGTCTAAGGCTGCCTCATGACATGTTTGCATTGTTATTTGGTGATAAACAAAATAAAAAGATCTGTCAGCGAAACTTAAATAAGTGAGATTGGTTACATAAACTGCAACATTCTGAAGTTTGGTACTGTACAGTCAACTGCTTGAAGCAGCTCTTCCAGCTAAACACACTTGGATTGTTTCTCCAGACAGGAAAGATTAATAGCTGAAAATCACGACCTTTGACTTTTGACATAAATTCCAAGAAGTGAAATGCAATTGGAAAAACTGGTGAAATCTTAAGTTAATTACTATAGAGTGAAATATTAGCCACATATCCACAATAATTAAACAGATACCCCCTATTTTGGGTCATAGATCTCCTCTCTAGCTTATCCAATGAATGGACAGTTCCAGGTTTCATCCCCACCGTACTTCTCCAAAATAAAGCCTCAAATTGCAGACTCCCCAGATAATGCAAATTGTTTACAAGTTGATTTCCAGAGAAAATAAACCTTTATAGAGAATTTGTTTCATCCGACATTTTAATAGCCCTTATTTAGAGATCACTGTGTAGAAGCATTATTTCATAATATTGCAATTCTGAACCTTCTTGAGGGACAGATTCCGATGACTTCCACTATACGTGCAAGTAGTTAAAATGAGAAAATTATCATAAAATCTCGGCATAAGTGTAACCTCTTTGAAAGAAAAATGTGTATCTTTTATTATGGACCATGACCTTTCGCAGAAACTTATCAGATTATCACTACTAAAATAAGAAGTTATTTTATAGTTTAATTATAAAATAATACAATATAATACATTATGATATCATTCAAAATTCATTTATGATTATAATAAAATATCAGATATATGCAACTATGAGAAACAAGTCAAATCAGTAACTTCTTAACTGCCTTCAACCGTCCTTCCAATAAAGGAATAATTAAATTAATACCTGTGTACCAAATGAGTTCTCAATAAAGAGTTAATGGCCCTTTTCACTACAATGTAAAAATGGAAATCCAAATAGTATTCAGTGGCACAGAAGCAGCTCACCAAGCTGCACTTTTCATATCCCTTAAGGAATAAGAGCTATCATATTATAAATTCTAGAGGAAAAAGATCCCAGGATGACAGAACTGATAAGTAACAAGCCATATACTGATGATTCAGATAAAAAGCTTCCTGTAAAACAATGAAACATCCTTTTTTCATAAATCCCATAATCCTGGCTAAATCTTTGCAATGAAACATGGACCATATTTTTAGTTTCTAAAAGAAAGCGGAAACACACACACACACAAACACACACACACACACTTTTAGCTCATCTTTAGGATCTTCATTTTCTAACCCCAAAACATGACTCAGCCTTTGAACTTCAAAAATGCCCATTCACTGGCTATGGGCATGTCTCCGTCTTGAAGAAAGAAAACCTTAAAGAGAAATTTCTGTTTGTCGGCCTTCTCTTAGAATTTATCATTTGTTCACAAGAGCTTTAAGATAACTTGTTATAATTCTCTTAGGGAAAAGAAACAAATGTTTCATTGTTATTAATTTTAAATGTGCATGTCATTAATATTTATTTATTTCAAAATGATGAGCTTTTAGGAATCTGAGAATTTGCATATCTCTTCTTGACTTTCAATTCAAGAAGATATACTGAGGAAATGAATTAATCCCCTTTTCCTCCTGAGGCCTTTATGAATAAAAAAGACATGAAACATATAAAATTAATAAATACAGAGAACCAAAGAGGACAGGTGGTTATCAACATCGTAGATATTTCAACGAGGTTTTGGGAGAAAATGACAGAGGTGTGTAAATCAGCGAGCAGAGCAGAATTTGCTGCAGAAAGGCTCTCATCTCTGGGAGAGTAGAGTCAATGTTTCTGCCCAACCACTGCAGTGGCTTTGGGCTCAGGGACAGAGATGACGTGTAAGGAAAATGATGATCTAAGAATCGGTATTTAAGATGGTTGTGCCAGGCCATAGTCCTTCCAGGTAACCTAGCATTTGTGTTTGTGGGGAAAAAAAAAAACAAAAAGAAAACAAACAAACAAACAAAAAAAAACAAAAAAAAAAAAACAGGACATTCTTTACTAAAGAAATTAAATGAGATACTTGGAGAGAGAAACAGAAGGCTGGTGTGTATATTGAAGTTCTGAATACAGGTCTGATTATTCTGACTTGTGACATGTAATCATATTCCAAGCACTTGGTCTGGTAAATCTATGATGAGCCTGACAGTTGCCCCCCCTTATTCATATGAACAAGTCTTACTGCATATTGAAGAGAGAGGCACAAACAGAACTATCTGCATGTTTGCAAATTTGCCAAGAAAACCCATGTCTGCTAACTATTCTTTTATCTTAAAAATGAACAAGCACATATGATCATCAGATGAGTGAAAAATCAATAGCATCAAAGAGAAATACCAAGATAAACAGAAAAGACGACTATGGAACTAAAAGAGATAACAAGTTATTCAATAAACAAAAGAGGAACAAACAACAAAAAGTTCTCTTATATAAACAGAGAAATCAGAGGTGATACTAGGTCCATGTAACCAAACACAATGCAATGTAAAAGGAAAGCAAAATTATTAGAGAATATAATTAGTGTACTTAGGTGTTTAGGGCTTAAAAATTTGATATAAAAAAGGAGGAGGGAAAAAAAAAGAAGAAAAAAAGAGAAAAAAAAAAAAGGAGGAGGAAAAGTGGGGGCGGGGGGGTTGCTCTGTCCCAATCGGTAGAACTGAAAGATTAACAAAAACTGTGAAAGAAAAAGGTAATTACACTAAAAAGAGTTCTAGAAAAAGAAAATTAAAAAAAGGTTGAGAAGAAAATAACCAATCATCAGAAGAATAATAAAAGAGAATTTAAGTCAGAGGTCTTAGAGTTCACAGATTTTGATAAATCAAGTGCACAGAACTCAATAAAATTTTTTTCAACTATCCTTGTGAAAATTAAAGAACTCCAAGGATAAAGGTACTGCAATTTTCTAAATAAATAAAACAGCTTCTTAAATCAAATTGGGGCACCTGGGTGGCTCAGCTGGTTCAATGTCTGCCTTGAGGATCCAGCCCCTCATTGGGCTCTGTGCTTAGCATGGAGCCTGCTTGTCCCTTTCCTCCTGCCACTCCCCAGGCCCACCCTCAGCCTGTGCTTTCTCTCTTTCTCAAATAAATAAATAAAACACTAAAAAAATAAAACATCAAATTAAGACTGGAATTGGAATTTTCCTCAGCTATACCAGTTTATAAAAGAATAAAGAAATGTAGGAGAAAATATATTTTTTACCTAAAACCCTAGGTCATAACAAACTTTTACTCAAATGTGAGGGTTGAAGAAAGACATTTCAAACAGAGAGGGCCTCCATAAATTCCCTTACTAGAAATTCTTTTACTAGACAGTTATTTTCCTGTGTGTCACAAAAAAGTACTTGATTAAATATTATTGGAACATATTGGATCTCAGGAAGGGAGGCTATTATCCAGGCAATCCTCCAATGCAAGTCTGGGCTGATGGCTATATCTCAGGTCTAAAACTGAGCTGGTCCAAATTGGAGCCTCAGAAAAGAGGTCTCCATGAAAAAAGGGGGTGTTCAAGAGAGACAATAGGCATAAAAAGATGGAAACTTTGAGAAATACACATATAGAAAGACAATATTTTCAAGAAAATAAAACAGATGACAAAATACTATGGTCCAAATGTAAACCCACATAAAACGCACCAGGATTCTTAGCTCTTGAATGGTACGTAGAAAATAAGAAACCAGGTGACTTTGACACTAGAAATATATATATATATATATTTAAGTGTTCCCAGCATCATGGCATTAGACCTTTAGGTAGGAAATTTCATCCTATTTTTTCTGGCAGTGAACAATATTCACAGGGTCATGATAATATAAACACTGCAAATTGACTTCCAATTTTAAAAATCGACCTATGAACCAAACCGGCAAGAATTACTTGGGTGTGAAGAAGAGAATGTACTAACCCACTTGATAAGTTAAAGTCAATCAGAAAAATGAGGAAGAGGAAAGGTGGAGAGAAGAGAAGTTAAACTACTGACTGGGATAGATCGTTTCATAAATAGAAGTGTATGTAAATCATTCAAAGTTGCAAGGTAATGGATGGAATTCTCCAAGTAATGATAAAACTGTCAAACTTTGGGAGAAGACGGGGGAGGGAAGATGAAATAGAATGAGATAAATCTTGTCTTTCCTAGGAAGCGAACAGACATAGTCTCAAGTTGGGAATTAAGAAATAGAGACATAAACATACCTAGTGTTAGGAAGATAACCTACAGAAGAATGAAAACAGGAATAGAAAAATCCGTCCTGAAGGTGGAGAATGGTGAGTAAGAAAAAAATAGTCAGAGGACTACTTTTCATCAGAAACCCTTCTATACTCTGTGATTTGTTATAATGCACACATAAGCATGATAAAATTTCAAAATAAATGTAAAGCTAACTTTTTGTAGTACTTTCAATCTGCTTTCAATGACCCTAGGAAAAAAATACTTTTTATTCTGAAAAATAATGTACCAATTTAAAGTCTTTTGTGTGTGAGTGTGTGTGTGTGTGTGTGTGTGTGTGTGTGAAAGCAAACATTATCAACTACAAAACATACACTACTCCAACTAGACACTTGTTTCAGAATGTGAAAGGGAATCTTAACTTAGGAACGCCAGATTTAGCTATGAGTTCAAGCTAATATAATCTGTCTGAATGTTTGGATGCAGGATTGAAGCAGTTCATGTTTTTTCAAAGTCTAGTTGCATACGTCCAGCTTTTTAAGCAAAACCAAGTAAAGTATATTATTTGAAATCCTTTCCCCGTACAAACCTCATTTCTTAATTGACAGAAAAGGCTGTGGTGGTTCCCCAAGACTTGTGATTATTGTCAGGATCTTTAATGTGTGAATTAAATATTATTTGTGAGATTGATGAGACACTTGGCATAACAGGTCAAAATCAAAAACGTACTCCTTTCAATGCTGCTAAACAAGGAACTGAGTGAGTACATGCATTGTCCATACTGAGCAGGCCCCTGTTCCCTGGTCTTTGGATCAAAAACACAGTGTCAGGTGAATGGAGCAAATTTTCAAATAAGCACAATATTTAAACTTTGTGCCATATTTCTTTTTAAACAGTTTGCAAAGACCAGCCATTGATCCATGTTCCTGGTATCCTATTAAGTCCACTAACTCCTTCAAACCAAGGGCCAATCGGAGTTGGATCCCTATCAGTGATTCTGAAAATCCTCCTAACTACGATGTCTGGTCAAATTTATGGGTCTAAAATGTGATATGATGGGTGTTACCAGTTCATCTGTACTTTCTCCTGATTTTACCGATAGTTAGAAGAAACAGGGTTTGTGTATGTGTTAACTATTTGTCCTATTATAAATATATAATGCGGTTCTATTATACATTTACCAAGGCCCTATTAATCTGCTGCAATGAATGTGGAATCCTTATATGAGACGGTCTTGAGAATTTACAAAGTAGATCCAAGTTGCATAAGAATAGTGTTTCACAGAGCAGTGCTGCTCAGTGCACTTCTGTATTATTTACATTTTGGAAAAAAAAATCTAATCGTATATTTTGAGGAAGAAACATTTAAAAAGATGAATTGATCCCCTATTAAATTAAATCATTTGGATGATTCCATCCTTAAACTGATAAAAAGATGTTGGCAGATCATTTCACACACAAAGGATTCCCGTATATGGGGCCCCTTTTGAACCCAGATGTAAGCCTACGCAGATGCTTGGGAGACACATATTAGAATCAGAATTCAGTTTAGAAATCCTGATTTCTTTTTCTTCACTGAAATGTCTGCAGAATAATGGGAAGGCGTCTTTAGTATATAACTGCCACTCCCATGGCAAAATCACCCAGGACCAGGACATCTGAATCAGGTGATAAAATAGGAGGGGTTATAAAAATGGTCAGTGGTTTGCCATTTGCCAAGGAGAGTGCTATCTATGCATTTTGCCTGCTTTATATCATTTAATCCTCTCCACAACTCTTAGGGTGGGGGTAGTTGCACATTTTATGTTTCAGGGGAAGGAGTCACAGACTGGCAAGTGACTTACACAAAGGACATGCGTAGCTAGTGAGCGTCTGAGATAGGATTTGAATTGAGGCTTCCTGGCGACAGAGTATACAGTCTCTTCTGCTTAGGCTATCTCTAGCCAGATGTACCAGAAATAGAATTTTTTCTTACCAAAAAATCTTTTTTTTCTTTTTTTTTGTTCACTCTAGGGCGTAAGATCTCATATAATAGAAAAGTATTTCTCATACACTTGACATACAAAGCTGAGTAAATGTTAGTTATTGTTAGAAAAAAATGTCTATAGAATCTTGACTGTATTGATTTCCTCTGCCTGAAAAATCTTCCTCTTCCTATACATATATATGGCATACCACACGCAATTTCTTTCTAAATGTCATCAGATCAGAGTGGCCTTTATAGAAAAAGTTCTTCTGCCTCTAGCTCTCTATCCCCTTAATTTTATGTTTTCTTTATAGCACTTTACAGTATTTAATGCCATCTGATATATGATGCAATAATTTGTCGTTTCTTTATTGTGTAGTCCCGCTAGAGTGTAAACTCCAGGAGGCAGAGGTTGTCTGTTTTGTTCCCTGATACATTGTGAGTATATGGGACAGTTGGGACTGATAATCAGCTGGCGCTCAATAAAATGTATTTTGAACTAATAAGATCTCAAGTCGTATGTTACCACCTGGATAGAAAATGGTTATTTCTGTAGTTGAGCAGCATGGACAATAGCTTTACACCAAACCAGAGGTTGATACCAAGTGGAGATGGTTGAAAGAACGTGGAGGGATCACTGCAATGTATCAAAACTCTTAGAAAGACGTGCTCAAAGACTATACTCAACAAAAGCATACAAAGGGAGCACGGGGTGCACCATTTTTACAAAAAGGCATTCTCTGTGCATTGTGGTTGCAATAACCAGCAACGTGATTTCTGCATTTTCACATCTACATAAAAATGTATTCTGGGGTGCCTGGGTGGCTCAGTCACTTGAGACTCTGACTCTTGGTTTTGGTTCAGGTCATGACCTCATGGGTCATGAGATAGAGCCCTGCGTCAGGTTTTGTGCTCGGGGCCCAATCAGCTTGAGAGTTTTCCCTCCTCTCCCTCTGCTCCTCCTCCTGCTTGCACTCACCCCCGCTCTCAGTCCCTCTCTAAAATAAACAAATAAATAAAATATTTACAAAGTGTATTTTAAATCTTTATAATACTAGGACAAAGATCTATCTCGGTACAGGCCTAATATTAAATATGTCATCTTCCTTGGTGTTTCCCACCCTTTTCTTAGAATTTGTTGTCTTTTATACTTACCATTGAAGGTTTCTTGAGCATCCTCCTATAATGCAAAGCAATATTCCATGTAATTTGTCTTTGCACTGATATGTTTTTAATGTTTAAAATATCAGAAATGCATTGAAAGCCTATGCTAACTGTATCAGTGCACCAGATAAGGCCACTGAGACTGCAAGCTTTTTGTTTTTTTCATATATGTATTATACAGCAGTGGTACAAGGAGGACATAATTTCTCACACGATATAAACTAAAGGAGTTGAAAGGAACACTACTTTATGGTAGGACTTTAAGTAGTATAAATGTAACTAAGATTTCTTTTTCATCCCATTTGCCCAATTTGATCAACTGGTGAAATTTACTAGCTGATCGGAGAGCTAAGAAAGAGTAATTATTATTATTAACAGCAAGAAGAGAGTTTCAGAGAAACTAAACAAAATGAAACACACTTTAAATTAATTTGATGTTGCTCTAGAGTCTGGAAAAGTAAGGGGTGTATATTTTTGCTGGCTAAAAAATGAGACAAAACACAACCTTCCTCAGTCAATTGCATTATAAAACAGAATATATATAGTAACATTAAGAGGCTAATACATGCTACTTAAATTAGAATCACGTTGGTACATGGCACTACAATCCAAAGCCTTACAGCAAAACCAAAGGCAAATGACTGAAAATCTACAAGAGTAGAGGTGAGGAATTACATGGTGAGATTCTTAGCAGGTACTTTGTCTCCTCAGAAGTTGTGATTCCATCCCTACTGCTAGGACCAGAACAAAGTAGGTGTGTAGGAGAAATGCAGCGTGTGAATGATGAGGGTCAGAGCGCTGGTCATACGCCCCATCTCATAAGCAGAGGTGCAGGGTGCCCTGGAAAGCGAGACTGCTGGGGTGCAACCTCTGAACTCAGGATTTATTATGATTAATTGTATGACTCCTATTTCTGCATATGCAAAGAAGAGATTATAACAGTTCCTGAGGCCTAGGGTGCTGGGGGAGTTACATAAAAAAGAAATCCAAGCAATGTTCTAAATCCACACCAGGCCCATAGTAAGGTTAAATGGCAAAAACGTGAAATGCTATTTTTATTCATACCCAACGCCAAATATTCTGAGCCCATTATGACTATCTTGTGTACTACATCTTTTGTTTTGTTTTGTTTTAAGTAATGGTCGTTCATTAATTTACTTTGGTATTGACATCTTTGTCTGATTATATAGAAAATGCTTGGAAACTGCAAAGCAGGCCTTACGTACATTTTTGTTTACACACTCGTCTACACGGGCATTGTCTTTCAGTAATCTCTTTTAGAACTGGAGCTATATTTATTTTTATTGTCACTTGACAGCTTGATGACCCAGTGTCAAATATGTAGTGACAAAATTCTGGAGGAATGGCAAATTTCAGTTTTATCTACTTTGTTGGTAAATGTCCATCTGTATAACTCCAAATAAGTAGGATGTAACTAATGCTTACAGAGGTACCTGTTTCTTCATTTTTCGCTAAACTTTTCTCATCTCTTCTCAATTTCCATTGTTATTCCCATGTTTCTTTTTTTTAATTTTTATTTATTTATGATAGTCACAGAGAGAGAGAGAGACAGAGACACAGGCAGAGGGAGAAGCAGGCTCCATGCACCTGGAGCCCGACGTGGGACTCGATCCGGCGTCTCCAGGATCACGCCCTGGACCAAAGGCAGGCGCCAAACCACTGTGCCACCCAGAGATCCCATATTCCCATGTTTCTATCTCTTTTTTTCTTCATTCATTCCATTAATTTCTCCACACATGTTGAGGGAACACAGTATTATCATATTAACTCATAAATCAAGACATTTCAAGGATTTCCTATTTCCCTAAAGAAAAACACCAAAAGACTTAATTTACCCTACAATATCTTGTAGGGTCTACATTTTTCCAGTTTTTCTGGATTCTTCTAGAACAGGGTCCCCATTGCTCTCTGTTTTCAACCTCAATGACTTCCCCTTTCAACTTCTATATATTTTGGATTCCTTTATGCCACAGGAAAGTTTCTTCCTTCTTTCTGATTTCTCTCACAGTCTCTTTCTTCCTCTTACTACAAGGTTGGATCCCATAAAATAAGGAGTGGGAACACTCTGTACTTCTCTTTTAAATATGTTACATTTATTTTACATTTGGTGTATTACATTTTGTTAAAAAGATACCATCAATCTAAGACACACAGTTGTTGCAAGCACTCATCAAGGAAGAGAAAGCACCAGGAGTTATAAATTTCAAGACTCTGAATTACAAAATATACCCCAATTTCAGAGATAGCAAAATGGTGGAAAAATGCACCTTAAAAATAATGAAGTGTGGTGTTTCTATAATCAAGTGATTTATACTGGTTTCTCCTAAAGGACTGGAGTGTCCATGAGGGCAGCAACTGGTTCCCTTTTTGTAATGACATTTTATACTGATTGCCTGACATGACATCAGTCATGGACCTGTAGTTAAAGTATATGCCATTTACCACACCAGCTAAATAATATATTTCATATACCAGATCTTTATTAGCTGCTTTAAGTTACTTCTCAAATAATGTGAGGTAGGTAAATAAGCACATCAATATTTTAGTGCAGAGTAAATTTTGATAAATACATTGCAAATTTGAAGTGTATTTTTTTGCTACAACAAACCACTTGCCAACTAAACATATTCCAGAATTATTTATTTATTTGTTTGTTTGTTTGCTTGTTTATTACCAATTTATTGCATGTAACTCTTACTCCTGTATCAATGCCTTCACTCCTACTTACAACACATGTCCTTTCTTCCTTTTCAAATCTTTAAAGGCAGAGATTTCTATCCTCCTCCTGCAAGACATGTTCTTTGCCCCCTACCACACTTACTTTAATGTTCTCTGAATGTCCAGAGTACAAATCTTACTTCATTATATATCATTATATTTTTTAAAAAATCTCTGTCTTTTATGGCCATTCACACCCATGACTATAGTAGAGATGGCCATCATTCCCATGAGAACCCATCTGCAATCTCCGTGCAAGCACCCATCCCTGAAACCATCACATCCCAGATTTCAGCTATCTTTTTCAACCACTATCCAACTCCACTAGAATCTAAAATCCATTAGTCCCACCAATTCTTTACAGGCTAACACCTTTTTTTCTGTGTTCATTGCCTACCTGACTCTATTAAATTACACAATTCGTAATTATAATTTACCCTGAGGCTATATTCTTGTCTTAATTTTCCTCATAATACTCATCTGGAAAAAGACCCAAACTTGGTTAAGTCCAGATGCCTGCCAAGTTCTTGTGCAGTAAAGAGGTCCATATACTCTTGCCAGTAAAGGTGAAGTCTAATTTTCCTTCCCTTGAGAGAAATCTCGAATGATGATCACTGTGGTGTACTTGACCAACAGAAGTGTCATTTTTAGTCTTCTAAGGCTAGGTCACAGGAAACCTTGTGGCTTTCGCCAAGGTGTCTTGGAATACCTGTTCTTAGAAGCCAGCTTCCAAACCCAACTCTTGATTTTGGCTTAGGTAATACTCAGGGCCATGAGATTGAGGCCCATGTCAGGCTCCATGCTTAGCATGAAATCTGCTTGGACTTTTTTCTTCCTCTCCCTCTGCCCCTCTGCCCTATGCTCATTCTCTCTCTCTCCCTCTCTCCTTTTCTGTCTCCCTCTCTTAACTAACTAGCTAAATAAATCTTAAGGAAAAGGAAGAAAAAGCCAGTTGCCATGCTATGAGAAAGCTCAAGTAGTTCTTGGAGAAGCCCATGTAGAGAGGAATCAAGGACCCTGCCATCAGCCCACTGAGCTCCTAGCAGGCTGGTAGCATCAACTTGCCAGTCTTGAGTAAACCACCTTACAAATGGATTCTTTAGCTCCAATCAAACCACCACAGATCAGTACTTCTGAAAGTAGGAACAGAAATGAGCAATACTCTCTGAGGCCTGCTCAAAATTTCAGGTCTGTGAGCAAAATAAATGATTGTTGTGGTTTTAAGCCATCAAGTATTGAAATACTTTATTAGGTCCCAATTATTAATCAAAACACTTTGCCTACATGCACGCAGATTAACATCACTAGGGAAAAAACCCACACAGTCATACTGACTGGCTTTGATTTGAATTCTTCTCACAAAACTCAAGCAGCTCTTAAGATTTTCCAGCAATAATATGATATGGTCCTATTTGCTCACTTTCTCAAGCTCTTTGAGAGCTCTTAGGAGCGCTCTCTCCTCAAATTTAAAACACCTGGGGATGCCTGGGCAGCTCAGTGGTTGAGCATCTGCCTTTGGCTCAGGGAGTGATCCAAGGGTCCAGGGATTGAGTCCCACATCGGGCTCCCTGCAGGGAGCTTGCTTCTCCCTCTGCCTCTGCCTTTTTCTCTGTATCTCTCATGAATAAATAAAAGGAAAAAAATATTTAAAACACCTGTATCTACCTTTTTCCTCAGCTGATAACTTTGCTAATTTGTGATAAAGGAAAAGTAATTGGGATATAATTTTCACAAGCTCCTACCTTTGCTTCCACCTACTACCTGCTTCCAGAACAAAATTATTTTCTTCCTATTCCCCTCCCTACTCATCCTCACTCTGCTTTCTCTTTCCACTCCATATCACCAAACTTGTATCTTTCAAGTACCTCAAGGATAAATCTATGGACCCTTTTTCTCTATACTCACTCTTCCCTTGGTGTTCTCATTCAATCTGATGGTTTCAAATGCCAGTTGACATAGCTTAATGTACATCTCCATCCTTGACCCATCCCCTAAATTGCAACATATTGGAAAATATGCACTCTCTACTTGACGTCGCCACTTTGGCACCAAACCTGCAGCTAAGATGTAACATACCTAACTTCAAATTCTTCATAATATTCTTCCCCAAACCTGCTGTACTAAGCTTGTCCCATCTCAACTGATTAAAAATTCTCTTCTCAGTACCTCAGACCTAACAACCTTGCCATGATCTTTGATGCCACTTTCTTTCCTGCCCAGTAAGGAATCCAACAGCAAATCTTGTTGGCTTGATGAAAAAATATATCCAGAATTTCACCGTGTCTGTCTATGTCTATAGCCACCACTCTGGCTTAAGATATCATTATCTTTATCTTCTCATTGGTCTCTGTGTTTCCTGTAATAGTGCTGTTGGTGAGGGGGAAGGGGAAGGTTATATTCAACACAGCAGGCCATGTAATCCTTATAAAACTGTTAAGTCAGATCAGATCCCCAGATCAATCTTCTTTCCCATACCGTCCAATGATTCTAATTCACTCAGTAATTCCAAATCCTAAAATGCCCACATAGACCATATGATCGGCCCCTTCTGACTCGTATCCCACTTAAGCTTCCCTTTACTCACTCACTTCTAGTTATATTGGCCTGCTTGCTTTTCCCAGAATTTTCCAGCTGAGTTCTAGCTCATTGACTTTTGTTTTTGCTAGTTTCTATTCAACCTGGAATCTTTTTACTTGCTACTGGCTTCCTCAGCCAAAGACGTCACCTTCACGTCTTTGTTCAAATGTAAATTACTGATCACCCTATTTAAAATTGGAATCTCCTCAGCCCTGTTCCCTCTAGCACCCTTCAGAGATTGGTTTTCTCTACTCTCTTCATCTCCATCCGGTATTAAATATTCTACTCTATTGTTTGTCCTCCCAACCCTCTAGAAACCAAGCACCATCATCGTTTGTTTAGCCTTTTTTATTACTGCCTGACACCCATCATGCAGAGCAGTACAGATACACAAAGTTATCTATCTGTCTGATGATAAATGGATGTGTATTAGTCTTGCTTTCTGTCTAATTAGAAACCAAGCTCCACAAGGACTGGTCCTCTACCGCATGCTTCGCCAGTATCTTCACAATACCTAGCACACATTTCAGGCTAAGGTAGTTTGATAAAACACTTGATGACTGATTATAATTAAGTGAAAGGTTTTTCCATAAATTAGTAGGGCCCACAGGACACTATTAATAGGCTTGAAACTATTTAGTACTGCATCAGTGCTCATTTCCAAGGAAAATTATTGTCCATAACACGAAGGATGCTGTATGATGATAACATTTTTCAAATTAATCCCAAGACTACATGAGTATACAAAGTAATAAAGGTGAATTTCATTTCGAAAATTTTAAAATCACACTTTTTACCAAAACAATGTGAGATTATGATTATGCCCATTTATTTGAATTACTGTGACTTAAATCTTTGACAAACTAAAAATACTGAGTAATTTTTAAACATGTGAAAAATGGGACTCTTACTTGTTTCTAAAACTTTCCATTGCTTGGATTTTAGATCTTAAATACTGTAGGAAATTATACTCCCCCAAAGTATTTATCACTCTGTAGCTATCAAAAAATAGGTAGATTTGAAAGTAGAATTGAGCCTTCACGGACACTTTAATTTTTTAAGGAATTCAATTTTCCTGTGTCCAACGTCTAGGTACCCTTGGGCAAATATAATTTATTTCTGCAGGTCCATACTTTTATAGAAACAGTAAATGAACATGATGGAAGGATTAGAGTTTGTTAGACTGCAGAAAGGTTGGTCTAAGATCACAGAAAAAAATAGTAACTAATAATAACTACTGACATGTAAGCCATACACACAAATGTTTCTCATTTAATGATTACAACAACATAGCAGATAGTACTATTACCATCTCAAATTTACAGATGAGAAAAATGAAGGACTGAGAGTATATGCCCCTTATTCAGAAAATAGTAAATGTTTAGTTAGAATGTAAATCTAGACAGTATGCTCCAGAGAGAGTTGTCTTAAATATCTTAATATTGTTTCTTTATGTTAAATACACATGCAACACAACACACCCCACACAGATCTGAACACACAAACATATCATTTTTAGGAGTAAATAGAAGATACTCAAGTATTTTTTTTTTCTAACCATAGAGTTCATTTTAGGAAGGGCAGGAATGGGACGGAAATAGCCTATGCCCTACGGGATACTTTCTATCCATATCACCATGCACTGCATGAAAATGGCCCCTTCAGTTATCATTGGAGCTGAAAACCCCCTCACAGTTACAAATGTTCCTGGAATGGGAATACGGTGAAGCCCCCAGAGTGAGAATTAGCCCATTTCCCTATTTCTTATCCCCAAATTAACCAAATAAAATTTATAGGTCAACGTGTTTTAGTTTTTAAAAACTATGGAAAGCAAAGATTTCCCACCTTTCCCCATTACTACTCATTGTTAAATAATCCTCACAGCTAAGAAGCTCCCATTTTTCTCTATAGAGTTCATCCTACTGCAGTTCATCATATTTCCTTCTCCTCTATTTTTATTGAGATGTGAAAAATAAGATGAATATTGCCCTTTCATGAATTTCATACTCTTGCACGCTATCTAACCTGTGCATCTACTGTATATATATATTTCACGAGAAAACTTTCTATAACCCATCATCCCTCTCTCGAAAAATAAACAGTTGATGAGAATGCAGAATAGAATTATATTTGCAATTAAGCATCAATTCAATTAGGTGAGTACGGTCTGGAAAGAAATATAGTTTCTTTAACAAACCACCTCAAACAGTGCTTAAAACAGATTGGGCTGACAGCTCTCACAACCTTAGTGTCTCCACCAAGATTTACAATGGCATAGCTCCCCTTTTTAGCAAATTAAACCTTATGTCAAGGCTTCAAATTAAATCCAAACCCCTTCTTTCTCTGCAGAAGGAACAAATTGGCCCCACATGGCGGTAGTAAGGAGCGCTGATAAGAAACAGTGAAGCGAGAGCTCCCCAACCTGGAAGGCGTCACATGGCCAAATCAACCGGGATAAACAGTCAACTCCACTTAAGGTTTTACATAAAAGGCCTTGTAAAATACAGAGAATTTAAATATAAGAATTTTTTTTATACCACACAAAACTGACTGAGTGCCAAAATTTTACATTTCTGTGCTGTGCAAGCACTTTATGGGGAATGTGCTTTTTATTCCATTTTTACGTGTTTGTTATGGGTCTGTTTTGCAAAGATTGCTCCAAGCCTAGGTAATAAAAATAAAAAATGCACACAAATGGCCATGATTAACGCATAGAGCAATCTATGCTTCTATATGTATGAAATGCATAATATCCCTGGATATTTCATATTTCAATATAGCAAAATGTGTGTAGGTTACTCTAGGATTCACATATTCATTGTAAGAGCAGATCTCACTGTGGAATTATCCTAAAAGTCCTAGAACACAGAGTTCGTAGTTTTATAGTTATTTTGCCAGGAAAATATTGTGAGTCTGTTTCTTATATGTTACTTGGCATTAATGTCTATATTAAGAATTGACAGGGATTGCTTCTCCATAGGAAACTGAGGATGTGGCACATGCATGAAGGATTTCTGAATATGTTGTTAGATAATTATCTTAAAAGGAGTTGTATTATATTGGTCACTACCCAAGTAGCACTGTCTGATTTTAGAGGACACTTTGATTACCAAATTAGTGTGATGCTTTCCAATGAAAGTGGAACAAAGTCTGGTTCAAACGTTCTGTTACCAGTGGGAAACATGGTGAATTTCCTGATGAGCCATTACTTTTTAGAGAGTTTTATTTTCGGGACACATTTCTAAATGAGTGTATTTCTTCACTCATGGGAGAGATAGGAGGGAGAGATATGCAAGTGCATCACAGTAAACCTGAGTTAGAAAAATATTGAACACCTTAAAACAGCTTGACATGCTGGTTGTCCAGGTTGGGTACTCACAATTCTAGCAGAGTGTCACTAATGTGTTGTCATCATAGATTTAAAAGTTTATCAAGTGTCTCCCGAGAAAGCTACTTTTTTGGGGTGCATGTTGGTACCATTTGGGCTGGAGAAGGCAGGCATCTCAGAAGTAAGAGAGAGAACTATCCTTATAATGACTAAATGGAAGGTGAGTAGATGAAATCAGGGCATGAAAATTATGTCTTCTGTTTGTTTGCTTTTCTATGTTTTCAATGGTCTGAGCAGATATTATCAGTGGTACTTTGGGATTTTGAGTTAAACTGTAAGAAATGAGTACATAAAGATGGACGTTTAGGAAATAAGATATAGAAAAAGAAAGAGGCTTTCGGCATATCATCAAAATGAATTCTTACCCAGTTTCTTACTTTCAGATTCTTTTGGTTTTCATTTGTAATTAAATTCCAGGTTTAGCTTATCCCAGCTCCATAACTGGCAGCATATTATAAAGAATATACCAGTTGCCAATTTATTTTGCAGCTATTTGGTTTGGAATTACACATGGATTTGTATAAAAGGATTGCTCTCCTTGTGTTCTAGCATGGTCTCAATTCAACTTCAGTTTCACAAACTCTTGGACGGAAAGCAACGTCAGGTTTATTTTACTGGGGAAATTTCTTGATTCTTAATAAATAACTAGTAAGATGTTTGGGGAAAATGAAAAGAAACCCGATTCATCTCAAAACATGCAATTTCATGTTTATGTACAAACATATGCCCTGCTAGGAAAAATAATTCAGTGATGATATATTTGCTGTGGTCCACATCTTCAATCAGAAACAAAGAAGTCGTCCTTTGGGTTTGCATCAATTTCTGCATCGTCCCTGAACGAGTTACCCTGCAATTTCTTCCAGTCGTTGCAGGGAATCCTGTGATTGAAACTGTCAGGAGTTCTGCGAACGATTATTTTCCATGGCTCCACAGCCCTGCGTTCACTAAGCCAATTTTTCCCCCTAATATTGGATCAGTTCTTTTACATATGAACCACAACTGCCTTACAGGATCCATTTCAGTATTGACCATAAGTTGGAACGAGAGTAAAATAAACTTGTTGCCCCCGTTTCTTCTTTGTATGGAAGTTGGATAAATTTTTCTAAAAGCTTCCTCTCTTAGGAAGAAGGTAGACAATCACACGGTAGAGAATGAACTCTTTACATTCCATTTAATTGGGTAGTGAAGTGTGAGAGGATGTATCCTCACCGTATTAAGAACAGAACATCAAGAGGAAAGCCAGAAAGTGTGAAGTTATGAATGAGGTACACCGTCTGCTGTTTCAGCTGGTTTTCCTCCGGCTGTTCCTCCAAAACATAAAACGTCTATGTCTGACCCATACAGTGCACTGGCAGAAAAAGTGTTGGGTCAGTAAATCTCAGTTTTGGAACAGATTCTCATTTGACAACTGCATCATTTCAGCTCGTTTTAATTCTGTCACTTTTTGCTTCCTCCAGACCAGACGCAGGCCCTTAGATTTCTTACTATTGCCAAAGTCTGTTACTTTTGACCAGACATCATCTGCTGGTTTTCAAAGCACAGCGAGTGACTGCTTACTTGGCTTTTGTAGATCTGGGAAGAAATCCTCTGAGAAGAGAAAACCCTTTTAGGTTTGCATCCATTGTTTGGGGTACGTTAAACAGATAGTATTTCAGAATAACCACAAAGAATGTATGCCTCTATAAGATTTCGGGAATTAAAATATACGTTGGAGCGTAAAGACCCCCTGCTTCCTGAAGGGAAGTGTGTCGGCGAAGGAAAATTTGCATAGAGTTTTTCCTAAAACTAATTATTTTGAAGAAAAATTTCAAACTTTATTGTTACCCATTAGTTTTGAAGTTGGGTTATATGCTTCACAAGGTTTTTAAAAATTACTTGATTTTTTTTGCCTCAAGTAGCAAAATAAGCTAATGTTGTCAACAAAAGACTAGAAAGAAATATGATTGATGAATTCCTAAAGAGTTACCTATAGAATAAACATGGATAAGGGTCTCTATGAGTTTGGGGCACCTGGGGGCTCAGTGCTTGAGCTTCTCCCTTTGGCTCAGGGTGTGACCCTGGGATCTGGGATTGAGTCCCACATCAGGTTCCCTGTGGGGAGCCTCCTTCTCCCTCTGCCTGTGTCTCTGTCTCTGTCTCTGTCTCTCTCTCTTTCTGTGTCTCTCATGAATAAATAAATAAAAATCTTTTTTAAAAAAGAGTCTCTATGAGTTTAACTTTCTAATAAAATTAATTCATCAAAATATATTTTTCAATTGATATATTATAACTGCAAGTATAATTTTCCACACACAAGATATCTTGATAGAATGTACATCAGAAATATAGCTTTTTTATAACAATAAAATATTTTCAAATGTTCTAGTAAATGTTCCACTTTTAAATAAATGAACCGCATTCCCCATTTTACAGATGGAAAAGTACAAAATATTTCAATGCATTTACCAGGACAAGAGAGTTTTAAGTACAATCAGAGCAACAGAATGTTCCATGAGTCAAAAAAACTCAGAAGTCAGGTCTTCTACTTTCTGGTTCTCAAATGTCTTTGTCTCCCTCTCTTTGTCTCTCTACCTCTGATAAATATATATTTGACTGTCACAGCCATGGGCAAAACGCCTTGGGGGAAAAGCAAAGAGAAAAATCCTATTCCCTCTGCTTTTGCCATTACTTTTATCCACGCTGTCTCCACCTTGCCCACCAGATTTTTTTTCAACATTGAATTAAAGTAGTTGCTACTTGGAAAGACAAGTTTATTGTTTTCAGTTGTCAAAATAAGCAAATACATTTCTGTAAATATGGGTTATATTTTAAATGTGTTCTGCTAGGATCCAAGTGACTGTTACAGCAGCTAATTTTCTAGGCAAGACAATACATGACTATTTAGTTAATCTCCGTACCATGACCCTAATATCTGCAGAAGGCTGCTTTGGTTTTAAAGCTGACAGAAACAGCTGCTTTTCTCAATTTGTCAATTAAAGAAAATCGACTGCCATAAAGCGAAAACCGTATTTTGATGAAATACAATTCAAACATCCAGTTGTAACGACCACAATGGAGAGAATAACTATTTTGGCATATACATATTTTGGGGGTGTAGGACTGTCTTTGACAATAAGCAAATATATTCTACAAGCAACTTAGTTATAGGATTTTTGAAATCAAATTATTTCTTTTTAGTATTGCTCTGGTCAAGGTCCTTGCAGGAAATGGATGGGAACATTTCAAAAGAGTTGAATAAGTGAACTCTTTCCGAAGGTGTAGGCAAAGTGTAGTGTAATGGTCAGGAAGAGGAGAAGCCCAGGGCTGGTAAGAGTGAGATGGCAACAAGCCTGGGCCTGAGGGGTAGATGCGGTGCAGTGGTTCCTAAATCACAGAAGTAGGGAGTGCCATATGGAATGGTCCCTGCCCAGGCTGGCTGGCCTTGGGTCCTGGAATCCAGTCAGCCACTGGTGCCAGTGCAATATGTTCCCTCTGCACCCTCTTCTCCTTCTCCTGCCAGTTCTCCCCATTGGTGACGACACCTTAAGCCAGAGGCTGGTGGGCATGTTGGTGTGGTCCTTGTGGGCCATTGTCATGGGCCTTAGTGCAGTGGGGAGGGAGAGAAAAGACTGGATCAGAAGGCGCCAAGAAAGACAAAAAGAACATTTACTTTAGACTCATAGACATGTATACTCCTCAATAATTTGAAATTGCTCATGTAATAGTTTCTTTTGGTGTACAGAGACATCCAAGATTGATACGAAGCCTCATTTTTTTATATAAAATTTGCTACATACTCTCCTGAGAAATTGACATCTACTAACCCATTAACTCTTCCCTAGAAATCATGCTTTATTATCCCCGTTTGGCAGATGGAGAAACTGAGGCACTAGGTAGTTAGGTCAGATTTCACAGCTGGGTTGTCTAGCCAGAACTCAGAACTATCACCTAATAAATCCAGGTCATGCTATGAAGCAGTTGCCAAATTCCTGTGATTATTCCTTTAATCTAAGTGGAATAATTCACAATATTATCTGTGCAGTTCAAAATATTGTCTGCATTTTCATTCACTGTTAGAAATTCCTATGCACATTAACACAAGGTTAACAATACCTAAAATGCAATATATTTTTATTCAACAAAGATTGTTAATTATCTTTTATGTACCAGAGTTTCCACTAGCTCCTATGATTAAAAAAAGAAATTCAGTTCTGTGAGGTTTCATGATGTCCACAAGACAGCAGATCAGAAAATCCGACTGAAAATATAGGTTGAGGTCAGATAATTAAAGAATTATACCCTGTCAAAAAGAATCGATATGAATCATGGAAAGATTTTAACTAGGATAGATGGAGATCAAATTTGCATTTTAGAACCATTATTTTGATGGCAGTGTGAAGGATTAACCGAAGTAGAAAGAGGAAGGTATTTTACAAAGCTCTTGGAATCATCCGGAAAAGAGCTGTAAAGGCCTAGAGTCGAATGAAAAAAAAAATGATTTAGTACTGATATCAAATATGACAAAAGCCTTACTCCTTTCCCTTTTTATATCCCCTCTCCCCCCCCACCACACATACAATTTTCTACCATATGCTGCCTTAAAAGTTTGTGTGTTTGTGTTTGCGTGTGTGTGTTGTTTTTGTTTTTAGTTTTTATATCCCCAAGCTTTACAAAGTTTGGAAATTGGCCTCTGGTGCCTATAGTGACCATAGACCTTTCTTGGATCCATGAAAGGAAAAGACAAATCATCCCTTGATAAATACACTTGGTCAAGGCCCTTGGTGAGCGCCGTCTATTTGGGAGTCTATCCAGGGGCTACCACAGCAAAATGGGAACCTAAAACAAATGATCAAACCTGTCGGCATAGTTTGATCTTTGCAATCTTTTATGTTAAAATTTTTAAGATGACTTATAAATCCATTCTATGAAGGCAGCTTTGCTCTAGTCAAGTACACCCAAACTGAATTTCCGTTATTTCCACCATCTGCCTTCTTGAATAGTCACAAAATAAGAGGTTTTACTTAAATATAAAATTGATCATAAGAAAAGTATTTTTTAGAAAAAAAAGTCTTTTCTATAAAATGGAGGCTGTTTTCTGTATTTTCATTTTCAATAAAATAATCTTTCATGCAAAACACATGCTCCTTTTATATTACCTACACAATTCCTGAAAAGTCATGATTTGGTGCAAAACACAGAAGTTGTTGCAGAAACTCGGTATACTTATTTCACGTGTTAATTTCCACTATTGCTCTGTTTTAAAGGGTGCTTTCAAAAATAGAGTCCGAAATCATTTAGAGTATTACCTTTCTTTCACATCACAACACAATATGTTTGAACAAGAAGCAATGTGAAAACAAATGGATCAAAGGGCCAAATAACAGTAATAAAAACACCCGCTGCACTCAATTTATCATGTGACTAAGCAAGTTTTGTGTAGTGAGAGTGTTTAGAAAGAATAAAGATATAAATCTTCTTACTATGCAAGAACAGCTGAGCGCTACCCCATACAGCCCAAATCAGTTCATATTGATTGAAAATGAGCCCTATACCTTGCTGAACACATGAATGTTTCGCACAAGGAAAACTATTCCAGAAGCCCACCTATATAATGACTTGCCCGTTCACTGAAGAGAGAAACAAAAGCAGGAACATCCTTCGATGTGATTCCGTAAAGAATGAGCCCTGGCTCTGGCTTGTCATGTAGCCATTTCTGTACAGGATACATAAAAACAGTAAGGATGGATTCTATACTAACTACGGGGTGCTTACTTTCCTTCCACGATAATTGTCTTAATGCCTGTTTTAATCAGTATTAACTACCAGCAATAACATGCTTTTAATTATGTTTTAAACGAGTCCTTTATTGGGCTGTTTGGGGAAGCAAATTAGTCAAAGGAACTGTTAATCAAAAATGTGTTACTGGCACAAAATAAATGTTCATTTAAGGAGCCATTTGAAATAAACCTGGCTCATTGCCTCTGACAACCTGCAAGGACACCAGGGTCTCCTGAGGATAACTCCTTCAGTACTTGCCTGGATACGCCTTGCTGCTCAGAAGTTATAAGGAGAAACATTAAGCAGTTTAGGTCATCCATCAGCTAACTTTTACTACTGTTCTCAAGAAAATGAGCCTCCTAGGAACTTCACAGCAGATCTATTCGTTCATTAGCTAAGTAATATTGAGAGAGATGTTCCTGTCACTGTGAATAGAGAAATCTATTGCACTGAATTTTAGTGGTATCCCTTTTGTCTGTGAGCTGTCTTTGCAAATTCCAAGGTATTTAGGCTGAAAAACTAGCATAATTATCTCTGAACATTTTTCGTATATATTCATTTCCTTTTATTGAACGATCTCTGGCCGGGATGTACCACTAGGCAAGATTATATATTTTATGTTACTCTACAGCCTTAGGACTGGGCTTTCTCACTATTATCCTCTATTAGCAACATGCAAATGGAAATATAACTTTGGAAAAGATCTCAGAGCCATTGTTTTGATGGTTTAACTCCTCAGTTTTTTTTTTTTGTTTTGTTTTTTTTTTATGATAGGCACACAGAGAGAGAGAGAGGCAGACACAGGCAGAGGGAGAAGCAGGCTCCATGCACCGGGAGCCCGATGTGGGATTCGATCCCGAGTCTCCAGGATTGCGCCCTGGGCCAAAGGCAGGCGCCAAACCACTGCGCCACCCAGGGATCCCTAACTCCTCAGTTTTAAAGTAACTATGTGATGATGCTAACTAGACCTATGGCGGTGATCGCATTTTGTGATATATAAAATACCACATCATTATGTCGTACCCCTGAAACGAATATAATGTGAATGACAATTATCCCTCAATAAAAAAAAGTGTGAAAAATATGCCATTTTAAGATATATGTATATTCATATTTTGGCTGTTATTTGTTTTTAATTCAAGTATAATTGATACACAATGCCCTACTGGTTTCAAGTGTCCATCATAATGACATGTATCCTAACGGTATTTATGTATATAATAAATAATCAATAATTAATAATGCCGTTCACCATAATGATGACATCATGGTGATTCAATATTTTTATGCACTATGAAGTGATCCCCACGATAAGTCTAGTTAGCATCTGACACCATACAAAGTTGTTATAATATTATTGGCTGTATTCTCTGTGCTGAACATATATCCTCATGTCTGACTTATTTTATATTTGGGAGTTTATACCTCTTAACCCAGGTCCTTTGGTAACAGACAGTCTTTTTTCCTGTATCTATGAGTCTGTTTCTGTTTTCTTTTTTAGATTCCACGTACAAATAAAATCATATGATATTTTTCTCTGTCTTACTTCACTTAGCATAGGCTCATCTGTGTTGTTGCAAAGGGCAAGACTTTAATTCTTTTTTATGGCCAAGTAATATCCCTGTGTGTGTGTGTGTGTGTGTGCATGAGTGTGTATCACATCTTCTTTATCCATTCATCTATGAACAGTCACACTTAGGCTGCTTCCATATGTTGGTTCTTGTAAATAATGCTGCAATGAACTTGGGGGTACAGATATCTTTCCAAATCATGTTTTTTATTTTCTGCAGATAAAAACCCAGAAGTGGGGGATCCCTGGGTGGCTCAGTGGTTTAGCGCCTGCCTTTGGCTCAGGGCGTGATCCTGGAGTCCCAGGATTGAGTCCCACATCAGGCTCCCAGCATGGAGCCTGCTTCTCCCTCTGCCTCTCTCTCTCTCTCTCTCTCTCTCTATGTCTATCATGAATAAATAAATAAAATCTTAAAAAAAAAAAAACAGAAGTGGAATTGCTGGATCATAAAGAAGTTCTATTTTTAATTTTTGGAGGAATCCCCATATTATTTTCCATAGTGGCTGTGACAACTTACATTCCCAACAGTGTACAAGGGATTTCTTTTTTCCATATTCTTACCAGTGTTTGTTCTATTTTAGTCTTTGATTGTAGCCAATCTGACAGGTGTGAGGTGGTATCACTTGTGCTGTTGATTATCCTTACCCTGATGATTTGTGATGCTGGGCATCTTTTTGTTTTTGTGTTGGCCACATGGATGTCTTCCTTGTTTGTTGATATCAAGTTGAGTAAGTTCTTTATCTATTTTAGATATTAATCCCTTTTCAGCTGTATGATTTGCACACATCATTTCCCACTCAATATATATAGCCTTTTTGTTTTGTCGATGGTTTCATTCACTGTGCAAAAGCTTTTTAGTTTGATGTAATCCCATTTGTTTATCTTAGCTTTTGCTGTCCTTGCCTGAGAGAACTGATCCAAAAAAAATTTTAAGACTAATGTCTTCCTGCCTCAGTTTTCTTATAGGAGTTCAATGATTTCAGGTCTTATATTCAAGTCTTTAACTGATTTTGAGCTTATTTTTGTATGTGGTATAACATATTTTGTATGAGGTCCAGTTTCATTCTTTTGAATATAGCTGTCTAGTTTTCCCAGCACCATTTTGGAGACACTGTCTTTTTCCCCTTTGAATATTACTGCCTCCTTTGTCATAGATTAATTGACCATATATGTGTAGTTTTATTTATGGGCTCTCTGTCAATTCGATTGACCTATGTGTGTTTTCATGTCATAGCCATACTGTTTTGATTATTATAGCTTTGTAATACATTTTGAAATCAGGGAGCATGATACCTCCAGCTTTGCTCTTCTTTCTCAAGATTGCTTTGGTTATTTGGGGTCTTTTGTTCTTCCATACAGATTTTAGGATTCTTTGTTCAGCTATGTGAAAATGCCATTGGTATTTTGATAAGGACTGCACTGAATCTATAGATTGTTTTGGGTAGTATGAAAATTTTAATAATATTCTTTTAACCCATGAGTGTAGAATATCTACTTATTTCTGTCATCTTCAATTTCTTTCGTTGTTGTCTTCCAGTTTTCAGAGTACAGGTCTCTTACTTCCTTTGTTAAATTAGTTTCTAGGTATTTTATTTTCTGATATAATCATAAATGGGCTATTTTCTTAATTTTTTCTGCTACTTCATCATTAGTGTATAGAAATACAACTGATTTCTTAATTTTTTTTCTGCTGCTTCATCATTAGTGTATAGAAATACTACTGATTTCTGTACACTAATTTTGCATCCTGCAATTCTACTGTTCATTTATTACTTCTAATGTTTTTTTTTTTTTTTTTTTTTGGTGGAATCTTCTGGGTTTTCTATGTATAGTATCATGTCATCTGCAAGTAATGAGTATTTTACTTCTTCCTCTCTGTGACCTTAGGATATTGTTTATAATTTACCATTCTTTTCCATCCTCCATGTTAACTCCAGGAGTTAAAATCTTTATTATGTAACATACTGGCTGTGATTTGTTATCATAACAACCCTGAGGGTACCAGTCTAGTCCAGCTTCTTATTATAAAGGACTTTTTTGCTGACTTGGCCATACATTACTTTCTTATACCTTACATCTATATAGCATTTTACTCATAAAACTCCATGATGCACATTTGATTATTCTTTATTTTATTATTGGTATTATTGTTAAGGCAACTTAATAAAAGATCACATAATTATTAAATATGAAAGCCTAATTTTAAATATAGACTTTCTTGGGCACCTGGATGGCTCAGTTGGTTAAACATCTGCCTTCAGCTCAGGTCTTGATCCCAGTCCTGGGATGGAGCCCCTTGCATCTGGCTCCCTGGTTCTCCCTCTGCTCCTCCTCCTGCTTATGCTTTCTCTCTCTCTCAGATAAACAAATAAAATCTTTTAAAAATTAAACAAATATAGACTTTCTTATCCATTTTTTTTGTTTAGTTTAGTTTTTTTTTTTTCCACTAGTAGAGTTCTCTTCAGTTGTGGCTCTCACATAATTTGAACATTATAGAAAATAAATGAAGCAAAGGCTCTCTTTTACAAGCCTGGACTCCATTTATTAACTTGCTAATGTTGTATTATGAATTTGAGTGCTTTAAAAATTATTTATGTATATAATGGACAACTCATATATCAAAGAATTATATACTTAATCTGTATCATAAGATATTTTAATAAAAATACTTTTCAATTTATGTCAATTTAAATCTTGCCCTCTATTGACTAATTGCTGTCATAAAGAGGTTCTCCTATCATAAGATTTTCCTAATAGTATAACTCATTTGAAACTCTTCTCCCAGAAGGCTATATTCAGACATGAAAGGAGGACAGAAACTCAGGTCAGATAGGGGACAAATATGAGAACCTAATCAGAAAAACCCTATTTATTTTTTCTTATTGTTTTCATTGGATCCAATTCTGACTTGCCCATGCACATTCCCGCCATTGTCCCTCTCTCAGAGCTGTCAAAAACAGTGAAGGCTTCTTCCCATTCCTTTTGTAGCAAACCATGTATGAGGAAAGGTGGAATGAGAAGTTGAGTTATATTACTGGTATCATGTAGCTGCTTGATTAACACTTGGTACTTGGCTCAATATGGAAGAGAATTAAGAATGGAAGGTCTGGTGCATCATGGGTGAATTGGGCAATCCTTATTTTATTGATTCCCACTAAATTCTATTGCTATGCATCCAGTTGAAAAAAAAAAGTGTTTAATTATTAAACATTAGAAGTTTAATTTGACATTAAACTCCATTTTATGTAATTTGGAATGACTCTGTTTTACCATGTATATAAACTCTTTAAAACATCTTCTCAAAGTTAAATGTTTTACTAAAACTGAGATGTACTGGTAGTTTCTTATTATGAATTATTTAATTTTGATTTTTATAAAAGACTCATAAACATTTCAATATTATCTTTTCTTTGATATTTAAAAACTGATTACTTTTTGGAAGAATATTTACCTATATCAACAATAATGTTAGAGTTGTTTAAAAGTGGATCTTGGCATTATAATGGAAACTGGCCACTTTACATTTCAATTGATCATTTTCCTCATTAAGTGTTATTTACATTGGTGCCTCTCCAAGGATTGTCATGTTGTTCAAGCCACAGGAAGAGATTACTTCTGAACCCATTCCATAGCTCAAGGAATTTTCAGGTAACAATACAACCTTAGTTTACCAGTCTTAGACTTCTAGAACTGCAAAAATGAGATCTTTGCAATATAAAGTAATTTCCAGCCTCTCTATCTATATCATCAGGAGGATTTGTTTCAACCAGCACTTATGGTATCTTTCTTTGGTTTTAAACTTCAATCTTTTCCTTCCCTTAATTGAGGGTACAGAGTTAAAGAGTCTACACTGGAGGCATAAAATGGGAAAACCAGTGACTACCCTCATCCTAAGGATGTCTTAAATAGAATGACCCAATATCCATTTTCATAGCCAGGTTGGAACAAAGTCTTATTTGGGAGTTTTTAAAATCAAAATAACTTTAGTTTTAAAAAAACTTTTTAGTTTTTTAGTCAGCTTCAGTTTTCAAAATTAGATGTTTTGGCCCTTCTTCATGTTACTAACAATGGACCCTGATGTAATAGAAATTCCTTTGTGAAAATCTTACACCAGAAAAATTTTTAGGCTTAGGATTTAATTTTTTAATCTTAATGCTATTATTTGAATAATAGTTTTGGATTAACATGTATGGTTTTGGTGCTGTAAAAAACTGAATTTAACTCTCAGGTTTAGGGTTATTTCAGGAATTCTCAAGAAGGGGTGATATTGCCTAGAAGGGATGATAGATATTTTGGGGTTGAAAAAAACTTTGTTTATTTTAATGTATAAAGCACAGATATACATACAGTGTGTAATATATAGCACATACATGGAAATGTCATAGGAGGATTAGATAAAATTATTAGATTTTTAAAAGTAGTAATAATTAACACAATGTGCTATTCCAAAGCATTCGAAGATCAGAGAAAGTCAACATAGGACAAGTTTTAGAACTATTAAATTTCCAGTTGCTGTAGTTTATAATGTATTGTGTTTTATAAAGTAATGGAACCATTACTTAAACTTCCTTTATTTTAAATTATTCCTTGATGTTATGTTCCAAGAAGAGAAAGATATCTACTAATTCTAAATTATCCATGAATATCTGCTTATTTCCTCCTATGGAACATGAAGGTATAAGTGAGACATTGAGCCACTGTTAAGTGTTTTGCTCTTATCCTAGATACCTTTTTTATTGAGATATAATTGACATGTAACATTGTATAGGTTTATGGTGTAAAATGTGTTAACTCCATAGTATTTACACAATGCAATATGGTTACCACCTTAGTGTTACCTAACAGCTCATCATATCACATAATTGTCATTTTTGTAGTGAGAAACTTATGATCTAGTCTCTTACTAACTCTGAAGCTGAAAGTCAGTATTGTTGATTATAATCACTATGCTGTGCATTAGATCTCCATGATTTATTTATCTACTAGTTGCAAGTTTGTACCCTTAAACATCTCCTCAGTTCTCCCACCCTCCAGTTCCTGGCAACCACCATTCTCTGTTTTTATGTTTAGCTTTTTTAAGATTTGACCTATTTAGTAATATCATCCAATATTTGTATTTCTCTGTCTCACTTATCTCATTCAGCATAATGCTTACACAGTTGACCTGTGTTGTTGTAAATGAGGATTTCCTTCTTTTTCATGATTGAATAATACCACATCCCATTGTGTGTGTGCGTGTGTGTGTGCGTGTGTGTGTGCATGTGTGTGTGTCTCCCATGTTCTTTATCTATTCATCTGTTGACAGATACGTACGTTGTTTCCATATCTTAGCTATTGTAAATAACATTGCAATAAATATGGGAGTGCAGGCATCTCTTTGCTATTCTATTCTCGTTTCCTTTAGATATACCTGGAAGTGGAATGGATGGATCATATTGTAGTTCTATTTTCATTTTAATTTTTTGATTTTTTAAAATTTGAGTATAGCTGATATACAGTGCTACATTAGTTTCGGCTGTACAACATAGTGATTCAACTCTATACCTTATGCCATGCTCAAGCATAGCTATGATCTGTCACCACACAATATTTTATAATATTACTGACTACATAACATTATTGACTACAATTCTGCTGCTGTGTCTTTTATTCCCATGACTTATTCATTCCATAGTTGAAAGTCTGTATCTCCCATTCCCTTTACCCATTTTGCTTATCCCTCCATCCCATCCCCTCTGGAAATCATCAATTTTTCTCTGTTATTTCCAGGTCTGATTTTGTTTTTCATTTGTTACTACTACTAATTCTACATATTTATCTCACAATATTTAAGCTTCTATGGCCTCTAAGTATAACCAAATTTCTGAGAGTATAAAAAAAAAAAAAAAAAAAAAAAACCAATTAAGGAAAAAGAATCTATATATCACTTTGGAAAGATCACCAACACTTATCCTATTACCCTAAGTCTAGGTATGAAATAGCTTTGAATTCCAATCTAAAATAATAAAAAGCAAAATCAAGAATGTATTAATCTATATTTAAGAGAAACATCAATACAAATAGTAACACAAAATATAATATAAAGTGCTATAATTTCTCACAATTTCTATTGTGAGAGTTAAGGAATGAGTTATAGGAAAACACTTCAAACTTATCACATCAAAAACATTTACAATGTTTTCATAATAAAACTGATTTGAGGAAATACCACGTTGGGTGGGGAATGATTCAGAATAAAACAACATAATGTTTCTATTCTTTGTCCATCCTTAAAATATCCAAGAGCAGCATTGGTTGTGGATAGAATATTTTAACTCACAAAAATATGAGAAGTGCAGGTTATGTAATCACCACTAACTCTATACATGCATAGTTACCATATTAGTAGAATAATATTAAATATAGTAATCAAGACTAAAAATAATCAGAAGCTTTCAATTTAATATGTTTCTATTTAATCTTAAAAAAAGCAAAGAATAAAAATTATATATATATATGTATATATATATTTTTTTTAGATTTAGTCACTTAGAAACTCAGTCTAGGATATACCATAGTTATTAGGGATTACAGAAGGTCTCAGGGTGCCTGGGTGGCTCAGTTGTTTAAGCATCTGCCTTTACTCAGGTCGTGACCCCAGGGTGCTAGGACAGAACCCCATGTCTGTCTCCCTGCTCAGCAGGGAGTCTGCTTCTCCCTCTGCCCCGCCTCTCACTGCCCCTCCTCCCACTCCTGCTCTCTCTTTCTCTTTGAAAATCTTAAAAAAGTCTCTAATCTTTTTTTTATCTTTTATATATATATAAGACAACACACACATATATGCTGATTATATGCTATATATGCTAATTTTCTTCCTCACGCTCTCCCTCCATACATATATATAATATGTATAAAGGCATACCTCATACATATTATGGGTTCAGTTCCAGAACACTACAATAAAGCAACATTGCAATAAAATGAGTTGAATGAATTTTCTGTTTCCCCAGTGCACATAAAATTTATGTTTACACCACACTGTAGTCTATTAAGTATGCAATACCATTGTGTCTAAAAACCAATGAACATATCTTATTGAAAAATACTTTATTACTAAAAAATGTGAACCATCATCTGAGCGTTCACCAAGTTGGAATCTTTTTGCTGGTGGGGAATCTTAGCCTCGATGTTGATGGCAGCTGACTGATCAAGGGGGTGGTTACTGAAGATTGGGGTGGCTGTGGCAATCTCTTAAAATAAGAAAATTAAGTCATCTATATCAATTAACACTTCCTTTCATGAATGATATCTCTCTGTAGTAGGCATTGTGATTGAGAGCATTTTACCCACAGTAGAGCTTCTTTCAAAATTGGAGTCACTGCTCTTAAATTCTGCTACTGATTTATCAACTAAATTTATATAATATTCTAAATCTTTTGTTGTTACTTCAACAACCTACAACATCCTCACCAGGAGTAGTTTCCACCTCAACAAACTGCTTTCTTGACTCATCCATAAGAAAGAACTTATTCATTCGTTTAGGTTTTATCATGAGATTGCAGCTATGCAAATATAATAATGAAAAAGTATGAAGTATTACAAGAATTACCAGAATATGACAGAGATATGAAGTGAGTAAATATTGTAGGAAAATGGTGCCTGTACTTGTTCAACACAGGATTGCCACAAACCTTCAATTTGTAAAAAAAAAAAACAAAAAAAAACAATGCAGTATCTGTGAAGTGCAATCAAATGAGGTATGCTGGTATATACTGTGCATATTGCATTTATGTATCTAGAACATGGATCATATCAGTAATATATATACTATATATTATACATAGACATGTACACACACATATAGAGAGAGTTGGCATTCCTAAATCATCACCATAAGGTACCCACGGATATTTCCTTATATTCATATTATCCTGGTGTCATGCCAAAGCAGTAATATAATTAACATATTATTTAAAAATTAGGAACAATACATACTATATCTATACACTAAAAGAAAAATTAAAAAGAGGTGATTGGGAGAAAGCAAACATTCAATTTCTTAAAGATTGCAATGACTGGGACGCCTGCGTGGCTCAGAGGTTGAGCATCTGCCTTTAGCTTAGGGCATGATCCCAGGGTCCAGGGATCAAGTCCCACATCAGGGTCCCCACAGGGAGTCTGCTTCTCCCTCTGCCTATGTCTCTGCCTCTCATAAATAAGTGAATAAAATCTTTAAAAAAGACTGCAATGATCAAAGGTCAATTTGTCTTTTAAAATATCAAATCCTATATATAAAACTCTGTTTAAAGGGAGTGAATGGGTGACGGGCACTGGGTGTTATTCTGTATGATAGTAAATTGAACACCAATAAAAAAATAAATAAAAAAAAATAAAATAAAACCTAAAAATTAGGGAAAATGTATGGTTCTCTCCTGAACTTTCTTTTTTTTTTTTTTTAAGATTATATTTACTTGTTCATGAGAGACACACAGAGAGAGTTAGAGACACAGGCAAAGGGAGAAGCAGGTTCCCTTTGGGGAGCCTGATGCAGGACTTGATCCCAGGACCCCAGGATCACACCCTGAGCCTAAGGCGGATGCTCAACCACTGAGTCACCCAGGTGATCCTCTCCTGAATTTTCCTTAAAAAAAAATCTAAAATGTTGCATGTTAAATATGTTGCACCATCTTATGTAACAAAACATAAAACATTTAAAATTGGGAGGAGGAAAGCCCCTTATAAGATCAAGAATTTATAAGATGAAAAATTCAGGGCTCAATTTCACAACCCAGAGACCATGACCTGAGCCAAAATCAAGACTCAGACACTTAACCAACTGAGCCACCCAAGCACTCCTATATTATTATTTTTAAAATTTTATTCCTATGGGGATATGTGATCAGTTGATTAAGTTTTCATAGTCCCTGATTAGGTCAATGATTTCCAGATAACCCAACCGTTAAAATGAAATCATGAGTAGGCTA
This sequence comes from Canis lupus baileyi, assembly GCF_048164855.1. Classification (NCBI taxonomy): domain Eukaryota; kingdom Metazoa; phylum Chordata; class Mammalia; order Carnivora; family Canidae; genus Canis; species Canis lupus. The sequence continues at coordinate 53,323,195 of NC_132857.1, forward strand.
AGTAGGAAACCGACTCACTATGCTATAGACCATAGCCATGCCATGTGAGAAGCAATGACAAGTTTATTCCAACCTAAGTGGTGTCCTATCAAATTATGTATTATTTAGTAAATTCTCTGCCTCAAGCACTGTTTTTGTGTTTAAATCACATTCTAGGTCTTGTTATCATCTTATCTTATGTAAATACCAGGATACTCAGTAATACTTAATTGAATTATATAATTTTTTGATAAAATTAAAATAATTTCCAAATTCAAATACTTTTTAAGATCTTGTTCTGAGCAAAAAAATATACAAGAAATTAATAGAAAACTAATTATTAGGAAGATTCTACTTATTTAATTTATCCCACTGTGAACTGAAACTTTCTATGGGACTGGCTTAACTTTTTTTTATGATTTTATTTTTATTCATGAGAGACACAGAGAGAGAGAGAGAGAGAGAGGCAGAGACACAGGCAGAGGGAGAAGCAGGCTCTCTGTAAGGAGCCTGACGTGGGACTCCATCCCGGGACCCAGGGTCATGCCTTGAGCCAAAGGCAGATGCTCAACCGTTGAGCCATCCAGGCGTCCCAACTAGCTTAACTTCTAAAGAAAAACAAGGGTATTAGGGAGGGATGATGAGGTAGAAATTGGTTTCTGCAATATACTAAAAACAAAACCAAAGTTATTATTTTTGCACCTTTTTAATTTTCTTCAAAAATAAAAAAAAAGAATTGTATCTTCATTATGGTAATCTCCATTTTGTTCCTCTTTATTTGTATTTAGCTGCAGTCAAAAGCAACCCTAATATAAATTTTTTGATCACATGATGCATTCACATGATTATTTTGACACCAGTTTCCTCATTTAGAAAATAAGTGTCTGGCCTAAATTATCTCCTTATCTCCTTTAAGTCTATATTGATGCAAGCTTTATATCATCTTTAAATACAAGATAGTCACCTGAAAAAAAAAATACATTACTTTTCATCCCTCCATACACACTGTTAAGAAGAACGTAAAATGTACCAAGTCCATTTCGTCAGGAATGGAATTGAAGAGTCTAAACAGATCAAACATTCGATGAATTTTGAAAAATTTAAAGCAGATAAGCATATTACTCTAGAATAAGCCAGAGTTGAAAAAAGCTGAGATTCACACAAGAGAAAGCTGCAGCAAAGATGACAATGTGACCACTGGCAAGAAAGAAATGTATGTCCAAGCAAGGTGGTGACTTGACCTTCTAAGATGGGAGACACTTGAACTTGTTTAATTATTGATGGGGAGGATCCAGGGGCAGTAGTATGCTCAAATAAACAGAATACAAATTGAAACCCATTTGAGGTCAATGCTAAGAAGCTTATGGTGCCACTGATACATTCTGTTACACAAATTTCTCCACTTATGGTTAGGCACTCAGAAATGGGTGCAGAAAACAGAGATAGCAGGGATCATCCAGGTTTGAATTTTCCCTAAGTGTGATAAAGAGACAGAAGGTGGTTATTGGCAATAATGTTCTTAAAATGATGGATCATGAGGCTAAAGTGACATAAAGGTATGAAGACAGAAAGATAGGAAGAAAGGGAGAAAAAGAGACCTGATGAATTTGGACAAAACAAAAAAGTATATGAATTGGAGTTTTTTAGTGTGTCATTGAAGAATATACTTGCAGAGTAATTGAAAATTCTACTAAGAAGCCTCCATCACACAACCAAGTACGAAGGGAAATTAGTAGTTTCAAATATGCAACAAGTTGGAAATAGTACTCTAGTACATCTTTGCTAAAAAATTTATTTGATGTCCTCCAATAAATGAACAAGGAATCTACAGAAGTCAATATCATAGGATGTAGGATTAATGGAATTCACCCAGAAATATAAAAGAATTCCCAGCTGCACAGTTTGGCCACAGGTCTGAAATATAATCAATATAAATGAGAACAGGAAGCCAGGAGGTTCTTTGTTGGATGTTTTCATAAAGTAAGAAAAACTTAAAAAAAAAAAAAGTATGATTAAGAATCTGGAATAAAAAAAAGAATCTGGATATTCTTGATTATATAATGAGGAAGGCAACTTTCTTGTCTAAAAAAAAAAAAAATTACAAAGAAGCTGATTAAAATTGCAGGCAAAACAATTTCCCAAGATGAATCGAATAGGAGTAAGATGAAGATATAGCACATTTTAAACATTTAATATATACTACTTGATTCTTCACTGAATAATGTGTAAAACAATAATATAAATAATGTATGTACTTTTTTGAGATCGATGAAGTTAAAGAGTAACAAAATAATATATACGGTATAAGATTTGACAGTGTAAAGTAGCATATATAATTGAAATGTACCTGGGGTGAAAAGGAGAGTATGGGTAGATAGATGAGATTGTTATAAAAAACATTTAAAAAAAACAGAGGTTTTATTTATGATTTAAATATAGTTATTAGAAGAATAAAAAATAGACAAAATAAACTTGAAGTAATGAAGTAATGAAAGTAGGAAGTAATATATTTCATGTCACTTCCTCATCTTCTATAACATGATCACCTACATTTCAAAGGTCAAAAAGTAACATGTAGAATTATTATTATTATTTTGAGATTTTATTTATTTATTCATGAGAGACACAGAGAGAGAGGCAGAGACACAGGCAGAGGGAGAAGCAGGCTCCATGCAGGGAGCCCAATGCAGGACTCGATCCCAGGACCCCAGGATCACATCCTGGGCTGAAGGCAGATGCTAAACTGCTGAGCCACCCTGGGATCCCCTAGAATTATTTTTTGTAACTGACAGAATAAGAACTAAAAACACAATACAGAAAAGGAGACAAGGTCTGACACTGAATCTTACTTTCAATTACTAATTTTTTTGGGGGGGGATCTTTGGGCATGTGTTTATAATCTCTTTATTTTCACTCAAATAAAAAGATAACATACTCTTTTTTCGTTTTTCTGGTTCCTTGAAACATTTTCTCTCCATTTTAGTTTATTGCAACCCATTCTTTCCGCTACCCTCCTACAAACACCACCCGAAACTTAGAGGTAGAAAATGGAATGACTGAGTACTTGCCCAATGGTTTAAGTTATGCTAAAGTTCCACATTAAAGAATAATCGCCCATTTTGCTCTAGATACAATACACAGGGTAAAACTGTGTTTCACAAATCCTTAAAGAACCGGGCTCTAACTGCTTTTGAGACTGGGTTCCAGACAAGGTTCCCTTAAAATATTATGATTAGCTATGCCACTGGCAGGTTCCCAATTCCATCCTCAGGGAGTTAGACACAGGATGTCTCCCGTGAAGGACTCTCATGACTGCATTCATCAGCATTCTCCACAGAAACAGAACATACATAGGATGTATGTATATATAAACGTGTGTTTGTGTGTGAAAAATGTGAATGTGTGAAAAATGAGAGTAAGAGTGAGAGAGACAGACAAGACAGAAAAAGAGAAGTTGATTTACATGAAGCAATTGGCTCCTATGATTTTGAAGGATGGCAAGTCCAAAATCTGCAGGACGGGATAGTCAGGCTGAAGACCCATGCAACCATGATGTTTCTGCTTGAGTAGAAGGCAGCCTGGAAGCAGAATTCCTTCTTCCCTGGGGGACCTGTCTTTTTTTTCCATAAGGCCCTCAACAGATTGGATAAGGCCCACCCACATTATAGGAGGTGATCTGCTTTCCTCGATGTCTATTGATTTAAATGTTAATCTCATCTAAAATATATTTTCACAGTGACATCTACACTGGTGTTGGACCAGATACCTGGGTACCGTGGCTTGGCCCAGTTGACATAGAAGTTAACCATCACAATGACAATTATTACATACAACTACTTTCAAATTCTCATTAAGATATCTACCATAAAAGATACAAACCAAGAGATAAATTAATTATTGCAAATAGGGCACTGAATTTCAGCAATTATCACAGCACTAAAGTACCACAAACATGCAACTGGCATAAGTCTTGCTCCTGGATCTCAAAAGAATATATATATATTTTTTCTTTATCCACAAAAATTATATTAGGCCCACTTCTCAAGGCTTCTGAATAAATTTGTAAAGGCTATTTGAAAATGAGCGAAATGAACAAATGGAAATTTGTCCCACTTTTTATTTCTTGCTGTGACTTTTATAAGGTTCCCATGCTTGGTTTCTCAATCTGTTTCCTCTATCCTGTGTAAGAAATTAGCTAGTAAAACTCTGCACTTAGATCAATTCTACCTTTGGACTTTATCTGTTTCTATATAATGCCATTTTGGAGTGTATATACTTAAAATAATTGTGGTATAGTTTAACTAACACACTTTTCTAACTTCCATTGTACAAATAAATTTTCACTGTAAAAATTTTACTTCTTAATGTGAATGAGCAAAACTATTCCAGCAATAAGTGGCTATTACTTTTTATCCATCTGGTAGTAAATCTGACAAAAATTCCCACTGACCTGCCAGCTTTGTTTTATGTGCTAACACTGAAGCAGAGTTTGATTAGAGATTCTCATTTACTTACTCTCATTGCTGACTTCTGTGTACAGTTAAACGGATGCCATGTTCTGATTCTGGCTCAAGGGACTATAAGTTTTAGGGGAGTAAAAGAGAGAAAAATATATGTGCACACAATGTATGCACATTCTGTGATGTGCATGAAATATATGTGTAACTATATATGCTTCTTGTAGAAGTTATATACATTTATACACACACATTAGTGGAAAAACTCCACTGTTCCAAATGATCAAGAAAATACGATATTAGTATATAAATCTCTGTATATAGGGAGAAAAAATAGAAGAGGCACCCCATCAGGTTTCTAATCTGTGGATGATTTATAATTTAGGAGATAAAATTATTCAGTGAAACATTTATAAAAGGTGGAAGTTTGCAGAAAATACACAAATTATCTTGCTGGAACCATTCATCTTTCAGCCAAGGATTCTAAAGCTTATAAAAGTTGCATGATTTGTCCATGATCATACATGGATTCAGTGGCAGGATTGAAAGTAGTGGCCCATTTTCTTGAAGATTAGTTCAGATCCACATTCCTATTCTGCTGAAACTCAATTTTCCTATTATGCTTCATACTTGGGAGACTTTTTGTGCAAAGGGAATTAGAATAATTCTCAAAGAATTTGGGAGGAAAGAAGAAACTGTCTCCATAAGAACAGATACGATTTTTGTTTTATTCTTTAAGAATAAAAAAAAAAAGATCAGTCAGATATATGACATAATTAATAAAAACTAGTGAAATCACATGAGACATAACAAATAGAAAATATTCAAGTGGAACGATTAAAGCAAATCTTTTGTTTGTGTTGCCTGTTCCATTGTGTTACAGAGACAGTAATGCACGTTCTGACTCACAAAATGATGATATCATCCAGTGTCCTGAACAAAAGTCAGCTCTTCCACGAGAGGCATGAAATTTGAGGTTCCACAGCCAAAAAGTTAGTTTAAAAAGGTAGATATTATGCAGAAAGTTAAAAATGTTATACTATCATTCAAGAAATGTACCTTATTTTTAAGTTCTGAAAAAAAAACTTTCAGGAATGACTTAATAATTATAGTTTCAAGTGGACCAAGGGCCCTCCTGAAGAAAAAGGGTGACCAGCTATCTTCTAAGACTGTATATCTTAGAAGATATATCTATCTATCTATATATAGGATGTGTAGTTTTATGAAAATATAACATAATAAAACATGTTTAAGCAATACCATGAGGACTTTGTCAGTTACACAAAAGACACCAGTAACAGTAATGTTTATTAGATCAAGTATTCAGAGTAGAAAAACAACTCTTCCAAGCTCTTCAAAATTGGAAGAGAATTGAAAAATTGGGAGAGAATCTTAATATAAGGTGAATTAAATGGGGTCTACTTAATGGTATGAAAGATGCCTCAAGATCCTTTTGATTGTATGACCGTGCCATATTTGAATGGTATTATGTCTCAAGAAATGCTTTTCCAAGGTCTCAAATGGAAATTGAACTTTGTATGAACTGAGACAAATTATTAAACTTCTTGGGTCTCAGTTTTTTCACCTGTAAAATGAGGAAGTGAAGCTAGACTAGGAATTTCTAAGTGGGTCCTAACCAACTGAGTGAGGCTCACAGACTCTCCTTAACCTTTACACCCGGATCCTAGCTGCTGGAAAAAGTGATGTCTAACTTTCATTTGAATAACAGATCTCCAAATTCCCTTGTAGGGGCAGTAAAGTACGGTGAAAGGGGTTCTGACTCCAGTTATAGACATGAATTCAGACGCACTTTTCAACGGTCTGAAATGAGACGTAAGCCTTAACCTGAGTCTTGGCATCCTTGTCTATAGGTACCCGTAATAGCATCTCTTGATGGCAAAATGCCATAGCAAACTGAAAATCTCTTTACTTCTAGCCTTACAATCTATGATGTATCACTTCTGCTGTTCTCTATGCCAGAATCACTAACATTTCTCTCAAATGTGTTAGGAAGAAGGGTTTTTTTAATCCAACTGAGTAAAGAAAAATAAAAAGAACGTGACACCTTCTATGATTACGAGACCTGGACAAACACTGTTTGTTGATGTAAGACTATAGATCCAATGACGTTTGAACAGCTTTAAAATACAGTCTTTGAGGTACTATGGGACCATCTTAAATACGGTGCAAAATAAATCCTTGAATTGACTATTGTAAACATTTATTCAACTACAATGCAGCTATTACACATATTACATTACTACATTTTGTCTGTGTATATAAATATAATATACATATACACATATGCATACCTCCTTATTGTCTCTCTATTTTCCTACTTATTTCTAATTTGCTTGAAAAGCTAGACCTCAATTTTCAAGTGCTTGAAGCAAAAAGGAAAGTAAACAAGGAAAAATGTGTATTATTGGTAACAGTGGAAACCCCAGAAGTACCTCACTCGCCCATCCTTTGTGTTATGTTTCTTGCTACCTCAAATTAGCTCTTAATGACTACTTGTGTTTAACTACGTGTCTTCTAAAGGCTGCTTAAGCTTTAGTGAGTCATGAGTAATTAGTGCATGTATTATCAAGCATGGATCGAACGAATAGAGACTAAAAGTTCTGAGCCACATGTTAAGTTTTAGGGAAAAGAATTACTCAACCATTTTATAGAGGGCATGACCATTCTGAATAACTCCAAAAGCTCATCATAAAAAACAAACAACCCAATAAGGTATTTTTTTTACCCCCAAACTGAAGGAAGATACTTAATAGAAAATAATAAGAGATAACATGTCTTGAGAAAAACATTAGTCTAGAACTCCTAAATTTTGAGGTAGTGTAATAGAACCCAGGGCCCTTTGGGCAACCAACAGTGAGATCTCCATGGACTTGGAATTGAATTGTGATTGTATCACCCCTGAAGGTGGCCTTACTACTAGAATTGTAATATGTGGTCTAGAAATTTTTTGCAACTATTTCGATAAATGTTTTATTTCTGATTGTGTGTGTGTGTGTGTGTGTGTGTGTGGACTGAGTTTAGATAAATTTCACTAATAATATCTGATAAAGATAATCTTCATGGGATGGTCACATTTCCATAAGTTTGCTACCTGGTTTCTGAGGACGATAAATGTGGATTGAAAGCATTTACAAATTTTGGCTGACAGCCAAAAGTTCAGCTAAAAGGTCTCTTCCACAACCACTTCAAATTCAGTAAACCATGTATCCCTCCTTTCAGCATTGGAAAACTCAGAACCTGGCATATGGTAAGTGTTTAAAAACATAATTGTTTCAGAACATAAATAATTATTATTTTGCTAATGTTTTAGATTATCTTTCCTCTAACATAATCCAAAACTAATTTCATTATATAAAAACTATGTAACGACATCACAAAAAATTTGGAAAATAGAAAAATGAGAAATCCTTCATAATTTTGTTTAGAAAACAAAAGTAGTGCACTTTTATTATTTGAATATCAGTATTTTCATAGGGTTTTTTTTTTTCCAGAGTTGAGGAGATAACCCAGTAATACATTCTGTTTCCAGTTTCTCATTTTGTGACATGATTTCTAATATTATCATTTAAATTTTCTATTATGCTCTAAGTGAATATTAACATTATTTATTTTGCCACTGCCAGGAATTTTGCCATGAATAGCTATGTCCTTAGCTTTTCTAACCTTTACTGATTTTTCCATGGGATATATTTACAAAAGTGGAATTATTAAATTAAAATGTGTAAAAATTTACATGATTCATGACATAAATAAAATTAGTTTTAAATGTTATATATTAATCATCAGCAAAGTGAAATGAAAATGAAAAAAAAAGAAAATGAAAATGAAATCTGAATTTCTTTCTTTTTTTTTTTTTTTTTAAAGATTTTATTTATTTATTCATGATAGTCACACAGAGAGAGACAGAGAGGCAGAGACACAGGCAGAGGGAGAAGCAGGCTCCATGCACCGGGAGCCCGACGTGGGATTCGATCCCGGGTCTCCAGGATCGTGCCCCGGGCCAAAGGCAGGCGCCAAACCGCTGCGCCACCCAGGGATCCCTGAAATCTGAATTTCATAGCAACTTCACAACTACCAAAATTACCTAAATTTTCTTTCTTTGCTAATGTAATTGGAAAGAAATGTGTTTTGTTATTGTAACTATTTCTTCAGTTACAGTTCATTATTCATTATTCATTACAGTTCATTATTACTATAGTAATAGTAGAAAATATTTGCTATTATAATTTATATTTTGTCTACGATAATTTATATGGGTGAGGGATGTGTTTGTGTTTACCAGAAAATAATAGTTAATATTCATAGTTAAGAGATTTTCATGTATTATTACCTCACTTAATCTTTACAGAACCCTATGAAGAAAGCACTTTTTAAACTCATTTTATAGATACAGACACTTAGACTTCAGGATGTAAAGTCACATAGTCCATACATGTTGCAGCTCAGGTAATTCAAAATTATCCAAGTATAGAGGATGATGGAATGGGAGTTATGAGTGAGGACACCTACACTGAGTGAGTCTAGTAGATTCCTCATGGAGTCTTAGATGCTTCCTGATGACTTTTATTGTTTCATTTGGCATGTTTGTTAGTTTCACTGTTTTAAAATTCCTATGTACTTCACAATCCTTTCTTAAAACCGAATGTCATTTGATATTCTAAAGAAACCCACATACAAATTCTCTTTACCCTCAGAAGCAATACTGTAATAATCTGTAGTACCTCCAAGGTGGCAGAAACCTCATGAGATGGTTAAAGGTCAACATAGTTACAAATTTTCAGTTGAGTAACTCCAGACCAAACAGGTCAAGTGATGGGCCCAAATCTCAGTAAGTGGTAGAGCTGTGACATTTTGTTATCCGACATTTCCTTTGTTAGCTGGCTATTGATTCTTCTTTGTATGGAAATGTTTGCTTTGATGATGGCAACCATAATGTCAGATACTTTCTCTACAATATAATTAAATTTTATACACTTTTCTAAGCAAGCTGCTAAATTCCCATTATTCTATGGCCTCACCTGCACATTAAATCCTCATACAGAGGCAGAATGTGGGAGTGTAATACATGCTTCTAAGGATACAATTAACCCCATTCCTATTTGTACCGCATGTCACATGGTCACATTAAAAGATTTTATTGTTTTGCAGATAAAGATTGTTTGAGGCATCCGACGTTCATCTTGAATTATTCATGAAATATCATTATTTATTCATTAGTTCCTGAGCAATCTTGCTTAGCCCAAGTACCTATACTCTTTTGTTTCTTATATGATGTGTTAGGATATTAGCCTTATAGGAGATGTACTATATTATAGGGCAGCTTCTAAACATTTAACGTGGTATGGGCACTTAGAGACAGGACTCACTGGTAAGGAATATATAAAGTATGTAAGATATGGCATGCTAATCGGAAATAAAGTCAAATCTTTCTGCACTAATGGGCAATTGTTCAAATGTTAGTGTCTCACAATTAACAGTGCTTATTTTAAATGTAATATCGGATTCTCTGGAAGGACTGAAGAAATTCAAAATACTAATTTTGGATAATGAGAGTATTCAGAAGCCTTAGTTTGGGACATATTAAAATGCTCTCAAATAATGTTTTATCAACCTGTTGACTTGAAAGTGACATAGGAATTTGGGGGGGGGGGAGGATATAAAATAGAGTTTTATGAAGGATTATAGACCAAGAAATAGTCTTTATGAATGAGAAATTGAGCAGCGAGAAGGTAAAGGATACAAACAGAAATATAGGAAAAATGAGGTGGAAAGAGGCTTAAAATAGTGGTTATACAAGTTAGAAGATAACCCCATTTATGTGAATAGGAATGACTTAGGATGACTTAGACAAAACCAAACAAATGTGAATATAAATGGATAACCATATAGTCTATTTTCCAAACCAGTCTCTTTTAGGAGTGAAAGGGAGATGCTCTATTACCCTGGGATAACAGGCATAAACTAAGACTGTATTGAGTAAATCAAGGCATGTAATGATACTAACTATAAAGGACTTAAATGAATCCTTACAATGAATAGTATTTTGTATTTATCATGCCACACCAGAATCCACTGAATACTTTCAGGGTATCATACTTTAACAGAAATTAATGCTCAGTAGACTGCATTTAAAGTGAAAAGTCTAGAAGAAAAATATATGTGAAATGCCTGAAAGCACTTAAAACATTTAGCCAGGGTAAATAAATATGTAAAACATATAATCCTGATAGTCATTTTTCAATAGTTGAAGGCATATCACATTATCTGTGATTGAGATTTACTTGGCCTACCTACATATCATAGGACTGGAACCAATATCTGGGCAATGGATGAAATATTTCAGTAAACATAAAAAGAGCTTATGAAGTGGTATCATGTTTCAGAGAGTTTGAGCTTACTCAGATTGGAATCACAGCTTGGCTGTTAATTATCTGGATGATCTTAGGGAAGTTACTATCTATGGCTCAATTTTCTCATACTAAGGGAGTGACTGCTCTAAGGCTATGCATGTAGCCTTCTTCTCATATCCCCCACTACTAGCCATGCAAGGAAAATCATTACATAGGCACCCAGATAGAGCATCATGCCCACTCTTTATAACAAGATGCCACTGGGGTATCTCTCTTTAATTACAGTTATCAACACGCCTCCTTAAGTTGGACACATTGTTTTACCTTTAATGTTTTATCCTATATGCAGGTATACAGTCTAGCTGGAAGTCTAAACAAAACTTGAGTAAGGGGTGGATGTTAAAATAAGTAAGAGGAGATAACATAAAACAAGGTAATCTAGTTTTTAGGAAGTTGGATATAGGTTCAACTTGGACTCCTACAGTAAAAAATCTTCAGTCTTCCTTCATTGGACAAGTGCCATCTTTAATAAGACTAAGTCTGCCTCGGGCAGCGAGCCTTTACCCTCTAAGCTCAAAGAAAATGTCATTATTTCAATATATCATAAGGCAGCGTTTTACAAACTTTTAACTAAGTATCCCAGATAGAGCAAGAGACTAATAGGGCTATGTGTGTGTGTGTGTGTGTGTGTGTGTGTGTAAGCGTGCGTGCACATGCAAACTTTAGTGAAGGATCATATGTAACAGTATGTGTGTTTGTGCATGTTAATGTCTTATCAGGCTGAAATGGTCTATCAAAAGCATATTTCTTTAGAGTCTTAAAATTTTCTTTGAAATCCTTACAATATTGCATGTACTCTATATCTATCTTGTTTTCAAATACACATAATGATATAAAATAATGAGTATTTAAAAAGTTGATGATGCAGGAAGATGTGCAGAATCACATATAATTTATATGCCTTACCACTTGCGGGTTCCTTATCTGCTTTGTCAGGGCTGCTGTAACAGAATACCACGGACAGACTGGTGTATGAGCGACAGCTCTCACAGTTCTGAAGTCTGGAAAGTCCAAGATCAAAGCACCAACTGGTGTGGTTTCTAATGAGAGTTCATATCCTGGTTCATAAACAACTGACTTCTTACTGTGATCCTCACACGGCAGAAAGTAGTGAGGGAGCTCTCTCGGGTCTTTTTTATAAGGCACTGAGCCCATTCATGAGGGCTCCACCCTCAGGACATAATCACCTCCTAAACACCACCTCTACAAAAAACTTTCCATTCTCATCCTCATGGTCAAGTAGTCTCAAAAATATAGTCTTAGAAGTATATCCTTCATTCCTGCCAATACATTCCAGCTAAATCTTTTAATTCTTTAAAGAATAGTCTTTATCCTCCCTTATCAACTCTATCATAACCTCAGCCAAATTATGTTGGGATTTAATCCTACTTTTTGCCTGGCCACCATGACAGCAGGAAAGAACAGCCTCTGAGGGGACTATCTTTCACCTGTGGAAGAGGAACTACTGCAGCATCTCCCAGTGCAAAGAAGTGATAAGTCATACTAAAATGGTGAACTATTTCTGCAAGCCTTTAGGCTCCAGGAAAGTTGCAAAGTTAATGTCCTTAGGGACATATAAAATAGTATCTCTACATATTTCAAGATATTAGACTTCCCTCACTTTACAAAGCAGATCCATTTTGCTGTACAGTTCTAGGGCTAGAACTCTGTAGCCCTAACAATAGGTCCCAGCCTGTCCACTGGGAGATAATGCCCTTTGTGAGTCTTACATTAACTGCTAGTTAATGTACTCAATCTGTCATTATCTTCTGCAGGGTTTCAATACAACGTAGCAGTACCTAGCCAACTCCAGGATCTCTGTAGGCATTGTTACTCTACTACTGTTCAACTCTGCACTTTATACCTCCCATTGCAGTCCCATCATGGGGCAATTTGCCCAAATTACTCTTGGGAAAATTGCAACAATTGAGCCACCACACTCTGATAGGTAATATACATGCCTTACCTATCAACCAAGATGTCATCTTGGTTGAATGAGTCATTCCCAAATCATAGTCTTGTAGCCTGTTGTCTCATGCTATCCCAGTAGCTCTTATTCTAGTCTTTCAAGAAACACACACATCAAGATGGGATTAAACCTACAAGAATTTCATTAGAGGAATTATCTGTGAGAGAAATTAAAGATGACGTTTAAAAAGGCTGGGATGCCCAGCACACCACAGTGCAAGTCTTATTCTAGGTGAAGGAGAAGGAATGGAACTTAAGAATGATTTAGCAAGGCTTTCAGGAAGACTTTGAGTCAAAGTCCACCACCTGAAAATGTTTCCTGTTTTCAAGATTGGTCCAGTGTCACCACTGATCCTCCTGTGCTTAATCAGTGACCAGTAAGAACAGTGGCTGTTGTGAAGCTCTTGCATTGGAAATGAGGCAGTGGATTTATTTTTTTTTAATATTTTTATTTATTTATTCATGAGAGACAGAGAGAGAGAGAGAGGGAGAGAGAGAGAGACATGCGCAGAGGGAGAAGCAGGCTCCCTGCAGGGAGCCCGATGTGGGACTTGATCCCAGGACTCCAGAATCACGACCTGGGCTGAAGGCAGCACTAAACGGCTGAGCCACCTGGGCTGCTCAAGGCAGTGGATTTAGAATGCATCAATTGAAACTTTATGCAATAATTCTCACTGGTAGTTGATGGTTGGTAGGCAGTCTCACAGCTGCCATACTATATAGGGTATGATCAATTCAAGTTTAGCAATTTATTTTTTAAATTGATCAGGTTAGATTTATTATAGAGGTATAAGAATATTTCAAATCCAGATAATTAGCATATCTAATTAAATTAATAAATTCAAGAAATAATAATTATTTGTGCCAACATTTCTCAGTATAACACACACTGTAAGAAAAGTGTTAAAAAAGAATATAAGAAAAGAAGAAAAGAATGAATATGTAGGAAAGTAATAACCTTATATGTCATTTTCACAGACAATTAAGATTGTCTATATAGATTACTAGACTAGTAGTCAGACTAGATTACTAATAAGAAAATTGTACTCCAATGACATTTGCACAATATAGATCAAATAACCCTAAATTTTGTATAGAACTTGAAAAACTTTGAATAAAGCAATCTTGAGAAAGAAGAAAGTTGGGGGCACCACTTGGTTGAATGAATCATTCAACTCTGATCTTTCTTTTTCTTTTTTTTTATTTTTATAAATTTATTTTTTTATTGGTGTTCAATTTGCCAACATATAGAATAACACCCAGGACCCATCCTGTAAAGTGCCCACCTCAGTGCCTGTCACCCAGTCACCCCCACCCCCTGCCCACCTCTTTCTTTCTTCTTTCTTTCTTTTCTTTCTTTCTTCTCTTTCTTTCTTTCTTCTCTTTCTTTCTTTCTTCTTTCTTTCTTTCTTTCTTTCTTTCTTTCTTTCTTATTTCTCTTTCTTTCTTTCTTCTTTCTTTTCTTTTCTTTTCTTCTTTTCTTTTCTTTTCTTTTCTTTTTTCTTTTTTCTTTTCTTTTTTTTTCTTTCCTCAGTGGGAGAGGCATGAAATAAGGCTCTAGTGGCAGTTAGAAATGATTTGTCATTCCACATATTCCATATAATACTATATTTTAACAAAGAATCTTCAATGACTTTAGCTAAAGGAATTGGTAGTAAGAGGATTTAATGAGCTGTGGCAAAGCAGGTGGGGCAGTTATTTTATTTTTTTTTAAAGGAAAGAAACTTTATTTTTTTAAATTTATTTATGATAGTCACAGAGAGAGAGAGAAAGAGAGAGAGAGGCAGAGACACAGGCTGAGGGAGAAGCAGGCTCCATGCACAGGGAGCCAGACGTGGGATTCGATCCCGGGACTCCAGGATCGCGCCCTGGGCCAAAGGCAGGTGCCAAACCGCTGCGCCACCCAGGGATCCCTATGGGGGCAGTTATTTTAAGTGAGCAGTTCCGTGGCATATCTCAGGTAATGTCTCCAACGTGGCTATCTCTTCTACTTATCCTAGCACACACTCCCTGATTTTAAGCTATATTATGAAGCTATGGTAATCAAAAGAGTATGGTATGTTAAAAAAAAAAAAAGACACATAGATCAATGGAATAGAACAGAGAGCCCAGAAATAAACCCATGCAAATATAGTCAATTAATGTATGACAGTGGGTCCAAGAATATTCAATGGCAAAAAGAAAATTTCTTCAATAAATAGTGTTGGGTAAACCAGATAGCCACATGCAAAAGAATGAAAATAGACTACTGTTTTACTCCATGCAGAAAAAAAAATAATTCAAAATGAATTAAAGACTTGAATTAAGACCTGTAACCACAAAACTCCTAGAAAAAATCATAGGCATAAGCTCCCTGACATCAGTCTTGGTAATGATTTTTTTTGGATTTGACTCTAAAAGCAAAGGCAACAAAAACAAAAATAAACAACTGAGACTATCAAACTAAAAAGCTTCTACACAGCAAAAGAAATCACTAACAAAATGAAAAGGCAAACTGCATAATGAGTGAAAATATTTGCCAATCATATATCTGATAAGGAGTTAATATAGCAAATATATAAAGAATTCATGCAACTCAGTAGCAAAATAAAAACAAAAACAAACAAAAATCTGGTTAAAAATAGGCAGGGGGCCTGAATAGATATTTTTCCAAAGAAGACATAGAGAGGGCCAACAGACACATGAAAAGATGCTCAATATCACTAACCATCAGAAAAATGCATATTAAAACCACAATGAAATATCACCTCATACCTGTCAGAATGGCTATTATCAAAAACACAAGAAACAAATGTTGGCAAGGATGTGGAGAAAAGGGAAAAATTTCATCTGTTGGTGGGAATGTAAACTGGTGAAGCCACTATGGAAAACAATATGTAAGTTCCTCAAAAATTAAAAACAGAATTTCCATATGATCCAGTCATTCCGCTTATAAATATTTAACCAAAGAAAATGAAAACACTAAGTTGAAGGATATGCACCCATATGTCTTTGTTCATTATAGCATTGGTTATTTAGAATAACAAGGATATGGAAAAAGAACCTAAGTGTTCATCAATGGAGGAATGGATAAAGAAGATGTGAGACATATATCTCTATTTCTATCTATCTATCATCTATCTATCTATCTATCTATCCATCCAACCATCCATCCAAAATAATACAATTCAGTCATAAAAAAGAATTAAACCTTGCTATTGGTGACAACATAGATGGAACTTGAGGACATTACGATAAGTGAGAAAATCCGACAGAGAAAGATATACGACCTTGCTTAGATGTATAATTAAACAATAAAAACAACAACAGCAACAAAAGCCAAGCACGTAGACACAAAGAACTGATTGGTGACTGCCAAAGGCGGTGGAGTGGGCAATGCTTAAAATGGGTGAAGGAGGTAAAAAGACACAAACTTCCAGTTATAAAATAAACAAGTTAAAAAGATGTAGTGTACAGCATGGTGACGATAGTTAATAATACTCTATTGCATATTTAAAAGTTGTGAAGAATCTTTTAAAGACCTTTTTTAAAGATTTTATTTATTTATTTATTTATTTATTTATTTATTTATTTGAGACACACAGAGAGAGGCAGAGACATAGGCTGAGGGAAAGTAGGCTTCCTGTGGGGAACCTGATGTGGGACTTGATCCCTGAAACCTGGGATTGCGACCTGAGCCAAAGGCAGATGCTCAACCACTGAGCCACGCAGGAGCCCCTGAAGATAGTACACCTTAAAACATCTCATCACAAGAAAAATGTTTGTTTTGTAAATGTATATAGTGACAGATATTAACTAGACCTTTTGTGGTTATCATTTTGTGAAGTATACAAATATCAAATCATTATGTTGTACTCCTGAAACTAATATAATATTATATGCTAGCTAAAGCTCAATAAAAAAAGGGAAGAAAATTTAGCAATTTTATATCAGGTCTATAATAAAAAATTCAACTTGTTCCTTTAGACACAAAACAATTAGAAATTATAATTTAAATGCATGTAAAATTTCAAAAGCAACTAAAACTATAAATAGAAAATATATACTAAAAAAATTCAGAAACTTTTATAAAGAAAATTTTAGTTTTACTTTTATTTAAAAATAAGAAGACCTAAATAAGTAGGAAGGGGAAACCATGTTCACAAATATGATTCTCAAATTAATCTCAAAATTAAATGTATACCCAATCAAAATTACAATAGATTTTTTATGAACATAGGAAAGCTATTTTACATATTATGTAAAAAAAGAATAGATTTCTGAATTAATTAAACTAATTTTAAAGAAAGATAAAATGAAGAGAATTGCTCTATTAAGTTATCAAATATATTTATAAATCTATAATGGGAAGAGAGTGTGGAATTATGTTGTTATACATAAATGAATCAGAACCCAAAGCACACATAAATGGAAACTTTAAAAATTAGAGATCTTCCACTTCTGGCTACGACATAGTAACAGGGCCTGGTTTTATCCTCTATTCCTAAAATAACTTTAACACTGAAAAATACATGAGAAAACCATTTTCAGACATTAGGTAATGCAAGACAGTGATCCCTAGAGAGGGAAACAAAAAAGGTGAGGCCTTTGATTGCTCAAACTTAATGCCTAAGGAAATATCTAAGACACAGAGGCAGCAGGAAAAAGAAGACCCTCAAGGAGACTAGTAGTCTTCTTAACTTGAAAAAATAAATAAATTTGTGAGCCCTAAGGGATGGAAGCAGCCTGAGCTGATAAGTCAGAAGACGGGAAAGAAGATAGCTACACAAAGATAGAGTTCTGTAGGACTACAGATCACCTTAAATTTTCATCTGATACTAATAAGAATTTCTAATCAGAAATTTCCTGAACCTCAGAAATACTCATCTAAAAAGACTAGGGAAAACAATCCTTGGAGCTAACCAGCAACCAGTACTGGTTTGTTTTCCCTCAGCCAGAATGGAAAAAAAAACTTTGGAATTAATTAAAAACCAGATAGTATACATAAGTATATGTCTCACTAGTGAGTTAAATTTATTCCTAAACTAAATGCTGCCCTGATCATGACCCTAACAGCAAACTTAAATACAAATCTTGAAAGGAGTACCCAGTGTCATGTAACTTAACTGCACACCAAAAAGAAAACCAAAAATTTATAGGAAATAAAAAAATACCCAGACCCAACAAGATAAAATTCACAGTGTCTGGTATAAAATAAACATTTTCCAGGTATAGAAAGAAACAGAACAACATGATCCATAACAAAGAGAACAGTTATTCAATTGAAATTATCAATTAGTGGGTAAGGGCATTAAAACAAATTGCATGACTTATACATTCCAAATGCTCAAAAGGTAAAGACTGATCATGTTAAATATAGACATGAAATATATGGAAAAATAAATGTCTACAGATGAAAAGTAAACTGAGATGAAAAACACACACAATGAGATTAACAACAGACTGAATTTGCAACAGAAAAAAATAATAAACCTGAAGACACTGCAATGTAAAGTGTTCAAAATGGGAAACATAGATAAATGGGCCTGAAAAAAAAATGAATAGATCACTAGTGAGCTGTGGTACACAACCTCAAGCAGCATAATATACATGTAATTGGCTTCTCTTATTCTCTGAGAATAAGAACAAAATTGGGAAACAGAAAAAAAAAATGAAGTAGTTGTCTAGAGGCAGAGTAGGCAAGGAAGGTTTAGAAGGAGAAATCAAGAGTGCCATGAGAAATTCGGAAGTCTAGTTTTATCTTTGATTATAATGATGCTTTTATGAATACACATATATGTGAAAACTCAGTTTATACCATTTAAACTAAATGCATTTTCTTATATTTAATTAATACCTTAATACAACTGGAAACTTAGTGGGGAATAAATGGTCTAATGATTTTGAAACACCTTATCATAAGAAAAATAAAGATTTACTCACTACCTCACTTTGCATCAAAAATAAGTACTAGGTATATTTAATATCAAAGACTGAAAAGTAAAATTTGAAATATCAAGAAGAAAATATCTTTAGGACAATAGAGATTAATATTTTTAACTAGGCATATACAGTGAAAACCATAAGAGTAAAAAGTTTTTACACTGATTTAAATGAAACTGAAATATCCCATGCATCAAAACACTTCATAAAAAGGTAGAAGATAGACTGCAAAAAAAAACTATTTATGATCCAGAGGATTAATGTACAGAATATAAAGACAACTTCTTTCCCAGTCATAAGATATATTGTACTTATTAGAAAAAAAATGAGTAAAATATTAAAATGCTTGATTCATAGTTGAAGAGGTTACATGCCCAATAAGTATAGAAAAGATCCTTAACTTCACTAGAAATCAAGGAACTGTAAGTTAAAATGACAGTAGGATTCCAGCTGTATTTCAGTACATTTGACAATGTTAAAAATCTTGATGTTACGCATTATGAAAAGAATTCAGGAAAATTATAAATGACATTACACTGCTAGTGGAAGTGTATATTGATTAAACACTTTGTAAGGCAATTTTTTTGATATTAAAGTTAAAAAAGTCATAATACATATACTTTAATCTGAACTTCCACACCTGGCCCTACAGCACAGAGAAAATGTCATGCATAACTTATCAGAAGCATTTATTAAGAATGCTTACTTTAGTAATGTTTATAATAGAGAAAAAATAAAACATTCAATGTCTATCACCAATAATGAATCTTTTTTTTTAAAGATCTTATTTTATTTATTCATGAGAGACACAGAGAGAGAGAGAGAGAGAGAGAGAGGCAGAGACTTAGGCAGAGGGAGAAGCAGGCTCCAAGCAAGGAGCCTGAGGTAGGATTCAATCTCAAGACCCCAGGATCATGATCTGAGCCAAAAGCAGACATTCAACCACTGAGCCACCTAGGTGCCCCACCAATAATAGATTTTTAAATTGAATTTATACAATGAAATATCCTACAATGGATAAAAAAAAGATCAACTAGTAATGTATAGGAACACCAAAGTCTCAAAGACATAAAAAGTTCTCATAAATCAAGCAACCCAAGAATATGTAACCACAATAATAAATAAATAATACTTCATACTTTCCCTTTATGTTTTGAAAAATATTTTTCTGAGGTATAGGATTTTTTTTTTTTTTTTTAAATAACATATTTTTAATTTTTTTTTTATTTATTTATGATAGTCACAGAGAGAGAGAGAGGCAGAGACACAGGCAGAGGAAGAAGCAGGCTCCATGCACGGGGAGCCCGATGTGGGATTCGATCCCGGGTCTCCAGGATCGCGCCCTGGGCCAAAGGCAGGCGCCAAACCGCTGCGCCACCCAGGGATCCCAGGATTTTATTTTATTTTGTAAAGATTGATTTATTTATTTTAGAGAGCTTACATGTAGAACAGGGCAAAAGAGGGAAGGAATCCCAAGCAGACTCCACTGAGCAGGGAGCCCATTGCAGGGCTCTATCTCACAACCCCGAGATAATGACCTGATCTGAAATCGTGGGTCAGACACTTGACTGACTGAGCCTCCCAGGCATCCCTGAGGTATAGGATTTTAAATTGACCTTTTCTCTCTCTCTCTCTCTCATTTTGGTATTTTAAATGACAATTCATTGTCTTTGGGTTTGCATAGTTTCTGAGGACATATTAGTTGTATTTCTTATTTTCATTTTCTCTCGGACTGCATACAAGATGTTTCTTTTATCTTTTTAAAAACAATTTGAAAATTTGAATATTACATTCAGTGTATATGACTGTATATGTGTGATTTACATATATATTACATTACAGTGTATATGACTGTATATGTGTGATTTTTTTTTTTTATCCTTCTTGGGTTTCCCTGAGATTCCTAGTTTTGTGGTTTAATATCTTTCATTATTATTAGAAATTTCTTAACTATTATCTCTCAAACTTTTCTTCCTCCATATTCTTTCTTTCCTTTTCTTGTTAAGCTCTAATTACATGTATTAGACGATTTAATATTTTATTTCAAAATATGTGCTCTTTTTTTTTCTTATCATTATGCTTTTGGATACTGTTTTTATTTTTTTCTTTGTGATTAAGTTTTGGTCACTTTATTGGCTTATTTTCCATTTTGATTACTTTCCTCAGCTGTTTTGAGGGTAAGCTTTTTGAAGGCATTTTTTTTTTTCCACTGCTGTTACCTTTTCCTTTCATTTCTATCATTTTCATTTAACTCCTCTTTCTGTTGAAATTATTCATTTGTTCCTGCATGGTGCACATCTTTTCTACTGGGTTCTTTAACATATTAATCATGATTATTTTAAAGTTCAGTCTGATAACTGAGACATCTGAATCATATCTTTGTCTGACTCTGTTTACAGCTTTCTTTAGAATGGGTGAATTTTTCCAATTTTTCTTTCTTTTTTTGTCATGTAATCTTTCATGTAGCATGGATCATAATGTATCAAACAGCAGAGACTGAAAAAAACAGCATTTATGTCTGATATGAACAAAGATCTTCTTTCAGGCCGGTAGTACAAGGTTTTAGCTGTTTTGTTTATCTATTTATCTATCTGTCTATTTTGCTATTACTATTTGCAGAACATAAAAAGCTTCAAGTTTCTTTAGCAGTGAGTCAGAAGGATTTTCTCATGGTTCTTGCTCCATCCTGAACTTTCGTTCTTACTTACATGTTTATGCCACACATGTGGTCTCTCCGCTCTCTTATTTTTCCTGTGTGATACTCTGCTATTGCTTATTACCAGATAATTGTGCAGTTGATGGTGAGAGACAGGGACTTTTATCTGTTGCCCTGGTTCAACCTCAGTCCAGGCAGGCCTGTGTTCTTATACCTCAAAAGGATGGCTTTATATTTTGAAATATATGACATAACACTACATGATATTTATTGACACATACATATATTTTAAAGTGCTTAGCCATATGTGAGATGGATTAGTACTAAATATGTGATTGTGGTGTACTCTTGCAGAAAGAGGATGAAGAATAAATTTGAGCAAGGGATACAGAAATATCAATAGTATGTATAATATATTATTTCCTAAGGTGGTTAGTTATCACAAGAACATTATTATATTATTATATTTTTATGTTTATTTTATGTGAACATTATGCAAACATGATTTATATTTAATAAGATAAAAGTCCCTTGCTTAGCTTGAAGTTTTATTCTGGTTAGCTTTATTTTTGCTTTCTGCAATGACAGCCATCCATTATATACAGATGCAATACTTCTTTGATGCAATACTTCTTTATAAAGACCACTCATATTTTTGTAATGTGACAATAAAACTTAAATAAAACAACACATCTTAATCATCTGCAAACGAAGTATATAACCGCTACTTCTCTACAAATACTTACAACTGTATTAAATTGAGTTCCATTAATTGAGAGTCATAATCTCCACCAAATAAAAGAAGAAAAATATGACTAGTTGAAAAGACTATATGGAATAAAAAAAAAAAAAAGACCAATCTAAAGACCTTATATATTTGAAGAAGAATGACTTGTAAAGTCAACCTTTGCCAGGCTAGAATATCACATTACCATTTGCTGGTTGCATAAACTTGGGCAAGTTGATTAACTCTTAACATTTTCTTTCCTCAAATATAAAATGAAGATCATATGCCTACTTTGAAATAGGGATTAAATAAACATGACACTTACTGTGCTTAATATTTTACTTTGTATAGAATAAAAATAAGTCATCAATTAGTTCCGTGATTTTAGAAAGATTCTCTTTTATGCGTCTAAGTTTCCTACTTTACAACTAACCATGATAACATTTTCCATCTACTTACACAGTAAAATGAGGATAAAACAAGATAACATATAAAACCTGCTCAAAGAAGTATGTTACTACGTCAAGTTAAGTCATTACAGTGAGTGGGTGTTTGCTCTCTTTCAGACAAATGAGTACTCCTGAATGGAAAAGTACTCATTTGTCTGAAATGAATGGAAAAGTACTACACTGAGAGAGATTAGAGATTTACCATTCTTCAGGGGTGAGATAAGCACATAGTAACATGGTGATAAGCCCAAAGGAAACAGAGCTGTGAACAAGAAAAAAGTAAATAAATGAATAAATAAATAAACAAACACCATCAAAACAAAGCAAAATAACAGAACGACTGTGTTTTGTTGCTTCTCTTGGTCTTTATTTTTAAAAACATTATTTTATTTTTTTTATAAACAGGATTCACATCTCTTTTAGTTGAGTGGCAGTACAACAAGTAAACAGGCCCATACTAACTAGCAATCATGTGCATGGAACTGAGAAGTATAGGAAGGACTTCAAATATGCTGCAAACTTATACATTTTTGAGGATCTGGAAAGTTTTGATTGTATGGACTCAGCCACAGATATAATTTAGAAGCAATATAAATATATACCTCCTAAACTTTAATCAAGGAATAAATTAATAATAATATATGATAATATATTTTCCCACTTTGCAATCATTTCCATTGTATTTAATCCCAACGGTATTTAAAGTCTATCCCACAGATTTTTTTTTTCTTCTTTCCACCTAAGAAACTAAACTCATTCTTATAAACCCAAATTAGTGTGTTGACAGAGTTTGCATATTTTGTTTGCCTTGCCTCGATGTTTGGCAGTTGTACAGTAGTAGCTATTCTGACTAATCTCAATTCCATTCCACCCAAGATCATTAATGGTGGTGCTGAAAGAGTTGCATGAGGCACACTGAGAGAACTGTTTTAATTTTCTTAAAATTAAAAAAAAAAAATCAAGACATTTGCGATTTCACAAGATGATAGCAGTGGTCATAACATGAGCTCATAGTTTCTCCTAAATGCAAACAATACATGTAATGACTGACTTGGATACCATTTTTTAAAGAAGAGATAACATTTGATTGAACCTTAGATCACATTTCAAACCACTCTGACTTATCCCACTGCAGAAATAACCTGACTCTTGAGGGGAAGAATTTAGTTTAATTATCTACCACTTATGTCAGGGGGAAATTATTATGAAAAATTTGAACCTGTTTCTAAAGTTCACCATGAGGCTACAGTTGTAACAGGAAGAAAGCATTAGTGACTTGAAGCTCAACTTACTTAGTTTTCACTTTTGTGGGAATATGTGCTGAAAGTTGAGACATTTGTTAACCTTTCAACAAAATAACTGAGGTGCTGGCTTTTTGACCCTATTTGGGTACCCAGAGATGGAAAGAAGAAAAATGATTTCAAATCAGAGTCCCAACATGTGAGTGTGTTTTTCTCCTTTCCCTTTTTGGTTAGTGACCCTCAGGCATCAAAAGCATAAGGTATCTTGGCCTCTTCTCTTCACAGCATGAAACTCAGTAAAGCTTTCAACAATCTCCTGTCCTTAATAGCTTTCTTTTCTATACACATATATATATTTTTCCCAAGCCCCAAAGCAGCCATTAAAAGTCACCATCATCTATCCAGTTATAGCAGCAGCCCAGAAAAAGAGCTGAAGAGAACTGTTAGTCGTTGGCATGGAGCCAGGAATTCAAGCCTAATTTTTTGCATCTATTTCTTGAATTAAAGAAAATATGTCCCCAAATAATTGCAGCTTAAGAGGACCTCCCAAGCCACCACATAAAGATATAAGGAAAGAAAGAAATACACATGAAATGAAAGAAGAACCAACTTGATTTTCATAATTTAAAGACCTGCCAACAAAGAAGATGAAATCTCAAAGCTCCTTTGTCCAAGATGAGTGAATCTTTCAAAGTTTCATACTGTTGCAGAATATACCTATACCTACTAAAGATATACCAGCTGGTAGTTAAGCATGATGACTTAAACTCTTTAACTTCCAATTGGCTAAATAGCTCTACTAAATCAGATGCATACCTACTAATCTAAACTACCATCTCTCAGACAGAAGATGAAATCTGAGGGTTAAGGTTGACAAAAGGGGCCCTTAAATATCCTTCACGTTCCCTAAAGATCTGTGCTTCTTTGTTAAACCTGGCTGTATTTCCTGTCAAATTTTTACTTGTTTTTTTAGGTGCTGAGTTTACATTTCCTCAAAATATGCTTCATTTGGACTCCCCTATCTCTGAAGTCTATTTGTTCTACAGTGTCATATGCCAAGCATGATCTTACTGTATTTTGTTTTATTTGTGTATGTATGTACATATGTGTTAGCTTGAAATCTCCTCAGGAGCTTCCTGAGTATAACCTAAAATCCGCTTTCATATGAGGAGGGCAAGGAGACCAAGGAAAGAAGGAGATGTCTCCAGATTTGTAGGTGGCAGACTTAGTAAGCAAAATAGCTTACTCATCCTGAGGCTTGCTCTGGGTGACCACAAGACAAGTGATTTCTACACCAGCCACTAGAATCTGAGTTCATATAGAGGCCTTAACTGGGTTCAGTCATGGACCCAATCCAGATAGCCTCAACACCACATTTCTATGTCAAGCCTGTATTCTTGAACCAGCTTCTGGGAGGAGAGAGGGCAAAGGGAATACATATTTCAAGGACAGAGTAAGGGGAGAGGAGCCTCTAATTGCTAGGGTCCAGCTTGGGAGTCAACTGGTGGCCATGACTGCATGATGACCTCTTCCAATGGTATGTCTGTTTTATTGACCTCTCCTCTACCTAGCAAATATGACACTGTCTTGAGCATAAGATAGGGGAAATAAGGTACTTCAAAACTTTGCATTTACAGTATTTTCTGGGTTTTAAAATAAGTGTGATCACATCACTTATTATAAGAAAAATAAATTAATTCTAAACTAGGTATTTTTATAGTGTCAACCAGTTCCTTGCCAAGTGATCAGTACTAGTCTATAAGGGAAAATTTCAGATTGCCCAATCCACCAGTATCTGGTCTGTCAGTGCCTTTTTCCTGCTATTTACTATTGTGGTTAATCTCTTAGAAATACTCATACCTCTCTAATGTTTCCAATTCCTCGGAAAATACTACTTTCTGTTCTAAAATCCTTAGCTCATTTGATTCTAGATCGACCCAGCATCAAATATATTTGTTGAGTGGTAAAAAAAAAAAAAAAAAAAAAGGGAGTTTTACTTAATGTTTCATCTTTATGATGACATTCAGAAATAATTAGTAAATATCACAAAAAAGAAAATCAAGAAAAAAGATAAAAAATGATCAATTAGACCAATTTTAAATTCATCCCCCAAATAGGTCCCAAATTCTATACTCCAGGGAATATAACTTCATTATATCTAATTATACAGACACAACTACTCTTACCACCCAACATGAGATTTGGAGCATATGAAAGAATGCTGACTTAATGGAGATCTGGCCTCTTGTTTCTGAGCTATGACCTTAAGAAAGGTCACACTGTAAGATTTTCATACTCTTCATCATATGCTTTATTTTTGTGGGATATCAGGGTTTGAGTGATATCTGGGCTGATAAACTACATTTTTCAAAGCAAAACAAAACTTTACATGCAGTGGAGCAATTTTTTTTCTCAATTATTTTATCATCATCACATGTATGCTTTAACCCACTATGAAATTTAATATTCAAATATTCAAAATATTTTTTGAATTGAAAATACGTCAAAACATGAAATAACCTTAAATGTACAGAATATTTCACATATTGAATCTGTCACAATAATAAAAGAAGCAAATGAATTTGATAAACAGAAATCTATGCATACAAAATGGTATGTATAAAGCTTGTTTTCTCTTAGAAATTATGGTTAAAAGGTAAACCTTTATACTATATTTAAAAAACTATTACAATAATCTAAAACCGAAGTGAAACAAAACAAGCAAAAAACAAAAAGCAAAAACAGACCCATAAATACAGAGAACACACGAATGGTTGCCAGAGGAGAAGGGGGTGGGGGAATGAGTGAAGTGGGTGAAGGGGAGTGGGAGATACAGGCTTCTACTTATGGAAAGAATAATTCATGGGAATAAAACATAGAGCATAGGGATTAGTCAGTGATATTGTAATAGCATTATACGGTGACAGATGGTAGCTACACTTGTGGCGAGTATAGCATAACGCATAAACTTGTTGAATCACTGTTTGCATAATTAACGCTAACGTAACATTATATGCCAACTATACTTCAATAAAATTTAGCAATTAGTTAATTTTAAAAAATAAAAATTAAAAAAATAAAAAAGACAACTGAAGTTAAAGGTGCCTTATCAAATTATGATTGAAGTGGTTAATATTTAGGAGTTTACAGGGACCCTGCCTAAAACGTGTCTTCTTATTACCATTAACTTGTTAAACATGTAGAATAAACATCAGAGAATAAATTTTTTAAAAGCTATTACACACACAAATCCATCACAGGAAATTGCTAAATTTAACTGTTCTTTGTAAAGTTCTCATTAAAAAATAATAATAATAATAACAATTGTCAATAATGAAATAAACCCAGCTCACCATGTAGAAACAAACCTACTAAGACCAAGAAATGTCTCATCAAATTCTGAATTCATGTTTTCTTCGATGCTGGAAGACTTCTCCAATATGTCTGTTCCACTACTTTACAAAAAGTTAGATAAATAAAAAAGACAACAAGCAACTAAATTCTACGGGTTTTTTTGTTTGTTTTACACGACATATTTCAAGCACATGTCTTGAAGGTAATGAGCTTGAGGTTCGGTGGAAAGAAATCAGAACAATTCCCTAGAACCAACATTTCTTGTATTCCAACCTCAATTAAAAGTTAATGAGTCTTCTTAGGGAATTGGAGTTCAAATAGTGGGTTAAAAGTTCACAGACGGAACAAAGTTCAGTGGAAAACTGGAAGGCAGTCAAAAGAAAAATGAAGACAGGAAGGTGAAATAGAAAAGTCTAAAGGAAAAAGATATTCCAAAATATAATGCACACACTTAGAACTAGACTGGAAACCTTCAAAGAGAAAGGGAAACAGTCATTCTCATTCCCCATTTGTCCTCCATGGCAAGCTCTATTGATAGATGTCACTTAGATGAATATCAAAAGCTAAATTATTTTTATTCCAAAGCCCTCTAATGTTAACTTGAATAGTCACCTCCCTCCAATAACATTTTAAAAGTAATTATATCAGTTCATGCAATTGTGGGATGAACTGACCTTTTTTTTTTTTTTTTTTTCAAAGAGGACAGGATAAAAATAAAGCAATATAGTTTCTATGCATTCTTTGTACAGAAAAATACACAAGAGTTTGGAGAATGTAAACTGATAAGCAACATTTTTTTTTAATTTTAAAATTAAGTATCAGCACAACTCCCTGCTGCTTAACAAAAATGTTTTTGTTGACTGTTCTACTGGGTTGATGGATCTGGCTCCTCCTCTTCACTCTATCTGAACGGTAGGATCTTTACTACATGAGGAGGGACAAAAACAGGGCCATGGGTACTGAAGTAAGCCTTGTGTTCATTGGCTCTAACTTGTGTACATGTTGAGTCAAAGGAAATTAATTATATAGGAGGAACATCTCTAAATCCTTGTGCTGATATTGAATAATAATAATTCAGATTTCATATACCTAGATCAGTATTATCTTCTTAAAAGGGGTGGTTATACGTTTTTTTCCCAGTTATCTTGCTATTGTTCAAGTATCTCGATACCTTCATATGGAATTGAGATAAAGTTAATGCCAAAAACTACAGTCTAAGTGAATTGTGATAACAGGCACTATTTTTATTTCTTTTTTTCAGGTAAAGATACTGAAACTCCATGAGGTTAAAATCTGTATTTCTCCACCCTATAATGCTGAGTAGCACTTGGACAAAACTGACCTCTGTGACAGACACAGAGCAAGAGAAAAAGTGATAAAGGAGATCCAAAGAGATTTACAAATGAAATTATAAACACTTCATGTGACTGAGGATTGTACTAAGTAACGTAAAATACTTACATTGATGATTAATTTTGTAAAATTTGTGTATCTTTAAAAAACCATCATTGCTATTTTATTTTTTTAATTTATTTTAATTTATTTTTTTAATTTTTATTTATTTATGATAGTCACACAGAGAGAGAGAGAGAGAGAGAGGCAGAGACACAGGCAGAGGGAGAAGCAGGCTCCATGCACCGGGAGCCCGACGTGGGATTCGATCCCGGGTCTCCAGGACCATGCCCTGGGCCAAAGGCAGGCGCCAAACCGCTGTGCCACCCAGGGATCCCCATTGCTATTTTATAGTCAAGAATCAACTTTGGAAAAATCATATATTTTTACTATATCTGAAAATTAAATGTAACTTAAATCTTCATGAAATAAAATAAAACAACCTGGTTAATGTTTACTGCCTTACACAGTAAACCATTTGTTTAAGATTCAGGTCAATATTTTTTATTCATGAACACAATCTAATTTTTAAGCAGTATGATTAGCCTAACTGCCATTGACATTTTTCAATATTGTTCCTGCCCACTATTAACCAGGGACCATTAAGGAGACAATCCTGAGTGTATCCTCTGGATTTCTGATGTAAGCAAAAAATAATAATGCGGTTTGCATATCATCCCTGCCTCTCTTATCCCTCTGTTTTATAAAATAGTAGTTGCTGGAATTATATCCATGTATTTTAAGGAAAGTCAGGTACTAGCTGACTGTCTTCTGACAGATTGGCTTGCTGTCTTCAAAATCTTCTGAGTGGGCCTTCAATAAATACCTGAAATACCCCCAATAAACACCTGAAGTGAACTGAACTTCAACAGATAGAATAATGCCTTCTCAGCAAATGAAATAATTCTATATAAAAAAAGAAATAATTCTATAAATTATGGCACCGTATATAATGAAGTACTTCACGTGGTCTTAAAGCAACCGGTAAAAGGACTATAGAGACCCTCACATAGGTACCAAGTCAGACTTCATAATAACTTTTTAGGTTCAAGTTTCAGTTCTAGGACAGCAAGTCACGCAGAAAAAACCTGCACATCAGCAAGCCCAAAATAACCTACATGCCATCCAGAAATCTAAGGGTCACCGATTTCTAAGTTTTTATGATCAATAGATGTTATGAGAATGTTTTAATTATGTAGAATTTTCAGAATAGCTCACTTTGGAAGTTTCACACAATATAACATGCAGACCACAAACACGTGGATAAAACTTGTATCAAATACTCTTTTCAATGTTAGAGATTTGAAAATTATTATCCATGAATACAGTGATATTCACTTATGCCTGTAAGTTCACTGATTATTAACTATGGCTATCTGCAAGCTAGTTTCCACTGGAACAGAGATGGCTTCCTTTTCCCCAGTTCTTCAATTAAACAGAAGTCTGACCTTTGTAAGACAGAAAAATTAAACACGTGACAGACATTAAGGAGGTGTCTCCGATTCACTGACCCAAAAAAAAAAAAATAAAAAAAGATTTATTTACAGACATGGGCAAGTGTGGCCTACAGCCCATTTCCTTGTGATCTGGAGGGTGACATGGTCTTGGACTCATCTAAATTCCAGAGAAGGCTGGCCTCCATTTACCTTGGACTCTGCTTGAAAGAAGAGTCCATTACCTAGAAGGATCCAAATGCATAGGACCAATAATTTACTTCTGATGTGCTGAGAGGTGGGGAATTATAAAATTTGTCCCAGATGGAAGCAAATTGAGTTTTCCAGACATTTAAGCTCAGTGTTAAGCTCTATACAGGTTGACTATCTTTAGCTACCTGAACGTGTCATCCTGTCATTAAGGTTAAGCACTTTGATTTTGTTTTTCGGCTGTTCAAGTTTTAAGCTTATGTGGTCGATAAAATGACATTCAGATCCACTGCAAGGATTATCATAATTATTTAGTGTAGCATCCTTCACAGAAGTTAAATTTCATGTAAAGGTAAACTAAGTCAGAAAAATATTTGTCAGAATAAGTCATGTATTCCAATAATTATTAAATATTTGGGCAGCCCCGGTGGCTCAGCGCTTCAGCACCGCCTTCGGCCCAGGGAGTGATCCTAGAGACCTGGTATCGAGTCCCCCGTTGGGCTCCCTGCATGGAGCCTGCTTCTCCCTCTGCCTGTGACTCTGCCTCTCTCTCTCTCTCTCTCTCTGTGTGTCTCTCATGAATAAATAAATAAAATCTTTTAAAAATTAAATATTTTTCTAAGGATATATTTTTAAAAAGCTAAAATTTGGCATTTTGCAAATAATAACAAACTTGATAAGAAACATATGAAAAATATAGTATGAGTTTTTTCAGGGAACTATTTCCCTGTTTGCTTAATTATGTAAATATCTATAAAGGTTTTTGGAAATGTCAGATTAACTAGACATCTACAGACTAAAATAAATACATGTGCCCCTTAAAAAGAAAGAAAGAAGTTAGTGTGACTTTTTCTTATTCAGCAATATATCTTGAATACCAACCCACACCTGATGATCATAATCATTCATCAAGATCTCAAGACACTGACTGATCTCAGATTCTCAATTTTGCCAGATAAATTTATACAAATTAAAAAAAGGAAACAGGAGGGCATGAATTTGCATTGAATAGGTGAGAATTCTATTCAGTTAATACACCCATGGAAATTCACATGAATTTGGCATAAGTTGTCATTGGTTTTAAAACTTAAGTTTGAAGACAAAGAATAGAAAGGATGTCATATTTTAAACTAAGTGAATGACATGCTTCCTAGTTCAACACTGCTATTAATTTCCTTTCCTGAGATCCAGAAGGAGACTGCGATCTAAAGGAATGCATAAAAAAACATTCATCTCCAATGCAAATGCAATGAAGTAAGTATAAGGAAAGCTCATACTACCTACAAATAACACTGAAAGTCCAGTTAATCAAGCATCAAAGTAATTAAAGCATTTATACAGGTTTTATTGAAAATAATCAGTTTATCATATACTCAAATGTATGCATGACTTTCTCACAGAGATTTTTTCTTGGTCTTCTGTAGTTTTTTTATAGAGTATCTCCTGCCCTCTTTAGTCCAGATTTTATAACTACATTTAGGAAAGAGATCTAACTCCACAGCATTAATTTTGACTTCAGCTTCTCCTATTGCTTGGTGAAAATAGGTCATTATTAGCCATTTCTGGCAGAAACAGTTGACAGGAAACAGGACAGGAAATGATATAATGATTCCAGAATTGTATATTTCCCCTATGCCCTGCTGTTTGGGGAATGACCTTACAGTTAACCAGGAAATTGGGAGGTGGTGGTACTGAACCTCAAACACTCATACTATTGAACTCCTTTTTTGTCCCTTGTTCTTCTCCACTTAAAGAAATAGATTAAAATTCTAGGACCCACAGAGGTAAAGATAAATTTAACAAAATATCTGTCTCATAAATTATATATATTTTTAGATTTTTGAGCAGACTATTCAAAGCACACATTAATATCCAGTTAGCTAACACAAGCAGAGCCTACGAACCACCTAAATATTAAAATAGCAGACTTCTAAATGCTTCAGCATTTATGGATTTTAACTATTTACTCATGAAAATGCAACTTTGCTGCTATTTATTATTAAATACATGTTTTTTTAAATTTACAGTTAAATCACTGTTTTAAAACTGCTTTTTTATATGTGTGTTTTTATATGCCACATAATGATAAATTACATTAATATGTGGTCCATTCCTCATTTTTTTTCCTCTAAGATAGACGATATCTCCAGGATGAAATATACCCAATAAAAATGACATGTTTTAAGCTCATACAAACACATAGGCACAAAGATACATAGCACAAAATGTAAACCCCTCCATTTAAAATTGTATGTAAATATAGTGTCAATAAATTCCATTTACGCTTTTTGTGTTGTTTAAAGTTTCTTTATATCGTCAAACACAGATATTCAATTTACGACGTCACCTAAGACAATTAATTGCTCCATAAACAAAAAGTGCAAAATCCATTACACAGGTCTGATGCTCACAATGTGATCCAAACCTTTTTTGTTACTCCAGTGTGGTATCAAGCCCGTTAATATTTTAAAACACTTAACTATTTTATTTACATTCCTTTAGTCATTAACTTCAACCTGTTTTAGATTTATGTCACTGGAGGATCGAGAATAACAAAGCTGTACAAATTTAACAATTAGGCTTACTATGTAATTGCTTAGAATAAACACACTGATTAGTCAAATCACTATTAAATTTTAATCAATGTGAGTGGGTGTTTCTATTTTTGATTGGGGATTCCACATGGATTTTCTAAGCAACTCCTTTTGTACATGAAGCTCATATGTTTTTTTCTCTTCATATTATGTCTAATGGATTGTATCTCAATCTTACATAATGCACTGTTAGTGAAGAGTCAGATATTTTTCTTTAATATGAGCTTCCATTTTGTGATTTTTAAGGACACATTTTCTAAATTTATTTTCTCGATGTCTAAACAAAGGTATGTATAGATATTAAATTGTGAGTGTTATAATGATATTTTCAAAATATAGAATTTCATTTTATGCAAATATTTTGTGTTACTTTAGGTTAAAAAAATGACTTTTTTTAAAAGGAGCAATGTTAATAATTCAGAAAATAAGCATTTATTTTTGAAAAAAGAAAGTATGCTGTGATTTCACCCACACAAAATATATCAAAAGATAAGAGATAGTATCTAACAGCTCTTAAAATTTAAAAATAAATGATTTTTTTCCCCAGAAATTTTAACTTCGTTAAATAGGTGTATGGCTGTAGTTTGTTTTTTGCAGGAGGGGCAAATGTACTGACAGTCTTCCTCTCAGAAATAACCAATTAACATAAAATAGTATTATCTGTGTTTGATATTCTGCAGACATCATTTTCGTGGATTTCTTTAACAAATGTTTATGAACTCTTCAGGTGTTTTGAGATGCATATCTCATTTCCTATATATTAGCTTATGCCATCATCATGAGAACATTATCCCCGTGGTGAGAGGTTCAGAACTACCAATCGCTTTTAGCATTCTCTGCTAATTCAAGATAGCCTACCAGGGGACGGGTAGAGTGGCTTTTGGAGTAACAGGCTCTATTATAAATACAATCAAGTCTGTAAAACAAGATTTTTTTTTTCAGAAATGTATTTGGATAAAAACTGAAATAAAAGAATAAATATACAAACACTGCATTTGTGAAAATGAATAAAAAGTTTTCTCGCAATCACAGGAATCAGATTTTCTAAATGCAATCTTTGTATTTTCTTTGCTTTTTATAACACAGCCAGTTTTGAATACAGTATTACTTTGAAACTTACCAGAATAAAGTAATGAAATGACATTCTCCTCCTTTGTTGTTCAATGCACAGTTCATGTTCCACAATTTCCATTTAGTCTTGTTTTTCTTAATTAAATAATTATTCTGCTTTTTGAAAAGTTACAACTGTAATATGCAACTGTGTAAATCTTTAGATAACTAAATGTAGTTCCACTGTAATTTACCATTTCTAAGAAATACTTGCATGGGAACAATAGAAATTTCTCTCTGTCTCTCTCTCTTTAATATAATGATGACAAAGTTGTAAAATTCTATTAGTTATCAAAGTTAAAGACAAGTTTAAATGTGCCATTTGCTTTTTGTTTGGATCATTAAATAGTTAATCCTAACAAGCATGGGGGGAGGAAAAGAAATTAACTAAAGTAAGGCCCTTGTGATACAATGACACTTGCTCTATGCTCTTACAGAGAAAAAACATGATGATAAAACAGCACAAAGTGGAGTGTTATGAATTTTATTAATGACTAGGAGACAGTGTGCAAAACATCAAAGGTCTGTGGAAAAGATTAATGACCCCGTGTGAGACTGTTTAATTACCTCCAGCTAATTAGATTCTTGACCAAATTTTTAATATCTGCATTCCTTCTACAGCCTAATTGAGATTCCACATTATTTATCAATCTTTCAAAAAGCCCTTAGTGGGCTGCTTTTTTAGTTTTTCCCTTTGCACTTTGACTCCATTTATGGTCAATTATTAAATAAATAGCAAAGTAACTATTCCCCACAAATTGTATATGCAGAACACTTTATGCCTGTTTATTTTGACTAGGAGACTATCATTGGCATCTTTTATACATAATGAAGCACTCCAACTAATAAACTGACTAACTCCACTGTAAACAACGTGGATAATATTTTTGTTATCTGCACTGTCTGTGCTCAGAACTCCTCATGTGGTTTCTGTAAATTAGCCTTTGCAATAGTCAGTTAATCCTTATTTCAGTTTACCTTGGTCGGGGCCCAGAGACTCATGGAATGTCATCATACAAACTAGAAAGAACAAGTCAATCAATTCTTCTTTTCCTTTTTTTTTTTTTTTTTTTTTTTGTAAATTTAGATTGCCATTCAGTGTTCAGAATGTCCTAATTGCACAACAATTTGCATTAACAAATATCAAGCATTTCTTTGTGAAATCCTGGAAACCCAAATGCAGTTGTCAGATATACATACAATACACTATCCATTGTGTTTACTGTATATTTATATTATATATCTTTTCTGAAGAAGAAAAAAATTGATATAGCACCATAGTGGAATAAAAAGGTACTGTTACAGAAAACTCAAAGATCATCTAGGAAACACTAACAACATGGAATGACATGGGTTGTCCTTGACACATATTGAGCAAACAAGAAGTCCAAACTCCTCAGCGACCAGCTGAGTTATCTTTGTCCAGACAACTCCCATTTCTGAATGATGCATAAAATCCTAGCTTTTAAATCCAAATATTTTAAATAGGATAAATCCATTAGTATGATAGGTCAAATATTACTCTATCATTTATGTACTTACATAACTAATAAAAGGAAAATAAAAACTATTGTAATGCAAACACACTGATAAAGCTGATCCTTGTCAAATTGTGAATCTAACAATATGATGCTATTGAGGGATTCCATGTGCATTTCATCTCTGATTATAAAACCTGAAAACATATACTGGGCTTTACAATGTACGGAAATCTACTATTAACAATCATCATGTTCTGTATGTTTCTTAGTATTGGTCCTATGTTCCAGAGAAAAAGAGGTAACAGCTAAACAATCATTGATTCATCCCACATTTATGAAGAGGATAGGGTAACTCATTAATTATTTCACAGGAGTTGTACCACCTCCACTGAACATCTAAGTATGACCAGAGAGTCATTCACCACTTCTTTTCCTTATCCTCTGTACTTGGTACAGTCCACTGTGCTCAATATTCCATTTATTCATATTTATTCATATTGTTGATCATCTTTAAAATAAGAAAAAAAAGAGGGTGCTTGGATGGCTCAGTCAGTTAGGCATCTGAGTCTTGATTCTGGCTTAGGTCATGATCTCAGGGTCCTTGAGCTCAAGCCCCGTGCCTTGGCTCCATGCTGGTCTTGGAGCCTGATTAAGATTCTCTTTCTCCCTCTGCTCCTTCCCACCCTGCATGTGTTCTTTCTCTCTCTCATTTATTTTATCTTTAAAATAAATGAAATATCTGGAATAAATAGATGCAATGAGGGAAAAAAATGACAAGATAATTTCTAAGGTCACTCCCAGTTCTGAAATCCAATGATTCCAAAAGATTCTCACATCTCTACAACTCAGATACTTCTTTCAAGTGTCTTAATAGGTTTCACACCAATGGCTAGAGTGAGAAACCCTCCAATAACTTCACATTAGGCCTGTCTTATACTCATGACAAAAATTCACATTTAGGTTAAATCAAAATAAAAAACAATGAAAGAAGAACCAGTTCTTTATGAAATTTTATGGAGGTGAAAACAAAAATAAGGAGCCTGTTGCACTCCTCTAAGGAGATAGAGCCCAATAACAGTGATGAATTTAGGAGAAGTCCAAGAAGGATGGGCTACATGACCTAAATAGCATGAAATGGAGAGAATCTCCCTACAGTACCTGAAGAGCTGTAAGATTTGAGACCAGATGTACACCAATGAGTGAACAGGCAGCAGGCCAAAAACATTTACACCAGTTAAATCTCTGAATCCCAATATACCCTCACCCCGAAATCACAGATAGCTGGATTTCCACATAAGACCTCATTTTCTGGCATAAGACAAATGAGAAAAGAGTAGAAGGTTCTTTCATCCATTAATGTAAAATGGCTATGGCATACGCAAAATAGTGGCCATATCAGTCTTCTCCATTATAAAACTGTAATTTCTAGATTCTTTCTCAAGGAGATTGGTCACATAGATTCAAAATACAGAAAGAAAAGCAAAGATAAAGTATAGGATGCATAGAAGTAAAACTTGATTTCTTCTTTATAACTGTGACAAAAACTGATCACAGCAGTCTCTGGGATTCAGGCATGGCAGAGGAAAGAGATGTAATTGCACCATGCCTCAAGCAACTCCCTTATTTTTAACATACTGAACAGATGATCTAGTCAGGGCCCTCTGGAAAGTTATAGAACAATGGAGAAATCTCCGAAAAGTCCCTATGTTCTTAGTTCTGGCATTAGCTAATAATATTCACTCACTCTTAGTCTACACATTCACTTATTTACTAACTGTTGTAAACAAACATTTTGTGAGTGCCAACTATGTATTTGATGATGAATCAACCATGGCTCCTATGTCCCATGAGTTTGCAATCTAGTGTGCCCTTATATTATCTGTACATTTAAACAGATCTGCAATGAGTCTACTGACTATACCCAAAAGAAATGCAGAGATATTCAATAAAAGTGATAGCTCCATTTATTTCTTTTCCCAGAAATCCCAGGAATTCTTTTTTTTTTTTTTTTTTTTTTTTTTTTTAGTCCCAGGAATTCTTATTCATGTTTTTGGTATTGAACTTACATTCAATTCCACTTACCATTGAGATTCCTATATTTTTATTTATTTTTATTTTTAAAAATATTTTGTTTATTTATGAGAGAGAGAGAAAGAGAGAGATGGAAAGAACACAAATAGGGGGAGAGCCAGAGGGAGAGAGACCAGCAGACACCCCATTAAGCCAGGAGCCTGGCACTGGGCTCGATCCCAAGACCCTGAAATCATGACCTGAGTTGAAGGCAGACACTTAATTGATGGAGCCACCCAGGTACCCCTAGATTCTTCTTTTAAAAATCAAAGCCAAAGCACTTGGCCAGCAACAAAATTCAGATAATTTTGACATGACAACAAAGATAAAATTTCCCTTCCTCAACCCTACTTTCCTTGTGGCAGAGAACCTGTGGAAGACTTCATCACTAAATCAGATACTCAAAGCCAACTTCCAGATCATTATCAGACTCCCTTTCACAGCATCTTCCTAGGTGTTCCCTTCAGAGTGTCACTTCCCAAGAGTTAGGCCACTTTAAGCTACATTTTCACATATCGTTAGTTGTAAGTCTGCCATTTGTGCTTATTTATTGTGCAGTAATTATTTAAGCACTCTAAATTTCACCATATAATTGTTATAATTATAAATTCTTATAATTATGTTCTCAAAACCTGAAGGACTAATCTGGGAATAATTTCTCACCATTAGCTTTCTAGTGGCCATGCTTTTGCTCCATACTAAACCACTCAGTAGTTTATTGGGTATACCAATAGATTTTGATAAGAATTATACCGAAATTCTTAGCAAGAAGATTTATTTCCCACCATCTAGTGCAAATTACAAAAGGTAAAATTATCGATAAAATTATCTAAGTAGGAAATTTCAGGGAAACAAGCACTTTTATACACTGTTGCTATAAATATTGTATTGAGTAATTGCTTAATATATAATAAGAACTTGAAAATTTCCATGCTCTTTGGCCCAATATTTCCCATTGATAAAATTCAAGCAAAGAAGAAGAAGAAGAGAGAGGAAAAGAAGAGTAAGAGATAAAGAAGAAAGAGGAGGAGGAGAAATGGGAAGAAGAAGGGGAAGGAAGAGGAAGAAGAGCTTTAACTGATATTAAAATTGTGGGCAGCCTGGGTGGCTCAGCAGGTTAGTGCCACCTTTGGTCCAGGGTGTGATCCTGGGGTCCCAGGATTGAGTCCCATGCCAGGCTACCTGCATGGAGCCTGTTTCTTCCTCTGCCTGTGTCTCTGCCTCTCTCTCTCTCTCTCTGTCTCTGTGTCTCTCAAAAATAAATAAGTAAAAATCTTTTTAAAAACTCATAAAAATATTTATTTCCATGTCTTTAAATGTTTATTTCTAAATAGTGCAATGGAGTGCTATGAAGTTAAAAGAAAATACCATGAAAATATTACATAATAAGAAATTACTCCAGGTATCATGAGAAGTAAAAAGAAAAGCATACAAGCTTACCAGTAAACATGAATCTATATGTTAAAAATACAAATAGAATAAGGGCTCCTGGCTGGCTCAGTCAGTAGAGCATGTGACTCTTGACCTCAGGGTTGTGAATTAGAACCTCACATTGGGTGTAGAGGTTACATAAAAATAAAATATTAAAAAAGTACAAATAGAATATACTCACCTACAAGTCTATATATTTTGTTTATTTTGAGAGGGAGAAAAAGTTTCAAAGTGCATATATAAAATAGATCTACTTCTTTAAAAATACTTAAATACAATTTATCAAATACTTAAATACGACTTATATTTCAACTTGTTACATATTTTTAATCCATAGGAAAAACTGATAAAACTACATAAGCTATTTATTAGTTCTGGATATAAAATGTAGAGAAATACTTTTTTTCAGCTAAGTTTGTAATGTTTGAACTCTAATAAATATTGGTTCATATCTGTAAAAACAAATATTTATGGATAAAAAATTAAGCTGGGGAAGACAGAACAATAAAATGTTACGGAGGATTTTTTGTGCGTCTAACATAACATAATCACAAAAACATAATTTTAATTAGGATGAAATTATCCAAATAAACATGGCAAATGGATTTATGGATTAAAATCTAACTTCTGATAAAATGCAAAAGAAATTAATGGATTACATATTCATTAATGGCTGCTAATATAAAAATAAAGATTGTTTTTCCTGAGACTGTGATATATGATTTTTAAAGATGCCATACCATATAAGCATCGCACTACTAAAATGCTAGTCAATCAAATCTGGAAAGATGTGCTTATGGATACATAGAGCAGTCAGACAACTTTAGATCTTTCTCAAGACTTGCTGGGAGTGAAAGAACACGGAATGTAAATTACTCCTAAAATATGAAGTGTTCTATTAATTTTAAATTGCTCTCGACCATGTCTGTTCAAGTTATCAATTTTTCCTATATTTTCCCTTAAAAATATATAAAGCACTGACATGCACCTTTGCAACAAAGCAGATACTGAGTTTAGATCGCTACTCTTGTTGTTGACATTACTATTTAAAGGACTCGAAAGGAAGATAACATGTGTGCATGAGAGTGTGTAATATGCCAGGTTTTCACTGGTCGTTACATCCCATAGAACAAATCTTTAATTCTATAAATAGAATGAGGACAAAACCGTAATCAATAAACTTGATAAAATGCATGTCAGTTATTTTATACTATTTACTCCCCAGTTTGGATAATTGCTGCTACCTGTAGCCTAAACCATTAACCTCTCAACCTTAGCAAATTGAGATTTCCTAGCAAAAAACCACACTACGAAAAGGAAGCCACAATTTCAACAGGAGAGAGAGAGAAAGAGAGAGAGAGAGAGAGCAGTTTGTTAATCAAGAGTCTGCACCACACTGCATTTGAGAGTTCATGAAAAAATTGTGTTAGCGTTTTGTATTTTCTTTCAAAAACAGCTTCTTATAAGCTCCTAAATGGGCTCTCCTTATCCCCAGCCATGAAAAACAGCAGCATTTCCAACTTTTCACCTTTCAACCAATGTGTCCCTGAAGTATTCACAGTACTAATGAAAGAGATTCTTGACAATGTCACTATGGACCACCCCAGAAGTGGAGTCCTGCCAATGTAAACCATTATTACAGTACTGACCGCTCATCTCTTGCTGTGAGGTCATTCAGAAACTTCCCCTGCTTCCCTATTGCTCACACTGTCTCTGAAGAGTGACATCCTCCCTTGAACCACAGACATTGAGGCGAGCCCCCTGCTACTGATTCCCATCCAGATCACTATGGACAACATCCACACTTTGATGCTACTGAATGGACTTTCTTTCTTTCGGGGGAGAATCAAAGACCATTCAAAGAAAAACAACTTGGTAATGACAAAGAAATGCCCACAAACTGATGCAGTCTTTGCTTTGAAATTTTTCTCACATCCCGAGCTTGTAACAAGCAATGAAGTTTCTCGAGCATAATTATTTAATAATAAAAGCACCAAATAATATAAGAGCTATGTTTTTGCCAGAATCACATTTAACTTCTGGGAATGAAAATACAAATTTGGATACAAATTTAGTCTACAGTGATGGACATAGGAGGATTTAAATAATATGGATTATAGGAATGAGGACTATTAGTCTCTATTAAATAACTGTGACCTGTCACACACAATTTGTGTGCAGCGCGCAGGAAGTTTAGGTTGCTATATTTTGAGAAATCGCAATGCCAAGATAGGGAACGTGGATAAGCATTCGATATCTCTAAGAAACAATTCACCTTATTATTTTTCCCTAAAACAACTACCAAATATCAGAAATGTTCATATAAATGTCGAGACCATGCTAGTTGCCCTCATGGAGTCAGAGAACAATGTACCCTCAGTCTTTAATAAAAGTGCCTTCCCTCTCTGCCAGATTGGAGAACTTAGTCCCTTGTATTCCCATCTTACATCTTTGCTTTTTAGTTTCCTGTCCTTATTAATAGATAGTACAATGACAAGTATGAAGTGCTGTCCATTTCACTCATCTGCTAAGGGATCAATTCAGTTTAGGTTCAGCAGTTCCTTCTACACCATCTAAAGAGGATAGCCATTATGGCCTTGGATGGACTGATTCACTAAAGGGTACATCATCAGAAGAATAAAAATATTTTGTCCTTGATCTCATGGAAATAATGCATAGAAAAAAAATGCAAAGTCTAAAGAGATAAATAAAATGAAATGGGAAGAGTATTGATACAAATCATGAATAATTATTTCTGTCTGTAATTGGAGAAGAATTCATAAGGAAACTTAAAAGTTAGGGTAATAAAAAGGGTTTTAAGAGATAAGTAGGAGTTTTATTTCTTTTCTTTTTTTCAGTAGGAGTCTTCAATGGAAGAAGTGGAGGGTGAGTATTTCAGTTTGGAAGGATGGACAACAGTGAATGCTAATGTACAAAAAATATGAAGGGGAAAAAGCCCAGCAGGCCTTGGATGCAGTGATGTGCAGGTAAATTTTTAACAATCAGCTCTTTGGAAACAAACAAACAAACAATCATGGTATCAGTGAGTACAGATTTGGGAAAAGAGACCATTTGTTGTTGTGAGCCAGTACAGCGGTGGAGTTGGGCAAGATGGTAGATGCCCAATCTCCTTTATGCGAGATATAAACATAAATGAACATCTGTGGAAATACTTAATTTCACCAAGTAGTACTTCTAAATTTTTAGATTTTTTTTTCTTTTCTTTACTTTTTTTTTTTTTTTTTGGCTGGGGAAGTTCCCCTTAAGCATGAAAATGTGTTTTGTCACTTTTCCTTTTACAGCTTTCCTAGTGTTTAAAAAAATATTTCTACTTCACTCTGGACTGAAGAAAAGAAAATCAACCTTGTTAAAAATATTGTGTTAAGTAAGAGTTACCAAGACCCTCACCTGAGGTCAAAAACATTACACTCCATGACTACAAGACAGAAGTTTCTGACAACTGTCCCAAGGCCAAGGCCTTATTTCTAGACTCAAGACTATGGTTTGAATCGTAAAGGTGTCCTGAATATGTAATTCCCTGATAAGAAGACTTCCAACGTATGGGTAGAAAGATCATAAATAAATAGATTATTTTTTTAAATTTAAGCTCCAAAACATTGGTTAGCTTTTTTATGTTCGAAAGAAGCAAAAGCAACAGCAAGAAGTCTGCCATTATTTCACTAATAGAAATAAAAAGCCAATGAAAAATGATGACTTATTTAAGTAAATTGCTCATCTCATTAATGCAGGAGCCCCAAGCAAAATCTTTATGGTGTCTAGCAGGTCATAGAAATGAATACAATAGTGCCAACTGAAATATAGCAGAAATAAAATAGTGTATCTGGGCTGTGGTGACCTGGAGAAGGAGTGCTACCACTTA
Organism: Canis lupus baileyi; assembly: GCF_048164855.1. Lineage (NCBI taxonomy): Eukaryota > Metazoa > Chordata > Mammalia > Carnivora > Canidae > Canis > Canis lupus. The sequence goes on from NC_132857.1 coordinate 53,365,980, forward strand.
CACAGTGTTGCCCTGGAATATAGGTCCCTTTAAGAAAAACTGGGATTTCATTTAAAATTTTCTGATTCCTAAAGGTTGGCAAATATTTCGTATTTTAAACGCGGTGTGTGGGCCAAACAAAACATGTCAATGGGCAGGATTTTGCCTGTTAGCCACCAGCTCGAGACCTTTGCTTTCATTCATTCTAAACAGTGCAATGTGGTTTGTATTATGTGGTATTGGCAGGCAGGTAGTATGTGGGGCTAACGTGCCTGGATTTATTTTACTTATTAATTACTTTATATCCTGCCTTGTTCCCAGATGTATTTGAGATAGCTATTAAAAAATCATACAATAATATGATAGAGTAATTGAGGTGAAGGGGGAAAGGACTAAAATATAAGAAGAGTCCTAGGGAGAGGTAATATAAAGAAACAAAGGACATAAAGCACAAAATTATTTAAGATGAATTAACAATACTTCATTGAGCTTCATGGCAGCCAAAGCAAAGAATAGGAAAAAAAAAACTAAGAAAAAAGTAAACCAAATTTATTTACATCATGTGTGACGTACAATATGGTAGACAATCAAGAGAAATGTAGCTTTACAAAGTACTGAGGTCAGAGAAAAATTTCTGCCCGGGGTCTTTATGTTTTCTAGCAATGGAAGAACTTTTCTCCTCACACAAATCATTTGGTTGCCTCATCTTCTGTAATTGATGGCAGTGAAATCACAGTCAATGCATAAAGCACATTATTAACACACTATTTTTAGGGGCCTTTGTCAAAGAATACTACCCCTTCCTTCCTGACCATATAGATAAACAAAGAGAGGAAACTATCCCGGCCCCCACAAAAGGATTCAGCCATCCTTAGTTTAGTAAACACAGTGGCCAACTTTAGTTAAAGTCAAGATAGTTCTCAAAATTAAATTCCAGTTAACGTTTATTGAACACCCACAATATGTCAAATATAGTGCTATGTGCTTGGTAATTTACAAAGATAAATAGAAAAGGAAAAAAAAAGTTACCTACTCTTAATAAACTTCCCTTCATGAAAAGGAAACAAACAGGTTTTAAAACAATTATAAGATGGTGTGCTAACTCACATCAAAAATATGTATACAAAGGCCAGATGTAACAGAAAGGAGCATGATGGTTTCTCACTTGGAGGTACGAGGAAAGGCTTCCAAGATTCTTTTGGATCATCAGAAGTTTCCAAGTGTCTTTGAGAAGGGTAAGTGGCCTTCTCTAGACATACAAAAATATTTTATCTCTAACCCAGAAAGACCTTTCCACCAAATAGTTTATCTCTAACCCAGTTAGCTCAGTGTTTACACCATTGGTAGTACCTCATTCTCAATTATAGTCACGTCACTGCATTTAACAATACATTCTGGTCCCTCCTCTGCATTACTCCGATTGCCTCCACGTGACTCATCCCTACCACCCTACATTTAAGAATTTTATTCTTTCCTACAAAAACACTAATTCAAAAAGATTTATGTACAGTGTTATTTATGACAGCCAAACTATGAAAGCAGCCTAAGTGCCCATTCATAGATGAATGGATAAAGAAGTTATATATGATGAAATAATATTCAGACATGAAAAAGATGAAATCTCGCCATTTGCAATTACATGGGTAGATCCAGAGAACATAATGCTAAGCAAAATAAGTGAGTCAGAGAAAGACAAATACCATATGATCTCACTCATATGTGAATTTTCTTTCTTTTTTTTAAAGATTTTATTTATTTATTCTTGAGAGACACACACAGAGAGAGAGAGAGAGAGGCAGAGACACAGGCAGAGGGAGAAGCAGGTTCTATGCAGGAACTCCATCCTGGGTCTCCAAGATCAGGCCCTGGGCTGAAGGTGGCGCTAAGCCACTGAGCCACCTGAGCTTCCCCATACATGACATTTAATTTAATGAATGAACAAAGAAAAAAAAAAAAGAGAGACAAACCAAAAAACAGACTATTAAGCATAAAGAAAAAACAGATGGTTACCAGAGGGGAGGTGAGTGGAGGATATGTGAAATACGTAAAGAGGATTAACAGTACATTTATCATGATGAGCACTCAGTAATGTATAGAATCGCTATATTGTACACCTGAAACTAACATAACATTGTACAATAACTATATTAGAATTATTTTTTTAAAATAACTCTATTCATTTTGACTAGTTATCATCCTTTTTGGCATACATACTATACTGTTCCAAGAAAATTAGTATTTTCTATGTTGGCTTCCATGTCCTTTCCCTTATAAATTCAAGTTTCACAGCATGTATAGCAACGATACTCTAATACCTTGGAAATTCAGACCATTTGTGACTATCAATTCACTAGTGGTCAGATTTTTGGGTCAGAGTTCCTATTTTGATCAGATTCATTGACTTTCTTCTGTTCTCTTCTGATATTTTTAGTCTTGGGTATTTCTTCCCCCTTACTGATCATGCCATCTCTTCCTTATGGCTAAAAATCTCTATCTCATACTCTTTTTAAAAGCCCATAATATCAAGGGTGCCTGGGTGGCTCAGTCACTTACGGGACCGACTCATGATTTCAGCTGAGATCTTGATTTCGGAGTTGTGAGATCAAGCCCTGCAGGGTCTCCCTGCTTAAGATTCTCCCTTTTGCTCTCTCCCTCTGCTCCTCCCTCCACTCCCACCCTTGTTCCCATAGGTGCTCATTCTCTCTCTCTCTCAAAAAAAAAAAGCCCATAGCATCATGAAAATCCAATTTACTTCTTTGCAAATCCTTCCACTTGCCCAGTGCGATGGATGGATCTTACTCCTCTTGGGGAAACATTACAATCAGCTTCTCATGAGACTTAGAGTTTAACCAAACAACTATTGATTTTCCAAAATAGTATTCTATGTATTGCTTTAATGCACCTGGTCTTGCTATACTTACCTCTGTAGTATAAATTCTGCTTAAGGAAGAAAATGCTCTTAGACAAGAAAAAAAGAAATTTCATGCATAGCACTCAATTGCCTTTTAACCCAACATCCTAAGAGGAGGAAAACAGATAAAACAGAAGAGTATTAGAGATACTTCTGTGATTAATTACATATTAATGTAATTAAGATTCTCTGAATATACATATTGAAATCCATAGAGACAAACACTCAGAAGAGCAAACAAATAGGAGACCAGTTAGACAAACTCCAAGTGTCAGGAAAATAATATAAATGTAGAAAAGAAAAGAAAAAACACGATCCTGAAGGCACAGGTTGACTTCTATAAGCTCCGTTTTGAAGAACCAGTTGCACTCATTACTTTTGATCTCTGCTCTCTATAAGGGGCGGGCGATCTCACAGGTGTTTTTAGAGGCCAAGAGGAAGAACCTCTGAGGAACTGGTATATTTCAATTTTTGTCAGGGTCGAGGGTCCAAACTTAACAGCAGTTGTCTTCTCTCAAACCCAAAACTTACAGAGAAGCACCATGCTCTAACGAATAATATATATTTAAGTTACCAAGTCTTCATCTACCGATTTGGATTTGTGTTCCTTATATATTCTCTCCAGCCATCCATCAGAGCAGTATATACCTTTTCCATAAATTAATTAATTAGTTAATTAAAATAAATTAAAATTTTTAATTAGTTAATTAAAATAAATTAAAATTTCCAAAGAGGAAGAAGGTTTCTGAAGAGGAGGAAGCTTATAAGAAGCATCAGGAAAGGCAATGGGTAGTTTCTTCTTCCTCAAAGGAAGTGTCATAGGTGTCCTGGCTCTCTATTTTCTTCTTGGGGTCCCTGGCCCCGACTACCTAAGCGTTCAATTAACTTCTAACAGAAGGGAACAGGAGAGGGAGATTCAAGATGTTAGGAGCTGCAGGAGAATGCAAGACCCTTAAAGTAGAGAGGAAGAAAATGCCTCAACAAATGTTGGATAATAAAACAATGCAGAATGATAAGGAATTCAAGCAACAGTAAAAGAGACCAGAACCCTTGCAGAATTACTGCACTCTCAATCCCATTACAAAATCATGAATTTCTGTCAAGGTCAGTGTCAGCCATTTCCAATAAAGCAAGAATCCAAGAAGGAGCTACATTCCTCGAGATGACAAACACTCCCCAAGGTTATTAATAAATCAGCTTCAGGTCCTAGATTTGCACCCTTTTGCTGTGAAAGAAGACAGGCCAGCACTGTTGTTTCAACAACTTCAAAAAGGGGTTGAGGTGTAGAAAAATTTGCTTAGTCAGAGTTAGGAGAGACATGCAGGAGGGTTTTATTGATCTGGGACTTTGCATTTATTTTTTTTTAATTGGTTAAAAATAAACCCCTTAATTTAGTTCTCTAAGAACATCTTGGGTCTTAATAACAGAGTTGGCGAAGCGGCAGTGAGAGAAACAAAAAGAAATACACTTAGTTTTCCTTTTAACATACAATTATTGTCCTATTAAATGTAAATTTAATCCCTATTTGAGACATGTAATTTAAATTGTGACCAAAAATATTAGAGGCATGCTACTTCTAATTACATCAGGTGGCCTTATTTTAATGAAGGGAGAATTTGGAGGCGGTACCAATTGCAGTAACAAGCTGATGACTTGTTTTTCACAGTCAACATATCATTAGCATTTGGACCCCAGAAAGAGAGTAATTATTTTTTTTTCAAATAAACTTTTAAAATTAAAGACTAGGTATACATAACATAGTCCACCCCTGAATTTCTTTTTATCTTTCCTTTTTAAGTGCTATTTAAAATAGACATAGACTAAACAAATTAAAATGTGCAAAAACACACCTGGTCCTTATCTGACCAACAGCTAAACCTTGGTATAAGAACTACATAAACTTATCAGCTAGAGCTTCCTGTGCTGAGTTAGCATTGTCTTCTGCGTTTATTTTGTAAGCGTTGGGATATGCATGGTAACCACTTAAACATCTGAGGCTTTGTTCAACTCTATGGAATAAAATATAAATTGTTTACTGAATCAGGGTACGGAAAAGAGAGCTAAATTCTCTTACTTTTAATATTTCTCTTTGATATCTGCCCTCCTGGACAGAAATTTCAAGCAACAGTTCCCAGCAAACATATGGGGAAGCCCACTGGAAACATGGGAAGGTGAATTAATAATGGCAGATGCCGGCACGTCTGGATGTTGTTTATGCCGAAGAGTTCTGCATTCTTTATGTTTTGAAATTATTCTGTTGTAACAATTTTCAGATTCGTTTAGTTTGGCAATGTATTCTCCTCTCCAAAGGTGTCTGCATTTATTTGACTACAGAAAATATTTACTTTAGCAAAGGGCAGCTTAACCTTTGTTTAAATTTGAGGTGAGTTAAAGGTCACTGTAATTATTTGCTGTATTATTTGTGTCAGATTTGAATTACTATGAATACAGCACACGCATTGCCCTTTATTATAAAATAAGCAAAAAGAGACTCAACTTCTGCATACGGCCAGCATATTTTATGGAACCAATCAGTGTCGCAGAACATTTTCAAGGTTCTCTCTTGGACTGTGATTGAGTGAAAGTGCTTGAGGTTAAGGTCCTTTCCCAGAGGGAGGGAGAGAGGCGATTTAACATGGCAGCTCACTCTCCCCACCTCCACCCCCAGCTATGTTTTTGATGGCTGGCAGCCAGCATGTGGACAGAGTGGGGTTCAAGGCTGTTAGTGAAACACTACAAACAGTCACACTGGAAAAAATATGGAGACAGGGGACCGGAAGGGTGGGATTGCTGAGCAGAGACTGATCTCAGAACAGATACACTGGGATCCTGGGCTTTCAGTGAGGGAAAAATCCAAGTTAAAACACGAATATTGGGAAACAAAGTCAGGAGATGGTGAGGAGAACGGGATGGGAAGGTTTTGAACTCAAATAGGTTAGGGCATAAAAGCGGGTGAGCCTTCGTCATGGGTCTCTACGTTTCAATGATGGAGAGAAAATGATGTAATATGACATGGTGACCTCACCTTTAAGCACCCTCCCCCTCAAACACTCATGCACACAACTAGTCAAAGATATTTATGCATGGTTCTGGTGACAAAGAAACATCAAGGTTCAATTAGCAACTGAGCGACACTAAAGATGTGGGATTTGTTTACTTGAAAGACTGTATAATAGGAGAGAAATAGCACATTCAGTACAGTGAAAACAATGAGATTCGTACTTCCAAATCCACCAGATGTTGTGAGTGAAGAGTACACTCGTTTTCCTCCTACAGAGTTAATATTACCTTTCTTCTGTGTTATAAGGATTAAGAAAACCAATAGATTTATAGTACAGAGAAACCGGCGGACGACAAGCATAAAATGAAAATTAACTACTTACTGTCACTATCACTATCAGTATTATTAGTACCCAAATAGTTAAGATTAAAAGCGCACCTACAGCAAGTGTAGACTTTTGGCCCAAGCTAAAGTGAGGGTTAAACTGAAGTCAACTGCAAGCCTGGACAGCAGGAGACGTCAGTATGAATAAGAAGAATAATAATGTCATAAAATTATTATTCAGAATATGGGAAGAGCATACCTACACAATATAGTGACCAAGGTGGGAATAATATGGTCAGAGCAGCAATCAAAAATCCCAAACACCGTTCCAGAAAAGCATCTGTAAATGTTGATGATAATGATCATTATTATATTCCAACAAATCCAAGTCAAGATTTTACTTCAGTTCCAGGATGGATACTCTGTGCTCAGTTAGGGCAAAACTCTCTTCCTTTCAGAAGCTTCTTTGCCATTCACTATCACAATAAATAAATTATTTAAAGCTAAATGAGCTGTCATTAGTAATTCATATGGTATTTAAGTAAACTTCTCTGAGTTGTTTTTTTTTTTTTACATACTATAGTATCCACCATTCTAGCATATACAATTCAAGGATTTTAAGTTAATGTACAGAGCTGTGCAACCATTCCCTCAATCCAAACATTTTAATGGCGTTATGGAGATAACAGTACACCTACTGCATAATTCACTAACTTAGTTTTTACAGTCCAGTAGTTTTTGATATATTCATAGAAAAGCTGTGCAGGTATCACCAAAATCTAATTTTAGAATACTTTCATCATCTCAAAAAGAAACCAAGTACCTGTTAGCAGTTATTCCCCGTATCTCTCCAACTCCCATTCCCCTACTCCAGGCAACTATTAAAAAACATCGCATCACCATATATTTGACAATTATGGACATTTCAAATATAGTGAAGCATAAAATATGTGGTCTTTTGTGACTGGCTTCTTTCATCTAGTATGTTTTTGTTTTGTTTTGTTTTGTTTTAAGTTTTATTCATTTATTTATTTGAGAGAGAGAGAAACAGAGATAGACATAGCGAGAGAGAACAGGAACAGGAAAGAGAGGGAGAAGCAGACTCCCTACTGAGCAGAGAGCCCTGCATGGGCTTGATCCTAGGACCCTGGGATCATGACCTGAGCCAAAGGCTGACCCTTAACCGACTGAGCCACCCAGGCATCACTGGAATTTATGTATTTTGGATATTAGTCACTTCAGAGATATTACTTGCAAATATTTTCTCTCATTCTTCGGTTGTCTGTCCTTTCACTTTCTGAAAGTGTTCTTTGCTATACAGAATATTTTTTTTAAGTTTGAAAAAACACAACTGAACTATTTTTTCTTATGTTGTTTGTGCTTTTGGTTATGAAGAAACCACTATCTAATCCAAGGTCATGAAAACTTTTACCTAAATTTCCTTCTAGGAGTCATATACTCTTGGCTCTTTCTTTTAGGCCTATGATCCATATTGAGTTAGTTTTTGTATGGCATGAACAAGAGTACCCAACTTTAATCTTTTGCACATTGATAGCCAGCATTATTTGTTGAAACTATTACCACCTCCCATTCCCAAATGCCCTGCCCCCACTGAATTGTTTTGGCAACTTTGTTAAGAATTAATTGGCTATACATGTAACAGTTTAGGTAAGCACTGTCAATTTCAAAATCTATGCCACTACCAGATCGTTTTTGATATAGTTTGCCCTTTTTTGACATTAGAAAATATGAATTCTCTATTGTGCCTTTACTTGGAAATTGTTTTTACTATGCAAAGTACATTGCATTTCCATGTGAACTTAAAAAAGAAATTATCAACTTGTGCAGAAAAGATAGAGAGAGAGAACATGCACACTGAGATTACGGATAAGAGTTGTATTGTAAAAAAAAAAAAAAAAAAAAGAGTTGTATTGTATCTCTTGGTCAATTTGGGGTGTGCTGCCATTTTATCAATATTGACTCTTCCAACACATGAGCATGGGGTATGCCTCAATTTATTAATTTCCTCCTTTAATTGCAGTTTTCAGAGTATAAGTGTTACATTTCTTTTGCAGAATATAAAGTTATAACTATTACTTTTTTTTTCCTTTTTGATGCTATTATAAATGAAACTGTTTCCTTTAATTTTTGGACTGGGCATTGCTGGTATATACAATTAAAATTTTTATATGTTGATATACTCTACCAACTGACTCAACATGTTTATTAATTCTCATAGATTTTTAACAGATTCTTTAGGATATTCTATCTATAAGAATATGTCATATGCAAAAGAAATCTTACTTCTTCCTCTCTAATCTAGATACTTTTTATTTTAGTTTATTTCCTAACTGGCTTGACTATCACCACTAGTAGAGTAGCAAATAAAAGTGGTGAAAGGGGACATTTTCATTTCTTCCTTGAGAGGCAAAGAATTCAGTCTTTCATTATTAATTATGATGTTAGTTCTGGGTTGTTTGTTGACTTTTGTTTCTGTTTATAAATACCCTTTACCAGGTTGAGGAAATTTCTCTCTTTCTTCTAGTTGGTTCAGTGTTTTTATCATCAAATGATGTTAGGTTTTGTCAAATGCTTTCTCTGTGTCTGTTAAAATGATCATGTGCTTTTTGCCTTATTCTGTTAATAAGTTGTATTACTTGAGTAAGTTGATAGGTTGAATGATGTATAATCCTTTCTATATACAATCTTTTCTATATTTCAATGTGTAGCTAGATTTGATTTGCTAGTATTTTGTTGAGGAATTTTTGTGTCTAGAAGCATAAAAGTTATTGTTCTGAAGTTTTCTTGGCATGTCTTCAGTTTTGATATCACAGTAATAATAGCCTAGAGAGTTGGGACACCTGGGTGGTTCAGTAGTTGAGCATCTGCCTTTGGCTCAGGGTGTGATCCTGGAGTTGCAGGATTGAGTCCCACATCGGTCTCACTGTAGGGAGCCTGCTTCTCCCTCTGCCTATGTCTCTGCATCTCTCTCTGTGTCTCTCATGAATAAATAAATGAAATCTTAAAAAAAAAATAGCCTCAGAGAATGAGTTGGGTGGAATATGTCCCCTCTTCTTTTTGTCGAGGTTAGTGCTAGAAACAAAATCTCTCAGTTTTTGTTTATTTGGGAATTTCTTAAACTTTATCTTCATTGTTTTAAAGGTAGTTTGCTGGATACAAGATTCTTGATTGATAAGTATTTTTTTTTTCTTTCAGTACTTTAACTATGACAGTCTTCTCGTTCCATTGTTTCTGATTAGAAGTTAGCTCTCAATCTTATTGGGTCTCAATTTTACCTGATGAGCTGTTTATCTCTTTCCTGATTTTCTCTTTGATTTTATTTTTCTACATTTTGACTATCTTGCTCAGGATTAAGACCTCTTCATGCTTTTACTACTTGGAGTTTGTTGAGATCCTTTTCATCAAAAGTGAGAACTTATCCAGTCATTATTTATTCAAATATTTTTTTCTGGCATTTTTCATATTCCCCTCTCCTTCTGGGACTTCCCTAATGTCTATGGTGATGTATGGAACAGTACCCAAAATTCTCTGAGACAGTTTTTTTTTTTCTTTTTTTTTCTTTTTTCCTTGCTGCTCATCTCTATGGATGTGTCTTCAAATTTGCTAATTCTTTTTTAAATCAGGTAAAACCTACTATTCAGCCCCTGTGGTAAATTTGTATTTTGTTTATTATACTTTTAAACTTTAGAATTTCCATTTCTTTTCTCAAGAGAATTTCTGCCTCTTTTTTATATTCTCTATGTGATGAGACCTGTGATAATACCTTTTTTACTTTTTTTAAGCACAATTTCTTTTAGTTTGTTTTCAATGTATTTATAACACTTGATTTGAAATAATTGTCTGCGATTCTGATATTTGCACCTTTTCAAAGGTAGTTTTTGTTGGCAAATTTTTTCCTCTGTGTCATAATTTCCTGTTTCTTTGCATGTTTTGTTATTGTTGTTTTTCATCTGGACAATTCAAATAACTTATCACAGTACCTCTGGACACTGATCCTCTATTTCCCACTTCAGTGTGTAGTTTTTAATGATTCTCCTCAGAGAGTGAAGACTTGTGTAGTCACCTAAGGATGACAATGACTTTAGTAAGACTCTCTGGACTGTCTGTTTTTCTGACTTTTATTTAAATTTTGAATCTCCATTTGGTATCATACCCAGGTTCCAGCCTCCACTAATTGCTGGCTAATTACTCTATCATTTTTTTTATAATGCCCTGGGACATTATTGCTTCAAAAATCCAATTAAATTTGGGCCCCTTTGCAGAAGTAATATTTGAAGAGGGTTCTTCTTGGCTTTCTCCCTGGTTGTCTGTCTTCTTACTGATTTATGGTTTAGTTTGTTGCTCTATATAAGTTAAGAGCCTTCTCTTAAATGCTCACCTCCATATTCTCCATTATGTTCAACTCTACAGTAGTTTTGAACTTTCCTTCCTTCTCAAAATAAAGTCAATTGTTTTAGGTAGAATATCAGAGCTCTCTGTTTTTACTGTCTATCTCTTCCTGCATCAAATCTCTGCAACACTTCTCTGGAGCTAGAAGCATGGAAAGCATACCACATCAGTAGGAGTAAGACCATCAGTAAGAGTAAGATCATCAGGGTATTGATCTGACAGGTGGGGGAGTCCCTTGTCTTCTTGACTTGCTTCTCTGAGCATTAAACCTCTGCACTGAAAGCAAGCTGGGGTAAAGCAACATGGTATTTTCATATTTTCAGCCTGTTGCACCTGGTATAGAGTTTCTACTTTTCATTTTGAAGTTGAGGGAAAAAGAAAAGTGTCAGACCTCTCAGCTGCTCTTGCCTGGAAAAGAACATCTGATAAATGCCTGTGCCCTGTTTTCCTGGTACATACTGTAGCTCTAGATCAGGACCTGAGAGAAGAGAGACCTTTATGTTCTTGGATGCACCTATGAAGAATGGAGTTATCAACATGCTGAGTTGGGAAGAGAGAAGAAGGTAACAGTTGTGGCTTGAATGCTGAAAAACAACAACAACAAACAAACAAACAAACAAACAAACTATTGCTGTTCTTTCTGAGATTTAGTGTATTTTCTTGGTCAAATATTTATTCATTTTCTTTATGACCTTAGGACAATTTCCAGAGACTTTGGTTATCTTTAAAAATAATTCTCACTAGTTATGATAATTTTCCTAAGGAGAGGATCTGCAGACCTCTTCACATGTCTATTCTGGAAGTCACCCACCTATCAATACATAGTTACACACACTGCATCTTAAGAGAAATATTTAGTCTGATGAGATAAAACTTTTTGTTTGTTTGTTTGTTTTGTTTTGTTTTGTTTTGTTTTGAATAAAGCTCACAGGAAGTCTAGCAAGAAATTATCACAGGAAATTAAAATTCAAGTGGCTGTGGTGACTTAACATGAATAGTATAAGGCAATGTTCTTTGCCTCAACTATACTCTAAATTTTTGTGAAAAAGTCCAGACTTCTGAACACTCACTTCCCTTGCTGCTGAATCAGTAAGTTTTAAAATTTACATCTTTAAGTCAGTGCTCTAGTTGATATTGAATAATGTGGACAAAGAATTCTACTTCTAGTACTATGAGATTAGAAAAGAAGTTAAGATAAATGGGCTGGATTCAAACATCTAAGAGATATGCAAAGGAAAATAAGGGGTAAATTAAAAATAGATGTATTTCTAAGAAGACAAGAGAACTATAAATGTATGAAATTTTACTTCATCAATGATAGACCAGCTCTGGAACTCAAAGAGGGAAAGATCAGGGCTGATTTAGGATACCTTCAATTAAATTTTGGACCTTATGCTAAAGTAAACTATAAAGTGCTAGGTATTTTGAAAAACAAAATCATCAAATGATGATAGGTGAGCATAGGTGGCTCAGTTGATTAAGTGTCTGCCTTTGCTCAGGTCATGATTCTCACATCCTGGGATTGAGTCCTATATCAGGGTCCCTGCTCAACAGGAAGCCTACTTCTCCCTCTCCCTCTATCATTCCCCCTGCTTGTGCTCTCTTTCTCTCTCTCTCTCTCAAATAAATTAAACCATTAAAAAACAAAACAACCCTCCCCCCCAAAACCCAAACAATAAACCAAGAGCATCACGACCCAGAAATATATTGTGAGGAAACAGCATGTAAATCGTACCAAAAGATTAGTCTGAAGCTGTAAAGAGTATTGGTCTTAATATGACGAACAAGCCAAAAAAAAAAAAAAAATTCTATATATATGTTATTATCAAGCTGGAAATTTAGAAATCAGTGGGAGTTCAAATAGCACTATATCTTTACATCTTAAAATTGGAGAAGCTTTAGATATTTTCTAATTGTCCCAATATTTTTATCATTCGATTTACTTATATACTCATTTAATAACATTTTTTTTTTTGAGCAGCTACTCTGTCCAGGCATTAACCTAGGGGCTTAGAGTATGTCACTGAATTAAAGGAATGAAGATCCTTCCCACAGTGAAGTTTAACCCTAAGGCCCATAGAAATATAATAAATTCTTATGAGCCAATTATTGGCACAAGAAAGGATAAAACACTAAGTTATGAATACTAATTTAGTGTTGTAACCCCAGTGAAAACAGACAGAAAATGACAGAGACGCAAAATGATACAGGTGAGAATGGTATTAAAACATTCTGAAACTCACGTATTAAGTTCCAAAAAGGATCACCAGAACGAATAATTCATAGCTCAGCTAAATTTGCTTGTTTTTAGTTACTATCGATCTCACAATAGTGGGAAGAAGTCACTTTCTCAATTACATAAGAAATAATGGATTAATGGGCAAGAGCAGATAATCATAATCTGTTGGAAACAAAAGAAAGTAATATAAATTCTGTTTTGGCACTCACTGGCATTTCTATACATGACAATTCAATTTTTTAAAGAAATAGGTGCTCCAAAAGTCCCTGGGCAAATGATGATAATAATGTTAGTTAATATTTATTAAGTACCTACTATATGTCAAGTATATCATTCAGACTATACATAATATTACCCTACTGAATGCTCTTAGCAATCATATGCGCTGTGCAAGAGTATTTCTCTAACTTTACCAGTGCAGAAGGTGAGATTTTATTTCTCCATAGTCACACATAAACTCAATGGCAGAGGTAGGGCTGCTTTTAGAATGCTGCTGGCCTCACCATTCCACCATCCTAAGCATCACTATACCTAAATTCATGCAACAGATGGTTCTGAACTCCACAGTAGGGAGAAAGTAGAGTAAGGTGGAAAGCAAACACACAAAAAACCCAAACCCTTTAGTAAATAATAATTGGATGTGTGCAGAATGCCAAAAAGTCACTAACCCATCTTGGTAACTGACCAAATGAACATACAGACTAAGTGTGGTGTAACAGAAATAGCCCTATAGTGATGATATGATTATCAGATCCCTCAAGAGTGAATTAATATGAATTCATACGTTTAACAATTATGTCCTTTAAACTTCCTTAAATGCCTTATTATATGATGAAAAAGATAAAGATCTATTCTCTTCTTTTACTGGTAAATATTCATAATTGATTAATAATGATTGAGCAGCCATTGGACTAAGCTAAGTAGTAGATTTCAGACCCCTGAAGCTCTGTTCAGTTTATTAAACCATACTTCGTCCTCTGGTTTGTTTTTTCATAAACTGAAAATTTGAGCCCCTAAATAAATATGAGGCAATTTCAGATCCCTTAGCACTGAGAAAAATGACATCTATCTTGAGCTAATTGCAGTCTCTTTGGGAAGCTGGGTGAGTGTTATGCCTTATTTAATATTCCTGAGTTTAAACTAAGACTGCATTTTAATAAATGTTCACAGAGCAGATTAGCAAAATTTGTCATATACAGGTGGGAGCATTCCATTCCCTTGGCTAGAGAAGGATATTCATTCCAGAAAAAGAGATCAGTCAATTTTGTCACAAGCTGCATGCATGGCTCCATTTCATAGTGGTCCGGGCGTCACATGGGATATAATACCATTGAGAAAATGTCATCTTCTGGTAATATCGCTCTTTGTAATTCTATTGTCTATGTATATAGGAGTTTGAGACAATGTTCCTGGTTTTATGCTTGTCATTTTTAGAAGGCTATATTGTATGTAGTTATTGATTTTTCTACAAAAGCATGAAGATCATATTTAGAGGATGGAGAGGAAAAGGGTACAGGAGAATGTGTTAGAATGAGACAATGGCATTCCCAGGTCAGCATTTCAGATGAATGTGTTTTCTCTACTTGGCACCCCTCAGTACAAATACAATGTTTAGTAGCACATAGCCACACAATATTTTGCCCTATTGAATTTTAGGACATGAAACCAAAACACAAATTTGCCTCAGTGTACTGCTGTAGATGAAATGGGAACCCAGACAGATGAAGAAATCACCTCTTAATAGGAGAGGTAATGGTACATTTAACAACAAAAAAAGCACATCTTTTGCACTACAGTCGAGCAAATGTTTAACCACGGGATGGTTTCTCACACTGTATACCAAGGTTTGTTAAAATAACAGCAACAGTAACAACAAAAACCCTTTGAAAAAAAAAAACATGTTTAAAAGCTTTTAGCAGATGGAAGCCCATTTTGAATTTATAAGGATGCCCAGTTGGTGTAAAGGGAGCAAAAATGATAAACTCAAGAGACCCAGATGTTGTTTTATAATCAATCTAGTGAAGAGAAAATAACCTAGCTCACTTTGTAACTTGGGGGGCGGGGGGAGGCTAATAGTGTGAAGTGCTGATACTATGGAACTCTTTATCAAGTTATTTCCCTGGATATATAAATAGGTTGTTCAGTGCTAGGAGATATAACAGGAGACATAGAAATTCGTTAGTTAAGGAAATTATTAGCCGTTCAAATAAACTCACTTTAAGAAGTCTCACGAACTGAGAAAAGGTCAAAAGGTTACACCTAAAACAAATTCTGTCTTAAAACCAGTATCAGATGTTTATAGTACTGCTTAATAGATTTTTTCTCTTATTAAAATTAACAAAAGAGGCCCACAGGACACAGACTTTAAATCAATTTGTCCAGCCACAAGGAAATGGAGCAAGGTAAAATGAGAAAATGAGTCAAAATTCAACTTGTAAATTAGCAATAACAGAAAACATTTCTTGCTAGACTATTAGAGTCATGTGGTTGGCAGCTACCATATCCATACTTTATGTTATAGCAATTATTCCAGGAATTAGATAATAATTATAATAATGAGATTAGTTGATAGAATAAAGAATCTGGAAATGAATATAGTCTGGAAATTGAGAAGTCATTTTCAAGGTTGCACAGAGTAGGAATCAGATCACTGCGTCATTTTCTCAGCCTTCACCTGCTATTCACATTTTTCTTTTCTCAAGCAGTAAAGGAAAATAAAAACCAACAAGAGGACACAACTCTTCCCTATCTCTATTCATCTCTGAGTGGATAAAGGGCCTGAGCTTTCATCCTGAGGTTCCCTTTGTCTATACCAAGCCTCTGACTCTCTTTAATTTGACAACCCTTCTTCAATTATTAAACATTTAGTTCAAACATTTTATCCTATGGGAAGTATTTTTCTGGAATCCACAGACTGTGCTGCATATCCCCACTCTAGAAACCTTCTTCACAGGGTTATCACATTAAGCAAAAATTAAATGTTTATATCAGTCTTTAAACTAGCCTGGAGACCTCTTGAGCATGAGGGATGATGCTTTATTACCTTGGTACTCCTAGGTACTAGTACTTGGTTTATTATAGGCCTTCAATAAATACTCAGTGGATAGTACCAGAGCTTAGAATAGTCTTTGGGAAACAAAACTATATATAACCCTAGGAAGTCTCATAACAATATTAGGACTAATGTGATTTTTTTTTTTAGTTACCTGAATGAAAACATTTTGGTTGCTGTCATAGGAACAATTCTGGGATTCATATTCAGCACCAACAATTAAACTATCATGGTGAAGGTATTTAACCTCTCTGAGCACTGGGTTTTCAACCCATGTAATAGCAGTATTGATAATACTTAGTTTACTATGTTCCTCACAAAATAATCATCACAATGCCCTTATCTGACTTATCATAAACACCTATTAAATAATGGCTGTGATTCTTGATACTTTTATTGTCGTTAGCAATGATAGTCAATGCTCCACAGATAGTAGTAATTAAAATTTGGAAACTACAAACACCTTCTGTACATTCAAGATGGCTAATGGAGTCATTTTAATATTGTAAATCAACCAAAATAAAATAGCATGTGCCTTATAACTTTTTCATTGAAAGTTTTACTTAAGAGGTAGCTTTTCAGTTACTTCCTTCAGACTGAGCATAAAACCCATCCTCCAGTCACCATAAAGTACCAGCAGATATTCAATCTCTTTAATGACTTGATTTGTATATTTTAGAAATTTTGAAATTAAAAAAAAATCTAGATGCTATCTTCAATACCTAAAGCGGATTGTAAATCTGCAAACATTGTCCATTCAAAATTTAAAGAAGTAAAGTGAAAGACATGTTGAATTAAATATGCTCATATGAGTCAATATTTGTAGAACAAGCAGCAAGGATTTCATGAGCTAAGTGATGAATGCTTTGGGTTGCATTTATTCTGATAAAAAGAAACTTTTCCAATTAATAAGGATTTAACTGCAGGAGGAATCCAGTCAAACTGTGTTTGAATATTCTCAAACTTATTACTCATGAAAACATTTCAAAACATGTGTGCCAAAAATTAATATATATCTCTCTTAAAAATTATTTTTCAGTACTTAGAGGAATTTTTTAAATTAAAGAACACATTCGTTCTTCCCTTCCTTTATGATAAATCCATAGACAAATTCAGTTTTCTTTTATTAAAATATTAAAATATCTACACGAAGAATTTCAAACTAGCAATGGACTATGAAAACATCGTAGGCAAATTGCTTCCCTCAATAACACAATCGGCGTTAGTGACACAGTGTTTATTTTGCTAAGATCGCTATAAATCCAAGTGACTCGATGGCCACTATATACTCACAGTATGAGTATGATATGGGACTAAAAATTATCTATCATTGGTTTCAAACACATTGGAAAATGGCAATTTTGTGCTTAACTGTAAATTTATTTTATTTGTATTAATCACAATTGCATGTTCCTGTCTATCTAGTCTTGGAAGATATAAACTCAATGAATTTATATCCTGTTTCATTCACAAATGAATTGTGTTCCTGAATTTTAACATGCTATTCCTAAAACTATTAGCTGTGTTTCTGCTTTATGGGATGTTCCTACATAAGCTGGCTGTTCATCAATTTGGTGTCCATACATTTCTTTGAAAGCTATATTATAATTAGAGTTTAGGTTAATACTATTCAGTAACCATAAAACAGACATAAAATAATTATAACTCATTTAGTGAAATTAGAAAAGGAGCAATTATTAGACTCCCATTGTGAAGCTTTGCTGTGAGGGATAGATAATCTATCTGCAAGATGTACTTTAAGAACACCATTTTCAAAGAAATAAACTAGATAGATTACTGCTTTGTCTTTGTGCACTTGAGGCAGAAGGGGTGGAACCAAAAACTTGTGGAGTATATGCGAGTTTTCTGAACTTTCCTGAATGTTTATGGGCAAATTAAAACAAAACAAACAAACAAACAAACAAAACCAAACAAAACCTAGAGATAATAAATGCTTAGGATTTCTGTTCATTCTAATATTTGTAAAGCTGAGAAGGTATGTTACTTAAATTAATTTGTATCTGTAAGGTACCTTCCCCATAGATTTCCCCCCTGCCCCAAAAAAAGAATCTTTACAGTGTAAGGCACTCAAACCCTACCTGAAAATGTTAATGGTAAGTCTTTTTTTCCCCCCACTGTGCTGGAGTGCCACTTGCTTGAGTGCCAAGAAAAGTATATTGGGCTTTATAATTTGGTTTATTATTTAATTGTCCACCCTTGGCAAAGTATGTTCATCTATTCACAGACAAATAAGAAGAGATGATGCCTATGACTTGGAAGTTAAAAGTAGAAAAAGTAACAGAATTTCTCTGCACTCCCTTTCATTAAACCTTACTTCAACTAAGTAGTTTTACAGTGATATGAAGCTTCCAAAGTCCAAGAAAAACACACACACTCACACACACATATATATATGATATAATCATATCCTATATAATATAATCCTATCTATATAGGATATAAAATTATAAGTTTAGTAAATAATAATGTTTTAAAGAAAATAAATCAGAAAGACTAGTATATCTATGCATTAGTTTCTTTCTATTGTTGCTGATAAAAATATCTGGTGGCCAGAATTCATTTTTCAAGTCTAAGTAAAATGGCACATTCTAGAAAATGAAAGGACCTGGTGACATATCCATACCATCCCCATGGGGCGCTGAGAGGGAAAATAAAATCTTGGCTTTAAGAGAGACAAGATGAAGGTCTTTTCTTTCTTTCTTGTTATCCTCCATGATCTGTTAATATGTGCCTTATATTATAATATTGTCAAATCTAGGTATAATCTCAATAGAACAAAAATTAAACTTTGACACACATTGCAGTTAGGAAGGCAAAAAAGGAGGATCAACTGTTTAAAAAGGGTTGAAAGCTCATCACTAATTTTATTTGTATAATGACCTAAATTTCTGTTTTGATTCCTGTTCAATGAAAGCAAAGATACATCCAGAGAATTTCTCTGACAGCTCTGAACAAAAAGAAAGAAAGAAAAGGTTTCCTTCTGAGAGTACTTTTCTGTCATTTAATCCGTTTACATGTTTCTTTACTCTTACCTTTCTTGCTTGCTTTCTGACCACCAGGGATACAGTGTTAGCACAGGGTCACTGGGGCTCTGTCCAGCTCTAGACAGATGTTGCTATAGTCAGAGTTTTATGATGACAGAATGAGATTTCCAGAATGCACTGGTGAGTTCCATGGCAATTGTTAAGCTTGTCATTTAGAGGAAATGAAAGGAAGTCATTGATTACTTTCAACACTCACTATCTTTGCTTTGAGTGTGTAAAATGCTTTTGTATTTCCCATCCAAAACTAACAGTTAGACAGTAGCCCCCCAAAATAGGCCACATTATTCATAGTCCAAGATTCTCAGGCATCATAATTTACGCTGAGCTGAAAGAAATTATGACTTTTAAGAGGAGTTCAGTCTTGCTAGACAAGTAAGGGGAATTAATTGAATGAAAATGCAAAATTAAATGCAAATGATGAATTTGGCTAATTTCTTCTTCTTCCAATGTTCCAGTATATTCCTCTGACCATTCTCCAGGAACATTGCTTAAAATAACAGCTGTGAATTATAGGTCTCCAGTAAGTACAAAGTTGGTGGGTTTTTTTCTTCTTCTTTTTCTTCTTCTTTTTAAGGAAAAGCTTCTGATGAACAGTTGCCTCAACGATTTAGAGGACTCATTCCAGGTTAATTTAATAATCCCATGTGGCTTTAAAATATTTTAATACTTTTCTTCAACATGTTTCCCACTATATAGATGTGAAATTAGTGGGACAATTGAAATGGGAGGAACAAGATTCTCATTCTTCAGTATAACAAGTATTTTTAGGGATCAGGTAAGAATTTAATAGCAAAAAAAAAAAATAATAACGATGTGTATAATAGTTTGGTTATTTAATCAAATGGGTAAATTCTTTATTAAAAATAATCAACTTGTCTGATTTCAGAAATTAAACTCACTGTATTTGAAATTATCAAATCAGTTTATTCAAAATCATCGAACAGATTAAGCATCTAAGATACAGCATAGAGTAAGAAAATAACTCACAAATTGCCTTATGTCTGCCATGGATATTTTCCTTGTCATAATTCTTTTAGATAAATACAATAAACAATGTTTTAATATTGATAAAATTTAACTGTCAGGTGAGAGGAGTAAAAAAGAAGGGGAAAGAGGAGATAGATTATATTGATTATGTAGATAGACTTATTAATAACCTCATATAAATCACTGCTAAAACCTTTAATGATATCTAAATTTCATTATCTATGATAATTCACACACATGTTGGAATCACGAAAGAAAGCAACAAAGAAAGAAAGTTTGATTAGAAAAATCACATTGTAATAAAAAAGTTGAAATATATAAAAGATAATTCCTACTATAGATAATGCATTTCTTATGTTATGGATTCTTAATGTTAACCTATGAATCACTTTTGTCATTTACGGTGAGGGAATAGTAAGCAACCTTTTTCTGAAAGTGAAAAAATATTAAGAGTGCTATATTTGAGGGAAGTTATTTTGAAAATTAATATAAGCTGACCTTTTCAAATTTTCAGATAATTTAAACCATAAACCTTTCCAATTTAAAAATAATAGCAACATTTTATATGAAAAAATAGGATCCAAATATTTTAGATATGAGACTCTTTCTTTTTTATAAACTAAATTCAACTTTCTAATGCAATGCCTTTACCTCAGAATAATAACAGATTATCAAAAATATTTTTAAAACCCTGTTACATTTATTTGTATAATTTATAATGTATATAATTTATTTGTAGTAAAATTACCTTTTATGCCTATAGATGTTCCTTTCAAGTGTTCATAGAGAAGGAGGCTAGTTACATGCAAAGGTATTTCTAATAAGCATAGAATAAAAAATAGCACCTTAACAAATGGCTATTTCATCTTAGCAAAATCTAAAAAGATTTTAGCATAAAACAATATTAGTTTTCATTGTGAATATGTGAGAACTGTGCCTTGTATATTTTAATTGACATCCTAACATGATAAAATAAGCATGACCTTCTGTCCCTCCCTTTGATTTCCAGATCATTTCAGTCTTGTGGTGCCCTTCAATCTAACCCCTATGAAAGACTTTTTGTTATTTTTTTTTTAATTTTCATTGTTTGGTTATTTTTACTCTGTTACACCTCAGTAAAATATTTTGAATTTTTAAGATAAAAAAGCAAAACAATCTCATGAGGAAATTTGCAGAAGTATGCAGTAGGAGGATAATTTTTAAGTCCCAATATTTGGAGGTCCTTTCAGATCATTAGAAATAATATTATAAGAATGCAAATCTAAGTCTACGCCTTTTTTTTTTTTTTTTTTTGCCTATGCCATTCTTGAAACCAAGCAACATGCTCATCCTTTTGGTGTCCTTAAGAGATTTATTTCTGGAAAAATAGCGTTATTTTCTAGGTTACTTAGTCAATGTGAAATATGAGATTAAAGTCAAGACTAACCAAGCTGTAACTTTAGTCATGAGATACAAATAAATCTCCAACTATATGCCTTTATAATTAATTACCAGTTTAGAAAGCCACATTTTTCCATCAGAATAAACTTCAACCATAAGAAGGGTAACTGACACAGCAATATAGAATTTGCTGAGCTACCTAAATCTAAAACTATATGTTGAATCTAGTTAAAAGTAAAATAAAAGCACAGACAAAAGCTGAAAACAAATTCTCCCCTCCTAACATACAAACAATATGATTATAAGTTAAAATGTAGTTTAATTTGCCCATATGAGGTGATACCATGATTTTTTCCCTCCAGAGTCCATTGTAATACTAATTCTTTGAAATCGTGTCAGGTCTGCCAAATTAAAGGAAGGAGACAATAAAGTGAGGGGGAGATATATAAGAAAGAAGAAACAAAGAAGGAAACCTGTAAATATTAGAGAAGGGGCAAAAAGCTAAACAAAATTGAGTACCGCTGTAATTTTGTTAGGTTGGTCGGTTGGTCAGGTAGGCACTTTTATTATATCGAACCCAGAGCCTTAACACTTTTCTTTGTAGGATGGTAATTCTGATGATATTTAACCAGCATTCTTTCTGCAAATTAAATTTGTACACTTTGTTTACCTGAGCATATTTTTCCTATAACCTCTCACAATTTTTATGGCAGTAAATTAGCACAGAAGACTGTAACAGAAGGAGCCTCTCCAAAAAAAATGAAGACATCTGTCTTTTTCAAGAGGGACAGAGTGCCTACAAAAGGAGTGAAACAAAAAGAAAGATTCCCTTATGCAGGCAGAGCAAAGCAAGAGGCTGAAGTGATTCTAACTTCAATATACTCAAAGCCAACATGTTTATCGTTGCATCAATACTATTACAGGGAAGGAGGAAAAATTAGGTGGCATGTCACACATACAAAAAAACTTGTCCAACATAGGAGAAGAACCGAGGAAAATATTTCAGTACAAATGCAGAAATCACTGTACATCTTAGATTTACTATGAATTACACGACTTCTATCAAGATTAAAAATCAGACAGAAGCTAGATATTCAATGTTGATATAATTTCAATAACGTACTGATGACAAACTCAGGTGCCTGAGTTGTTAGCACTGATTGACTATGTCCAAAGACACTTTGCTTAAGCAACAAAACTTCATTCCAATGACAATAAATAAATAAATAAATAAATAAATAAATAAATAAATAAATTTGTTAGAACTAGATATTCATGACAAGTTGTGGTAGAAATGATCTTAAATGTATCAGAGCTCAAAAGGAGTTTGCAAATCATGTAGTCCATCGTCCATATTTTATATATGAGAAAACTAAGACCCAGAACTATTAAATGTTCTTATCCAGAAATCTCAACCACTGATAAAGATTGATAGATAAGATATCCTACATAAGATAGAAAAGACATAGATGGCAAATAGATAAGATATATTTATATCTTCTACCTACCTAAATCAGATTAATTATAAAGTTCTTTATTAACATGGTGTTAGCTCTTCTAAAAAGAAAGAGTTTGTAATTATGTAATAACCCACCTTTCTTCCAAAGAAAATATTTAACCTGTTATGTTTCATAAAAATTTGTCTGTGTCATGAATCCTGAAAGTTAAAACTGCCCTTCTTTGTAATGACTTAACCACAGTCTCTTAAAAAAAAAAAAGAAAGAAAGAAAAGAAAAGTTTACAAAAGTGAATCAGAACCTAGATGATTTGGCAGCCATAGATACCCTTATTTTCCTTTTCCAAATATATATATATATATATATATATATATATATATATATATATATAACATATATAATTATATACAGTCATATATATAGTTATATATAGTCATAGTTATAGTTATATTTTTCTTTTTTTAAGATTTTATTTATTTATTTATTTATTTATTTATTTATTTCACGAGAGACACAGAGAGAGAGAGGCAGAGACACCGGCAGAGGGAGAAGCAGGCTCCATGCAGGGAGCCCGACATGGGACTCAATCCTTGGTTTCCAGGATCTCACCCTGGGACGAAGGTGGCACTAAACTGCTGAGCCACCCAGGCTGCCCTTATTTTTCATAGCTCAAAATCTCCAATCCAGTCAAAATAAAAATTGTTACTCATGGTATTTCATTTAAACATGAGTCAAAAATCTGCAGTAGTAGGAATGTCTAGTTGGCTTCCTCCTTTGGCTCAGTTAAGCATCCTCCTTTGGCTCAGGTCATAATCCAGGTGTCCTGGGATCAAGTCCCGCATCAGACTCCCTGCTCGGTGGGAGTCTGCTTCTCCTTCTCCTTCAGTTGTTCCCCCTGCTTGTGCTCTCTCTCTCTCTCTCTCTCTCTCAAATAAATAAATTCAATCTTTTTTTTTTTTTTAAGATTTTATTTATTTATTCATGATAGTCACAGAGAGAGAGAGAGGCAGAGAGGCACAGGCAGAGGGAGAAGCAGGCTCCATGCACCGGGAGCCCGACGTGGGATTCGATCCCGGGTCTCCAGGATCGCGCCCTGGGCCAAAGGCAGGCGCCAAACCGCTGCGCCACCCAGGGATCCCAAATTCAATCTTTTTAAAAAAGATCTGCAACAGTAAGTAGATAGCTCTTCTGTCTGTTAGAGAAGGACTGAGTTCTAGTTACTAGTGTTATTCATGTTTCTCTTGACTCTATTTGCAATGCTTGGTCCAATCTATATTATCTCTTACCTTGCCTATTAACATCAATAGCACTTCTTTTTATTAGTCTCTTGGTACTCACTGATGTTTTATGCATAATGATGCTCAAATTTAACTGAGCTGTAAGTTTCTGTTTAATTATGAGGTTCCATGATATCTTCAGTACTTTTTCCTTCTACGGTTACCGTAACAATTTCTCTATCACGCTTTAAAATCCTTCACCTAGAAGATAAGCCATTTTTTAAGAGAAAGACTAATTAGAACTTTGTAATTATCTTAATGTATTGTTGTTGTTCTTGTTGTTTAGCAAAAACCTTTCTTTAAATATACATTATGGAATAATCTAAGCCCTGGCCTTTGATGGTCTAGTTCTTATAGAAATGTTTTTGGTTTGAAAATCAAATATATATTTAACCACAAAACAATGTTATGCTTCAATTATGCTTTGTTTTCACCATAGTCTAGTTGTGTTCAAGTGGTGCTTACTTCTTTCCATAGTTGGTATCACAGTGTGAGAGCTATTCTGAGAAGTAACAGGCCCAAGATTTTCTACTGTGACGGGTATTCAATCAACTACTTCACAGTTAAACCTGTGAAATCTTCATTATATCTCAGGTCCACAGACAAAATTTCAAAACTATAGATTAATTATCTGGATAACATATCTTTACATTAAAACATTCTCAATCATTTTAACATTAACATGAATTTTCTACTTCTGTTGAAGGATGAACACACAGATCTCCAGCAAGAAATGGAAACTGAAATTTTGAGACTTCAGATCAAAACTTTGAAAATGGTATCAGTTATGGAGAGAATACAGCATTCTATGTCCTCTTTTGCTAGGTCATATTTCAAAAGCCACAACATTTCCATGAATCTGTCTCATTAACTGGATTTTAGGGAATCACCCCGGCAAGAATGTTCTTTCTTATTTCTTCCACAAGAAACACCAATTACTTAGGTATTTCCTAAATTTTACCTTAAGACAGAACTTAGAGTTAAATAGACCTTCTGGATAAAATCTGGAGATAATATTCTATGACTTTGGTGCCACAGAATTTTCATGTATTTATTATTATTCTGCCAACATTTGTGCAAAAGTGCCCTAAGAATAGATATAAATATGCATGAGTGGAATTCTTGGTGTCTTCAGTTGGGTTTCCTAAAGGCAGAGTGTAAGCAGGGATTTAATTTCACATATGCATTAAGGGAATGTTCATCAGGAAAAGCTTATAAAGAAGAGAGAAATGCATAATAAAGAAGGGAACTGAGACTAGTACAAGCAAGAATATAGTTTCCAAAAAGTTAAGCCTTAGCATGCACCACGGTGCTGAGGCTCCCCTCATAGCTGTCCCATATTGAGGCAAGGGCATTCCAAGTACTTCTAGCCTATTTAAGTTCCTGTTGGGGGGGGGGGGCGGGGTGAGGAAGTCATGTGACCTTCCATGCATCCTCTATGAGCTGGTTCCTATCAAACTAGATCAATCGTCCTCACAAGCTCACAAGTGTAAGTAATCAGTTACAGAAATTTAAACCTACAGGAGATAATAAAGTACACTTGCTTTTAATCTTTTAAAGTTGTTGCTCTTGGGGTGCCTGGGTGGCTCAATCAATCAAGTACTGGACTCTTGATTTCAGCTCAGGTCATGATCTCAGGGTCATGAGATTGAGCCCCATGTCAAGCTCCATGTTGGGCATGGAGCCTGCTTAAGATCCTCTCTCTCTTCCTCTGTCCCTGCCTGCTTGTGCTCTCTTGCATGCCCTCTCTCTCTCTTTCTCTCAAACAAAACTCATAAAACAGTGGCTCTCAAAATATAATCTATGGAACTGTGTAACAACAATATATAGGAACTATGGACTATGCAGTGATAGTAACAAAAAAAATTGGCACATTAGTGAAAGAAAGCCTATAGATACATGGGGGAAAAGTCATTCAGAAAGAGACTCACACATTTATGGTTAATTGACTATGGTTAATTCAACCAAGGTGCCGAGGTAATGCAATGGTGAAAAAATAATCTTTTTAACAAAAGATGGCATAATTGGCATATTAATTACTAATTGCTGCATTATAAATTATCCCAAACATAATGGTTTAAAGTAATAACATTTATTATCTCACAGTTCCTGGGTAAAAGTTAGATAAGTGCTAAATACTGATAAGAAAAGGTAAAGACAAGCTACAGATATGGAGAAGACCTTCATGAAGTGTATATCTGATGAAAGACATATTCATAAGAGACAAAGAATTTTTATAACTCAATAAGAAGTCAAAGAACTCAATAAAAATAAGCAAAAAAAGGATCATTTCACTGAAAAAAAGATAGTAAATAAGTATATGAAATGATTCTCAATATTGTTAGATCCTAGGGAAATGGAAGTTAAAACCACTACATACCAACAAGAATGGTTAAAATTAAATTGACTCTACTGAGTGTTGGTAACATATGGAAAAACTGGAACTTGTACACACATTGCTAATGGGAAATAAACAGCCTTGTTGGAAAATAGTTTATCAATTTTGTAGAAATTTTTCAAACATCTATTTATTATATCACATAGTAACTCTTTGCATAGGTATTTACTCAAGGGAAATTAAAAACATGCCTATTCAAATACCTATATGCAATTACAAGCTGGAAGCAACCAAAGTCTCCTCAGCTCACTCCAAGTCCCCATTTAGGGACTTCATTCATAATCACCGAATCTAACACCACCACAAATGTCTATCAGCTCATCCACAATGAAATACATTTGAGTGGTATTAACTACTGGGTTTATGTAACAATATGACTGAATCTACAAAGCCTTAAGCTAAGTGAAAGAAACTAGGATGCTGTATGATCCCATTTATATTGTATTTCCATTCTGGAATAGGTAAAACTATAAGAAGAGAATTTAATGTCTGCCAGGGGCTAGTAGCAGACAGAAGTTATTGTGAGAAAGGTGTACAGGGAAACTTTTTGAGGTGCTGGAAGTATTCTCCACGCTGTATGCATTTCTCTAAGTTCATTAAAGCACATACTGAGAGTAAATTTCACTGTATTTTAATTGTATTTTCAATAAATCTCACTTTAAGAAGGAAAAGAAGCTAAATTGGGAGTTCTCACCATAAGAATGGGATAGGCTGCAACAGACAATGCATTCACTGAAACAATTTTAAAAAGCTGAATATATTTCAAAAATCATTTTCACAAGCATTTTTTTTTAATGTTTTTATTATTGCTTTTATTTTTTTTAATTCCAGCAAAGAGTTCACAGTGTTATATTAGTTTCAGATGTATAACACAGTGATTCAACAGTTCCATATAGTACTCAGTGCTCATCAAGATAAGTGTACTTTTAGGGGATCCCTGGGTGGCTCAGCGGTTTGGCGCCTGCCTTTGGCCCAGGGCATGATCCTGGAATCCTGGGATCAAGTCCCACATTGGGCTCCCTGCATGGAGCCTGCTTCTCCCTCTGCCTGTGTCTCTGCCTCTCTCTTTCTGTGTCTCTCATGAATAAATAAATAAAATATTAAAAAAAGATAAGTGTACTTTTAATCTCCTTCACCTATTTCACCCATCACTCCACCCACCTCCCCTCTGCTAAACATTAGTTTGCTCTCTGTAGTTGAGTCTGTTTTTTTGTCTTTTTTTTCCTTTATTTCTTTCTTAAGTTTCACATATGAGTAAAATCATATGGTATTTGTCTTTCTCTGACTTATTTCACTTAGCACTATACTCTCTAGATCCATCCATATTGTTGGAAATGGCAAGATTTCATTCTTTTTAATGGCTAAAAATAACGTGTGTGTGTGTGTGTGTGTGTGTGTGTGTGTCTGTATGTGCACCACATCTTCTTTATCCATTCATCTGTTGAAAGACACTTGGGCTGCTTCCATAATTTGGTTATTGTAAATAATGCTGCAATAATCAGAGGTGCCATGTATTCCTTCAAATCACTATTTTCATACTCTCTGGGTAAATGCCCAGTAGTGCAATTGCTGAATGGTAGGGTAGCTCCATTTTAGTTGTTTGAGAAGTCTCCATACTGTCTTCCACAGTGTTTTTCCAGTGTGCATTTCTATCAACAGTGCATGAGGGTTCCTTTTTCTTCACATCCTTGGCAACACTTGTTGTTTCTTAAGTTTCTGATTTTAGCCATTCTGACAGATGTGAGGTTATATGTAATTGTGTTTTGATTTGCATTTTCCTGCTCATAAGTGATGTTGAGAATCTTTTCATGTGTCTGTTGGCCATCCATATGTTGTTAGAGAAATGTCAGTTCAAGTTTTCTGCCCATTTTAAATTGGATTATTTTGGTTTTCGGGTGTTGAGATGTATAAATTCTTTATATATTTTTGATACTTACTCCTTATCAGATATATCATTTGCAAATATCTTCTCCCATTTAGTAGGTTGTCTTTTAGTTTTGCTGGTTGTTTTGGCCAATGCCAGAGAGATTATGGTTTCATGCGCATTAAGTTTAAAAGGAACAAGTATCAGATGAACTAAAACTCCATAAAGTAAGGAACAACCCAAGGAGATTTCATGTCCATCAGATATTTCCCTCTAGGGAAATTTGCCAAATTGTGGGCATTTCCCAGTCATAAGATGATATTCAAGCTTACTCCAAACTTATATACTCTGATGGAGTAAAGAAACCAACCAAAGTCTCAATGTTCAAGTAGTAAAAAAATAACAATTTAAATATTTGAGAAGCCTCATCACTAGGCCAGTGTTTCCTATAAAAAATATAGAATTTCAAAAGTGTGTAGAAAGATTGGAAGTTTATTTGGAAGTTCCAAAAGGCACCATAAAACAGACAATGTCCTATAGACCTTGGAAAGAAAGACCTGCTAGGAGGTCATTTGGCTGGCTTCTCCTTCAAGGTATTTGCCAGATTCTGTTATTGCATGTGTTTAGAAGCATAAGAGCTGGGCTGGGAAACTCTAGAAGGTAAAATTTAGTTTCCTGCAATCTCAAAAGTTATACACAGAAAAAAAATGCAAGCACTCAATAAAAATCACAGGAGGGACATTCCAAAGAAAGAAGACAAACACAAGAAAGAATGAGTCTTAGTAAAACTACAACCAAGTTTCTGTGACAGATTAGTAATGATTTTGTTAGATTTCAGCCCCTTCTTATCTATCTAGCAGAGAGAAGAAGAACATCCTCAGTTGGAGAGTAATGACATCTTGAACTTCTGTGTTTCCATTATACATAATATCTCTCATAAAATTAAAAATTATATTCTAGACCTTAGTAAAGTCAGGGACTTTAACAAATCAAGAGAAAACAGAAGACATTTGCCAAGAAATTACAAGGTAGTAGAATTAGCAAGCAAAACTTTAAATATACATGATTATTATGTTTAAGAGAATAGAGAATAAATTTGGAAAATACTAGTGAAGGCAAGGAGGTTCCAGTAAAATATTGGAACACATACAAACAAATATTCCATAACTGAAAAATAAGATATCTGGAATTTAGAACTCAATGGATGGGTTGGACAACAGACTGAAAGCAGAAAACCAGAGGACTTAAAAACTGAAAAAAAGCTTAGTACAAAATAAACTAAAGTAGAAAAAGAAAAAGACAAAAAAAGAAGAGATAACAGAGCATGTAAGTCATGTAAAATGTTTAAAAATTCTAATACACCTGTAATAAGAGTCATGGAGAAAAAAGAGAAAGAGAACACGGAATAATATTTGCAGAGATAATGACAGTGGATTTCCAAATCTGTTGAAAGATGTCAACTAAGATTCATGAAAATCTGCAGAATCTAAGAAGCATAAATACCAAGAAAACTACACCAAGAAAATTGCAAGAAAATCTTGCAAAGAGCTAAAGGAAAAATGGATACATTATGTTTTGTTAGAAGAAGACTGAGAAATGACTAATGAACAGAAATTATAAAAGACAAAACAATGGAATGGCATCTAATTTATTATTTTTTAAAGATTTATCTATTTATTTTATAGAGAAAGAGCAGAGGAGAGGCAGAGAGAGAGGGAGAGGAACAGAATCTCAAGCAGACTCTCTGTTGAATGTAGAGCCCCACACAAAGTTTAATTTCATGACTCTGAGATCATGACTTGAGCCAAAACCAAGAACTGGACAATTAACTGAGTGAGCCACTCAGGTGCCCCAGTTATATATTTTGTATGTGTGTGTGTGTGTGTGTGTGTACATGTATGTGTGACTTAAATATTAAACAGAATAATTATTTTAAGTAAATATCTGGGATTTTTAAAACTATACACATGCATTCAATATGCTTACAAGATATAGGGAGAAAGAAAGTTTGAAAGTGAAAGGATGAAGAGCATACCAATACTAATCAAAGGGAATTTGGTGTGGCTATAGTCGTAGCAGACACCTGGGTCAAAACTATTCATAAAATTTTTAAAAACAGTATTTCACCATAAAGGGTCAATCCAATATGTATCAATCCTAAATTTGTATGTACCCAATAGCATAGAGTCAAAAAATATAAAACAAAAATTTAGAACACTAAAATGGGAATAAATGAATCTGCAATAATGAAAGAATTTGACATTTTCTTTCAGGTATAAAACTCCAAAATATTAAAACAATATACCAAATGTGGACACATTATTCACTTGATGTTCAACCAATAACACTCACATTCACTGACAAAATATCTCAAAATTAACTTCAATGTTTGGGAATAAAATAAATATAATAAAGAGGCTAACTTCATTTTTCAGGTTAACCTGCTGAGAGATTTCCAAACCTGCCACTCCTACTTTATTTTCTGCCACACATTTGGGCAAGCTTATAGAAAGTCCAGGTGTTCTCTCTTTTGGCTCTGATGGAGAGTTCAAATCACCCAAGAATGTCTGTGTAAGGAAGTCCTCACTCTGGCCCCATCCACAAACAAATATAAAATTTTAAAATATCACTGTCCCAGCTCTCTCTCAAGCCCTTTTCAGGCCTGTTTGGGACCAGTTCTGCTTTCCCTGGAATGGCTCATTATGTGAGTAAAGAACCTTTTTATAACCTCTTGGTATATGTATAGCATCATCAGTCGCAGCATTCAGATCAAATATTGGATGGGGTGTCCATCTGCTTCCATCGGATACTATCACCACTTCTATTAAACGTTGCAATGGAAGTCTTAGCTAGTGGACACACATATACACACAGATGCACACACAGACACATAAATAAAAAGGAGAAAATAAAAAAAAATGTAACAATTGTAAATGAAAAATTAAAAACTTGTAATTTAGGGCCAAAATGCTTTTCTACCTATGAAGTTTAAAAGAATATACAGAAAAATTTTAGAATAAGTCTGTGATTTTCACAAGGTTGCTGTATACATGATCAATAAATAAAAATAAATCACACCTCTATATACCAAAAGCAAATGGACAGTGAAGTTCTCTAAAAATATGTTACATTAGAATAAAAAACATAAAAAAAAGAAAACCATCATATCCTATCATAGTTTATGTTCTATCCCTGTACACTAAACACTACAAAATATTGAGTTTTTTTTAGCCATTTAAATGGAGTTTATATAATGATGGTAGATCAGAATAAAGACTCAATATGTTAAAATTGTCCCTTTTTAACAAAATTAATCTATTGTTTCAACCCAATTTTCCTCAAAATATAAATATTTTTGTAGAAATTGACAAGCTGAGTCTAATATTGATATGAAAATACAAAAGGCCAAGAATAGAAGGCAATGTTATAGAAGATTAATAAAGCTAGAGACTTTCACTACTAGCAATCAAGCCTTAATATAAAACTTTAGTAACTAATATTAATTAAGATAGCAGGGTCTTGGCAAAAGGACAAAACTTTGGCCAATAGAACAGATTGAGAAGCCCAGAAACTGATGAATATATCCAATCACATTATTTACAACAAAAGTGATGCACAGTTTCATGTAGAAGAGGTGGTGTTTTATCAGTAAATGGAGCTAAGTTATTCAGTTATCATATGGAAAAATTAATAAATTTAGATCCTTCCTTATAGTAAATAGCATACAAATATTCCATATGGATTGCTTTTTTAATGGAAATGTAGAGCAATTAATTTTTAATCAGAAAACATAAAAGAACATCATTATGACTTTAAAGCAAGCAAAGAATTTTTATCAGAATCCAAAATTCCTAACCACAAAATAAAATAGTAGTTAATTAGAATATAATAATTTCTATTAATCAAAAGTGTTAGTGAATGAAAGGCAATACATAGATTTGGGGACTGTACATGCAAAACAACATCTTACAATGTTTTATGTTGTGCATAGAATATACAAAATACTAATAGTTTATAAGAAAAAGAAAGCCCATCTTTTTACAACATGGGCTACTAACTTAAACACTTAAAAGAAATATTCCCATATCCAGTAAAAGAAAACATGTTCAATTTCATTAATTAGTGTTTAAATAAAAATAAAACCACATAATGCACTACTACCTTCCCATCGGAACGACTAAAAATAAAGAGAAAGAAAATATCAAGTGTTAACAAGAATGTGAGCCAACTCAAAATTCTGATAAACTACTAGTGGAAACACAAATTAGTAGAATTTGTATGTGTCATCTATTTCTGCTAACCATATATACTGCATTACCTAGAGTATTAGTCCCCTTGGGCAGCCATAACAAAATACCATGTTGTGGTGCCCTAAACAATAGAAATTTACTTTCTCATAGTTCTAGAGACTGAAGTCCAGGATCAAGGTGCCAGTAGGGTTGGTGTCTGGTAAGAATTCTGTTGGGTTGCAGACAGCTGCCTTCTTATCGCATGCTCACATCTGTGGATTTTCCTCACTGTGTGCAACATAGAAAGAAAGAAAGGGAGGGAGAGAGAGCTCTCTATTGTCTCTTTAAGGATATCAATCCTAATGGATCAAGTCTCCATCCTTTCTTTAGAGTCCCCATCTGCATACTCAGCCAGCCACGCTGGAAGTTAGGGCTTTAGTATATGAATTTGGGGGGGACACATTCAGTCCATAACATTCTTCACCTGCCCCCGAAATTCATATCCATTTCACATGCAAAATACATTCATAACATCCTAAGAGCCCCCAAATTGTTGAGTCAATCCAGCATCAATTCTGAAGTCCACAGTCTCCTCTAAGTACCATCTAAATCAGATATGGGTGAGACATGAAGTCCAATTTTTCCAAAGCCAAATTACACTCTAGCTGTGATTTGTCATGTTAGACAAATTATGTGCTTCTGAGATACCATGGTGGAGCAGGTGGAGCATAGACACCCTCATTCTATCAGGGAGAAATTGGAAGGAAGTAAAGGGTGATGGATCTCAAGTAAGTCCAAAATCTAGCAAAGCAATTGGCATTAGATTTAAGGTTCTTGAATCATCATCCCCTTTGGTTTGTTGCCTCCACCCTCCAGACCCACCGGGGAAATGGCCCCACCCCTGTGGCCTTAAATGGAGGTGGAGCCCCTGCGGCTCCATGAATATGATGGATTTCACTCCTGTTTGCAGACTATGTTATATAAAAAAAGGGGAAGGGACTTTCCATACATCAGTAAGGCTTCTAATCAGTTTAAGTTAATAGAAAGTGAGAATATTAACTTAATCAGATGAGCTCTTTAAAGAAGATCTAATGTTCAGAATCAGGAAGAAGTCAAAGATATTCCAGATACACTCTCCTGTTGGCCTTAATGAAGCAAACAGCCACATTTTGGAGAGAGTCATATGGCAGCAAACAGTAGGCACCTTCTCAGAGCTGAGGGGCTTCAGTCCTGTAAGTGCAAGCAATTAAATCCTGGCAACAAGTGAGGTTGGAAGAGGATGCCAAGCCTCAGATGAGACTGTAGCCCTAAACAAAAGCTTAATTTCATCTTAGTAAGAATCTGAGCAGAGGACCCAGTTCACCAATGGCAGGAATCTTGACCTTGTAAACTGTTCCAACATACAAAACTGTAATTTGTGTTCCCTTTAGCACCTAAAGTTGTGATCATTTGTTACACGGCAATAGAAAACTAATACATATGACTTCCCATATATATTATTAATAAAGAGATCAAGTCTATTCTAAGATGCACACATATCTTCTCAAAACCTAACAGTACACGTACAAAGAACATTCAAGAAACCCATGTAAGCAGACATGCCACACAGGAGATTTAATAAATTATTGTTTTGTTCAACTAACCCTAAAGAGCAAGTGGGTGGACTACAAGTGTTGCTAAGGCTTTCCAATATGCCTAATACAATCTCTTAATATACACATTACAATGAATGTTCATTCAAATAGGAGAACTTAGGAGCTCACTCCAGTGTACTGAAAAAGTATCTATGAGCATAGTGACGGGAGTGCATAGTTTATCAGCACATTATGGTCCTAGTGGATTCCCTAAAACCTCTGTGGCAGTGCCAAAAAAAAAAAAGTAAATTCTATTTTTTTGAAAACTTGAGTTCCCTAATTTTGTCACTGCACCTCTCTAGAAATCATTCATCATACAGTGTTTTTGTGGTGATTAAGAAGTCTTCCTCAATGTGATTAAAAAAATAGATAAATGGCAAAATTCCTTTGAAATGGATCTGGTTCCTGTTATTACTTAAATGACTTAAAAATTCACATTTCCAATATGAAGTGTAATAATGTCTTGTTGTGTAATGTTCAAGTATTTTGTTTAAAGAAATAGGAAACAAATTATGTTCTTGTGGTACAAGGTATAAAGAGCTGAGTGGCAAGAGACAGAATATTAGCATATCCAAGAAAATCTGAATAGTTTGTATAGAAATTATCAAGTCCTAATACAAACTTTGAAAAATCAAGATGGATAAGTACCACGATTTTGGAGACTTTGAGGAGAGTCAAATGCCATTTAGGGTTCAAGATTTCTTTTTTTTTTTAAGAATTCTTTTTTTAAAATATTTTATTTATTTATTCATGAGAGAGACACATACACAGAGAGAAAGAGGCAGAGGGAGAAGCAGGCTCTATGCAGGGAGCCCGACGTGGGACTTGATTCCAGGACTCTGGGATCACACCCTGGGCTGAAGGTGGCACTAAAGCACCAAGCCACCTGAGCTGCCCTAAGATTTCTTTAAAGAATGAGAAACACTACTGTGAAGATTGACTTTAAACTTTTTTCCAAGACAGATCAGATGAATGAACCAAGGCTAAGCTGTGTCCGATTCCACTCTTACTCTAGTTCTGAAATGTGAGCTCATCAGGATTACTTCTCTGGGTTCTAATAATGGGATTTCTTCCCTGGTGTCTAAGTGTTAGGTCATAGGAGGGGACTTTTGATCCAAAGTGTGATGTGTGAACTGGCAGCACCTGGGAGCATGTATAAATACTAAATCTCAGGCCTTGCTTCAAGCTTACTGAATCAAAATATGCATTTCCAACATCCCCAGGTGCTCTCTATGCACTCTAAAGCAGAGATCTCTGTAAACGAGAATCATCAGGAACTTAACAAAACCAGACTAAAACCAAAATGTAAACAAATGACAACCAACAGCAAGATAAACAATGGATAAACTAACTAATGTTCCAAATCACCCTAGAAGAATTAATTAAACTACAATTTAATGGGGTTGGGGATAAGTCCCAGCCATCAAGATATTTTAAAGTTCGGCCAGGCAATTCTGATAGGCAGAAGTATTTTGAGTCCCTGTTCATGACTGCTAGGTATAAAACTTAGCTACATTTTCCTCTTAGAAAAATTGATTTTTGCACCTGAATCACAGTCCAAGATTGGAATCCCCTTACTCTATAGACAGCACAGACACCAAATTTGTCGGCCTGAACTTTAAATACCAAATTCCCTAAGACTTTCCTTTGCTCTACTTTTCTTGTCCATCAGGACCCATTATCTTGTATCCTTGAAATTACTGTTGTCCTGAAATATAATCATATTATTTCCAGACACTGCTTATGCCATAGACTTTCTCTCAGAATTTGTAAATAACAGAAAAGAAGAACTCCAGGCTCAGGCCCTTCCCAGGCCCCTCTCATTCCCATCTTTCAGTAACTAGCATTTATTCCAGGGGCTGGTCAATGATCATTTACTTTGTACTCTTCCACTTCTGTGTTTTTTCTTTTGTTATATTGTTATGTTAAATTGCTGTGAATTGGTTATTTATTAATTGCATCACTGTTAATTACTTTACATGCCTTAATCATTTAATTAATCTTTACAATAAAAGTCCATTCATTCCTGGTACTGGTTTAGAATTTAAGATCTAATCATGAAAACTGACAGTCCTTCCTTGATCATCAATGAATTAACTATTTTATACTATTTTTAAAATAATTTCTCTGCATAAATTTCATTCCTTTAGTCTTCTCCAAGTGCTCATTCTTCATAGACAAATTAAAAAAGTCATATGTTCCATAAATAAAATGTTTCTATTTCAAAATAACTTGACCAAGTGTGTGATGCACATGTTATTTGATAATGGAATAGATTTTTCTACCCAGGGATATCTGCTACATATCACTAAAGTCCATTTAATCATTGATAGCTAAAAACTGTACAGTATCCTCCTGGTAAACTTGCTAAACTGTTCAATTCATATCATACCACCAATTTATCTAACCTCATCCCCTTCGAATAAATATAGATTAAATCCATTTATTCATAGAATAACCTTGTTTGGTGATGCCTGGGTGGCTCAGCAGATGAGCTTCTGCCTTTGGCTTAGGTCGTGATCCCTAGTCTGGGGATGGAGTCCACATGGGGCTCCCTGCATGGAGCCTGTCTCTGCCTCTCTTTCTGTGTCTCTCATGAATGAATAAATAAAATCTTTAAAAAAAAAAAAAAGAATCTTGGTTGGACATTTCAACTCAATTCTATAAACATGTATGGAGTGCCTTTTGTGTTTCTGCACTAAATGAATTTCCATGTGGAAATTATTCGCAGACCTCCCTCTGCAACTCCCATTAACTAGAACAAAAATGAAGAGAATCCGGAACCAAGGGATGGCCAGAGAAGAAACTGAATGAACTATACTGAAAATAGCCATAGGGATGATGCAAGAAATGTGTACAAGGCTGAGAAGGTGGGTTTTTTGGGATAAAGAAGAGAAACTAGAAAATTCAGACTGAGTCTGGCCAGGTGATAATACCTATACATATCTTACTTTAATGACAGACACTTTAAATGTTTCAGAAGTAGCTGCCCTGGGATACTGGATGATTGCATCGTGATTCTACATGAGTGGTCCATCTGTGAGGAGCTATAATAACAACAACAACAATATCCCATCAAGTCAGATGTTAGGGCTGACTTAGAAACTAGGAAAAAAAAAAAAAAAAGAACCTACATAAGGAATGAGGCAGTGTCTTTTACATACAAGAAGCCGCAAAGACAAGCATTGATCATATAGAGTCAACAAGACTGCCTTTTTAGAGTCTTCCAATTTAGGAAGAAAGACCCCTAAACAAAATATCCAGTGACTTGAGATAATATAACAAAACTCTACTGTGTGGAAAGTAAACACCAATGTTGGTCATTATCTCTACCAAAATAATAAGGTGTAGACTGGGGATTAAAACCAAACCCAACTAGTGATCTTTTCCCTACAAGACTCTAAAGCCTATGGCTTATGGTGTTATTGGTAGAAGACTGAGAAATCCAAATGATCCAAATTTTAATGTTGGTATTTGTCAATCTATTATACTTTGAAAGAGAGACTCTGGTTTATATTGACTGATAAATCCAACACTTACTAGTTGTGTGTACATGACCCAAGTTTCTTGTCTGTGCCTGTCTCCTCATCTTTAAAATAGATATATCTGAGGGTGCCTGGTGGCTCAGCAGGGAGTCTGCTTGTCCCTCTCCTTTGACTTCTCCTCTGCTTGCTCTCTCCTCTCTCTCAAATAAATAAATAAATAAATAAATAAATAAATAAATAAAATCTTTAAAAATAAATAAAATAAGATATATCTGTAAAATAACCACTTGAGATTTCCTTAAGGTTAAATAAATTAACATATTCAAAGAACTTAGAATTAGGCCTGGCATACAATAAGAACAATAAAAATATTTGATATTATCATTATTACTATCAAGTAAAATAATAAATTATGTATGAAAATTACTGTAGTACTTCTTACTCCTTCCTATAAACCCCTCAATTTTGGTATATTTTGAAAATTATTTTCCTCTTAATATTGAAAACTAGTAAGGCTCCTGACTAACATTAATATAGCATTTCTCTAAGCAAATCATATCACTATGACATAGCAATATTTATACTGAAATTAAATTACAATAAAAATTTCATAATTTTACATGCCAGATAGTCAAGCACAGGACTGGTATGATTATGCACAAGTACCTGAGATGGAAACTTGCCTGAATTAAGACATGCTCAGAAATTAAGCATAAGAAATAAAACCAACATAAAGAAAGAAATGCTTTAGAGAGTTTTAGAGTTTCTTATTTCAAAGGCTTGGGCTCAACAATACATAATGCACACTGGTGGTGGTAGTTTTTGGCATAACAGAAAAAAGACAAAAAATTCTCATAATTTATCCATGCAGATGCTGCCCTTTCTGACACCTTAAAAGCCTCTGACAATTTTTTCTAATGTACATTCTTGAGTAATGTTGCAATAGTACAATTTTAATCTTTAGATTTGAAGACCAATATTTTATTCTAGTTTTCTTTGTGTCAAGTTCAGTATGGTAGATGAGCTAACCTCATTATAAACCACAGTATCAAAAGGTGAAAATTGAAAGAAGGCTGCTTTGCAAAATGCATGAGCTACTAAAATGCCAAAGATGAATCGTATGGACAATTCATAATGCAAGAGAATCTTAACATTAGCTGAAACTGTTTTGAAGAAAACATGAAAAGGGAAGGAACACATCCCCTGGTTGAGAAAGCGGTTACATTTCAATACAGTAATAAGTATGTTTATCAGTGTGGATGAGAGTTGAGTGACACAGTGATTGCATGAAAATTGAAAGGATGAGCCCTCTTCTTTGGGGCTTTACTTAAACATTCTCTCCTGTGTCTTAAACTGTGGAATTAAGAAACCATAGGCCATATCTCTCTTTTCCCTATTACTTGGCCCTGTTACACATCCAAATTAATGTAGGTAATGCCTAGCTGTTTTCCTGAACATCTCACTGAGAAATACCTTTATTATCCTTTTATACCCTTACCAAGAAAAGGGGGAAATGAAAAAAAAAAGTTTAAAATATTCATGCAGCCCACAGCCTTTCCTAAGTGATCCCTTCAAAATTCAGCATCTTGTAATTAATCAATCTATTTCTCATTGCTGTTACATGTTTGCTGGGTGTGTCAGATATGGCTCTTCTGTGCTTCTCTTGTCTTCACCACAGAATCTGGGCTGAAGTGGGGCAGTTGGATTCTGGGTCATACTACTCTGACAACAAAGGTAAAAGAGAATGGCTGACCTACTTCATGGCTCATAAATGTCTGCTCAGATCTGGTATGGATATTTTAGCCCTTATCCCACTGGCAAAATTAAATCACATGGCTATGCCTCACCTCAGTGGGTTATAGAAGTAAATGCCTCTCAGAAAGATTCACCTTCATTCACTTGGCAATAGGAAGGTATGCAGAATCCTCTTACTGAAGGAACATGAATAAATGGTAACAATAAATGCAGCCTGTTATATCTCATCCTTATAGTCACATATTCTCTTGCTTTCCATCTGCACACAAAATAAACACATTCTTTCCCAAAGAAGGCATCTCAAAAAGTCTCAACCAATCATAACATTAGACTCAAGTCTAGGGCCTTTTGCTTGTCTCTACATCATGATGAGTGTGGCTACTGTTGATCCAAAGATTGGTGGACTGCAAAAACAAGTTATCTGCACCCTACAACACCAAGCATTCAGTAGTGGAACAGGGACGTGTTAATCTCAATAAAGCCTGCATCAGAAAAGAAGAATGGAAGGCACAAAATAATTGGTCCACAGTAAACTTGAAATTATTTCTGGAAGATACCTGGAGTGCTCATTGACTTTGGAGATAAAGAATCTTCCAGAATTAGTCTTCATCCTACTTTATGTTTGTATCACCAGGTTCTCTTGGTTATGGCTCTTTCCCAAATGGATCTTTCATTTTCCTTGGACACATCTAAAGAAAGTGTTAAACTGCACACCCTCTTTGGGGAACTAATTAGTGTTAGCAGATGCATCTTGTCCATAAATGGGAGCTCAATGTCATTTTAACTGTCACATTTCATTTTGTTTTATTTTGTTTGTTTTGCTATTCTTTGTTTTTGTTTTTGTTTTTTTGGTCTTTGTTTTTATTTTATTTTATTTTATTTTATTTTTGGTCTAGTCTAGGAGTTATTTGGCAGTCTAGACCTCTCAAATATTCATCTGTATGATTTTAACAAGCTCCATGTTCCAATACACACGTCTTTACTTCTTTTTTTTTTTTTTCTTGAAATGCATCTTCCTCTCTCTAGACTTAATTGTCAATATTTTAAGACTATCGGGTTTCAGCAGAAAAACAATACTGCTTGTTTTGTTAGTTTTTCCTGTAAGCCATTTTGTCCAAATACAAAAAACAAAAACAAACAAACAAAAAAAAATTCTGAGAGCAAATTTAATCTTGTCATGGAGTTTATCTAAGGCAAGTCAGTAGTCTCCATGATTCCTTCTTTGCCCTAGGCCAAGCTTCAATAAGTCCTTGTTATTCAAAGCATTTGTCAATTTTATTTTTAGTGGTTGAAGAAAACAAACAGTTGTATCTTTCAATCCCGCAATTTCAGAAATTTCTAGATCCACATGTTTCTTCCATTATTTTTAAACTTTTATTTTCTAAGTTCATGTCTTTTCTTTTTCATACTTCTTTAATGTCGCCAAAAGCAAGGAAGTCCCAACAGTCACATTTTGCTTCCCAACTTCATCTAAAACTACTGGCTTCTTAAGTACATTATCATCTTTTAAAGTTATTGCAAGAGGCATATTTTTCAAATATATCACCATTAGATAAAGTTTCTTCATTTTTTTTCCTGTCTTTCCTGAGGGTTCCCACACCTACTCTATAGCCCTGAAGTCAATGCCATACATTTTGGGATTTTTGCTATGACTGCATCCTATTTATAGGTATCAATGTTTTATCAGTTATCTTTTCCCATGAAAAGACATGTTGTGATAACGATTACAACATCAACATGTATGTTGTGATAACAATTAAACAAACCGTATATGGTTCACAATGTAAAGATTTATTTCTTGCCACCATTGCATTGAAGTTGGAAATAATCTCTAATTGACTTCCCTTTTTCACCTAGGATAAAAGGAGCAATGTGAAGGAACAGTCACCATCTAGGATATGTCATCCTAATGGCAGAAAGAAAATGAAATGACCCATCTAATAGTTCTTAGACCTTCTTCTCAGGCATGATGGCTGTCAGTTCTGATCGCATTGACTGGCTCAAGAGCCACATGACCAAGGTCCCAAAATGGGCTGAAGTCCTATGTGCCTGTTTGCCCACAGATAAGCAAATATTTTCAAATAACAATATAATCTACCATAATGCATGGTTTCAAAAATAGTATTAACACTAAATTCAAAGATTCTAGGCAAGGCGTGTGTCTGTGTGTACGTGGGTGTGTGGGCGTGTAAGTGGGTATGCATTCACCTATTAATG
The DNA here is from genome assembly GCF_048164855.1 of Canis lupus baileyi. NCBI lineage: Eukaryota > Metazoa > Chordata > Mammalia > Carnivora > Canidae > Canis > Canis lupus. The sequence goes on from NC_132857.1 coordinate 53,407,644, forward strand.
TAATAAATAGGTATTTGCCCTTTTAAGAATATAACAATCAGGGGATCCCTGGGTGGCTCAGCAGTTTAGCGCCACCTTCGGCCCAGGCATGATCCTGGAGTCCCGGGATCAAGTCCCACATTAGGCTCCCTGCATGTAGCCTGCTTCTCCCTCTGCCTGTGTCTCTGCCTCTGTGTGTGTGTGTGTGTCTCTCATGAATAAATAAATAAAATCTTAAAAAAAAAGAATATAACAAGTTGAAATCTTAATATGTCCTTATATTTATGATGAAAGATGAATAAATAATGAGAAATCAAGCAAAAAACTAGTGCTAGCTGATACTCTTGAAAGAAGGTTTTCAAACAATGATTGTATTACTTGTAATAGATTACGTTTTACTGTTACCTCCCACTATGATAGTGAAATTGCAGACAAACTGTGACTCTCAAAACAAATAAAAATAGAAGCATCCAGAATTAATACAAACACCCACCTTTGGTGACAAAGTGTGTCTGAATCTATTTGTGGGATTTATGAATTAAATGGTTCATAGGAGAAGATCAAGAAATTATCAGGCACCTTTTTATAGATAATCTTATAAAATTGAAAATGGTTAAGAGGTAAAAAAAAAAAAAAAAAAAAAAAAGCATACATTGTGTCCCTCAAACAGATGTGCCATAGAAATAGAGCATTCAGATCTGGATTAAATGAATCTTGTCCCAAGTAAAGGAACTACAGATTTCTCTCCTCCCCACACCAGCTGACTCAGACACTAACAATGTTAGCAGCTAATGGAAAAGGTGACTTAGAAGCTTGATTCTGGGGGAACACCTGTGGGGCTTATTCTACCCTTGATAACCACTACTAAATACAGTCTTCCCGTATTAAACACAAACTGAATGTAGAACCCAACAAAAGAGCACACTCAATTATATCAAATTAGCATCTGAGTGTATGTAATCACAGAGTTTAGACCAGAGTTATTAAGCTGTCCTTTGTAGCACAGCGACAACGGTTGAAAATGATCCCATAGTATAATATAAGGGATTTTGTGAATGCACAGTGGCATCCTTTATGTTTGGATGCTGACACTGGAGTTTTACAGAATATTTCCACACATGCAGGACTAAGAAAAAGAGCAGGCTTCGTCTTTGCCAAAGTACTTTCTAATCATTTTAAATTTTGCCATCTGACAAGATTTGTATTTTTATGGCAATCCTAGATTTAGCATAAGAGCAGGGGTATGATCAACAGAGATAAAGTTCACACTATCTGGATCTTCCAAGACAATAACAACAACCACAACAACTCTAAAGATCCTGATATTAAAATATTCACAGCCTCCAGCAATTCTCCCCAAATGCCTATACATATATATATATATATGTATAGGCATTTGGGGAGGCCAAGGCTGTAGATAGAGAAAGCATGGGACCCAGAAGCTTGACTTGCTGCTGCAACCAACATCTTCAAATGAACATTGCGACATTTATTACATGATGGGATGCACTCTTCTGATGTCTCTCATCATTTTCAACTGTGCAAGGGCCAATTCTAAACCCATTCCTAGATAAAAGTACATGGTGGTTTCTCTTTCTGCACCTTTGAGGGGACAAAGGACAGTCATGGCCGCAGACTGGGAAACCTAACTGACGTCTTGATAGGATCACACTACGTTGCTCTCTCCTTTGTAGGTTAGCCTTTACAATACTGCAAGTCCTTTGAGAGCAGAAGCCATTCACCAGACACTGCTGCGAAGTCGGCAAGGCTCTGAACCAGACACCCTCGCTTTGAATCCTAGCTCTGCCATTTACTAGCTATGACTTTTCCAGTTTCCTCATCCATAGAATAGATACCATCATTGGGCTAGATGGCTTTTGTCTACCATCCTCCCTATGCCTTTCTTCATTCTATCCTCTGAGGTTGGCCTTACAGACACTTTCATGAGCTCGTTTCCTGCTCAGGCTTCTGGTGGTTTCCTCTGTTGGGCTTTGGAGATTGGGTGGCAGAAGGAAATGCTTTGCAGGGTCACAAGGGCTGTTGCATTTTAGCCCCTGTGAGGTGTTAACCGCCAGGATAGCCCTTTCTCTGTCTTCAAGGGTGACAAACAACCTTGCCTCTTGCTCTTTAAAGTCTAGGTGGAGCAGAGCCACCCATACCCCTTACTAAATTCATGTTACCCACTATCCTAAGTGGATTACCTAAACTCTGCCTTAATCTCTTTATTAGTTAATTAAATAATCTTAATTCACATGTACCATTTGTTTCCTGTGAAGATGCTAACTTAGAGTGCAGTACATTCCTCCTTAGAATTTTTTTAGATGCTAAGTATTTATGGATATGTTTTCATCCTTAAAACCTGAGACAGCTATTATCACAAGTAGCCCAAAGCTTTTTACTAATCCAGGAGTTGAGACTGTGGCCAATAAATATAAGGTCATCTTTCTGACTAATGATTTGGTGATTCTTACCATAAAAAGTTCATGTTATTTATAAGACAAAAACAAAACAAAACAAAAAACCTAAGACAGTTGTTGATACATAGTTTACATTTAATACATTTTAATGAATTGATTAATTCTTCAATAGAACCAAAGTTGGCCTTCCACCCAGGGTGGATCCTAGAGACCCAGGATCGAGTCCCACGTCGGGCTCCCTGCATGGACCCTGCTTCTCCCTCTGCCTGTGTCTCTGCGCCTCTCTTTCTCTCTCTCTAGGTCTCTCATGCATAGATAAATAAAATATTTTAAAAAATAGAACCAAAGTTAGAAAAAAAGTTTGTTTCCAGAAATACTAGTATGGGATACATGCCACATATATTCTTAAAAGTATACTTTTCTTATTAAATAATCATCTGCAGGTAGTCAATGTATGTGCTCCACATCAAGAAAATCAATTATGGATTCTTGGATAGATGATTCATAAAATTTGGGGCATTCTGTCCATTGTATTTAATAAATTAGTCCAGAATTACTTGTGGAAATTTTATTATAGACAGTTCTGCCTTTATTCACATATCTTAACAAAATTAATTGAAAAGTACCTATATCAGGATTGACAATTCAAATCCATATTGACAACTTGCGACTGAGTCCCATAAATGTTAAGATCTATAATATTTTGGACTATTTTTAACTCAAGAGTCAGAGAACTCTGTTATTTCCATATGTAATCTCAGTTTGGAAATCTCAATTTTGAAAAACCCACTACCTTTAGCTAATTATGTATTTGTTGCTATTCCATTATTTTCCTAAAAAGCCAGAGGCGTTACATGATTTCTTGCTTATCTCATGTAAAACCTAGTCTTTCAAAATTGAAGATAATATTCTAATTCATACTACATCTTATGCTCCTTTACCCATCAATGCAGTATTGATGTAGGATGGGCCAAGGTCTTGAGAGGGAGGGCTTCATACCCCTTGATTAGAATTCAAGAACAAGTCATTTAGTGAAAGGGACAAATATTTATTAAGAATAGAACTAAAAAAAGAGTTATTTCATAGGCAAAGTAGCAATCTTTCCTCCTAGATGGGAAAGAGGACCCCTCTTTGCCTCTAACAAGATGTTTTATAAGTTTATTGTTGTTGTTGTTAATTAGCTAACTGTATAGGGAAGGTTTACTCTTTACCTTTGGGTTTATCATTCACACGGTAGGTAGTTTTTTCATTATCATAGGATTGTGGGATTATCCACAGGGAGAAATTTTAAGAAGGTCCAGCCTTTGTGGCTTTTACTGTCACAGGGAGTGGGTTCCTGTGGTTTTCCATGAGTCTGATCTTGTGATTCTTTTTATGATCTGCTGACTTTTAGGTTAAGGGTCAGTCTAAACCTAAAATGGCTTTGCTGTGGTCAAACTGCCTCCTGGGTCTACCTTCCCTCCCACCTCAATATGAGTCAATTCTGTATAATTAAATCTCTTGGAGCTTTAATTGAATCTCTGAGACAAAATATCAACCATGGGCAGTATAGGATTCACCATTTAATTTTACTCAATTTCCTTTCAATAAAGTCCTTACAATTAAAAGGCACAAGTACTGGGGCACCTGCGTGGCAACCAACACTTGATTTTGACTCAGATCATGATCTCAGGGTCAGGAGGTCAAGATTCTCTCTCTCTCTCTCTCTCTCTCTCTTTCTCTCTTCCTTTGGTTCCTCCCTACCACTGCATGCATGCCTGCACACTTTCTCTTTCTTTAAAAAAAAAAAAGACACAAATACTTGTTGAAAGCTGGATACTATGGTGAGAATACCCAGCTGAAGAGGAAACTATCTATCTATCTCTCTTTTTAAATATTTTATTTATTTTATTTAGAGAGAAAAAGAGAGCACATGAGTCGGGGGAGAGACAGAGGGAGAGGGAGAGAAGCAGACTTCCCACTGAGCCCAGAGCCCAATGACTATGATGACTGTGAGGCTCATTCTCAGGACCCTGAGACCATGACCTGAGCTGAAATCAGAAGTCCAATGCTTAACTGACTGAGCCACCCAAGTGCACCAACAATCTCTCTTTTATAGGATTAAATGATATAATATAGAAGAATTGTATTTAGACTAATGTCTGTGATATGGCATATAGGCTAATAAAAATTAATTATCACAGCAAGTAATTTGTTTAGATTGAGAGAACAGTATGTGCGGGATATGGTAAAATTAAAGAGTCAATAGTTTTTTCAGAAAACATGAGGTGCTTTACTGGAAAGAAGAACAGCATAAGTAAAGGCACAGAATCTGAAAATGTGTAGTATTAGAGAAATGAAGCAAGATCCTGTTATCTATAAATATGTATAATGGGGAAGTGGCAAGAAGGTAGCACATTTGATAAGAGCTTTGAAAGGCGAGCCAAAGAATTCTTAATTTACTCTGTGGACCACAGGAAGTCGTTGAAGGTTTCTTGAGCAGGGAAGAAACAGAGAATGCATGGTTCTAGAAGATATCTGTAATGACTAAGAAGAAAATTTATTAGAAGCAGGAGAATGTATTACGAAAAGTAAACTCCTATAATAAATACATAGCATAGTAGCTCAAACATGATAGAATTTTCTCTCTCTTTCAGATAACAGTGCAGGCAGGTATTCCTGGCAGGGCTTAGGAACCTGAAAGGCTCTGCCCCATTCATAGACACAAGCTACGGAAGCTCTCCCAGCTTCAACACATGATTTGCAATAACAGAATAATCATCACTTTCCATCTCCAGGGAAGGTAGTGGGAGCAAGAAAGAGTACACATAGAATTTTTTTTTTTTTTTATGAGAAGACATGGAAATGGCAGACGTCACATCCACGAATATCCCTTAGTCACATGACCAGATTTAACTGAACAGAAACTGGACATTGAGTTATCTGACTGAGTAGTTACACCTCAGGTACCACTCAATTACCATGAAAGAAACAGCGCAGCTCATCTTGGACAACTATCAGCCTGCACCACATACCAACAACTCCACTCTTTAAGTCAAAGATTCCCATTAGAGAACAAAGTGAGCTCCCCTCCCTCCCCCACCCGGTCCTTGGGCATGTCTTTTGATTTTGCCTTTCCAATTGTTTTGTTAATGAAACTATCAGCACTGTTTTCTGATCTCCCCAAACCTACTTTATCTTCCACCTTCCAACAAATCTCATGGTTAGAATAAAACTGTATTCCAAAAATCTAATTAAAGGTGGCAGGGAATTTTTGCAGTTAGATGCTCTGATTTCAATACTTACCAATATGGCAAATTTTTATCATTGCACAAATATAATAAATTTCTTTTTTTTTAAAGGTCCTGAGAAAGGAGCTTGCCTTTCTTTTTTTTTTTTTTAATTTTTTATTTATTTATGATAGTCACAGAGAGAGAGAGAGAGGCAGAGACACAGGCAGAGGGAGAAGCAGGCTCCATGCACCGGGAGCCCGATGTGGGATTCGATCCTGGGTCTCCAGGATCGCGCCCTGGGCCAAAGGCAGGCACTAAACCACTGCGCCACCCAGGGATCCCTAATAAATTTCTTTATTGTCCCCAAATTATCCTCTATCCCCCATTAAAGGGTTATACATTGCATCCCCTTTTCCAGCCATCTATAGAAACTTCTCATGGGATGCTGCATGGATATGGCATAGACACCAGGTTTGCCATGTGATCTTCTCTGGCTAATGAAATGTGAGGAGATTTGACAGAATGATTTAAGAACCATATTGTTTCACAGGGATCTTTCAATCTGGAATCCAGAATGAATATAAGCCATTAGCCACATAAAATACATAACTGAAGACACGCAATATGGAAAAAAAATACATGTGTAAATCTGATGGTGATTTGTTACTTCCATGTAACCTAGCAAGAGCTGACCAACACATTCAGAACAGCTTTCACTCTATAGGGTGGTATCTGGATATTTATTTTCTCCTACATGAGTTTCTCCAAACTTAAGATCTCACTCTTTGCTGAATAGAATGAACATTTCATTGAAATAGTATAATATGATATGCGCTAAAGAGAAAGAATATAGCCAATTACAGGACAACATGAAAGATTTCTCAAAAGAAAAAAAAAATTCCAACTACTCATTTTTAAAGCATAGAACTCATTCTTCATTATTCCTGTTTATTTTCTAATTCTACTTGCCTTAAACATTGGCAAAAATCTGAACTTACTCTACGCTTGCCATTTACAGCTCCTCGTGCGCTGGTTTAATTGTTTTATTTTTCTAATGACTTAGCATTGAAGCATCATGGTTATCTCGATTCACCGACTTTCTTCAGCTTTCATTATTTCTATCTCACTCTGTGTAATACAGATTTTACCATGTCCTTTTCCTTTGACACATTGAACAACTTAGTTTCACTGTTTCTTTTTATTTTTTATGATTTTACTTATTTATTTATGAGAGAGAGAGAGAGACAGAGAGAGAGAAAGAGAGAGAGAGAGGCAGAGACACAGATAGAGGAGAAGCAGGCTCCATGCAGGGAGCCAGATCCTGGGACTCCAGGATCACACCCTGGGCCGAAGGCAGGTGCCAAACCACTGAGCCACCCAGGAATCCATCCCCAGTTTCCCTGTTTCTTTCTGCCATAATCCAGTTCCTACATCTATAGTCCATCTAGTTAAAAAGAATTTGAGCTCAATGAAAATGGTTATTATCTCAATCCTTGTAGTTTCTTCATCTTGTCTCTCATGAATATCCTAGCACTGGGTCTCCTTCCATTTTCCTTGCAGCAAATTAACAGACACAATAAAAATATTTATATAATGATTCTGCAATGGAAGATGGAGTCTCAGTCAACTTACTGCTATGAGGGGCTACTGCTTTTGAAAGAGGATAGGTATCACCTTCATCTATCTGAAAGCATTTTGAACATACCACAAAACACGTAAAATAATTAGTCACAACAGAATAATATAAGTAATATCTATGAATGAGAAGGCATTATTAAATAAATCAGTAGCAGACTTATTATTAAGATGGGGTATATCACACAAGCTTAGTATCTTATTGGAAGTCTTCTGCATTCAATTAATATAATTTTAAATGATCTTAAATTTTCATTTTACCAAATTCTGAGTGCTTTCTACTTGGCCATACTTTGCTGATATATAGCTCATTTCTTCTATGTACCAAAAATAATAATACTCATACATTTTAAAAGCTGTATTTCTATAATAGTTTGTATAAAACAAAAATCATAAGATTATACATACATATATAATTAGAATTCTGGAATAGTGCAGATGAGAATGTTAAAAGTGGCTATATTTGTGTTGTATAAAGTAGTTACTTTTTATTCTTATTTATATTTTTGTAAACAATTTTTACTAGTATACAAAATGTCTATTTCTGATTTTGTATTAATACAAATTTGGCTTGTCTAAGTTTATTTTTTTATTTATTTATTTTTTGGTTTGTCTAAGTTTATAATGTACTTGAGGAATATTCGCTCACTAATTATTTTATATAAATTTTGTGTTTTAAAACTATCACCCTACTCCATAAATGTTAAAACAGAGTATGGGAAGAAAATTGAACAATTAATCCAGAAATAAGCTTTCTTCCCCCTTAACGTGGCAAAATTGAGTTTTACCGAAATGATTATGCAAAGATAAAGGTTTAGTTCACAACTTCTAAAGCCGGACTTTAGAAAGAAGTCTTAATTGATAAAACTATTTTGCCCAAAATCTCTATGTTCAGTTCCAAACCAACATATTCATCACCAAATAAATTATCTTCTTTACAGAAACATTTTTTTTCTCATTAATGTCCACTGATAATTGTAGGCCTTTGTCCCTCTCTTAGCTGAACCTTTTCATTGATTTTGTCACAGAACTACTCATAAAACTTCATCTTTTAGTTATATACATTTTTCCAACATCCAAGAAACCTAAAATTTTTTACTAATTATAATAATTATGTTAACAACATTGTTTTACCATGGTCTCATCTAAGAAACATCCTGTATTCAAATAAGCTTTAGTTTCCATCTGTTGTTCTATTCTGGACAAGCAAAATATTCCGGAAGGGTCAGTCTCCCTTCTTTGTGTATCATGTTATCTCCTCAAATTGCTAATTTAAAAGAATAAGAACAGTCCATCTGTAGGCATTATTGATACTCATTGGATAATAGTGAGCAAAGTTTTATTTACTCTTTGAAATGATACATACTTCCTTGAGAAACACACGCGCACGCACACACACACACACACACAAAATCAAAAGAACATGTCTTCCCCAGAAAATCTTATCTGATAATAAACTTTCCTAATATTTTCCTGCTAAAGATTAATAAACTTCTCTTGAAACTTATATCTAATTTATGTGACTTTAAGGGTCATGCTTTAATAACAATGATGAAACACGATTATTACTTCCTAATGCTGAAATTACAGTTTTTACATTGTAAATTTTTCCTGCTATGCGCCCTGTGGCACTAACATCTTTATCACTCCATGTGTTTCTAGTTTTAAAACCTTTACCCCTGCTGTTTGAAAAATATTTCTCATTTTCGTCCCCTATGGAGTACAGAAATCCCTAAAGGCAAAGCCATTAGTGATTTCTCTGCCTTTCCCCAAACACGTATTATGATCACCAGTGCTGCTCCCACTGCCTCATTGGCTTTTGGTAAAGTATGCAAATGAGATGTTCAAAATACACACTTTTTGCAACTGTGCAAGTTCATACTGATTTATAAAATGGGCAGGCTATTAAAGTGACTGAAAATGTCAGCAAGATTTATGCATGGGTGACAAATTGTATTGGAAATGTTCATTTTTAACATGCTGCCCTAGGTTTTTTTTTTTTCTTTTTCTTTTTTTTTTTTAACAACCTAGATATTCCCTGTGATACATTTGTTTTAAGGCCATTTTTTCCTCCCCAAACATACTTTTGACAGTGACTTTTTGACTGGAAAAATAAACAATGCTACTTGACAATCATACAAATTGTATTTTATCACAGAAAGCAGTACTTGGAAGATATAATAAATTTCCTTTTGACACCCATTTTCCCCATGTACCATTAGTCCACTATGGTTAAATAGTTTCCTTTTTTAACAGATAACTTGAGTTGCACGCATAAATATTTCATCACTAAGATATAAAATTATGTAACTATCAAAACAATTACCCAGTCACCTCTGAGGAAAATACTTCGTTTACATTAAAAATGCACAACGTAGGAAACAAAAGATAGGAGTGACAACTGACATCTATCTTCTGGAGTTTATGATTCCATCTTTGGAAAATTCCATGTTAAAAATGGTCTAAGCCATATTCATATGACTTTCCTCTGTTATTTGTGAATCTGCTCCAGAATGCTCCAGCTCTGTGATTCAAACAGGCAGCTGCAGCACTCTTACTCGTCCGACCAAGTGTGGTCTTTGAACAGAGGTCTTGATATTTTATATCTCTGCATGGCAGCCATTCATTCACTAAAGGAAGCAAAAGAATAGGAAAAATCATACTGGAGCCAATGTACACAATATCATTTAAGAAATTAACTAGACCGTCCTGGCAGACCACAAGATGTATACACACAGCAGAAATGACACAAGTCTAAAATGCAGTGTATCACAATTAGAGAAGAAGGGATTATAGAAATCAAATGCAGTAAATGAAGAACCGCCTATGATTAATTTTACAAAGAACAGATCTTATCAGCAGTATTATGAAGTCTCTCTAGTTGGAAAAGTTTTGTGTTAGAATTCTAATTCTACTTTTTATATTCAGATCAGTTTGCACCAATACTATTATTGCAACTGATTTTCCTAATTAGTTCATTAAGTTGCATAACAATTGGCTTACAACTAACAACTCTTCTTGATGTTAAAATGGTGAAGATAAAATTGATTTAAAGCCCACTTCTGATCATTCATTCTTACACATTCGTATGTCCTGGTGTTTGATGAAGCTCTCCTTATATGACTGCCAGCCTCTCTGCCCTGTTTTCACTTAAGTGCCATGGATATGTTCTTGCTTATTAAAAAGAGTTAGCGTTATGCATTGTACTGAAAAAATCTAAACACTCTTAAAAGGCAAAAGAAGCAACAAAAACACATCTGCTTTTCATCAAGGGGTGCCATCTTATAGCTTATACGAAAATGAAAGTTTGAAGAGAAAGCAATAGGAGTTATGAATAAGCAAAGATTTGTATAGGTGAAAATGCAGCTAGAAAAGACTGGGAGAAATAGTTTTATTTGTTTTCGTTTGTTTGTTTTTTGCTGTTGTTTCTACCTAAAAACTTTAATCAATCACTTTAGTAAAATAAATGCCATGTGTAAGATATTTTTTGTTCACATACTTTCTGTTTAAAAGAAATAAATATTTTCTATTGACGTTGAAATAACCTCATAACAATGTTTTCCTCTAGATTTTTAGCTCTGCTTCCATAACTGGTGGGCTCATCAGTCTCCTCACAACAGTAAGAATTTGCCTTCAAGTTATCATCAAGAAGCAGGCTTTCCTGACTGACAGTCATTCCCGTAGAAACATCTTTACCCCAGAGGATACAAGTGGAAACATCAAAGAAGAAGAACAGAGAGTACATTTAAGAACATCTGGTATAACATCAAGGAAATCTGTCTACAAGACAAGCAAAGTCCATCTCCTTTCCTGGCCTCTGCATTGAGATGCATCAGAGAAGTCATTTACTACAAGTGGTTGAATCAGGAATTTAACTCATAAAGCCTAGGGTTAAGAGTTTAAAAAAAAAACATACTTGCATATATAGGTAATATACACATGTATGTAAGTAGAATGACATAGATATAATGTTTAATAAAATACTGCTTTGAAATCTCATTTGATTTTGTCATCATCCTTAAAGATTAAATAAAATTAAATTAAAACACCATAATACAAGTTGAGTATCAGTGGGGCCTTTTTTTGCATTCAGCGTCCAGTGCCTACCATTACATGATGGAACTTTATTTTGCATGCAGATGGCTAAATACATCATCTATATAGTTGGAAATTGTTACTATTTTCTTCACCATGTTGACTTTACCCACCAGACGGCCCCTGTTGATTTATTTCCCTAGTAATAACTCCTTAGTAGCAGATACAGCTTTATCAGATCAAAACAGACTGGGTTCGTTGTAGTATCTAATTGGGCATCTAATAAATTCTAGATACCTGAGGTAAGCTGGAAAGGCATGCTTCCCACCTGTGAGGGGTAAAGTATAATGACAATGGATAGAGTGAGCAAGCTCTCACTTAAGATGGAGTTCCACTGCTAGTACAGCCATTGTTTATTGGAGGTGGAAAGAATAGAGATGCTTACCAAGAGTTAGAATTTTGGTGTTATCCTTTTCACAGAAAAGGTAGTCTCCTGCATGAATTGATGAATCTCAAATGAGAAAACCTATTTAACTTAAATTATCTCTATGTTTCAACATGTAAAAGCCTTATACAACCTATCCCCAAACAACACCGGCAAAATTTTAATTTCTCCGAAAATAATTCCTAAACAGGCTTTATAACTAAGTCTTCTCCCGCCCCACTTAGATCATTCCCATTTATCTTTTGAAAGCTCAGCCTTGATGTTATTGGACAGTAAAAAGGCTGCAATGGGACCCCTGTCAAAAGACAATTTTCTTCCTTGAATGATAAGCAATGGAACATGTAAGAACAAAAAGCCAACTGATTAATGGCAAGCAATTCATCTACAATTATCTTGCCCATGTTACACAGTCATTGTATAGATTGGACTAGATCATTAAATTATGTGACAGCAATCAGCCATCTAACTTTAAAAGAGGTGGGAAGAGCCAATTTAAAAACTTAATATCTCAGGATGATACAGTAGCCTGAGAAAACCAGCCAATTTAGAGAAAATTACCATATGTACCAACCAGAGTGATAGATGTGAGCCTTAGTTAAGCATTTGTCCCTGTGCTGATGCTGTTTGGGATTCAGTAAAGAACTCTGTGCTCCTTCAGTATGTGTTTAAGAAGGGTGGTGATCCAGGGAAGTAAACACTTGGAATAGTGAAATACAGACTTCAGGAGGAAATACATTTTCCTGGTAACTTCCCACTCTCCGTAACTTCACTCGAAATTTGGAATCACATTCTGAGATGTGAAGATCAAGGTTCTACTGTCATCTTCCATGTTTAGTGCTTAGTTGTGCCTCGCACGCACTGCATCTTTATCTGATATATTTATGTATTAGATACACATCCTAGAAATCCGAGGCATGTGGTTCTCATTCAATATGGGATGTAGGACTTTAAATAACAGTGGGAAGGCCCAATATGAATTACTCCTATGATTGTAATGTAACTATTATTGGCAGTCAGAATTTGTGAAAGTAGCCAAGTGTAATGTTAGGAGAGTAAAACATGCACCCCTGTCTCATTCCCTCAGTTAGATATTATTGGAGGCATAATTTGTGCAAGACACAGTCATAAATGCAAGGGACCCAGGGAAATTGAGACCTAAAAGATCTCAGAATCTAGTGGGGCGATAGAGTCTGTAACTAAAGTTGACTTGGACAAATGCCATGCTAAGGGGAGGCGCATATTGGGAACAACACGATGGGAGAGAGCACACCGAAGACAAATCCAGCACAGGTCATCATCACAAAGACTGCCATCATATCAGAGTCTAATGGAGCCAGTTAGGAATTCTCCTAAAGTAATAGAGGATAATTTTCAATACATACTGTCCTAGTCAGCTCAGACTGCCATAACAACACGGGCTTGGGTTAAAGAACAGAATTTATCTGTGACAGGTCCTGAGGCTTCAAAGTTCTAAGATCAAAATATGGGATCATTTGGTTTCCTGATGAGGGCCCTCTTTCTGGCTTGCAGATGGCCAGCTTCTCACTGTGTCCTCATATCCATCTTCTTAGAAGGGGACTCCACTCTCACGATCTCATATAATTACCTCCCAGAGACCTCATCTCCATCATACCAGCAGTTAGGGCTTCGACATAGGAATTTCAGGTAGACACACTGAGTCCCTGAACATACTTGATCTCACACAAACCTACTGTGTTTTTATTCAGCATCTATGAGATTTTCCTTCCATATAAAGTGACTACTTTTCCTTTGCTTCAAATATACACTTGATTCTATGTTGAATGCTTACCACCAAATCATGACACCGAATTGATGGATGTCAGGGAAGTTTATAAGCAGTGTTGAAGGTTAGCAAGTATTTCATTCCCATAACTGCACAACCTCCCCAATATCATCTGGACTGATGGACAATTTCAGCCTAAAGTTGAGTATATGGCCCAATTGTGGATGTGGTGTTAGTGGGAACTGAGCAAATGTGACTTTCCATGCTATTATTTTATTTTGAATCGCTTTGACACTGTCAAGGAATCATATACTGATTTTTTTTTTTCATCTTTATAGTGAGAAGAAAATCTTCTCTACAGAAGTCCTGCCATTTGAGCACAAGTAGTTGCTAAGTATTTCAGAATCACAGTGGCTCTTTTTTCTAAAACTCGAAGCATCGAAATCCAGAAGACAGATCCAATACATATGAACATAACCCTATATATTTCAGGATCGTTCTAGGACAGTGCTGCATGATAGGACATTTGAGGTCACACATTTTTCTTTTTGTTGCATTATTAAACCTATCTTTATTTAGATGCTCTCATGAAATGACTTTTATTTATTTATTATTTATTTATTTATTTTTAAAGATTTTACTTTTTTTTTTATTTTAGAGAGAGAGACTGTGTGAGCAGGGGGAGGAGTAGAGGGAGAGGGATAAGCAGACTTCACTGAGTGCAGAGCCTAACATGGGGCTCCAACCCAGAACCATGAGACCATGATCTGAACTAAAATCAAAAGTCAGATGCTTAACCAACTGAAGTACTTAGGTACCCCTATTTCTTACTTTATTTGAGAGACAGAGAGAGAGAGAAAGCACACACAGGGGGAGGGAGAAGGACAAACAGACTCTGTGCTAAGTGTGGAGCTGAGGATGCAGGGCTTGATCCCACAACCCCAAGATCATGACTTGTGCCTAAACTAAGAGTCAGACACTTAACCTAAACACCTAACCGACTGGGCCACTCAGGTGCCCCATCATGAAATAACTTATAAATGATCCATGAGACTGTGAGCCTTACATTCTCCCATTTATACCTATTGCTTTTTAATGAATTCAGTCAAGTGAATTTTTAGCCTAATGATAACACCAATAATAGTAATAATACTGTTCACAATTTATGGAAACTTTATGTGTCAACTATTCTTTTTTTTTTTTTTAAGATTTTATTTATTTATTCATGAGAGGCACAGAGAGAGAGAGGCAGTGATACAGGAAGAGGGAGAAGCAGGTTCCATGCAGGGAGCCCGACGTGGGACTGGATCCTGGGTCTCCAGGATCACACCCTGGGCTGAAGGTGGTGCTAAACTGCTGAGCCATTGGGGCTGCCCATGTGTCAACTATTCTTATAAGTGTATCACATGTATCTTTTCACTTAGTCATAGAAATAATCTTATTTATTCCACTGAGGCAGAGACAGCTAAGGAATTTACCTGAGGTCATAAAAGTAAAAAGAGGAAAGGGCATGAACTGAACACAAGTAATCTGACACCATAGATAATTCCCAATGATCATGCCTACAGTAGTTGGTAACTGACTCAAAATCAGAGTTGCTTATTTTCTTAAAACTGAAAAGAATCAAAGCCTAGAAGGCAGACCAAATAAATACAGGATGAAAATAACTCCATGATTCTGTGGATGATACTCAAGACCACACCAAGCGTAAAGACTTTGGAGTTTTGAGAGACTCCTTTATGAAAAAAAAAGGGGGGGGGGCACAAAATTATGATTACATAAATATTTATTTAGAATGAAAAAGAAACCAAACTACCATTTTTAAATGATGTTGAATATGGTAAATAACGTCTTGAAAAATAATTTTACCAATTAACTTCTCGCCTATTTCTTTAATATTTTCCCCTATATTTTTGGTTTGTACTATCTTTAATCATCTCTTTATATAGTTATAGTTTCCTAATTATTCTAATTTTTTATACAATGAAGAGATAATTAAATTTTTCCTCTATTATGTTTGACTTTTTTTTAAATTGGTAGTTTAGGAAAGTTACTTTTAGGATCACAACTCATTGTTGATAAGAGCATGTGAACTTCTAAGACTGTTATCAAATTTGGGGAAATTTCTGTCAGATTTTTGTTGTCTTTAATATGAGCTGTAGATTTGGGAAAAAAATGTCCGTGGGATAGCTTCTGATTTTGGAAATTCTGAACCTCGTCTCTCCTCCACAACTTATATTCTTTCAGGGTCTGGAAAGCACAAGGCTTGATCATTTTCCTTTCTTTTTTTTTAAGATTTTATTTATTTATTCATGAGAGATGCAAAGAGAGAGAAGCAGAGACACAAGCAAAGGGAGAAGCAGGTTCATCGAGGGGAGCCTGATATGGGATCCTGCGGCTCTGGGATCATGGCCCTGAGACGCTCCAAAGCTCAACCTGAGCCACCCAGATATCCTGGCTTGATCACTTTTCAATGTCACCTCTGAGTATATACTTTAGGGTCCTGATGCACATACAGTAGGCACAGTGGATGAAAAGTATATCTAGCAGCAATTCTGCACCAGGAAGACTAGGAGAAACCAAACACAGAAGTATATGAAAGCAAGATTTAGCAAACCGAAGTATAGAATAATAAGATAACTTAAATTTCACATGAACAACAGATCATGTTTTTTGGACAGCCACTAAAACTTAATCTATTGTTAATCTAAAATTCAAATTTAATTAGTGTCCTGAATTTTATCTGGCAATCCTATAGAAATGCACCTTTGAAACACAAACATAACCCACTAAACCCAAATTAATGTATCTTCAACCAAACTTCCCGAAAGCAAGATGTCCAAATGGTCTATGGCCACTTCACCACCACCAGACAAAGGGGAAGTACAACAGAGAGGGAATTGGGAGAAGGGATAGCAGTTTTAACAAATATAAGTTAAAATACCCTACTTTTGTAATGTTTTGACCATGTATGCAAATAAATGCAAATAAATGACCAAAGAGCATATTGCTCACACCACTCTCAGTATCAGAGATGGAGGAAAATGAAGAGCCCTAAACTTGGCCTTCACAGGATTTGCAGTTAAACTGCCTCAGTTCACTGGATCCTTTTTTTTTTTTTTAAGATTTAATTTATTTATTTGAGGGAGAGAGAGAATGGGAGAGCACAGAACACAGGCCGGGAGAGTGACAGAGGGAGAGGGAGAAGCAGGCTCCCTGTTGAGTATGGAGCCGATGTGAGATTCCATCTCAGGACCTGGGATTATGACCTGAGCTGAAGGCAGATGCTTAACTGGCTAAACCACCCAGGTGCTCCTCACTAGATCTATTTAAAAACAACACTACTGGCCCATGGCCAAGGGCTGTGACAATGCATCAAAACTTCCAGAAGTTCTACCAAGTTGGTCTGTGAATTCTGAATTCTTTACTCTCTGAACATTCATATATTCATATTGTAATATAGTACTTCATGCTTATTTGTTTATAATTCAAAGCCTGGTTATTTTCTCTTTCTCAGCTAGGTTATCTATCTATTAATATATCTATTTATCTATCTATCTATCTATCTAGTCTTTTCTCAACTAGATTTTAAATTCCAAAATAAATAAAATAATAAAATAAAATAAAATAATAAAATAAAATAAAATAAATAAAATAAAATAATAAAATAAAATAATAAAATAAAATAAAATAATAAAATAAAATAAGATAATAAGATAAATTCCTCCAAAGTATTGTGAAGGCTTCCCTTCTGTCCTCATTTTATTTTTTTTTCTTTTTTCTGTCTTCATTTTATATGCTTCTTATGGTTACTCCAATAAAAAAAAAAATGTAAGTGGTAAGAAGGAAAAAAAATAGTACAAGAATATATTGTGCTGTTTTTGTATAATTAGAAAGAAGCATAATTTACATAAGAGATATGGCTTCTTGTGTAGTCAACTTGCTGGATGTCTCTTCAGTGTGCGAGATGAGCCCAATGGCATGTGATCTTGAAGAAGAGGGAAATATAAAGATATAATTGAATAATTCTATATCATCATAGGAAAAAACTACCCCTACAAGCAGCTCAGGACAGAAAGGAGTAAGGGTGAAGGTAGAAAGATGCACGGAAGAACTGAGTGAGAATGAAGAGCCCAAGTTATATGTGAAGAGGTGAGCTTTAAAGATGATATGATCTGTGAGATGTTTTCCAAGAGAGTAAACTGTAATAAACTAGGTGTAGTAAACTAGGTACCACAATGCCTAATATTGGATTTTAAGGATATTTTTTCACTTCACTAGGTTTTTACAACTCTTTCCTACCAAGTGTTCTGTAGTCAACATCAAGTGCTCATGGTAAATTTGAGTTAGTGGTACTTTGGAAGAATTGTAGAGCACAGATAGTCCATTACTCGGAAAGGTAGATCGTAAAAACAGAAAGAACTGGATTTAATTGCAAAGGTGCTACATTCTCTGAAGTGGACTAGATTTTGGACTAGCAAGGTGATTATAAGGCCCATAGAAATCCACAGGAAAATTGATTGAAAGTGGGTAGTATTTGATATTCTGATCTAGAGCCACAGATCCTGAATAATTTTCAAATGGGCAAAATTTATCAGTACATGCTCATTGACATAGCAAATGTCCATTGTCTCTTCCACTTGCTCCACTCTCTGCCACACATTTAAAATTGTGTCTTTTTTTTCTCTTATATCAATTAGTTTGGTAAAGCAGGGGTAAAAAAAGGTATTTGCTAGCTATACACCACTTTATGCAATGTCTACCTCACAATGCATTATATTCCCAACCCTGTTGAGTATCTCTTGTTTCCTCACTGCCCTTTATTTATAGAACTTTCAGCTACATGCCCAACACAGGTAAAATGTCAGGCAATGTAAGTCATAGTTCCCTGCAGCCCTTTGGCCATAACATTATAAAGAAAGCACCTTTAATTTATCATGTCTTCCTTGAGTGCCCACAGCTGTTTCCTTAGCAGAGCCCAGGATCCTTCTGTGGAGGGCTTGGAAAATGTGACAAGACTATAAAATGAAAGGGTTACATGGGGTGATTGCTAAGAATCATACCAGCTCTGGAATTCTGTGTTGTGGTGACTCCATCCTCCACAGATAAATGTTCAACGAGTGCAGAAGGAAATGGCCATGCTTTACTAGTGTTCTCTTTTACGGGCAAGACCATTTGGCAGTTTGCATAATTTATGGTGAAATATTATCAATCTAAGCTCTAATATATGCTATGTTATAATAGTCTAAAGCTGAAATGAAATATTTTAAAAAGTGAATTTTGATATGTAGTATCTATACTCTTTCTTAGGAAATTTTAATTGATGAGGTAAGAGGTAGGGTAAAAGGGATGTGTGGAAGGGTTTCTTAAAGCATTATGTGACACCTAGTGAAAAAGAACTTGCAAAGTATAAATATATTTCTAAGAGTAATTTTATATTTATTGCACTTAATTTAACAAATTATTGCAGGAAACACATAGACAGCATTTTCCCAGTAAAATTATTATACTTAAATGAACTTTTGACAATGTATTAATTACAAGGACATGACCACATTTATTCTGCTGATCCAGTAATTACATGCATTAAAGAAATATTTATCCACAAACCATGCAGTGTACTTCAAAACAGCATTTATTGCCAAATTACATTTCCTGGATATCTGTGCCCTATTTCAGTTACTAGCAATTTTTTTTTTTTTAATTTTAAGAGGAAGAGAGAAGTGATGAGAAATTTGAAAAACACTGAATAAATAAATGCTTACTGATGTGAAAAGATTAAAATGTAGATCTTTTTCATCAGACCTCAGAAAAATAATTGTAAGACACTTTAATTCATGTGATTCAGACAGAAGGAAGAAAAAAAAACAATCATAATATTTTAAGTTCCTTCTTTTTTCCTTCTCTATCTTTACTAATAAATGAAAATGTAACACACTCTAAACAAAAATATACTCACACAAGATAATAGGATGAAAATTAATATAGATGGCATCTGTGTTAAAGATGCAAATATACAATTTGAAAAAAAAGCTTGAACTTTTATGGAATACTGGCAATTGTTTACAATATAATAAAAAATGTTCTATCTCTGTAGCAATTTAAATAAACATGTTCACCTACTTTTTGTGTTTTTTTCTAAACACAAATATTGTCTTTTTATTAAAAGAAAAGTCCATTTAGAAACTCTGACCACACACTGATATATATAGTCCCTAGTCAGTTTAATCTTTTTGAGTAATCATAATATTGCAGGTTCTATGCTAAATAACAAAGACATAAAGATTACAAGTTAAAAAAAAAAGATTACAAGTTAAAAATTAAGAAGAAGAAGAATCAATAGATTGGTAAAAATTTCATAGCTTTTGTCTTTCAAGTTTTTATTTAAATTATGGCTAGCTAACAAATAGTGTAATATTAGTTTTAAGAGTAGAATTCAGTGATTCATCACTTACATAGAACACCCATTTAGTCCATCCCTCTGCCAAACTCCTCTCCATCAACTTTCAGTTTATTCTTTATAGCTAAGAGTCTCTTATGGCTTGACTCCCTCTCTCTTTTTTTTTTCCCTCCCATACATTCATCTGTTCAGTTTCTTAAATACCACATATGAGTGAAATCATATAGTATTTGTCTTTCTCTGACTGACTTATTTCACTTAGCATAATACACTTTAGCTCCATCTGGCCTTCAAATACATAACACAATTAATAATGGATATAAAGAAACTCAGTGATAATAACACACTAATAGCAGGGGACTTTAACATCCCACTTACATCAGGGACAGATCACCTAAGCAGAAAAACAAGGAAACAATGGTTCTGAATGACACACTGAACCAGATGAACTTAACAGATATATTCAGAACATTTCATCCAAAAGCAGCAGAATACACATTCTTTTCAAGTGCAAGTGGGACAGTCTCCAGAATAAATCACATGTTGAGTCGCAAATTAGGCTTCAATAAATACAAAAAGATTGAGATCATACCATGCATAGTTTCTGACTACAATACTATGAAACTTGAAATCCACCACAAGAAAAGATTTAGAAAGACCACAAATACATGGAATTTAAAGAACATCCTACTAAAGAATGAGTTGGTTAATGAAGAAATTAAAGAAAAAAAATAAAAATTATGTGGAAACAAATGATAACGAAAACATGATGGCTTAAACCTTTCAGGATGAAGCAAAGGCAGTCATAAGAGGGAAGCAGCATATAGCAACACAGGCCTACCTCAAGAAGCAAGAAAAATCTCAAATATACAACCTAACCTTACATGTAAAGAAGGTAGAAAAAAAAAAGAAAAAAAAACAGCAAATGAAAACTAAAGTCATCAGAAGAAGGGAAATAATAGAGATTACAGCAGAAATAAATGATACAGAAACAAACAAAAATACCCAGTAGAACAGATCAATGATACCAAGTACTGATTCTTTGAAATAATTAATTAAATTGATAAACCCATAGCCAGACTTATCTAATAGAAAAGAGAAAGGACTCAAATAAATAAATCATCAACAAGAGAGTAGAGATCACAACAAACACCACAGAAATACAAAAATTATAAGAAAATGTTATGAAAAATTACATGACAACAAAGCGGGAAATCTGGAAGAAATGGATAAATTTCTAGAAACATAGACTACCAAAACTGAAATAAGAAGAAATAGAAAATTTGAACAGTGATATCCAGCAAAGAAATTGAATCAGTAATAAAAAAAAAATCTCCCAACAAACAAAAGTCTGGGGCCAGATGGCTTCCCAGGGGAATTTGACCAGACATTTAAAGTAGAGTTAATACCTATTCTTCTTAAACTGTTCCAAAACATAGAAGTGGAAAGAAAACCTACTATGAGGCCAGATTTACCTTGACTCCAAAACTAGACAAAGACCCTACTAAAAAGGAGAATTACAGGCCAATATCCCTGATGAACATACATGCAAAAATTCTAAACAAAATACTAGCAAATCAAATCCAAAATTACATTAAAATAATTATATACCATGATCAAGTATGATTTTTTTCCTGGGCTTCAAAGGTGGTTCAATATTTGTAAATCAATCCGTCTGATCTGCCATATTAAAAAAAAGGGGGGGTAAGAACCACATGATCCTCTTGGTAGATGCAGAAAAAGCATTTGACAAAGTGTAGCATCCATTCTTGATGAAAACCCTCAACAAAGGAGGGATGGAGAGAATATACCTCAACATCATAAAGGCTATACATGAAACTCCCACTGCTAATATCATCCTCAGTGGGGAAAAATAGAGCTTTTCCTTTACAGTCAGAAACAAGACAGGGATGTCCATTCTTACCTTTACTTTGGATGTTGTAAAGCATATTGAAAAAAAGAGGGATGGATATTCTTTTCATGTGGTGCTGTAGCTGGTGAGAGACAATACATTCTGAATTGAAGAACTAGACCATCAAACTTCATCAAAGAGCCAGTTTTTTTCTCCAGTGGCATATTTGATTATGTTTACCAAATAATGGAAACCTGAATCTCTATAAAGGCATCTGGAGCTCTGATAGTAAATCCAAATCCCCCCATATCTATAGAAGAACAAGAGATTCCAAAGTCATTGAGTATCCTAAACATAGCACTTAGAGATTTTAAGCCCTTGGGTATTTCACATAAAATTGTATGATCTACCTTAAATTTTCTATGGAAGGAAAAACCAACAGTATTTTCTACTTCTTCATTACAGGTAAAAAGAGAGGAAATATTATTAAAAGCTTAATACTTTGTGTGAAATCAATAATAAATGATAATTAAACTAGGAAAATTAGGATGGAAAATCTATTTTTAATGTTTTATTTGAGCTAAAATTTTATAAACATTAGGTCATATTATACTCTCAACTTTTTTTAATGGAGTTAATAGAAAAATACATACCTAAATAGGAAGATTACAACTATTATATGGCACAATCTGATTGAGTTTGAGGGGATCCTTGAAACATGAAAAATCTACATGTATTTTTTTCCACATTTAAATTTTTAAGAAATTAAAATACACCTACAAGTTCACGTCTATACTTAAGAAGACAGTGTATCTACTCCTCCTAAATTCCAATATCAATTCCTAAAAGCACCTTGTACCTCTTAGTACTGATGAAGTAGCAGAGAGCTCTTCCTTAAATACTTACAAGAGATAGGCATGTAGTATTTTAGATGATGGGGGTCAACATTTGCAATCACTAACCTTTGCTCAGGGCATCAGATTCTATCCATGTAAGTAAACACATCACCTTACTTATTCGCGGTGAGACTGCATCAGCAAATGGCAGAAGACAAAGTACATAGGAATGAGGTGGTTAAAACGCCCACACGCAGAGCAGGGTACCACAATTCTGTCTCTGGTTCCCACAATTCTGTGGGAGTACAGGTAAATTTGGGCTAGATGATCTCCAAAGTATTTTTTAGCTCCAAGTCCAATGATGATATTTCATCAACTACAAAACACTGCTTAAACGTAAGCATGAATATTTTTTAAAAGCTAACTTGTAGACAGATGTAAGAAATAAGAATACTATATGCTTTAAGTTGTATAGACAATTCTTGCTATAAAATTTAAAGCATTACCCTTACTAGAACTCAGAAGGGGGCTATTCTAAAAGTATGTCTTAAAAATATTTGTAGGCATATACAGAGGCCGTCTTGCCTTGGAGAGAATAAAGTAGGGGAACAAAGGAGAAAAGTAAAAGGGCTATCATGCCCAGAACTCTGGTAAGATTAGAACACCATTACCCAGCCCCCTCTCGCCCCCATCCAACCACGCCACCATAACCACCAAATCTAATTAGAATTCCCTCATTGTATTTCTGCCTGGATTACTTTATAATCTGTTTTTTACTGCTGGCAGTGATTGAGAAATCATATGAAATAAAGCACATCAGATCGAATATATAAATGTAGGTATAGCTAAGATGGCAAATAAAAGATTGATATAAGTTATATTCATTTATTTTTAAATGCTTCATTTTGATAACCTACTTTATGCAAAATTATGTGTAGATGGACAGTCAAGGAAAAAAGAAAGAGTCTAAAATTTGGTTTATAGCCTATTTCTTCTTCATGTAACAAATTATGCATTTATTGTCCTTGAGTCATAACTACTAATATTTTTGGCTTCCAAGGCACTTTGAAAAATTCAGTGACAAATACTTGGTGTTGACTTCATACACCAAAGTCTTCACTATCTGCCTAAAATCTATTTTTGTGGCTTCTGTGGTTATAGCAATTAGGCTTCCATATCTGGCTATGTTCCAAAAGTCATAGAATCTGGCCATCAGAAAACAAGACTCCCAGCATAAAATGTTTCCTCTGTGCAATTAGATTAGAAAGTTCTGCTTCCCTTAAAAAAAAAAAAAAAAAAAAAAAAAAAAAAAGTTAACTCATGGAGCTCTCAATCAAGGATTCCTCGTTTCTACCACTTATTTTTCATTACCCATAACAATCAAAGTGAGTATATTCCAAGAACAACAGGATTTTAATAAGAAATTGATCACTGATTATACACTACAACAATAGACACAAAGGAAACACATATTACTATATGTTTAAAATATGATAAAGTTTAATACCAATTCTTTTTCTTTAAAATATTTTTTATTTATTTATCCATAAAAGACCCAGAGAGAGAGGCAGGGACACAGGCAGAGCGAGAAGCAGGCCCCATGCAGGGAGCCTGACTGGATCCCAGGACCCTGTGATCACTACCTGAGCTGAAGGCAGATGTTTAACCACTGAGCCACCCAGGTGTCCCTAATACCAATTCTTGAAGAAAGGAACACTATGATGGGGTGATTGGGTGGCTTAGTTAGTTGGGCTTTCAACTCTTGATGTCTGTTGAGGTCACAATCTCGGAGTTGTGGGATGGGGTGGAGTAGGGCTCCATGATTGGGGTGGAGCCTGCTTAAGATTCTCTCTCTTCCTCTCCCTCTGCTCTTCCCCCAGACTTGTGTGCATGCTCTCTCCCTCTCTTTCTCTAAAATCATTAAATACATAAAAATCAAAAATAAAATCTTAACAACAAGAAAAATAGAAATACTATGAAATACTGGACAAAAGGTTTACCTGAAATCTACAGCTACACTCTACTAATTGGTGAAACTCTAAAACCAAAGACAATGAAACAGATTATGATTTGGAAATTCTGATCACAGGAACAAAACATGAAATGTAACTAAGAAGTAGAAATACTTGAAAGAGTGATGATAACTTTTTTTTTCAGTAACTTTTCTCATATCAATAATAACTAGTTCGGTGGTAATGGCAGAAAAATATCATGAAGATGAGTAGCAAAATTTAATAAATGAAACCATTCCCAGAATAATCTTAATAATGTTTGCATAGGACCAATACATTTTTATATTAAATAAACAATCTTCTGTAAAGATACCAACTAGTATATTTTAATAGAAAATAAAATCCAAATTTTTCTAAATCTTAGAAAAAATAATTCTATAAAAATTACAAATCTCAAGATTTAGAGGTTCAATGTGATAGAAGTTATAATCTTAATGGGCCTATTTTGTGGATCTTGACAAGCTAAACCTACAATTTACATAAAAGAGAAATAAAATGTATTTGTGTATGTGTATGGGGTGATGTGTTTCAATGTAAAGAGGTATATATCCTATACAGCGAAGGTAATTGCAACAGTGAAGTAATAAATCAAGAATCAAAAGACAAACTATTTGCTATTATGCCTTCAAGAATGCTAAAGAAGCAAAGTCCGCTTAATCACATTTGAAATATGAGAAACTGCAATAAAAATGCCAAGAATTAAGCATTAAACAAAATAGCTAGATATTCTTTTTCCAATTCTCTCCTTTATTAAATAAATGGACTTTGAATTCCCTAACAATAATTTTGTGAAAAAATTTAAATCAAGGGATAGACAAATAAAATAAATACTGGCTTGTTTGGAGTGGTTATCTTAAGGTTGAAAGATTATAAATTGGATTATCTTTATGTTGTTCTTTATATATCCTCTTACATTTTACAAATGTTTTCCAATGACTGTGTTTTCTTTTTATAAAAGGAAGGAAGGAAGGAAGGAAGGAAGGAAGGAAGGAAGGAAGGAAGGAAGGAAGGAAGGAAGGGAGAAAGGAAGGAAGGAAGGAAGGGAGAAAGGAAGGAAGGAGAAACCACTTTGAAAAATCCCCCTTCTAAACTTGGGTCATCCAGCTAAATTGGCCATGTGCTGTATAATTTACAGAATATTGTATCTGTAATCTCAAAATGAAGGATTTTATTTAAAATCTTGGCCTTTGACATATGTGATTCCACAATGATATGTTACAAGTAGTGTCCTTTCTGACAAGTTCTATAATCATGGGAAATCTATTTGATTCTTCTGATTTCCACGTTTTCATCCTTAAAATGGTTTAAGTGATAACTCATGTCTAGCAGAGTATGGACTTGCTTTTTAATTTTTTTCTAAAATATCTATTATTGCCACCAATAATTTGGATATTGCTGCTGATGCTGTTAAAGATGATGACGATGATGAAAACTAACCTTTATTGAGCATTTACTATGGGTCAAATACTGTTCTAAGCAATTTTACAAAATTAACTCATTTAATAAGCACAGTAACTATTTTATAGATTGGAAAACTTGGCACCATTTCCTTTATACTACTAAGTGGTAGAGCAAGGATATGATCCTAAGTCATTTTTCTCTAAAGCCCAAACTCGAGAGCAAGCCCTAATCAATGGCATTGGCCCTAGGCTTATATCAGGTTTTCTGGCTCTTGTTTTATGGCACTTGCACACATAATAAAGTTAACAGAGAAACTACATTCATTGATTCACTTTCAGTGAATTGCAAATACACACCCAGTTAAGTGGATTTCCTGAGTCTATTCTTTTAACTAAATTACCTAAGTAGCTAAATAATTTCTAAGAATACTGGAACATTGATCACCAAGCATAATTTTAAGTTTATATACTTTTTTTTTTGCTTTTTTATTTATATATGCTATAGAGAGGCTGTAGCTTTTGTTCAGGATAAGTGTCCTGGTGAGTATCATATCTGACACTTTTAGCAGGAGAATCTAATGTGTGCAGCAGTAGAAAGGCATGATGTGTGTGCTCACGATCTCTGTTGGTCTGCTAGGATGCTGTCATTTGCAGGATGTTCTCCAGTAAATGCGCCCTGATTGGGAAATAGCAGTTTTTGACGTTGGTATAAAGGTAACAATTAATGTAAGTGGTTGAAACTATACAACAGCAATAATGATCAAGAAATCAAATCATACATGTGTGTGCTTTTGTTTTACAAGAAGAAAGAAAAAAATGTTTTAAAGATTTTATTTATTTATTTGAGAGAGAGAGAGAACATGAGAGAGTGCAAGCCTGAGTGGGGGAAGGGGCAGAGGGAGAGGGAGAAGCAGACTCCCCACTGAGGTGGGGCTCAATCCCAGGCCCCCAGGATCATGACCTGAGCCAAAGGCAGATGCTTAATCCACTGAACCACCTGGGCACTCCTCAAATTCTTGAACTTTTTAAGGATCCCAAAGAGCTTTTCATTTGTAGGAATTAAAACTTTCAATATTTAATTTATTCGATATTACACAATGATGAACCCATTGTCTGTTAACATAAAATATCCTGGTATTGTTCTGAGAATAGTTTTCACCTCTCAGACTCTAGAGCAAGAACCACTGTCGCCACAAGTAAAATGTTATTTTAGATGACAAAAGAGACTGATGAACAAGAAAGCTTGGAAAAAAAATTTTATTTGCCTTGGTATAAACTACCTATTAAGTAAGAAAGTGACAGCGATGTTAAAATTCTATCAAAGTTCACTTAATCTTATAGGTTTACATCCTTGGTTTACTGATTAATGCCTTTGAACTATGTAACATGTCATTTTTACCTGCTTTACCTAATCTGCCTCAAAAGCAAAGATCCCATATTTTACCAGAATACTTTTCTGTGCTTTATGTTGAATTAATCATGCTCTTGGCTATTAAAGAAAAAAAAGTTTCCTCACTTCTGAAAGGTCTAGAGTTTTTTATGAACATGTTACTATCCATGTTTATTTTGTTAAATGTTTTCTTGTCAATGTGATTAAATAGGTAGCCAGGTACTATCTTCTTCAGGCACCAATGATACCAATTTAATGAGCATCCAAATATCTTCTGACAAATATTTTGAGTTTTTCTTCCTCAAGTGAAATCCTAAATATGGGGGCGGCGGGGGGGAAGTAATAGTTTCAGAGTGTCTGGGTGGCTCAGTCAGTTGTGTCCCAGTCTTGATTTCAGCTCAGGTCATGATCTCAGTGTGGGTGAGATCAAGCTCTGTGTGGGGCTTTGTGCTAGGCATGGAGCCTGCTTAAGATTTGCTCTCTCCCTCTGTGTCTCCTCCCAGCAAATAAATAAATAAATAAATAAATAAATAAATAAATAAATAAATAAAAAATAATATGAAAGTTTCAGCATAACTTTAATGCCTCCAATTTTCTTTGAAATTTCCCAGAGATCACTGGAAAATTGCAAAGTATTTGTTCTTTCACGTTATAAAAAAGAGACGTTCTAGCAATAATTACATTTGCTTGCTCTGCTACTATTATAAGTGTTATATGGGAAATCTGTCAAATCAAAAGAGACAAGCCTTTTGCCTATGTTACATTTGTACATAATAGTTCTCATGTACATATTTTTACAAATTCTAAGTATCTCACAAATTCATAAGAATTCCCTGGAATTGTGTTAGTGTTATTGCTGGCTATACTATTTTGCCTGCAGGAACACAAATCAAAATTCTTCTAAAATATTCTCTACTGGGATGCCTGGTTGGCTCAGCAGTAAAGAGTCTGCTTTGGCTCAGGGCGTGATCCTGGCGTCCCAAGATCAAGTTCCACATCATGGTCCCCACATGGAGCCTGCTTCTCCCTCTGCCTATGTCTCTGCCTCTCTCTGTGTGTCTCTCATGAATAAATAAATAGTGTTTAAAATAAATAAATACATACATACATACATAAAATATTCTCTACCTTGAAAGAGAACAATGTTCTCCTCCATTCTGGTATTTTGGATTACACTGATAAATAAACCACATCCATTAAATCTCTGTCATCCACAATGAGATCTTTTTTATGATTTTACTTATTTATTCATGAGGGACACATACACAGAGAGAGAGGCAGAGACACAGGCAGAGGGAGAAGCAGGCTCCATGCAGAGAGCCCGACGTGGGACTGGATTCCAGGACTCCTGTATCACGCCCTGAGCCGAAGGCAGATGCCCAACCGCTCAGCCACCCAGGTGTCCCTCTACAACGAGATCTTCATTTAATACTCACATGAAGGCTCTGGTACATGCTTTAGGTTAGAGTTGTGTCTTCAAACAAGGATAGTCTCAGAGCCTTTGGGGAAATGACTGTATCAGGCACTTCAAACTTTTACTACTTCAAAGAATAAATTCTCTAACCCAGGCTTCTGAGCTCACATTAGCAATAAAACTTTTATATTGTATCAGTGGACTGAAGATTTTCAGAACTCATTTTAGTACAGAAGCAGACAGTTTTATGAAAACAAACTGCTAACCAAAGATCCAACAGATGAAGGCTCAAAAACATAAGACTGAACAAGCTGATGAAGGATATCTTATTGTGATTATCCGTCTGGAATATGGCTGAGGTTTCAAGGCCATATTTTTCTGGATATAAAAGAATGCTCTTTTCTCTTATTACTTAAGTGTTTTTGAACCCACAGCTATCCTTTTATAAACTATTTTAAAATTATATCTGATTCTCACTGATCCCCAGAATTTCTTATTAAATCTTCTTACTTTTTTATTATATTGGCAATAGAGTTATTTACTTAGGGTCAATAATAATCTGTCCTACATTTACTAGAACATAATGGAGAGAATCAGTTGTACAACCAAGACGCTATCTAGAATATCATATTTCAGAATTATACTCACTTAATTTTTTCTTTTGGTAGGCTCCATGCCCAACACAGAGCCCAAACTGGAGCTTGAATTCACAACCCTGAAATCAAGACCTGACCTAAGATCAAGAGTCAGACATTTAACTGACTGAACCACCCAGGTGCCCCAGGACAAGGCATTTTTAAGAAAATAAGATTAGAAGTGCCTCAGTGGCTCAGTCGGTTAAACGTATACCTTTGGCTCAGGTCATGATCTCTAGGTCCTGGGATCAAGCCCTGCATCAGGCTCCCCACTCAGTGGGGAGTCTGCCTATCTCTCTCCCCCTGTTCATGCTCTCTCTCTCTCTCAAATAAATAAATAAAATGGTTTTTTTGTTTGTTTGTTTGTTTGTTTGTTTTAAAGTAAAGAAACTTAGTTTATGTTTGGAGCCAATGCCAACAAAGTCTTCTCAGGGAAACTGACCTGGTAACTTGTTTACCTGGTACCTGGTCTGAAATGGACCCAGATGTACAGAGATTAAAAAAAAAAAGTCACGGTAAACCATGAATATTAGCAAATTTGGAGGCATCTATCAAAATTGTAAGGATAGCTGGTAAAGTCTAGTGCAGTTCCTTGGGCTTAGTATTCTTGCCTTGGGAGAGTAAATTATACAGGCTTCTAAAATGTAAAGTTTTTTATAAGAACTTCTAGGGAGAATTTATGGCTTTAGTAATCTAAATATCTTAATTTTATTACCTCAAGGAATAATCTATGAGAGTTTATGGTCAGAATAGGGGAGTTGGTCAAGAAAACTTGTGGGACTTAGAAAGAGGTATAAAAGATCACTGGAAATCATGTTCAAAGCACAGCTCCAGATTACATACACCTTTCATTATATTTGAGTCATATTATAATTTGACAAACTCAAAAACAAAAAGGAATGCAAATAATTCATGTCCATAGAAATACAAACAGATTTCACCCAGTGGAGGAGGACAATTAATTGTTGCCTTGTAGATACTGATCAGATTTACATCAATTTGTAAAATCATTTCAGCATTCCTCAGCACATAAATATATATATATATATATATATATATATATATATATATATATATCGTGTTCTTTGAAGTCTCTTTTGGACTAGTTCTATCTTACTAATTCCCTCATTAATTAATTAGTTAAATTAAATCTTAAAAATGCAGCCATTAAAAAATAAACAGCAATTTTAGAGATCAATTATCTGGATGAGAGTAGGAGACAGGAAGGAATGGGGTGTATTTTTGGAAGGTAAAATAACATGTATAAAACCCCTACAGCAGGAGAGAGTAAGATCTAATTCAAGATCTAATTCAAAAATTTAGAATTTCTATTTTTATCTTCTCATTTTTAGAAAAGAGATAAATCCATTAAAGTGCTCTAAGGTGGACATGGAGAGATGGATTGTTAGATAATTAGATTCGATTTCAAAAAAGATGCCTATACATTATGGAAAATGGACTGGAGAGGAAACTACAGAATCAAGCTGTTATAGAATAAGTGAGATATTATAGAAACTTGAAAAAAATGATCATAGTGGAGATGGAGAGAAATGGATTAATTTGTGAAATATCTCTAAAGAAAGCAATTCGTTAAGACATGGAAACAACCTATTTGTCCATCAATGGATGAGTAGATAAAGAAAATGTGGTATATATAAGCAATGGAATATTATTTAGCCATAGATTATGGGGGGGGGCAAAATTGGTGGTTAAAAGATACAAACTTCCAGTTATAAAATAAATAGGCCATGAGGATATAACGAACAGTATGGTAACTATGTTTAATAATACCATATTGTAGGGACGCCTGGGTGGCTCAGTGGTTGAGTGTCTGCCTTCAGCTCAGGACATGATCCTGGAGTCTCGGGACCAAGTCCCACATCGGGCTCCCTGCATGGAGTCTTCTTCTCCCTCTGCCTGCGTCTCTGCCTCTCTCTCTCTCTGTCTCTCATGAATAAATAAATAAAATCTTTAAAAACAATAATAATACTATATTGTATATTTGAAAGTTGCTAAAAGAGTAGATTTTAAAGTTCTCATTGAAAAAATATAACTACGTAGGATGATGGATGTTAACTAATCTTAATATGGCAATCATTTCATAAAATGTACATATATTGAACTGTTATGTTGCAACACCTTAAATTAATGTTATATGTTAGTGATATCTCAAAAAACTAAAAATTACCCACTCGTTATTAATTTTTCTAGTTTTGATATTAATATACTCAATTTTTCTTTGCAGAATTACCCATTGATAACTGAGGACTATTTTCAATTTCAAATATATATAAATATATATATGAATATACATTACTTGATTTACTTTTGGATGTGCATTTGATTCATCATTAGTACGTTTGACAGAGTAAGGACAGAAAAAAAGAGAGATAAAAACAATCTGAAAATTACCAATGACAGGCAGCATTTGTAATTTTTTTTTTAAGCGGGCTCCACACCCAGCATGGGGCCCAATGAGGGGCTTGAACTCGCAACCCTAGGATTGAGACCTGAACCGAGATCAGGAGTTGGAGGCTCAACCAACTGAGCCATCCAGGCACTCGGCAATGTTTTTTTAAAGAAAAGCAATTGCATTTGCAAGCTAATTCCATCAACTAGCAGAAAATATGCAAGTTTATCAGATTATACAAATGATGTGACTTGTCTCATTATATTTTTTTAAAGATTAATTAGTTTATTTCAGAGAAAGTGTAGAGTGGGGAGAGACAGTGGGAGTGAGAGAAAAACCCAAGCTGACTCACAACCCTCAGCCTAAACAAGAATCCAACACTTAATTGACTATACCACCAAGGTGCCCCATCTTATTTTCTAAGGAGTGTGTGTGTGTGTGTGTGTGTGTGTGTGTGTGTGTGAGAGAGAGAGAGAGAGAGAAGGGTGGGAGGAGTTGAGAGGGGATACGGTGTTGACATTAATGGAACTTCCAGTCAGTCATGGAGATATAAAATAGGCTCCAGTTTCCTATAATTGAAGAAGGTGGGGTTGGGAAAGTTGTGCTACTAAGTCATGAACACAGCATTACCCATCGCAAAGAAGCTTGAAAAAGGAATGCAGCTTCACTCATCTCTATCAACACTTTTTATTATTAAAGATACTGAAGAACTCACAAATGTATTTATTTTAGAAAGATAGATCTCGAGAACAATTTCATCCCTATATGTAGACAATATTTTCATTCTAGTTTCTAGTATCTCTGAATATGGGACCAGTGAGGCTGGGTTGGGAAAGACAGGTGGGGGCTATGTGACTAGGCTCATGCAGGGGCTAAATAACCAGGTTCATAGAAATCCCAGATGTGGAGAAAATGTTATAGATAATATATTAACCAGAGGGAAGGGAACATAACAAATCCACCTTGTTTGTTCTAAATATAGATGAGATATTTTCATAGCATTTACAAATCTACCTTGTTTGTCTTAAATGGTATAGACAAGATATTTACCAAGTTTCCTGGTTAGTTTTCTATAAAAGACCAACCATACAAGCCCTCAGTGGCAACCCATGCGTGACCCTCTCCTGCTAGAGAGCCTTCCTTTTCGGTTCTCACTTTCACTAATAAAACTTTCACTTCACCCTTTTGTGATCACAAGATTCATTCTTCGACTCTGTGAGACAAGAACCCTGCAACCCTGAAACATCTGCAAGAGGCTGCCTTGGGATGTAGAGTGTTCCCTAGGTATGCCAGAAGGTTAGGGTCAGATGGATTGTGTTTATTCATTTAAGGAGATGGCAATAAGCACTAAGAGATATATTTAAATTGATCTGCTTCACATTTTGAGTTTTTGTTTTTTTTAATCCTGTGTCTACAAGGGTAAGGATGAAAATACATCTATTTACCAGAGATTTTAAAATTTATTTTTAAGGATTTTTGTGATATATTTATACTAAAAAAAAACAATGTGTTATCACCTTCATAGATTATTTATTACTACGTAAAGCAAAAGGTACTTTTATAATTGAGAAATCTGGCAGATACTCCCTTACTTGACCATTTAATCTCCCCAAAAATGGGACAAAATGGGATTTCTTCCCCTGACTGATAAACTGAGAAGGATACCTCATCTAAGTAGTAAGCCTATCAAAATTGTTTAATTAGAATCTAATCATGAAGAAACAAGACAAATCCATATTGAAAGATACCAGGTCTGGAGTCTTAAAATATGAATGTAACTAATTTAGAAAACGCTGGGGATTAGTAAAGGCAATGTATGATTCTCAATTGCATCTTGGAATAAAAACAAAACAAAGAGTTTGAAAATACAAAGAACCAACAAAAACTATTACAAAGGACATTATTATACACTGGGGGAAACTGACTGTGGGATGCATCTTAGATAACATCCTTCAATCAATAATAAATTTCCTCTTTTAATACAGATGGTGATGTAGAATAATATTCTCGTTCTGAGGAGATGTGTGCTAAAGTCCTTTGGCGATGACCTGATAAAGTGAAAGGAAGAGGCACATAGCAAAATGTTAACACCTGAAGAATTCTGGTGAAGAGTTTATATATATGTTCATTATACCATTCTTTCAACTTTCCTGTGGGTTCGAAATTTGTTGCGTACTAGCTTGGGAAAATAAAATAATTAAAAACCCATTATGTTTTGGGTACATAGTTGTTTTTAAAGAAAAATCAGTGCCAGGTGATATGCAGTTTTATGCAGTTTTACATACATTGTTTACCTTCAAAACAAACCTGAAAGTTAGGTGCTCCTTTATAGATGAAGAAATAGAAGCTCAAGGGAAGCCAAAACTAACAAAGTTAGTTCTCCATTTCCAGACTCCGATGCCATAGGTGTATATGCTTTTCAGAAGGAAGGCTTACCAGTTGGCAATGATCCTCACAAGCACTTCCTCAACCTCTCCCCACACCCAGCTTAGAGAAATTCTTACTCAAGAATTGTACTTCTAAAAAAAGAGAATGACGGTCCTCAGAGGAAGAAAATCTGGTCTCATATCTATGTCTTTTCCTTATTCCTAGTTCATCACTTTTACCATTAAAAAAAAAAAAAAGCATACCTCAAGTCCTTTTATATAAACAATAAATATCTTTCAACATCTGACTCAGTGCCTCCCAGAATCCTTGATAGCATTTTTCCTTAAGTCTTCAACTTCAAGTTTCCTAGTGAGTTTATCTACTGAAATATCAAACAACTCTTTTTCCAGCTTAAACTTCTTTGCGGCCTAATTGATTTCTCGGATGCAGCTAACATCCATGTAACCTCTTATGTCCACCCTGCGGTTATTATTGGGTTATTCATATTGGCCTTCCCTAGGGGGCTGCTCCACCGCTGCTCACATTAGACCCCACCATTCTCTTTCCCAAGGATTTGCTGTAGAGCCACGGGCACTGCAGAAGTCAGCACTGTGCAGCCTGCTGGCAGGATGCCTTGTTGCTGCTTTTTTTTTCTCACCATTTTGTAAATTCTACTATAAAAAACTGATATATGTACAATCATTTTTTTTTTTTTACTATTTTCAGCATGATGGCATTATTTGTGTATCTGTGTTTCTTTCTTTTGCTTTTTCTTTTAGGACTTATTTTGTAATCAGTTTCTGAAATACAAAACAGAACACAAGTAGTTTTCTAAATTTACTTCCCCCCCCTTTTTTTTTAAATTGAGGAATCAGTTTGAACCTGACATAATTTTAGAATTCAAGAATATCTACATTTATCTGAAGATCAGGTTCAGTGGGTTCATTATAAGTCAATGTGGATGGACTGTTTGATGTGTGAGTATGAGGACAGGGAACACCTTAAAGGTAAAGAGAGTAGAGCTAGCTCAAGAGCAATGGCTGTGTCCTCTGAGAGTGACTCAGATACAGAAATAATATGGCTCACCCCTTTCCCCCCTATAGGCCATCTCCTGGGAATTCAGGCCTGACTCTTGAGAGAAGGGTAGAGTAAATGAATAAGACTCACTTCTCTAGATTTCCATGAACATCTAGAGTGCTGTCTTAGCACTGGTGGAAGTGCTAATGGCTGAAGCAAAGTTGACAATGGCAAATGAGAGAGATGTAGATGATGACAGTTCACAGTATCCCTGCCTGGTAGCAGCTCTTCTGAAGATGGCATCATCTCTTCAGGACAAAAAAAAAAAAAAAAAAAAAAAATGCGTGCTTTGACCAAAGTATGCGTGAGTTGGGCCTTTGGCAATAGCAGTCTTCATTTAACTTCCATGAGCTTAAGCAGAAGCAGTGGTAACACAGACAGATATTGGTGTGATCCCTTTAGTTACTAGCAGTTAATGGAAGCATTGTCACACTGGGCCAGTAGAGGAAAAAAAGAAAAAAAAAATACATTCTGTATACTGGCAGAAAGAGCAGTTCCTAGAGTAATGCACAAGGTCCCTGTGGACATCCCAACAATTAATTTGAGACAACTGGAACTTCCAGAGTCCATATATGCCCCCATAAGGGCTCCAGGGGCCATCTGACAGAGAAATAGTATGATTGACTTCAACTCTTATCCTATTATTACCTCAAGTTGAGGTACCAACAGGTGTAAATGCTAATCTGTCTTTTACCAGAAAAGGAAAAAGCAGAAACATATTTTCATGGATGCCTGACAATTAGATGGTAATTTCTTCTCAACTAATACCTAGAATCACACCTTCCTGTGGAGAAATTCTTACAAATAGCACGAAATGAAACTGGATGAAATCCAACAACTGAGATCCTGGAGATTTGGGGATAAAAGAAGAAAATAGAGAACACGACAGGGACAAAATTTACTGTGAACTGATGAATCTGGTTTCAGATACACCAAGTGTAATGGCACCATGCTATGTATTAGTGTATTACATAATTAGGCAAATGAGGTAGAGACCTATGAGGTGGTAGGTGCTACTTGAAAAGAAGGAAAGAGGTATTCCCGGTGTCTACAGCTAGGAAAAGATGACATGTTACTGAACTAATAATGATACATATTAGCTCCATCCCATAGGTAATAACATCTCCCCAGGCATCAGTTCACATCAAGGGCTTCCTAGTGACGCAATGACCAGGTGTCTGCCATCAAAACCCCAAAAGACCACCAGAAACACCTGCTGGTGAAGCAAAGAGTAGATGAGTAAATGGAAACGGATGCTACCTTGACACAGGAGAATAGTATCTGTAATGTTTTTGTGCACAGTCTTGAATGATTCTAGGGTATACCTGGAAGATAGGGCATAAATGGGATGAACAGGGTTTATGACATGAGAGCTTTGGATTACAGGCACTGAGACTTGGGTACTGGTGAGCAAGCTGTCAATCTTGAGAGATAAACTGCTTAGCTGGTTCACATTACAGGTTTCCTCCTCTATTTGAAAGTAGACAGTTTCTGTGAAACCCTACATGGCAAAAATTCCATAAAACGAAGAGTATTCCCTCCACTTTCTGAAATTTGCCTCACACCACTTCACTTTTATGAAAGACCTACATTAGTGCCTGTTTTTGTTAACTGAAAAAAATCTGAAGAGGATTTTCACTTTTACCAAAAAAGCCATTTACTATACTAATGTAAGTTCCTATATAAGAACATAATGTATTTCCCCCATTTATTCGGCTTTCCTTTCTAAATCTAAGGCTATTTAGTCATTCTTTAAAGCAAGAAATTGCACATTTGTTTTCATTTTTATTTTATACATTTAGCTTTTCTACAGATTTCAGGAGGGTTTTTTGGGGTTTTGCTATTTCTTTGTATATGAATTCACTTTTCTCTTTAGTATTTTCTAATGTACATTCTTGATGTTTAGGAAAGCTATTAATTTTAACTTTGATCTTGTATCAGATATCTTCTTGAATTACTGTATTACCCAGAAATAATAATGGTGTCATTTTCCTTTATCACTTTCTTATCCTAATTTGTCTTCTTGATGTTGAACTTCCGAAACAACGCTCAAGAGTAGGAGGAACAAGGGACTTACTAACATCTAAATTATTCACTATCTTTATCTCTTCCCTATTTTCTCTCTTCCCATAATGTAAGAACCTCATTAACCTATTTTCCTTTGGCTTCCTCCACTTGCTACGACCTATGCTTAATTCAAAGAGTTTTACTTTCAGAAAATTCATCGTTTTATCATTAGGCACCAAAAAAACATTAGTTTTAATTATGTATTTGTTCATTTCTGTTTTTCCCCCTCAACCTTCTTTCTTGTGCTCTTTATACTTTTTAATTATTCTTTTTATTATTTTGTCCTATTACCACCTTTAGACTTTCTTTCAGGTCCAGCCTCATGCTATGAAATTATCTGAGTCTCCACATATCTGGAAATGTCTGTTTTACTGTGCCATTTAATGTTAGTTTGACTCCATATGAGATCCTAAGTTTAAAATCATTTTCTCTCAAGACTTGGACAACATTGCCATTGAGAATTACTCTCATTTATACAGATTTAATCTCATTTATGCTTATTTCCCCATATAAGATCTAAAGCAATAGTGTGTATATCTGCATATTTCTTTGAGAATTTCTTTTTTTTTTTTACTTTATTTTCTTTGCCATCCCCACCCTGTCTTTTTTTCAACAGTAGACATTAACAGAAGAACCATATGAGACTTCTCAGAAACATAAAGGACAGTTACATCAAAGCAAATGTTGAGTTCTGGATGTCAGGTGTGCAGGAATGAATTAAGTCGGTAAGAAGTGCTGCCTTACTTGAGTGAAGGTATGAGAAGAGAGAGTGTCAAATGCTGAGTCTTGGGACAATCCCCACAGCTGGGGAGAAAAGAGCTTTTCCTTAGTATGTGTGTTAATAGCTGAAAATCTTTTCCTCCTCTATATCCATGTTTGCCAGACCAGGTGAAAAATCCTCTGTAACTAGAGGTACATTGTGTTTGTTTATACAGCAGTGCATTTTCTTTTTTTTTTTTTTAAAGTTTTATTTATTTATTCATAAGAGACAGAGAGAGAGAGAGGCAGAGATACAGGCAGAGGGAGAAGCAGGCTCCATGCAGGGAGCGTGACGTGGGACTCCATCCTGGGACCCCAGGATCACGACCTGAAAGGGGCGCTAAACCGCTGAGCCACCCAGGCCACCCCGGCAGTATGTTTTCTCTGAAGCACTTGCTTTTTTATTTATTTATTTATTTATTTATTTATTTATTTATTTATTTATTTATGATAGTCACAGAGAGAGAGAGAGGCAGAGACATAGGCAGAGGGAGAAGCAGGCTCCATGCACCGGGAGCCTGATGTGGGATTCGATCCCGGGTCTCCAGGATCGCGCCCTGGGCCAAAGGCAGGCGCCAAACCGCTGCGCCACCCAGGGATCCCTGAAGCACTTGCTTTATTGATAGTTCTGAGAAGCACTATTGAAGCTTTCAATCTCAACTTCAACAATTTATTTAATAATACAAAAGTTTATTTTCCTAGGACACTACAAATGCTTTTGCACATATGGCTGATAAAGTAGTTTATGTTTTAAATATTTCCCTTGAAATATTAGAGGCATATGTCAGTTTACAGATATGGAAAGTTACTTTTGAATTTAAACATGGTCATATACTTTGTATTTGTCCATTTTTGTAATTCGCATTGTTTCTGCAATAATTACAATATATGCGGACTATCAAAACAATGCAAAATTGATCTAAAGAAGAAGAAAATAAAAATCCAGAAATAGACACTACAGTATTGTGGTGCATATATTTCCCACCCTTTCCATAAGTCTAATTGTAGTAAGTCTTGAAGAAAGGAAGCTTATCTAATGGCTCAAGACTGCATTTGAAATCCTCTTTTTCTTTGTGTTCTGCTTCCATTCCTAAATATTATTTTAGTTTTAGTTTAACGAGTCTTAGAATATACTTTATATAAAGAAAAGGGACTTTCAATCTAATACTCTGAATCCAATTTACCCAAGGAAACTCAAGTGCACTTCTTTTCCAGACACTTCTTTGCTTGGATGCCCTAGATGTGGCAGTGACAGTTTCTCTATATCCTTGCTTCTTACGGCATGGCGTGATGATAGGTAGCATCGAAGTCACCTGAGGTCGTTAAAACTGTTGAATCCGGGCCCCACTGCAGAGTGTCAGAATTAGGATCTGCCCTTCAACGGTAACCCAAGGCGATTTTTATATGCATGGAGTTCTGAGGAGCTGTTTGTTATTCAGCAACAGCATGTGTCAGGCTTTCCCGTCTCATGGTTCTAGCTCCCCCAAGCTCTGGAAACACCAGTCTCTGCCCTGTCACTTCCAGAGGAGCAATAGCAATGGCTTCTCACTCTCATTTCTCCCTGGGTTCCTGTTCCCCCATTCTTTGTGGATTTCTTTAACCCTCCTCATACCTCCATCCATATCTCCTCCGATAATCTCCTTAAAACCTCTGTCCTGGATACCTTAAATTTCCTTCCAAGAATCTGATGGATCACTTTGTGATCAATGGCAATGTGGATAGATGAGATTGTTCCCTTTGTTTCATTCTTTCTGGGGCCTTTATATTTTGAATTCATAAAATTCCACTTTATCCATTCTCCCATACTTAGTCTCTCACAACTGGTTAAGTTATTCTAACTGTAATATGGCTTGATGGATTTCTCTCCTCATCTCAGTCACTTTCAAGTCACCACAGAATTATGCCATATGGACTGAAATTGTAGTACAGTGTAGAGATTCCTTTTCAGAGACTCTTCTGGCAGCTATGTTACAATTTAACATGTGTACATTTTTGTTTTGATAAAATATCTTACTTGATCCTCATAATAAACTCATGTTATAAGTACTCTTGAGGATGAGAAAACTCAGAGGGGAGGTTACATGACTTTCCCAAGGTCACACAGTTGGTAGCTAGCAAGACTTTCTGATTTCAGAGGCCATTCTCTTAACAGCAATTGCATATTGCCAGCCTACACATGTGTCTGCTACCTCCAGGGAAATGTTTTCAGATGAGGTCTGCTAATTTCTGAGTAAAGGCATTATTGTTCATCTTTGAAAATACATGAAATTCCTAATCATTCGAATAGTTTGCACTACAATCAAACACTCACCAACTTTATGTTCAAATCCAGACATTCATCCTGCTAGAGGTTCATTTCCCTTTTCAGTGGACATACACTCTGCTAAGGACACTAACGGCCATCCTGGATAGCCATAAATGTGGCTGTATCAATCCTACTTTGCCTCCCCAGGAAACAAATCCTCAGCATTTCTTTGGGGGTGTGGGGGCATTGTAGAATATCAGGGTAACCTCCTAACTCATTCACTCATCCTGGTCTTTCCATCCCTCTGACTGCAGTTTCCTGCTAGAGCACCAACTCTTCTAGGTGCTCACAAGATGTTTACCTTTGTAGAATCCTAGCAGTCTCATGTCTCCTGAGGTAGAGCTAAATCACAGGTATTTAGTTTTGTTTTGTTGATTGGCAAGACGGGGGTGGGGGAGTGGGAGGTGGTGGTAGTTGAAGGAGTACTGTTTAGTCAGGATCCCAGATTAGTGAGAATCAGTGCTGTTTCTGGAGTTTGCTGTCATTAAAATATTATGTTCAACCATCAACCCCAATGCAGGGGGCTATAATTACACACCACCAATGACATCATCTAAGAAGACATCCTGAATCCACCCCAGTTTAGAGCAGATGCTTTGTATTTTTTCACATTTTGATATAAAACATTTGAATTCCTTTTGAGTGTGAGACACTGCTAAGTGCTTTCATATGGATTTCCATAGTTAAACCTAATCACAACTTGTGAAGTAGATATTATTTTTATTCTTTTCATCTCACAAAGGTGGAAATTGAGGGGTTTTAATCCATGAGTACAGAGCCTATGTTATTTGCAAAGAAGTCAAAAGTTAGACAATGCAGTGATGTAGACAAGCAGGAATTCACATATATTCCTATTGAGTATTAAATGCACAGCCAATATAGAGAACTATTTAGTAATATTCAGGGAAGTTGAAGATGTACCTACCCTATTATCTGACAATTTCACTACTGTTCATACATTCAGAGGAACTCTCTGACATCTACCTACGTATGGGAGCATCCACCGTAGCCTCTGCTATAATCACATTAAAATGGAAATAACTTCAAATCTCAAACAAGGTATATATGTAAGTTATGATTACATACAGAATCCTAGAGGTACTTTTATGACACCTTATTTAGAGTTTGACACTTGCAAAACTTTAACATATATTGCTTATTCCTATGTATATGTATGGATATATATATATATATATAGTAAAATATTAAAACTTTGAATATGGGATGATGTTTAACTCTGAGAAGAAAGGGAGGGGAATGAATAAATAAGAGGTATATTATTGGATCTCAACCTTATTATTAGAATTAAGTGTTGGGTACTCATGTTCCAATAAGTTAGTTTATATTCTCTCCTCTAACTTTAATACAAAAAAAAAAGATAGAGAAGTTGTACAAAGTGTGTGTGTGTATATATATATATATATATATATATATATATATATATATATTTATATATATATATACCATTAAAAAGATGCAATGAAAAAAAAAAGATGCAATGACACAGACACAGATTGGAAAACTCTGAAGACCAGTGTATTATACCAGTAGCAAATTCTTGATTGCAATAGGTTGCTATAACTTTGTAGGAAGTTACCACTAGAGAAACTGGATAAAGAATATTCAGGATCTTGCTGTGTAATTTCTTCAAAATGCAAGTGAATTTGCAATTATATCAACA
The DNA here is from genome assembly GCF_048164855.1 of Canis lupus baileyi. NCBI lineage: Eukaryota > Metazoa > Chordata > Mammalia > Carnivora > Canidae > Canis > Canis lupus. The sequence goes on from NC_132857.1 coordinate 53,449,716, forward strand.
ATTTCAGGTAAAAAATAAAAATAGTAAAAATTGAATTTAAAATTGTGACGTTCCCACAGATACATCTATCATTACCTTTTCTTATACATTTAAAGAATATATAAATAAATTCATAGAGATCAAGATGTGCAACAACTGCCAACCACAAAATGTTGCTTTTGCTTTTCAAGTAGTATTTTCTGATATTAAGCAGGATTTTTGTTCCATGGAGAGATATGTGTGCAAGGCTTACCTACAGAAAACAAAAAGGGAAAATGCACAGGAAAGTCACAAAAAAAAATATCTGCCTTCTGAGAACTTCAGAGGTAAACTTGAACCTTACTTAATTCATTAAACAAAAAAGAACACATACTAGCTCTCAATCTGTATATGTGAATAAACGAAACCACCATTGTCAACGTTAAAGTTTACACTGAGTCGGCACCAAACTATTTTAATACAAAAGTTAATAACCAAACAGAATGTTTCAAACTTGGTCATGTACCAACTCATAATAGTCTTTGGAGCCTGTGAAAAAATTCAGAATACCAGTCAAGATTCAAAATTTCCAAGTTGGAAACCCTCAGGATGGAGCTGAGTAATCTACATTTATATAAAATTTCTATGTAGCGCTGCTATGCAACAGAAACTTCAGAGCCACTCGTGAATATTTGTTTTATCTCTGGCTATGACAATTTATAAAATTAACCCAACCGTAGTGAACACTTCATCTTTATTTCACATTTTAAAAAGGAAAAATCCATTCCCCTTCAATCTGATAGATTATTTTGTGTCTAACTGGAAGAGGAGTACCTATGTGTGGCCATGTGAGACCTTTAAAGCTACTCTTATGCTTAGACCTTAGGTGAACTTAAAAAAAATTCAAGGGACAACACGGTTTGAAAAAAAAAAAAAAATCATTGATTGCTTTTCATCTTTGTGGGGAGAAAAAGCCACTTGTTTCATTTGTATTAGCACAAAATAACTTATGCTTGCTTTTAAAAAATTGTTGTTATGTATGAGACACATCATCTTGCTCTTAGCGATGTCTGGCTCATGATCGAGACACACACACACACATTTAATGAGATCTCTGAAGCATGGAAGCATATCATATGCTAGGTAGACAGAGCTCAGAAGATATTTTCCAAGTACCTTTGAACCAAGGCCTTGGAATAATTAGGTTTTCCTACTGGCAATCACACTAATAATCTAAAATTAGAGATGTCTAATTTCAGTGTCTTTCCACATCCCCAAACTATTTTGAGATCACCTGATTTTACCCTGTACCCACAGCTGTCTTGCTGGGCTAATGGAGAGTCGAGTGGGACGCATCAGGGGGTAGTTAAATACGGTTGCTCCTGCTGCTTCTCTCATTGCCCAATTACCTGACTGACTCTTGGAAGTCATAGCTCATGGAATCCTGGAACTGGGCACACCAGGGTACCCGGTCAGACAAACACAATTTCCCAGACCCAGAAGTCACTCTGTTGGCAGCTCCAGCTCAGACCCAAGACCTGCCAAGCTCCTGGGATGATTTAGCCTAGAGGATTTTTAAATAGCTTCAGGAAATGTAAAACTTCCTGTCGATTTGAATGGTTCCTGTCACTTTTTAGAACACCTGGCACTCAAATATTTAAATTACAATTCCAGTTTTAATTTGAAGGAACCTAACAATAAGCTCTTTCTACTCCCATAGTACTTTAAGTCTGACTTTTCTTTAATTTTCTAAAAATGCAGATTTGGGAAATGAAATTAGCAATGCAAGGTGAACCTAGTGTGAATTTTACTGAAGATTATGCAAATGAGGGAAATTATAATTCTATCAGGATGTCATTACATGTGTCTACTTAGACACACATTTTCTGCTATGTTTAAGTTAAACAAAACACTAAATGACTATGTAGTATGACATCTCATTAATATGTTTCCATTCACATCTGTGCCTTTAGTATAAAAAGAAAAAAAAAAAAAACAACTGCTTCAGTGATAAGAGATTAGGTCCTTTAATTAGAAACAAATGACAAATCACTGTTAACCCCATGTGATGCTTTCTAAAACTTCCATCAAATATTCCCCTTAAAACATTATTAAACACAAGTTCCCCAGATCTACTTCCTAGAAAGTGCCATTTAACAAAACCCAGGCAGGATGTTAATACTGGGGCCGAATTACAGGTTGCCAAAGCATTTCCTGTGAGGGGATTGACAGGGGATCATTTTGTTATGGGGCCACCTCCAGTGTGTTGTGACAACCACTCATTACACCTCTGAGCACAGCACTCAGCTGTAGGTTCTACAAGATGCAAATAGCTCCAAATGGGTTCAATTTAGAGCGAGTGGATAATGTATCATTCACTTCTCTAAGGTAGAAGCTTTTAATTTTCCAAGAACAAGGAAGAGAAGAACATTGCAGTTTCTGGAAATAAAGATTTAGTTAACCAACTACGCTTGAGAAATGGAGTCACAATAGCAATATCTGTTACATTATAAATAAAAACACTTCACCTGTGTTGTTTCCCCTTGGCCCAAACCAAAACACCAAGTGGTCAAGTGAACATCACCTCTCAATAAATATAATTATCCACTTAAGAGCTCAATGTCAAAAACTAGTAACCTCTAAGTGATGGTAGGTTTTTTCTCTTACAAAAGGAACTGCTTACAAAGCTACTATAGTTAATTATAATAATACTCAAAAAGTGTTTAAAACACATTTTGATATGGAAAAAAAATATCATGGAAAGCTTTTCACAGTTGGGCTTTAATATTTTAGTGTGCTAGCTTTTATACCCCTCTGTGAATTTACCCCCACTGTTCTATTACTGATTTTAGTGTTGCTAACAATGGAATGCAGCAAGTCCCTACTACCAGCTATTTAGAAGAGAGGTATGCTAATATGGATTGGAAAAAGTCAATAAGCCCATTTAAGAGTCCTGTGTTTCACAAAGCCACAGGAGAAGCCAGAGAACTACAAAACAGGCCTGTGTGAAAAGATGGTTGTTTTCTGCTCTGAGGACAGTGGTGAGCAGAATGCTCTCTGCTCTGAATGGCCAGCATCACTCTAGGCACGATTATTGACATCTTCTGGATATTAAAGTCCTCTGTTTTGAGCACTCCACTAAGAAATTCATTTAAGAAAGTTAGTTATTCTTTAGCTTTAAAGATGATTTTCCAGTAAAGATACGTTTTGTGTGTATAATATATACATGTTTAAATAGTAAATATAGGGATCCCTGGGTGGCTCAGCGGTTTAGCACCTGCCTTCAGCCCAGGGCGTGATCCTGGAGTCCTGGGATCGAGTCCCACATCGGGCTCCCTGCATGGAGCCTGCTTCTCCCTCTGCCTGTGTCTCTGCCTCTCTCTCTGTGTGTGTCTCATGAATAAATAAATAAAATCTTAAATAAATAAATAAATTGTAAATATATTTATGGAAATAAATTTATGCAAACTGGCATAGGGAACACAAGTCAGTCAAAAAAGTATGCATTATGCATTATGAAGCAAGAGGAGTGGTGCTTGGGCGCCGGGGTGGCTCAGTTGGCTCAGTTGGTTAGGAGTCGGCCTTTGGCTCACATCATGATCTCAGAGTCCTGGGATCGACCTCCTATTGGACTCCCTGCTCAGTGGGGAGTCTGCTTGTCCGTCCCCCTCTGACTCTCCTCCTCTCTTGAACTCTCAATGTCTCAAATAAATAAGTAAACAAATAAAATCTTAAAAAAAAAAAAAGATGCTTACTTCTGCTGAGAAACACTGGGGGTTGGTGACCGTGTACCTCAGGCCCACGGGGAAAGGTAGGCTGGCATTTACAGACTTATTTCCATCAGTCATTGGCTGGATGCTCTATTATAGTAGAATAATTCTCTAACAGGTAAGTCAGGTAAAAGAAAACCCAAAAGACAGGGACTGTTGGATTTATACTACTGTCCCTCCATGCTTTAGTAGCTCTCTTAGTCTGTTTGGGCTCCGATAGCAAAACATACAGATGAGGTGGCTTCTGAACAACAGAAATTCCTGTCTCACAGCTCTGAAGGCTGTGAAGTCCAAGACCAAGGTGCCAGCAGGTTCAGTGTCTGCTGAGGGACCATTTCCTGGTTTACCGACAGCCATCCTCTCGCTGTGGTCACTCACGGGGGAAGGGGCAGGGAAGCTCTCCGCATCATTTTATTAAGGTACTAGTCTTCTTCGTGGGGGCTGCACCCTCATGATTTGATCATTTCTCAAAAGTCCCATCTCCTAATGCCATCACATTGGGGGTTAGGATTTCAACATAAAGATGTTAAGGCATCCCGAACATTGAGTCTATAGAACTAACGGAATGCATAATTTTTAGTTAGTCATGGAGCTTTCTGGACAAATATCATAGTCCCCAGTTACTCCTGACCAAGTCTTATCTAATGAGATATAATTGTTGTCAAAAACTGACCTCCGCTTCAGAGTCAACATGTAACACAGAACGTGGGAGAAACAGCAACGATAGCTTTTTTGGTTTGCAGGGTAAAGGAAGCTATAGCAGGTTATGATCTTTAATTTTTAGTATATGTGCTGCCAAAGCGAACACAAGTTATGACCTTCAAAACACTGCAAGCCTGCTGGAGGGGCTGGGAGGAGATTTCCAGGGAAATACAGGATCTAGCTGATTTTGATAGGAATTATGTACTTGTTGCCAGCCTCCTTTGTCTGTGTTTAGGGGGCTACAGGACTCCTGAAACATACGGCAAAGGAGAGAGAAGGGGACGTTTGTGGAACAGAGGAAAAAGATTCCCTTTAAAATTAGGATTCCATGAAGCATTAGTGCAGCCATTTCATTTTTGTTCAACTTTATGTTTTCAGTAGTTTCATAATCAGAAGTGTTTCCGCAGCTTCTGAGCACCGATCTTAAAGGAAACAATTTCCTTTTCTTCAATTTGGCTTCCTTTGTATTAGCTGGAATATGGATGTAAAGGACCATGAGGATAAAATTTTATGATAAGTAGAACTATGCTCCAGAAAATTTATCTGTATACTTCTTTTAAATTTATTTATTTATGAGAGACACACAGAGAGGGGCAGAGACACAGGCAAAGTGGGAAGCAGGCTCCCCACAAGGAGTCAAATGTGGCACTCAAGCCTGGACCCTGGGATCACACCCTGAGCCAAAGGCAGATGCTCAACTGCTGATCCACCCAGGTGCCCCTGGAACACTTTTACACAGATATTTGACAAGAGGCCACAAAGAACTATGATTCTTTAGGGAAAGGCAACACATAAGGTGAACCAAACAAATACTCTAGGTAACAACCAAGACTCAGCTTTCAGACCATATCACAGAAGGATCCAACCAAACAGAATCTGGCAGTTTCACTGAGGTGAAGAAACAGATTTAGGATTCAGAGAGGCTAAGAAGAAGAAGTTATCGAGAAAAATATATTGAATATAATGAAACTAAAAAGCAGCAGAGCTCCTGAGATGTTCAGAAGGATTACACTGTCTTGGGCTCTAAACTAATCTGGACATGTGTGGTATAAAACCCCAAAAGGCTAGGGTAGACTTATGATCCTTGGCACCAAAGAAAGGCTAGGGATACTTCAAGCTATCATTAGACAGAATAGTAAAGCCTCATCAAAAAATTAAATATTGGCTAGCATCCCTTAGACACATTTTCCATTAACAGTTAAATTAGCTCCAGAATAAATGCTGTGTTGCCCTTTCCCTAGTAAAGCTTCAAAAAGAAGTCTCAAAAGGATCAAACTGATCCATTAGTAAGTTAACTGCATGCAAGAGTAAAGCTTAACATTCTTTAAAGGAATATTACAAACTTCAGCATTCAACAATATAAATTTTAGAATGGCTGGCATTCAAAAAAATATTACTAGGCATATAAATACACAGGAAAAAATAGTTAATAAAAACAGACTCAGAGATTAGAGAGAGGATAGAATAAGGAGACAAGAATCTTAACCACTATTATAAAGGTGATAAGAAGATTAGAGGACAACATGGATATAAAGAAGAGAGAAAATAAAGATGCAAAATGCTCAACCAAAGATGAAAATAAATATGTTAAATAGAAAACCCACTGAATGGGGTTAACAGAATTTAGATGCTGCAGAAGGAAAGAAGAATAAATCTGAATTTGACATAATCATAGACATTATTCAAAATGAAACAGAGGAAACCAAACACTGAAAAAAAATAAATAAACGAGGTATCAGAGATCTGTAAGGACTGCAATTCCAGCAATACAAATTAAAATTTAAATTCCAGCAATACAAATTATCACAAACTTAGAGGTTTAATCAACATCAATTTGTTATTTTTAAAGTTCTGTGGATTAGAAGTAACACAATGGTCTCACAGGGCTACTATTAAGATGTAGGCAGGCAGGCTACATTCCTCTAAAGGATTTAGAGTAGAATCTGTGTCTTTGCCTTTTCTAATTTCTAGAGGTCACCTATGTTCCTTGGCTTATGGCTTCTTTCTTCCCTTTTTAAGCCAGTGGGTTGAGCACTCATGCCATATCTTTCTAAGCCTCTTTAATGGTCACATTTTTTTCTTTGACCACAGCCAAGAAAGGTACTTTGTTTTTAGGGATCTATGTGAAATCAGGCCCACTCATGTAATCCAAGACAGTCTTTCCATCTCAATGTCTTTAACACAATCATACCTGCAAAGTCCCTTTTACCTTACAAGGTAATATATCCACAAGTTCCAAGGATAAGGATGTGATTATTGGCAGAGCAATGTTATTCCAACAACCACAGGACCCAAAAAGAAACCATTTAATATATTTATAACTGCGGTCCCATGAGGCCAAATGGCAGATAAAGGATATTTGAATAAATAATTATCATAATTTTTTGATATTTGATGAAAACCAGAAATCTGCATATCCAAAAATCTCATCAAAATTCAAGTAGAGGAATGCCTGGGTGGCTCAGCTGTTGAGCATCTGCCTTCGGCTCAGGTCGTGACATCAGGCTCCCTGTATGGAGCCTGCTTCTCCCTCTGCCTGTGTCTCTGCCTGTCTCTCTGTGTCTCTCATGAATAAATAAATAAATAAATCTTAAAAAAAGGAAAAGAAAAGCTGAAAGAGTTCACCACTAGCTCATTGAACTATAAGAGATGTTTAAAAGAAATTTTTCTAGCAAAAGGAAAATGATACCAGATGGAAATGTGAATCTATATAAGAAATAAGAGGACCACACATGGTAAATAAGTAGGAATACATCCAAAACACTCTCTTTCATTTTCATCTCTGTGAAAGGTAATTAACTATTCAAGTTAAAAAAAAATGGCAATGTATTTTAAGTTTTATTTTATTTTATTTATTTTTTATTTTTTTTATTTTAAGTTTTATAACATTTATAGGTAAATATGTTATATGGCAAAAACACAAAAAAGAGGAGAAATAAAAGGGAGTTATACTGTTGAAAGTGCTCACACTCTGTGAAGTGATATGATAGCAGTGGTATGGCAGTTTAAAAGAAACTAATTTCTTAATTCTGAAATAAAAATTTTATTTATTTGAGAGAGAAAGTGAGAGAGAGAGAGAGAGAGAGAGAACAAGAGCAGGGGGAAAGGGTAGAGGGAGAAACAGATTCCCCACTGAGCAGGGAGCCTGATGTGGGAACCCAGGACTCTGGGATCATGACCTGAGTCGAAGGCAGATGCTTAACTGACTGAGTCCTCCAGGTGCCCTAAAAGAAACTAAAGTTGAGAATTGGTCTTTTTAAATCTAGGTTACCGCTGAAACCATACAAGGAGGCATAGACCATAATCCAATAGTGGAGATAATATGTATCAGAATACAGTCAAATAATTCAAAAGAAGGAAAAGGAAGAAAGAATATATTGTATAAATAGAAAACAAATAACTAAATGGTAGATTTATATATGATCATATCAACAGATGTATTAAGTGAGAATGGTTTAAACATTTCAAATAAAAGACAGAAATTTTCAGATCGAATAAAAAAAGAGACTAAGCTATATACAAAGTTTATACAAAACATAAACAAAGATGTACTTAATACTAATATTTGTTAAAAATTACAAATTGGAAAAAACATTCAACATGACTACTAGTCAAAAGAAAGCTGAGAAGTCTATAATAATATTAGAAAAGCTAGTTTCAAGCAAAAATATTAACAATTGTAAAGAATCGTATTAATGAAAAAGGAATTAATTCATTAAAAAGACATAACAATCCTACTTGTGCTTGCACTCTAATATCACAGTCAAAAAATATGAAGCAAAAACTGACAACACAAGAACTATAATTGACAATTATAGTTTGAGACTTCAGGACTTCTTTCTCAGGAAATGATAGAACATGCAGTCAAAAATCAAGTAAAGATAAAGAAAATTTGAACAATGCATCCATCAATTTGACCTATTTGACATTTTAGAACACTAGACCCACAGCAGAAGAACATACATAATTTACAAGTAAACATGGAATACTGAGAAAGATAAACCATATTTTAGGACATAAAGCAAAGCATGTAATATATGCCCCTGGCCACACTGAACAGAAAAAGAAAAGAAAACTTTTAAAATCAGTTTTAAAAATATATCATGATACAATACATGCCACAAATATATGGCAATTGTATAACTGTACTTCTAAACAAATTGAGTGTTGGCCAAGGAAATTAAATGTTTTAAATTAAAAACATACAAAAATGAAAAGATTGAATTAAAACAATTTGTTTGCTAAGGATGCCTTAAGTACCAAAAATTAAGTGGCTTAAACAAGGTATTTGTGCACACTTCTGGAGGCTGATCTCAGAGGTTTTTGTTTTGTTTTGTTTTGTTTTGTTTTGTTTTGTTTTTTTGGCCTCCCTCTTTGGTTTGTGGATGGCCATCTTCATGTTCATGTGGTCTTCCCTCTGTGCATGTCTACCATTCTAACACCAATTACAATATGTGATTTTTTTTTTTAACCATACTACAAGCAATTCTTGGAGACCAATGAGCTGTCCTACAATGGGCTTATCAAACTAAACACCCAACAAACAATGCAGTTAAGAAATGGGCAGAACACATGAATAAATATGTTTCAAAAGAAGACATAAGAAGTGCTAACAGACATATGAAAAGATGTTCAATATCACTCATCATCAGGGATATATAAATTAGATATATAATGATATATCACCTCACACCTGTCAGAATGGCTAAAATTAACAACACAGAAACAAGAGGTGTTGGTGAGGACGCAGGGAGAAGGGAACCCTCTTACATTGTTGGTGGAAATGTAAACTGGTGCAGCCACTCTGGAAAACAGTAGGGGATTCCTCATAAAGTTAAAATAGAACTACCCTGTGACCCAGCAATTACACTAATAGGTATTTACTCAAAGGATACAAAAATACTGATTCTAAGGGACACATCCACCCCAAATGCTTAGAGAATTATCAACAATATTCAAATTATGGAAAGAGCCCAAATGTCCATAGACTGGTGAATGGATAAAGAGGAAGCGGTATATATATATACACACACGCTATATATATATATACTACAGTATATATACTATAGTTATGTATTATATATTATATATATAATAGAATTTTACTCACCCATAAAAAAGATTGAAATCTTGCCATTTACAAAGACATGGATAGAGCTAGAATATTATGCTAAGCAAAATCAGTCAGTCAAAGAGACAAATATCACATTATTTCACTTACACGTAGAATTTAAGAAATCAAACAGGTGAACATACAGCCAAAAACAGACAGAGTCAAACCATAAAACAGATTCTTAACTACAGAGAACAAACTCAGGGTTGCTAGAGGAGTGGTGGGTTGGGGGATGGGTTAACTGGGTGAATGGTATTAGGGAGGGCACTTATCAATGAAACTAATAAACCTCTAGCTAGATGGGTGAATTAAAAAAAAGAAAAAGGCAACCAAATATCAGGAATGAAAGATGGGATACACTATGCATCCAGGAAATTTCAAAAGATATTAAGCAAATATTATATAAAATTTCATACAATAAATCTGATAACTTCTATAGAATGGAAACTCCTTGAAATACATAAATTATTAAACCTCATAAGGAAGAAACAAATAATCTGAATAGCCATATAGAATGATCAATTGGCAGATTTTTTCTTAAAGTATAGTTGACATACAGTATTATGTTAGTTTCAGGTGTACAACATAGTAATTTGACATTTATATATATGTTACAAAAAAAATCACCATGTTAAGTCAAGTTATCATCTATCACCATACATAGTTACTACAATATTATTGACAACATTCCCTTTGTTCTTTGCATGTCCATGACTATTTTATAACTAGAAATTTATACTTAATAATCACCAGTTTGATGTCTGTATTTATGGATCTGTTTCTGTTTTATTTTGTTTTTTTCTTTTATTTTTTAGATAAGTAAAATCATATGTATTCCTCAGTCTTATTATTCACTTATCATCATATACTCTATGTCCATCCATGTTGTGGTAAATGGCAAGATTGTATCCTTTTTAATGCTGAGTAATATCCCCTTGTATATTTATACACTGTATATTCTTTATGTATTTATCTACCAACAGACATCTAGGTTACTGCCATATTTTGGCTATTACAAATAATGCAATGAACATAGATGAATAGATCTTTTTAACTTAATGTTCTCATATTCTTCAGATCAATACCCAGAAGTGGATATGCTAGATCATACAGTATTTCTTTTATAATTTTTTAAGGAATCTCCATACTGCTTTCCATAGTGGCTATACCAATTTACATTCCTACCAACAATGCATCAGCATTCCCTTTTCTCCACAATCTTGCCAATATTTTATATTTCTTGTGTCTTTGATAATAGACATTCTGAGTCGTGTAAGATGATACCTCATTGTGGTTGTGATTTGCATTTCCCTGATGATTAGTGTTGCTAAGCGTCTTTTCATTTGTCTGTTGTCCATCTGTATGTCTTCCTTAGAAAAATGTCTATTCAGATTCTCTGAATTTTTTAACTCCCTTCCCTTATCTCCTGCTCCCTCACCTCTATTTCCCTTCCTTTCAGTATTGAGTTTAGGAGTTCTTTATATATTTTGGATATATAATATGCAAACAGCTGTCATTCAGTAGGTGGCCTTTGCATTTTGTTAACGATTTCCTTCTCTGCAAAAGCTTCTCAGTTTGCTTACCATTGCAATTGTTTATTTTTGCTTTCTTTGCTCTTGCATGAGAAGACAGAGCCACTGTCTAAGACTGATGTTCAAAAGTTTACTGCCTATGATTTCTTTTTTTTTAATATTTTTTTATTTTTTATTTATTTATGATAGTCACAGAGAGAGAGAGAGAGAGAGAGAGAGGCAGAGACATAGGCAGAGGGAGAAGCAGGCTCCATGCACCGGGAGCCCGACGTGGGATTCGATCCCGGGTCTCCAGGATCGCGCCCTGGGCCAAAGGCAGGTGCCAAACCGCTGCGCCACCCAGGGATCCCGCCTATGATTTCTTCTAGGAATTTTATGCTTTCAAGTTTCACATTCAAGTCTATGATCCATTCTGAGTCTATTTTTGTATATAGTATAAAAACATGGCCCAATGTCATTCTTTTGTATGTGGCTGTTTTTCCAACAATATTCATTGAAGAAACTGTCTTTTCACAATTGTATATTCTTGCCATCTCTGTCATAGATTAATTGGGTATATAAGCATGATTTATTTCTAGGTTCTCTATTCTGTCCCATTGATCTATGTGTCCATTTTTTGTTTTGGTTTTGTTTTCATTTTTTTGCCACTACCATAGTGTTTGGATTACTATAGTTTTGTAGTATATCTTGAAATCTGGGAATCTTTCTCAAGATTGCTTTGGCTATTTGGGGTCTTCTGTGCTTCCACACAAATTTTAGGATTCTTTATTCTAGTTTTGAGAAAAATGTTACTGGTATTTTGATAGGCATTGCGTTGAATCTGTAGATTGCTTTATGTAATGTGGACATTTTAATAATATTAATCCCTCCAATCCTTGAGCATGGTATTTCTTTCCATTTGTGTCATCTTCAATGTATTTCATCAATGTCTTATAATAGTCTTCAGAGTACACCTCTTTGATTAAAATTATTCTTTAGTATGTTATTCTTTTGTTATTATAAATAGAACTTTTAAAATTTCTCTTTCCGATAGTTCATTGTTAATATATAGAAACCTAACTAATTTCTATAAATTAATTTTTTATCCTTCAACTTTATTGAATCTATTTATTAATTCTAAAACTTTAGTGGAGTCATTAAGTTTTTTTTATATGTATTATCATGTCATCTGCAAAGAGTAACAGTGTTACTCTTTCCTTACCAATCTGTGTGTTTTTTTATTTGTTTTTCTTGTTTGACTGCTGTGGTGAGGATTGCCAGTACTATGTTGAATAAAAGTGGTGAGAGTAGACATCCTTGTGTTGTTCCTGAACTCACAGGAAAAACTTTTAGTTTTTCATCATTGAATATGATGTTAGCTGATGGTTTGTCATATATAGCCTTTATTATGTTGAGATACATTCCCTCTATACCCACTTTCTTGAGAGCTTTTATCATAAATAGATGTTAAATTTTGTCACTTTTTTGGTATCTCTTGAAATGATCATCTGATTTTTTTCCTTCATTTTGTTAATGTGGTATGTCACATTGATTCATGTGCAGATACTGAACCAGTCTTGCATCCATGGAATAAATCTCACTTGATTATGTTATATGACCCTGTAATATATTGTTGAATTCATTTGGTTAACATTTTATTCAGGATTTTTGCATCTATGTTCATCAGGGATACTGGGCTCTAATTTCTTTTCTTGTGGATAGTATTTTGTCTAATTTTGATATCAGGGTAATCTGGCCCTGTAGAATAAATTTGGAAACATTCCTTCCTCCTCAATTGTTTGGAATTATATGAAAAGGACAAATATTAACTCTTCTTTAAACATTTGGTAAGATTTGCCTGTGAAGCCATCTGTTCTTAGATTTTTGTTGGGAATTCAACATCACAAATCATTAATGGGAATGTGTATCTAAACCACTGTGAGATATCACTTCACACTCCATAGGTGACTATTATTAGGATAAATCAGAAATAAGATTGGGTAGGATGTGGAGAAATTGGAACCCTTCGTATTGCTCGTGGAAATGTAAAATACTATAGCCACTGTGGATAAAAATATGGAGGTTTCTTTAAAAATTTAATTTAAATATAAAATTACCATATGATCCAGCAATTCAATTTCTGGACCTGCCCAAGATAATTTAAAGCAAAGACTCAAACAAATATTTATACACCCATATTAACAGCAGCATATTCATAGTAATCAAAAGTAATTCATAGTAATCAAAATCAAATTGATGAACCAAAGTTCATCAATGGATAAATGGATAAACAAAACGTGATATAGACATATAATGGAATACTATTTAGTCTTGAAAAGGAGTGTTGTGACATAGATTAGCCTTGAAAAGTCAGACACAAAGGTACAAATATTGTATGGTTTCATTCAAATAATATATGTAGAATATTCAAATTAACAGAGACAGAAAGAAGAATGGTGGTTGCCAGAGGCTGGAGGGAGAAAGAATGGAGAGCTATTGTTAAATGAACATGGAATTTCTGTTTGGAGAGATGAAAAAGTTTCAGAAATGGATTGTAGAGATGACACTACAACAATGCAAATGTACTTAATAATATCACTGAATATAGACAAAAAACAGTAAATTTTATGATTTTGCATTTTATTATTAAAAAAAAACAATCTATAGATTCAATACAATCCCAATCATATCTATACAGGAAATTTTGGTAGGAATTTAAAAATGTATTCTAAAATTAAATGAAAATGCAAAGAATCTAAAATAGTCAAATGAAGAATAAATTTGGAGTATTTTATTTGCAAACTTATTATAAGGCTATAATAATCAAGGTAAGGTGGTATAGTATAAAGATAAACATATAAATCATTGCAACAGAAGACAGAATCTGGATATTTCCAAAAAAGGAGCCAAGGTATTCAATGGAAAAAAAAATCATGGTAAATTCAAAGAAGAAAGGGAAATCAAGAGTGCTTAGAAGAAATGGATATCCATATGGACAAAGAAAATAAACCTTGACCCTTATGTTGAACCGAATAAAAGAATCACTTCAAATGAATCGTGGATTTAAACTTAAATACCACACCTATATAACTTCTAGAAGAAAACAGAAAAATGTGATCTCAGAGAAAGCAAATATTTCCAAGATAAAAAAATATATATATATTAACCACAAGAGGAAAAAAGCCAAATAGGACTTTCTCAAAAGTAAAAAACTTCTGCTCTTTTAAAGATACTATTGAGAATATGAGAAGACAAAGAAAACACTGGGGGACAAATAATTACATAGCATATAATCAATAGATTACTTATATCCAGAATATATTTTTAAAACTCCTAAAACTCAGTTATAAAAAGACAACATGGCTAAAAACATAATGCACAACATTTTTGATGTTCGTAAAGCAAACATATACATTATACATAAATATCATGAATGTCATTAGTACTATTGATAAAATGAAATTAAAATCTCAATTGGATATCACTCCAAATGCACTAGATGGTTAAAATAAAAAAGACTACTAATATAATGCTAACTGCTGCCAAAATTTGGAGTAACTGAAACACACATTGTTGACAGAAGGCAAAATGGTACAGACACTTTGGAAAACAATTTGTTGTTTTTTTAAAAGTTAATCTTATATTTGCCATGCTACTCAGCAAAACCCCTCCTAGGTATTTACCCAAGAGGAATAAAAACATATGTTCATACAACAGTGTGAAATATTCATAGCATCTTTATTCATAATAGCTAAGCTGAAATAATCAAATTGTCTATCAACTAATGAATAGAAAAATGCATAGTATATCCATAGTGAGGAATATTACTGAACACTTTAAAAAATGTACTGCTGATAAACCCAACATGAACAAATCTCAGGAGTGTTACATTAAGCAAAAGAAGCCAGACATGGACGGCTGTATCCTGAATTAGTCCATGCATTTGATATTCTAGATATGGCAAAGTGAGAATGACAACGCGCCAATCAAAGGTTGCCAGAGTCCATGTGGGGGCAGAGGATTGTGGACAAAGAGGCTTTTCATGGTGAAAGATAAATTCTGCATCCTGACATAGTATAATATGTTGAATATATTAGTATATATATTGAATATATATTAAAACTCAGCAAAGTATAAACTCAAACTGGAAAATAGGCCTTGATGAAGTGGATTGAAAATAAACATGCTTTTAACAAACACATATCTGGTAAAACCATACAGAATGCAGGGGATTAGTTAACACAGATACAGAGCAGTGATTAAGTGGGACTGAGGAAAGGATGCAGAAAATCTTGGTAATTTCCTGTTTATAAATCTGTGTACTGAGCATAGAAACTCATTTATTTTTTATTTATTCATTTGTATGTTTACGATTAATTTTGCTATAGGGACATGCTATACACTGTCTTTGTAAATATGGCATGTTTGACAGAAAAAGAATAAAAATAAGCAAAACACTAAAATTTAAAAAAAATCAAATGACTTTCTAAGAATGGATCATACAACCATATAGCATTATTCAAAGAAAAAAAATTGTCAATAAGAGAACAGTACGTCCAAAAGGTTTTTAATGGAAAACACAATATAGTAAATGTAGTGCTATTCTTAGAAAGCTCAGATCTAGGAATATTTTCTTAAATTACACTAGGAATATGAATGAAGGAAGAGAAAGCACAAATCATACAAAATTTTCTGTTTTAAAAAAGGGGAAGTAAAGCACGAAAGAAAAATATTACCTGCATCATGTTTCTGCTTATGCAGAAAAACATAGGTCTATAAGAGCAAAGTATTGATTTGTAATCCAACCTGATTTGTGTAAGTCCATATGTGTTTTAAAAAGACATTCAGGCTACTGTAATTTTGAACTCTCTAAAATTAGTTTACAATTGCCTGCATTAGAGTTTTCTTCCATCCCACCCCATACTAGGATGTATAGATAAACAGAATAAATACATGATTAATAATATGTATATCTCTACATCTCCTGGTTACTTCTTCAATAGGTTTCTGAATACAGTGTATATCATTTAATGACTACTAATAAAGATATCCAGATAGAAAGCTCTAGAAATCTTTGAATCTACATCGTGGTTGATTATTTTACTAAAAATTAAAAAACAAAAAACAAAATCAAAAAGCAAAACAGTTTAGTCATATCACATAGACCCAAAATGGCAGATGATTTTTGCAAACTCATTTAGAATGACTGCCTAGAGTTTTGTTTTGAGACTGACTCTAGTTCAAGTCTGAGTTTAGGAACAAAATCTCTTAAAAGGTTAGGGATGTCTGACCTTGGTGGAGGAACAGAGAGAGGCTGCATTTGCAAGGTGGTGTCATTCTTAACATGGGTAATCAACCAGTTTGACCATTTAAAGAACCTCCTCTAGATATTCCCTACTTCTCTGTAGGAATGTATCCAATTGATTCTTACCAAGTAGTATGCTAGAAAAGTGATGATTTCTTTTCTCTCTCTTTCTTCCTTCTTTCTTTCTTTCTTTCTTTCTTTCTTTCTTTCTTTCTTTCTTTTTCTTTCTTTCTTCTTTCTTTCTTTCTTTCTTTCTTTCTTTCTTTCTTTCTTTCTTTCTTTCTTCTCTTTCCTTTCTTATTTCTTCCTCACTTTCTTCCTTCTTCCCTCCCTGCCTTTTCTCTTTTGTCCATTCCTCTTAACTTCTTTCCTTCCTTTTCTTTCATTCCCTCCTTTCTTCCACCCTCTCTCCTTCCCTGTGTCCCTTCACAACCAGACATTGGCTAGTGGGTACGAAGCTTACAGTGGATACGGTTAAGACAATAAACAGCTTAAGAAGCAAATGCAACAGAAAAGCAATCACAGCATTTATGAGTAATGTGAAGAAAAATATTAAGGGCAGGAATGTAGAATACTGTGGTAGAGCCTTCGGGATAGGACTTTAGGATGAGAAGAAACAAGACAAAAAAGTATGCAGTAAGAAGGGATAATCCCTATGACGATCCCATGAAAGGAAGAAATTTGAAGACATGAGCCATGTAAAGGAGGACAGTATGAAAAAGAGATTTGTTCAGATTTCAGATTTTTTACTAAAGTTTTGTGATCTTGGCTGGAATGCTGAATTCATAAATCTCAACTTTTTCACATATACATTGAGAACAATACTAGGTAATCTCAAAGATTCCTTGAGAGTAATAATAATAATAAAATGTCTTCTATAAAATAGTCTGTCATCTTCAACTTGGTAAATTTATCTGGTAAAAAATATGGTCATAGCAGCTGTGATCAGAAGGATTCAGTAAAATTATGGGAATTTGGTGTAGATTTTTGTTTTAATTAACTGAAAGGAGCCCTGTGTACTCTAAAGAAATTTAGAACACGTGGAAAGGAAATACAACAGAATATAAAAGTCAAGTTTCCAAATCCCATTCAAGTGATCTGCTACAGTTTACCCATCAAACAAATGGGTATAAGCCAATGTACATTTCTTTCTTAGAAAATCATTTTATAACTTATTTTTTCATTATGATTTACAGAGATTGAAATCGCCACTGGAGTTCAGGATAGAAGGGGTGGGTCATTAGGTTTCTGCCTCAAGGAAATAGGTCTCAGCATGCCACCAGCAGAGCTCAAATAGTGATAATAAGGTCATCAATTATCTTGGCCTGGATATAGTTTGAAACCCTGGGAGGTGAAACTTACACTCAGAAAAAGATAAATTGCCTTTCTATAGGATTAAGCATCATCATCATGGAAGACAGGTGGCTTGAGTGTCCAATATGGTCTAGGAAAATGTCTCAGAAGAATTAAGTAATGAAAACCAACACCTTGTCCTCTGAAAAAATGGGGTTGCTTAAATGACTTTATCTAGCACTTATTTCTTGGACACTCAAACACGATTTATTCATGTTTGATATGTATTTTTAATTGCTTATTTAGGCTGTGTTTACCGCTAGGTAAGCAGGTGTGATATTCGTGATAAATACACATACAAGCACAATTTTTCATACAGTTTAAAGCAAAACAAACAGCAATAAGCAAAATAACTCTCAGAGATACAAATAACGAAAAGTTAAACTCATTAAAACAATAAACTCAAATACCATCTTCAAGAGCCACTATCCTAAAACATAACCCCTTAGAGACAGACCTATTTAAATAAATGGGCTGTACATTCTGCCCTCAAACTCTTCCAGGGCCAAGTGGACAGAATATTCTATAAGGGTCTTGGCAGGAAGGCCAGTTCTCTGGGGATACATTCTGGCCAGTGGGATCTGTCCTCAACTAATTAGTTGAGAGGTAGTGATTTCCCAAGAGTGTCATTGTTTCCACACACAAACTCTCAATACTTAGCATCGTGCCACTTACATTTACTTGACTATTTGCACACGTGAGTGATTTACTTATCCTATGCGTCAGTACACTCTATCCTTAGAGGAATGCTTGGCTTTAATTCTATCTCATATAGCTAACTTCAAAGGACTGAGGCTTGCTGGCAAATATGCAGAGGTATAATGAAGCCTGCTGGCGCTGGCTTGTGAGAGCAGAAAGTGAAATTTTCAGGAATTTTGTAAGCCAATTGTTAAACATCACTATTAGTAACTGAATTATATAAACATTCAATTAAATAAATTATATTAACAAGAGGTAATAAATATTCACGACTCTTCAATTTCTAATTATTTTACTGTATTTCATTATTACCGGTCTTGAGATTATTTCCATCTATTTTATCTATATGACGGGACTACTGTGTAATGATGGGCTACCGTACATCTCCCACAAGCTCTGTGTTCAGTGACGTTGCCCAGATAGCTTGAAATTGGCCCAGGTGTGTACATTCACATGACAAATATCAGCTGACGTCGTAAAACAGGGCCCTTCCACCCCATCCCTGCTCCTCCCACTGCTAGCTGTTAAAGATGCAAAAGCAGACCATGGCAAACCTGTTTTCTACAATAATTTACCTAGAGACAGAATATCAAAAGATCCTAAATGTTATCTTTGATAGTAACACCAACTCAAGCAGACATGGATGAAGGGCTGAAGAGTAGGAAAGACCTAGCATGTACAGAGAGCTCACGATGTGAAAACCGCTCCACTTACATCATCTCCATCAGGCCTCATAACAATCAGAAGAAGCGTATTCTCATTTTGCAAATGTGCAGAATGAAGATCATAAAGGCTTAAAATATTCTGAAAGTCATCCAGCTAAGCAGTGGCAGCACCTGACTCTTCACCTAGGGCAGAGTTTGTGAGCAAGAACTCCTTTGCACATGCCATCCATAAGCTCAGGGTACTTTGCTCTAACCAAAGTCACAAGCCTGGGAATTAAATCACAAATCTAAAATCTTCATTCTGTCTCAGAGAATTTGAACATGCATGTACAGGTGCATCCGAAAAATCAGGAGTGGCCAGGCATCGTGCAGCCTTCTCGAGAAAAAACAAGAACGTATTAAGTAATGAACAAATACTAAAAAGCTCTGAAAGAATGCAGGAGATAAAAGAAATGCTAAAGAATCCACCTTCAAACATATTCTATTACCCAGAGAATGAAATGACAGCAAAAAAAGGTACAGAACTATTCTCATGCCAAAGGGTTTGATGAAAACTTTGCATTCATTTGCAATTTTTCATTTTCCTCCTACAGTTACATTATACCTGCTATAAACAAAAGAAGATTGTTCATATTGAAATAATGCAGAAAATACCATTCCCCAGGGAGTTGGTACTAATGCCTATCCTTTACTCCTTACAGAATAAGTATGTAGCAAGCACTCATGCTAAATGCCAATGTGCTTGGAAAATGACGTGTTGATTATCATGTTTGGATATTATTCATTTTTATTTATCTTTGAAAATACAAACAAGCAGACCTATTCTATAAATATTATCTCCATTGGAAAGCTACTGCTAATAAACAAATCTACATCTTTTTGGCTACCAAATCCACTGAAATTCATTGCAAACATACAGTACTCATTATAATAACTTTTTTTTTTTTTTTTCAGTACACACAAAAGACTATTGGGAAGAAGGGAGAGGCGGTGGATAGGGCAAACCAGTGGAAAGATGCAATTACAGCTATGTTGGCTTGGCAAAGGCCCACTGAACAGCAAGCTGGGATTATTTATTATTTATTTGTTTGTTTATTTATTTATTTATTTATTTATTTATTTATTTTTTGCCAAACCATTCCAGGCTCCTTGGGGGGGGGGGGTCTCATGTTTGTTAACAGTCCTTCATTTCAATAAGTATCTTCTACAACAGGAGGGAAATAAAGATATAAAAAGAATTACCAAACTAAAACCAACAGGCAAGTACACACAAAGGCATACTCACGCATACTCTGGAGGGGAAACACATTCGGTGGGAAATATTTGGCCTTGCAGGAGATAATATTAACTTGACTATGTATTACCACTTAAGCTAGGTGCAAATTGGGAAATCATCAAAAAATAGTAACGTGTGACAATGTACACTGGGTTTACAAGTTGGAAGCATTTAACTGGTATTTTCGTATTATGTTGTTCCAGTTAAGATTCTGGTTCAAGGAAAAAGGTTGGCATAATTGGCTATATGATGGCCTGAGCACGCTCATGGGGGCTCACTAAATTGGATACTGAAGAAGACAAACACCCCAAAATGAACAGAGAGGTCAAATTTTTTCATTAGAAAGGCAGTATCCTCTCCATCATTATGGCCATTGCCATCATCATCATCAAAAACAAAAACACCATCATCCTCATCACTAGCAATTACTGAATGTTGCTAAGTCAGACAGAAATGTGGTGTGACAATGTGCTTACATTTTGTTTGCACATTTGCTTTTTTTATGATTTTAAAGTTATTGGAATATGTTTCTATAGCTTAGTGCAAACCTACTCAAGTATTTCCCCTACTTTCCCCTGAGTAGTGCCCAGAACTCCTTTGGAGCTCTTGTTCAGAAGTAGGTCTGCCTCTTTTTCCCTTTTGTTCCACAACTTAATTTGAGTCACATAAAGTAGGAGATACTCATTCTGCTGTCAACATCAGCAGGTAAGAAAGAATCAAGAGTAAGAATTCTAGTAATAAGACAATAGGTATTTTTAGGCTTTTGGTGTGGGGGGGGTCATATCATGAGACACAACAGGTATGGTGATGAAAATGATATATATACTTTAAAACTTTATGAAGTTATTAAATTCTATTAATTACAATAATGATTTACTAGTTTTAGGAAACACAGACTAACAAAATCAATTTAAATAATTAAGCATAAATTATGAATGCATAGGGATTGCCTCGGGATGAGGATAGACTTGTTCAGAACTTTTTTAAAAGAGCACACTGATTTCAACTAGCATTTTGTGGAATACTGCCTGGATTTGTTAATGTCCTTAGCTGGTTTGTGAATGGTCCAATTAGACATTCTTGACACCTTATCAAAGTGCTGTTTTTAAAATTCAAATGTGAGGAAGCTAACCCACTGATCAGATTTTCCCTTCTTTTGTGAGATCATCATAAACCCTCTGCTTACCCCTCTCTCGTCAATGGGTATTTCCCCCCTTTCCTCCAATCCTGCTGTGCACATGTGTAAACTTCATGCACAGAAATGCTAAGCACTGGACCTGCTCACTGTCATCACCTCCAAACAGCCCTCCCCTCAGCCTAAGATAAGCCAGCTCTTGTTTCTTTCACCTATATTGTTAACTCAAAGAAAGCATCACCTCCTCTATTTAGTATATGGTTAAATCTAATTATCCATGCCCTCTTCAGTGTTCCCAGAAATTAGTTTACATATGTCTAGTGTTAACATTTGTTTATGATTCAAACCTACCTACCGGAATATGAATTCTCTAAAGCAAGAATTTTGTATTATTCATGCAGTTTTCTCCGGTGCTTAGTACTTAAAGACAGACTTTAATAAATATTCAATGGAAGACTGAATAAAGGAATGTAAAGATAGATACACACAAATAATCTATTTGACAATTATTAAGGATACAGGAATAGAGAGAGCCTGTTTAGAGTTATGATTATTTCATAAAATATAATTTTACCACTAAATTATAAATTTCTTATTAATGCCTTCCATGAATGACAAACTTGAGGGAGATGTTCTGGATTAAAGTGAGAGAAAGTCTAAGACTTTTTGGAATCCAGCTGGAGAAACATATATTCATTGATATTTATACTCAGAAACCATGTTGGATTAGATTACCTTTAAAAATTTAAGAATGTTACGTATCGCTTTTTTTCAATGCTTATTTCCTCTTCCATTTTCTTCTACATTGATTGTTCAGTTAATTGTATCCAATGCCAACGGCAACGAAATCAACCGCCTAAATATCAGGACACTGTAGTAAGGTTACCACCAACCAAATAAGCTTTTGACCAGTTCTCCAAATGGCACCAATGCTATGTTTTATTCTATCATATAACAAAATGATGATATTAGATGACAACTCTCATTTTGGACAGAGATATGTCACAAGTTAGAGGTCAACAAACAAATTATTTGGCTCATTTCTTTTGCTCATAAAATTGCCTAATTAATTTCTTTTGTAAGAATGACATAAATCATAGAATCATATATAGAATGATAAGATCATCTAGTCTAGCATTCACATTTTACATTTGAAAAAATCAAGGGCCAACAAAGTGACAGGATTTGTGTGAGGTTGCACAATATGGTGAAACAAAGCCTAGAACCTAGAGTTCTCAATTTCTAAGTGAATATTCTTTGGAGACATTAAGAACATTTTTAGAAATAAATCCAATACAATATACATATTACTGCATCTGAATCATCTCAACTTGTTTATGGGCTATTTTGGTTCTGTCATTAAAAATAAAACACTAATATGAGGAATCCTTATCTAAAACTTTAATATATATTTTTTAAGATTTTATTTATTTATTCATGAGAAACAGAGAGACAGAGAGGCAGAGACACAGGCAGAGGGAGAAGCAGGCTCCATGCAGGGAGCCTGATGTGGGACTTGATCCCGGACTCCAGGATCAGACCCTGGGCTGAAGGCAGTGCTAAACCACTGAGCCATCTGGGCTGCCCCAAAACTTTAATATCTTAAATCAAATATAATCTCTTTTTGTGTACAGAAGTAAACTGGTACAGCAGAGATTTGACAGAAGAGGAATCAGTGGAGGGAGGTCTTCTCTTCCTTACAACCTACTTCTCAGAGAATATGTCCTTGCCCACAGAATCTTCTGCATGGGACCTGGGTCAGGGAACGTAGTTATGTTGGCCTGAATAAATTTGACCACAAGTGGCCACTTCAAGAAAAAAAAAAAAAAAATGCTATTGTCTGGGTAGAGTGTATCTTTTCAATTGATATTTTAAACTGAAATAACAGTGTTCTGAATTTCTAAGTTTCTCTGGAGTTAAATAAAGAGGTAGCATCATTTATTTATTAATTCAGCAACATTTATTGAGAATGCTAGGCATTCTTTTAACCGAATGGGAAACATCAACATGTAAAAGAGATATAGAACCAACTGTGGGGGCTTATGATCTGATTAGACAGATGATAAGCCAGAAACTTAATAAATGAGATAAAGTATATATAAGAAATTGATAAATCCTTTGAAGTAAAGAAAATACAAACTGGCTGAGGGGGATCATGATTGCTAAGGCAGAGATGAGGCAAGTCATAAGTTTAGTTTGGAAAGATGACATCTGGGCAAAGACTCTGAAGCATGTAAGAAAGATTTATCTAAGCAAATACACAAATGGAAAGAGCTCCAGGCAGGGGGAGCTCCCAACAGTATCAGCTTTGCATGTTTCAGGAGTATCAGCGAGGAGGCCAGGGTAACAGGAGTCGAGGACTCAAGCAGGAAAATTGCAATGATGAGACAGGGAGAAACTGAAGGCCTGGAACACATAAGGCATTGTGAGCAAAATCCTGAAGAATACTCCTCATATAAGTCGTGATCATAAGACTGTAGAGAAAAGTCAAGAGAGAGGGGACAATGAAAGTGATATGCAGAGAGAAGTTGAGAACTTATAAACTCAAAGAGGGGAAGCTGCTGGTCTTGGTGACATGTTCTACACCTTGTACCTTTCAGATTTTCCACTATTTTTTCCAGTAAACCCCTCCATTCACCAGAGTTAGCTAGAGGTTTGCAACTCAAGACCTTCAATTAGATGCTTTGAGTTTTAAACAATTATGAAAGAAATAGCTACTATAGAGTGAGTTGTTCACATTCAGTAAGCATATACCAAAGCAGCATTTTACATCAGGACAAAACTCTAGAATGAGATATTAATGTGAATAGCCTCAAACGTTCTAAATAGAGATGTCTAATATCTTCACATTTTAAAAAATAAAATTTAAAAAGTGCTTTTTAGGGGCCCCTGGGTGGCTCACTCTGACTCCTGATTTTGTCTCAGGTCATGATCTTAGGGTCCTGGGACCGAGTGCCTGGTCAGGCTCCACCTCAGTGGGGAGGCTACTGGAGATTCTCTCTCTCCCTCTCCCTCTGTCCCTCCTCCTGCTCACAGGCTCTGTCTTTCTCTAAGATAAATGAAATATTTTTTTAAGAGTATTTTTCAAAGTTAAATTCAAATGGACTATTAACACGAGGAATTGGAGTGTTTAGTGCAATGAAAATTTATGTACATTAAAATAACACAGTTTCTGCACTAATTTAACAGATATATTTATGATACAGGCTGTAATCTTGGCAAAGGGAGCGTATCTAGGCAGCTCTGATCTAGGAGAGAGTAACTTTTTGAAGCTGATGATCATGAAGGAAGCACCACAGGACAAAATGGCTTAAAATCGATATTCGAGATGAAACAATAAACACGAACACAGGAAACAACTTGTCACATGTAAAAAGAGAGAGAAAAATAATTCACTGGGTAGCTGAGCCCTTGATATTTTTCTGCAAAATAACGAATTGAGATCAAATGATTCTTATGATCCTGCCTGCTCAGGTATCTATGTGACATGTAAGCACAGTTACCCATTGGCTCACCTAAACCTCACGTGAAGGTTCTTGTCTAGGACAATCATTTAAGAACCAAACCAGTAAAACCCCAAGGAACATAAAAATGGATAGAATCTGTGGGTGAGGAGGTGCTGCTGGCTTGAGTGTGAGAGCCTTTGATGTACTTCCTGAGCCTAAGTACCACAGCCTCACAGAGGATATATCAATGTGCTGCTAAGGAATCTCAGCGCCTTGTGTTTAAAGAAAAATGACCGGAAAAACATGACCTTTATTTTCAAGTTCATAGAATTTTTTTAAGACTTTATTTATTTATTCATGACAGACACAGAGAGAGAAGCAGAGACACAGGCAGAGGGAGAAGCAGGCTCCTCATGGGAAGCCTGATGCAGGACTCGATCCCCAGGCCCCAGATCACACCCTGAGCCAAAGGCACGCATTCAACCGCTGAGCCACCCAGGCATCCCAAATTTTTTTAAGTGGTAAGGGAACTGCAAGGTAACATAAAATAAATAAGACAACCACAAAACAGCACCTACCACAACAACAACAAAAAAAATTGTAACTCAGAATAGGGGAACTTGCTCATGGTCCTAGAATTAGTGGAGCCAGGATGTGAACTCTGGTCCTTTGATACTCACTGCAGAGTTACATTCCTTAAACTCACGTAGCAATGTGAGTTTAGAGAGCCTTAAAAGACATGCACCTAATACAAATCCTGATTTTCAATATTCCAACCTCATATGGTTCATACAGGAGGGTTATCAATGACGAGGATGGAGAAAAGTCCACATCTTAAAACTGAGGGGGGAAAAAAAAGATTGAAATTCTGAAATATAAAAACATCACAGAGGTAGCTGAAGACAAACATTTATTGGGACCCCATCCTGCGTCTTGGCTTCAAATGAAGGGAGTTTCCAGAGAGATGTTGAGAGACCACTCTGGGACTGAGTTTTGAAAACTCCCATTCTTTTGGGCTGGGAAATTTGCATGTGCAATTACTACATTTGCATGCTTAATTACCCCACAGGAAGACACATATGCCAACTGGCATTTGAAAATGTGTTAACTGCACACACAGAAGGGTGGCCCTTTAAAATGTTGGCCCTAGGAATCCAATCATTACAAATGGGTCATATGAGTCAGAGTGGGAAGAGAAAGATGGTCCATTTTGAAGCAAGCTGAGCATCTCCAGTTTGGATGCACACAAAGAGAAATGACTGATGCAAAAAGTACATGAAATATTGGATTTTGAGAAAATACTCTGGAAACCAGCGGAATCTGCAGGGAAAGCATTTCAGGCATTAGCTAATTGGATTAGCTGTGGTGTTTTCTGTGGCTCCTAAGGCATGCACAAGCTATAGATTAAAATCATCAAACAACCCTGGTCAGGAGGTGAGGAGGCTCTTTTCTTGTTCTAGTAAACATTTAGTCTTGTGGACTAGAAGTATATTCAGACCTGTTCTTCCTCTAAAGCAGATGGAATATATTCCAGGGAGCTTGGAGTGTATTTCTTTTTCCTGCATTCTGTAAACAAAAATCTCGGGATTAAAAAAGAAAATCGTAAAATCATAACTAAATCCTTCATTGTGCTAGAACAAAGATTGCCTATTCTCCCAGAATTGTGTAATTTCTTCTCAGCAGGAAACAATGGGGTGTAATCGGTTTCCTTGCTTCTCAAGCCATTTCCTCAGTTCAGGATAACCCTATTTAGCAGTTTCTCTCTCTGCCAGGCAAAACAAGGATTTGAAGATTCTTGCAGAGCCAGGTGCAACCCTCGGAAACATGCCGATGATTGCCAATCACTAGATCTCTTAGGATATAGGGATAACACAGGTTGGGGGCATGAACTCCAAAAATGATGTGGGCTGGTATACAAAAATACCTGGTTCTGATTCTAAACATTCTCAAGGGTTTATTTTGGACTCCAGATATCACTCCAAAGCCTATCTAGGTGGTTTCTGGATTTCCTTAAGCAAGCCACAAACACATGTTATCAATTGAATTCTTGAAAATACAAAGAAACTAGACAGTGTTTTAATACTTCTAGCCTTCGAAATACCCCACAAATTATGCAAATGGATTTTTTTTTGGTAGTGACTTTATTTAAATGTCTTTTGTAATCTATCTTCCCAGAGGCCAAAGTATGTCTCTTTAGGTCTCCCAAATCCTTACTGCCCACATCATCAAATCTTATTCATCTAATTACAGTAATTGAATACAGGTGAATTTACAAGTCATAAAAATGTTATTTTTCCTAATTTCAAGCACTGCCTGGTTTATCTCAAAAATATTCGAAACAAGTACCGAATGTATAAACACTCATAAACATTCCTTTAGTACCCTTTTATGAGGGCACCAATGGGATGATGGACAACATTGTCCCAGGAATTTATAGACCTAAAGTCTATGAAAATACTAATGACTACTATGGCTCTTTCTTCCAATTCATGCTCAACTCAAATTCAATTAATACTTTCTATCATTCACATCTCACATATGTATCTCTATCTTCCTGACCACCACACAGAAAATAGCCTCCCTTGCCCTATCACAGCATTCTTGCTATCACAGCATTTAGTTCCATGATCTTACTGGTACTTTTCAGACTCTAAAATTACCTATTTTTATGGTTTTGTCTGAACTCACTCCAACCACAAGAACATAAATTCCATAAGAGTAGAAACAAAGTTGATTTTTTTTCTCTGCAGTAGCCTCATCACTTAGAAAAGACTGATGCCTTTTATTTACTCCATGAATATTTGTTCAATGACTCCATTGAGCATCTAGTATAAGCCAGGTAATTTTTTCAAGATTTATTTATTTATTTATTTGAGAGTGTATGTGTGTGTGTCTGGAGGTAGGGGACATAGCAGAAGGAGAATCTTCAAGCAGACTCCCCAACGAGTGCAGGATTGGATCTCACAACCCTTGAGATCATGACCTAAGCCTAAACCAAGAGTAGGATGCCTAACTGACTGAATCACCCAGGCACCAGAATGCCATGTAAATTTTAAAATATTAATTCATTGAATCCTCAACAAAACCTTACGGGAAAACACTGTAAGAAGAGGCTGAGATTCTGAGAAGAAAAACATCATGTCCAAAATGGCACAGCTAATAAATAGAGGAGTTTAGTTCCCAGACCTGCCCTATTACAAAGACTGTTTCTTCCCAATATATGTTGTTGATTCTATTCTGAACTGTGTCATAATTGTAAAGATAATCCTCAATTAATAATTTAATGTGGCCAAATATTAGTTATTTAGCCAAAAAAGGAAGGCTTTGGACTAGATATTCTTTTAAGCTCTTCATTAATTGCAGAAGTCATGACTCCATTATTCCTATTTTCTCCAAAATAACTATAATAAATAACTTTCTTAAGGGACAAGCAAACGTACTTAAAGTATAAATATGCACTTTGTTTTTTTTTTCAAAATGAAATAAAGAGTTTCAATATAAAATATGTCTTACCTAAATTTCATCAATGCAGAACTACTCTTCTGAACATAACTAAAATAAAAATAAATTTTCTCAGAACAAGCAGGTCAAGAAGAGGGGTGGTGATTCTGAGAGGCTCCCCATCAAACTTTTAAGATAAACTCTACTGAAATTATATGAATGTCAGAGTCTCTTTCTTTTTAACTCTAAGATGAATTTTAGTTAAAATCAAATGTGATCCTACAAGATCTATGCTATTTTCTTCATTTTTCTAGTATGTTTTTGCCAATGTTCTTTGATCTTTAAATGACTCTAGTTTTTAAAAAAATAATTAGACTTAAGACATCAAAATCGTGGTTCTTTCGAGACTTTTATTTGCTAAAAAGAACTACCAAATGCAAATCAGTTGCTCTTTCGGCTTTAGCTAAACGCTTGTGTAAAGTAAATATACAAATTTCAGTGTTATTCATGATACTCTATGAAGTCTGGAACAAAGTTTTTAAAAGTAAATTAGAAGCAATTATTGATTTTTAAAATGCTCACTTTATCCAACGGTTTTCTCTCTCTTGCTCATTTCCTTATGTAAAAGAATTTAACCAAAGAAAGCCAGCATTCTAATTCAATTTCTCCTCCAAAGTATATAATTTTATTTCGTCATAATGGCTGCTTTTATTTCCAGGGTCAGATTTTATTTAAATTTGAGTCCATTAGGAACAAAAACTTGCCATTTTCTGATAAACAAAATCAGCAGGGGAGCCTCTTCAAACGAGAAATGTATTTCCATCGACCTTTGTTTTATTTGATCTAAATGACAGGTATACACCACTTTTCCTGTGTTTACTTTTAAAGATTCTGAAAAAATGGGGGTGACATTTTTAACAACAAAACTAGCAATCACCCTAGTAGTCCTGTGACAGGCAGATGGAAGAAATGATAAAAAGATGTAATCCATTGCTTTAGACCACCAAAGAGGCCTAATATGAGTCATTAGCAGAAAACCGTTAATTTTCTTTTTTCCCTATTCTGACTGTTGTTTGTAGAAGTGCTCAACCTCTTAGGAATTGGAACATTTAACTGTTTCTTGCTATTTTGTAAGAGGGAGGCCAAAGCATTAACAGAAGAGAATTAAGGAATATGTCATTGTATAGTTTAAGAAATCTGAGTGATATAGGTAACATTTTAGAGGCTCTTAGGTTGAGCCTTGATAATAGCTAGTATGAAGAATTAACACTGGTAAAGCACTTTAAAGATTATAAAAGCCTTTCACAAATAGTATCTGATTTCCTGGACATCCTCACAAGAATATGTGTCTCAAAAAGTCAATCATGTTGAAAACAGGGAACTAAAGCCCAGATCTTTTGATTCCAAAATCCAAGACCATCTTATCCATACAGACTAAAAGAAAATATGGTGACATCTCAGTCAAATAGGGATGGAAGTCATCACTTCCCCCAAGTTTATTCTGCAAAACACCAGTTTTCTAGGATGCTAAGAGTCATCAGTTAGGGGGAGAAAAAAATTTGTGAATAAAAATGAATAAACACCATGCAGCACTTTAAGTTATAGTGAGAAAGGAAACTTTTTTTTTTTTTAAATTTTTATTTATTTGTGATAGTCACAGAGAGAGAGAGAGAATGAGGCAGAGACACAGGCAGAGGGAGAAGCAGGCTCCATGCACCGGGAGCCCGACGTGGGATTCGATCCCGGGTCTCCAGGATCGCGCCCTGGGCCAAAGGCAGGCGCCAAACCGCTGCGCCACCCAGGGATCCCCAAGGAAACTTTTACTCTGAGAATCTCTAAGGACTAAAGTTTAAAAAAAAAAAAAAAAAAAAAGCCTCTTGGTGAATGAATTCTGTACCAGAATCTTTTACTGTTTTAAACCAGTTTTTCTCTCCCTTCTTACCTCTCCTGTCTCTCATTTAGTGTAACTGATAAATACAGATATAGAATAGATACAGAACAATAGATACATACATTATATGTATTTGTATTTTTTACATTTATACATTTGTGTATATATGTACAAGTGTGTATGTTTTGTCATTCAGAAAATTCATAGATTTGTTGTGGGTTGGCCTTTTTGCAACCAATTTTGGATATTTGAATGTTTCCACATCACTCTGATAAGTGATCACCAATATACTTCATAGTTTTTCAGTAAAACTATGAATAATTTTAATTATTATAATTTAGTAAAACTAAATCATAGTTTTTCAGTAAATAACAAATTATTTTTTATAAGTATGTGAATCTTTTTTAAAAACATGGTTTTATTTTTTATTTTATTATTATAATAAATATTTATTTAAGTACAGTTGACAATGTTACATTACTTTCAGGCGTATATAATAGTGATTCAACATCTCTATATGTTATACTATGCCCATCACAAGTGTAGCTACCATCTGCCACCATATAACACGAATAAAATATTATTGACTATATTCTCTATGCTGTATCTTTTATTCCCATGACCTATTTATTCCATAACTGGAAGCCTATATCTCTCTCTTCCCTTCACCTATTTGCCTATCCTCCCACCCCCTTCCTTCTGCCAACCATCAGTTTCCTCTCCATATTTATAGGCCTGGTTCTGGTTTTTGTGTGTTTCTTTATTCATTTCTTTTGGTTTTTGGATTCCACATATGAGTTAAATCACATGGTATTCATCTTTCTCAGTATAATTTATTTCACTTAGCATAATAGCCTCTAAGTCCAAAATTAGAAGAAAATTCTGAATAAAAATATGTAAAATACAATAGCATATACATAAAACATGGAAGAAGGAGTTTTTAAAAAGTTGGGGTTTTTTAGAATGTACTTGAACTTAAATGGCCATCAATTTAATACAGACTGCTATACATTTAGGATATTATACATGAACCTCATGGTAACTACAAACCCCCAAACCTATAACAGATCCAGAGAGATCCTATTTTTTGTTGAAAATAGGAACAAAATTAAACCTTGGAAGGGTTATAAATGACTTACTCAATTTCCGACCTTCCTTTTCAGAGCTATCTTGTCATCCAAGAGATTGTGAAGATACTACACTAAGCAGCTAACACCTGATTTCTATTACCTTTCCACCATATGTAAAAGTAGCACTTTAAATATAGAGAAATGTAATGTTAAGTATTTGGAGGGAGATCTGGATGAAACTATGACTTTTTTTCAGTTCCATAATTTCATATTATTTTTAAAATCAGTTCAGTTTTCCATAATGAGTCAGGCCATTACAATTTTTGATCAATAAAATGGTAAAATTCATGTTTTTATTTATTTTTATTTTTTAAAGATTTTATTTATTTATTCATGAAAGACACAGAGAGAGAGAGAGAGGCAGAGACACAGGCAGAGGGAGCAGCAGGCTCCATGCAGCAGCCGGATGCAGGACTTGAGCCCAGGACCCCAGGATAACACACTGGGTGGAAGGTAGGCACCATACCACTGAGCCACCCAGGGATCCCCAAATTCATGGCTTTAAAACAGATTGTGAAAAGCAACTGGGTGAAAAAAATAAATGTTCTCTTAAAAGTTTAGAGTATGTTGCAAGCAAGAAAAAGTAGAATCCTTATATATATATAAGCTTAAAAAAAAGTTTAGAGTTTGTCATTTAGTATTGAGACAAACTCATAGATGACCTCTGCACAACAGAATCTAAAGGACTCTATGGATTTGTGAGGACTCCGTAGTTTTACTTTTAATGGTATTAAATGAATTATTGCTAGAAAGAGAGTTCTAGTTAGGGTAAACAATAAATAACAACTCTCTTGTATTCCATGCCCTCTGAATATCTTGTTTTACCTGCTGGGCCATAAAAGCTAGGTATTATATCAATAATCAAAATTGCATGAAGATGATTTCTAATATTTCTAAATGATTAGAAAAGAGAAACGATGATGTGGTTGTATTTTAGTCTTTATAACAGCTTCCCAGAGATAATTCTGTTACAATTTTTAAATACGGAGAAAACTAAATCAAACTGATTTGAACATATATTTCCAATAATACAAGATTGCAACTGATATAACCCATTGGTGCTGAATCATGTATGACTTTGTCCCCTTCCCCACCACTAAGGTAGTTTCTGGAGACCTTTTTGGTAGCCACAATTGTGGAGTGCTACCACACTAGATCTAGTAGGTGGAGACCAGAGATGCTGCTGAACATCCCACACTGCACAGAACAGCTCTCCACAACAAAGAACCATCAGACACAAAATGCTGCCAATCCTGAGAAACGCTGCCCTAAACAAAGTGTATTGGTGGTGTAAATATTTACTTTTACACAACTTTTTCTACAGAAAAATTAAAATGTCTTCAGGAAAGGTGCAGCAATTGTATAGAATATATGTTCATACATATATCGCCGCCAAAACAAAATATCAATGAAAACGGCCTATTGAAACTAGGAAGAAAGTAAGAATGAAGTTAGATGGAGTATGGTCTAAGACTGGAAACAACGCTGACCTCTCCCTTTCCCCATGCAACTCTCAAAGTGCCTTATTCTTTTTTTTTTTTTTTTTAAGATTTTTATTTATTTGAAAGAGAGAGAGCACACATGAGTGAGAGAACACAAGCAGGGGGAGGGATGGGGGAGAGGCAGACTCCCCTCTGAGCCAGGAGCCTGACCTGGGGCTGGATCCCAGGACCCTGGCTGGGATCATGACCTGAAGTGAAGGCAGATGCTTAACTAACTAGGCCACCTAGGCATCCCTCAAAGTGCCTTATTCTACAAGCCAGAGTAAAGGCTCAAATTTTAACCAACAACAAAATCTTCCCCGCTTAATCTCAGGGAGTCCACATGCTTCACACTTTTTTTTTTTCCCTCTCTAAAATGGGAAATGCCTTGCCTTTACACTTTAGGGTTTTCAGTGCAATATGATAGATTTATTTTCAAATGCTTTGAGTTGGTTTTTCAATTTAATGATTTGTTACATTTTTTACAGGCTAATTTCGTGAATCTGCATAAGATTAATTGCATGGTCTTTTAGGACATGTGACAAATCCTTAAAAAGTGATATCATGCAACTAAAAAACAAATGGTTTGTGCTATATGAGTGGAATCCCTGGCAAAATTTATTAATGCGTTTTGGTGAGGATTGTTATAAGATCTGAAGCACTATTAGGTCACAATTGAACATAGGATTGTGCAGTATTTGAAAGTAAGATATCTGGATAATTCAATAGACCAGAACAGAGTAATGAGTTTATTTTTGTAAGTAGAAGAAAACTCTGATATAGAAATTTTTTTTAAAGTCTGTAGTGTCATATTTCTTAGAAATAATTGACAAAGCTATCTTAAGGGAGCTTATTTATTTTTAATTTGAAAATAACAAAATTCTAACAAGTGCAGTTTTTAGCCAGCTTGTGTTTTAGAGTCTAGATAAGATCCATGTTAATAAAAATGAAGAGTGCTTGCAAAAACGTTAGATTTTATAAGAAATGCTTTTGGAGGAAAGAAATATTTGTTGTATATGTTAAATCATCTTGTCTTCTACTTAAATATAGGGAATTTTCTGTAGGTGGCCTTCCAGCATGTCTCAGGTAATTATTTGCATTGCTGTACTGGGGAAAAAACAAAAATAAAATGTGTCACTTTGTGTATTTAAAAAAGGCTGCTAGGGACACCTGGGTGGCTCAGCAATTGAGCGTCTGCCTTTGGCTCAGGGCATGATCCTGGAATCCCAGGATCAAGTCCCACATAGGGCTCCCTGCATGGAGCCTGCTTCTCCCTCTGCCTGTGTCCGCCTCTGTGTCTCTCATGAATAAATAAATAAAATCTTTAAGAAAAAAAATTAAAAAGGCTGCTGCACTGCCAGTTTTTGTTCAAACATGTTTGAAGTAATATATTAAACTCACATTTCCTAAACATTTTCTAAGCATCTACTGAATGTGGAAAAGGAAGAATAACCACTTACCAGAATTCCAGAAGTTCAGTACTAAAACCAGGATATTACTGGGCAGCGGGGATGGTTAGTCACCGTAGCTTGAGGTTTCTTAGTACTAAGTATTATGGAAGATTCCCAGTATTTTGATAAGTGAAACTCCTATTGGGATAAGACATGAAGCCAACTAGATATAACAACTCTAGGATGGAACTGGATAAGTGTTCTAGGGGAGTATATTAGGGTTCTCATTAGAAATAGAAGCAACAGAAGGTAGATATAGATGTAGACATAGATAAGAGGAGATCTATTATAGGATTGGTTCATGCGATTATAGAGATCCCATTATCAGCCATCTGCAAGCTGGAGAACTAGGAAAATTGATGGCATAATTCAGTCTGAGCCCTAAGAGCTGAGATGAAGGGTATGGGTGGTGTAAGTCCCAGTCTGAGTCCAAAGGTCCAAGGACCAAAAAGCACCAATACCTGATGTCTGAGGACCAGAGAAGATAAATGTCTCAGCTCAAGTAGAAAGAGAATTCACCCTTCCTCCATCTTTCTGTTCTATTCAGGCCCTCTGTGGATTGGAGGATGCCCACCCCATAATCTTCTTTACTCAGTCTGTCAACTCAAATGCTAATCTCTTCCAGAAACACCCCTACAGACACACTCAGAAATAATGTTTCTGGGCATCTCTTAGTCAATAACCATTGTAAATCCACTTGGCCTCATACACATCTCCTTAAACCATACTTAATCTCCAAATAAAGAAAAATCAAGATCATAATTACACCTAATATGATACAACTATCCTGTATGCAACCAAAAATGCGCTAATCTCTTCTCAGGAGAGGAGGTAAAAATCTTTATCTGATGTGTATTCTTCAGATATCCCATATCCTAGACTAAGATGTAAAATTAACAATACTTAAATACTAATATAAAGCCAATACATCTGTGTTACATGATAAGATAGTAAGAAGAAAAAAACCAAAAAGTTGCTAAGTACACACACACATACAAATCTATTCATAAGAAAATAAGGAAGACATTTTTAGGACAATTATAGTTTTTGTTTCCATAATTAGTCAGATGGTTATATCTATATTTATAATTACTTTCCTCTACTATCCATTTGGTATTCCCCTTGCCTTGAGCAGTACCTCAGCTAGTCATGGTTCTTTACTCAATGGGATGAACCACCTTTCCTTCTAAAGGGTTTAGGCCAATACTATTCCTGCCTGTACTTGGTTGTAGTTTTTCATTGACTTTAATCACAGAGCATGGTACTACTCTACATAGTAAATGCCTTAAGAGAGCTAAGATACCTTAAAGAACTACTGTGTTCTAGAAATAGTCTTCCTTACTTTCACCGAGGAATGGTAGTTCAATTCCCACTTGGTAAACCAAATTAATCACCCCAGCCAACACTATAACTTCCTTCCTTGCTTGTTGATTCAGAGGCATGAGGAGCCCAAAGTGGTTTGGTGGCAATCTTAACTTGAAGTTCATGGTCAATGGAATCATTGTTGTGCATCCCATTTAATTTTTTAAATGAAATTTATCCTATTAAAATATGATTTATTTATTATAAAGAAGCTTCTGAGGTGATTCTGATGGGCAATGAGTGCTACGAACAATGAGATGCTGAAATAGCCAGAGTTAATTCTAGCCAGGGTAGTACAGATGGTAGAAGGTTTTAAATATCATGCTTGATTGTTTTTTCTCCTTTCAAGAGGCAATGGAGAAAGATAAAAAACTTTTGAGGAGAAGGAAGAAATCACACCAATAATTTATCTGAGTTCTGGTTCAAAAGTAATTTTCCCAGGTCTTCTATGACCAATTATTTTACCTTATTTTAATTTTTGGATATCCCTTGTCATTGTCTAAAATTATCTTCACATGTAGTAATTTATAGGTTTAATGTGTCTCTCTACACTCTCAATTATACTTTGCAGGTTAAAAGTGAGAACATTTTCCTTCTATGGTAAGAAACTGTATCTTCATTCTAAACAATGAGAACAGAGCTTGGGAATAGAAGTCATTCAATTAATATGTGTTGAATGAATAAATGAATAATAAACAAGCAAGTAAATATAGAAGATAAAGGAGATAGATGCTATAGACAGGGAAGTAGATCTCTTCATCCATTTATTCATCAAATATTTATTGAGTACTTACTACTAGTTGGCACAGTAAGAGGTACAGCAGTCCACTCGAGAGATAGAGACCAGCAATTCTGTATCTGTTTAAAGAATAATTTTTGTCTTACGAATCTATATAATAAATATTGCATGCCTGCTATGTGTCAGCGCTACTCTCAAGCCTGAAGATACAGCTGTGAAGAGAAACAAGTCTTCTTCCTTCTTAGATTTTACATATCATTGAGTCTAAAATGAGAGCTAAATCTAAAAAGATTCTGTACGAGATTGGATACTGACACTCATAGTAAGTGAAGAACTGAAGATTAGTGCAAGAGGAGAGGATTATGGGACCAGAGCCTATGTTGTGTCGAGGAGAACCAATGATTTGTAGATGTTTTCCTCTTCAGATTGTTGAAACAAATGGATAAGTTGATAATGTTGGTCTAACTCTATTAGAATCTATACTAGTACAGTCTGGTCCAATGAGGTTTTAGTAATGAATTTCAGTAGTTTAATTTTATTTCTCACTTTGTTATGTAAGCAACATACATCAGCTCATCATATTTATTCAAGGGTTCAGACAGAAGAAAGGCATATCTCACTCAGTACATTCTTACATGCTTCTCACTATGAAAACAAGGGAATTGATGAATCACACAACTGAGCAGTGACACATATCACTTTTGCCAAAGCAAGTTGTATAGCCTCATCTAAATTCAGAGGAAATCAGGGAAGAATTATTACCTAGAAAGAGGGTAATCAAAGTATTTGTAAATAACTTTGATTAGTCATTTACTTCAGTGTGGGAGCCTGTCTCCTAGTGTTACCCTTCTATCCTTCATATATATAAGTATCTTTATGTATAGTGTATGATATGTATACTTTAAACCTGGAAGGGACACTAGAGACCACCTAATTCAATATTCTCAACCTACTAACTTCAAAAGGGAAATTTTTGTGGCTTGCTCAGATCAGTGTAAATTGTAGTTAATTTCTGAAAGAATTAGAGAAATTTTATTTTAAAGAAGTTCATTTTATTCCTTATTTTAAGTAGCACATTATTTCCTAATGTATTTTTCATAAAATCAGTTTGATTTTGTTTTTAGATATTTAGCTCTTGTACCTATATTCCAAAAGTTGTCTGTCATAACAATTTATGGAGATTGTCCCAATCATTGGATCAACCATTTATGAAAAGTTAGAAAGTCACCTAATAGATAATATCTTGGTTTGTGGACATAGATCTAGACACATACAGTATCAGCATCATCTAAAGGGACATCGTAGCTCATAGTCATTGTGTGTGTGTAGCAGGGTAAGAGTGTGTGCAGGCTAGCGTGTGAGCACAAAGGAGTGCAAGAAAGATTTCCCATGAAATCTTTTTTTTATGTCTAAAAAAATTTTTTTTGTACTGGATTTTATGTAATTTCAAAGTTCATTCTATTCATTTGATCACTCTTGTTTTCTGTACTTTATGTTTTCCAGAACACTGAAGAGCTTATTTAAAATCACCTGCTACTTTTAGTTATCTTGCCTAAAAGAGTTTGCTAGCTTTGAATGGGACTTATGGAAGGAGAACATGGTTGATGGTGTCAATCGAAATAAATATCAAGGTAGATAAAACGTTGCAAATTGCACTGATATACTTTCCAGAAGTAATAAAATGGTAAATACGAGATTAAAACAATCAGGAGTTTATCTTTTTAATATTTTATTTATTTATTCATGAGCGATACAGAGCGAGAGAAGCAGAGACACAGGCAGAGGGAGAAGCAGGCTCCCAAAAAGGAGCCCAGTGTGGGACTTGATCCTGGGACCCCAGGATCACGTTCTGAGCTGAAGGCAGACACTCAATGACTGAGTCAGTCACCCAGTCATCCCAACACAATCAGGAGTTTAACAAAGATGTCTTCTCATTCATTACAGGTAAGACAGCATCTAATTTAGACTTTAAAAAGAACCTATTGAGGGGTGCCTGGGTGGCTCAGTGGTGGAGCATCTGTCTTCAGCTGTGGTTGTCATCCTGGAGTCCTGGGATCAAGTCCCACGTCGGGCTCCCTGCATGGAGCCTGCTTCTCCTCCGCCTATGTCTCTGCCTCTCTCTCTGTGTGTCTCTCATGACAAAATAAATAAAATCTTAAAAAAAAAAAGGACCTCTCGAATTCTTAAAAATTCTCAAGTTGGCTTCTTTTTCCTTTTCTTTATTTTTTTGAAATTAAATAATTGTTATACAGACAAGAATTTTTAAATATTTTATTGCTTTATTTAGCCAAGGATCAAAGAATGAATGTTTCCGGACTGTGTGTATGTGTGTAGGAAGATTGAATATGGTGTGTTTTGAATATTCTCTAAAGGGAGATTCTTTCAGGAAAAATTTTCTCCCACTCTCCCTTTCTCGCTTTCTTTCTTCCTTCACTTTCTCCTACACTTTCCTCTTTCTTCTCTCTCAAGTCTCTTCTTAAAGTTAAGCAGAGAAGGAAGAAATAATTGAAACTACAAATTCACTTGTAAAACCATGCTGCCTTTTCCAAGAATACAACAGCAAATGTATTTACTCTAAATGAATATTCTCTGTCTATTACTTTCTTAATCTTAGATCAATTATTTGAGACTCAATTATTCATTTATATGACAACTATATCCATAGGGGAAATATGGCTCTAACAGTCTTCTAATTTAAATATTAGTAGTAAAATTAAATTAAATTTTATGTGATTACTAGATACAAATACTAACAATATCAGCATAGCCTTGGGGAGCCCTGGACTCAAGACTAAAGAAAATTATATGGCATAAAACTAATTAAAAATATACATATGAATGTATTAGTTATACACTTGTAGGTTTTTAACATCAGAGTAATAGATAAACCTTTTATCAAGAATAGGTCAGCAACTGTGATAAAAGATGAAAATAAATGGAAGTCATTGCTGAGAAATTCCTAATCCGATTTGTAGAGATTATTGAGAAGTCACAAAATTTTTCCGTTTTCACATTTCTAAGAGATCTAAAAGATATGCATAAGAAAAAGAGGTGAAGAGAAAGTTGACTTTAAAGAAGCTTCAAAAAAAAAAAAAAAGAAGCTTCAGTCTGAAAAAAAAAAAAGCCTATACATCTTAGAGAAATCATAAATACAACTGAAAACTGCTTACTTATTGCCCTGAGAAAGGCAATTTGGGGGGTCATATAACTCTTGTGTCTTATTTCATTTTAAAGCATATATAAAACTGAAAGTTACATATGTAAGCTGAGAGTCTGCTTAATCTACCTAACCTTACACCTGTTGATGCGCAACTGACCTACAGATTCATCTCCTGAGCTTTAGCCTGAAGAGAGGCAAGAAATGTTTAAGGTGTTTGCTTTACATTTGCTATTGAAACATGCTATTTTCACATCCTAATCTCCTCTCCTCATTTGCTGGCCATGCCCAAGCTTTACTGACGATGTCCTACTTTTGTCGACATGCATGTCTCTCCCTCAGTGGCCAATTCCCTAGTACCTCTGAAGCTAGCTTTGTGTCTTTCTTTCACATGGCTAAGCAGGGTACCAGCAGGAGAAAGACACTCAAAATTGATCATTTGAATAGTGTTTAGTAAGTAGTCTATTGACAAATGGCTAGAGTGTAGGGGAACTACAAGGAATGATTGCAGG
This sequence comes from Canis lupus baileyi, assembly GCF_048164855.1. Taxonomy (NCBI): domain Eukaryota; kingdom Metazoa; phylum Chordata; class Mammalia; order Carnivora; family Canidae; genus Canis; species Canis lupus. Next base: position 53,489,813 of record NC_132857.1, read on the forward strand.
GACAGACTCTCCGCCTTAGCCCTCAAAGGCAAGGACAGGGAGTTTTCACTAGAAAATTGAACAAAGGAGAGACTTTCCACGGAAGGGTACAGCCAGCTCATTGCCAGCCTGCAGAAGGGGAACTAGAAGATACCCTTGAATTCCCTCTCCTCTCCTTCTGATCTCCTCCTTGTCTCCCCACTGGCCAACACAACCAAAAGCACAAAGCAGGGGGTCCACTGGTATAGTCTAAAGGAAACATCCCCCAGTGATTGATGAAGTGGCGGAAGCAGGAATGCTCTAAGCATTATCACACCTAACTCATTTTTGACTTTCCAAAGCCACACCAAACTCTGCTAGTTTAGTTATTGGTACATAAAAGAAAAATATTTTAGTTAGTCTGAAATGTCAAAATAGTCTACTTCTTACATATGCCAATACGATGTTCAGAGCTATCATGAAACGGTCTCAATTTTTCTCTTTCTCAGTTATCTGGTCTTATAAACTCAGGTATGTAGACATACTGGGAGATGATTCACTTACTCATGTAACTCACTTGTAGCTTTAAATAACTATATATTATATCAGTCAAACCAAGACTCTTCTGAATGCTAAAATGGTAAACTGGATGAAATGCTGGGACAATAACCATAAACTGAGACTATCTTGGGCAAATTGAGATGTATAGTCATTCTACAAAACATTTTCTCTTGGAATTTGGGTTGGGTAAACATGTCTAACTTTATGGATTAGGGAAACATAACATCCATTCACGATAGATAGCTTAGGTTTACAATATGGTTATTTAGTGGCTTATGGCACCACCAGTTAAATCCCAACCAGAACTGAGTATCGAGCAGGAACTGTCTTTGAAAATAAAAACAGTATTTTACAAAGAAGACATGGTTTACTATCAATTTTAGGGGTTTGAAAGTGTGTTCTCCTACCTAGGCTTGCTACAGACTCAGAATATCATTCTAATATACTATAAACATGTCATGTAACACTGGTTCTGATAAATCATAAGGGCTAAATGACAGCACTACTTCAGCTACAGCGTAGGTCAGCTAGATGATCTTCCTTAGTCAGTGCTCTCTACTCAGAGGTGGCAGTTTTAAAGCTGATAAAATGTCTCTCCAAGACCTTCCTTGTAGTATACTTCTTTCTTAGAGGTAAGGTGTATGAAATTCAGCAACTTGTTTTTTTTTTTATTTTTTTTATTTTTTTTCTTTTTATAGTAGATATTTCAATATAACCTAGCCCATCAGATGCTAGAAATATCACCAAAAAAATGGCATACCCCTTAATTATTATAGGGTTTATCTCCCACCCTATAGCAAAAAAAAATGTCTCACTAAGGCATTAAAGACATGTGCGACTTACTGCTCAGGTCCTATAAACAGTGAATTTACATGATGCCCTTGATGGTAAGACGATTGAGATATCTCAGAATTAAGTCATGGACCTGATAGAGAATAAGAAAGATAATGAAGGTGTGCTGCTGTCTCTACCAGGAGGAAGTGAATACTTTCTGTTTATGCCTACTGGATTAGAAAAATCACCAGCTACCTACTTAGTGATGACTAGCTACATGCCTACTGCCAGGAGCCATGCTCAGTTGCTCTCACACTGAAATTACACCTGAAACAATTGGCTTATTTGTGGTTACACCTTGTTAAACGATAATATAATTTTCTAAGATCCATTTGTCTTCTGTGTAAGATAAGCAGTCCAATTAAAAGGAAATACGAGAGAGATTGAGTCACTATGTCTTTCAAGGATCAGTTGGTAGCCCTGACTCTGGAGTTCCCCAGGATAATGTTGTCCTGTGATGAGGAAGCTGAACTCCAGGGCTTCAAGTTCACAATTCCTATCACGACAGTCCTTACTTCATGGGTGGAAACCAATGTAGGGATTCTGATGGTTGGTGAGAATATTTTAGTCATATAGCACAAAAACTAGAGTAAAAAACATGAGTGGGTTTAAAGACTCAGTGAACTCACTATGGGACAAACTTGGGCCAGACATCAATTTACTATGTTCAGTTTTTCTCAGAGATCCCCATTCTGACTGCTGGACTATAGTAATGATATGGATCCCCCAAATTAGCATCATTTTACAGATAGTGCCCAATTATCATTAATGGTGCTTTACTGTCCCTTAGTGCATAATCATACTGGCAAATGGCCCCAAGCTTATTATTATAGGACCCTTTCCCATAGGAAACTGATTTCTTTATATAACGAGCTCTGTCTTTATAAAATAATGTAGATCTGAAAACTGGAACTTGGGTGTTGTTTGCTAATGCGATTTAAGTCAGGCAACTGGTTCCAGATTTAGAATTTTTTTTTTACTACCCAAATTGTGCCTTAGGTGACTGCCTCTTTTTTTTTTTTTTTTCATTAAGGACTTCATAATTCATCAGCCATTACTAAAGATGCACTTGAGCTAAGCAATTCTGTTACCACTTTGCCCTGGCTTTTTGTCGGGCAATCCTAGTCACCTGGCTTCTGATACTTAAGTGTTATTTAGCTCCTGTCACCCTCAGATCCCAACATTTTTTGCAGAAATCAGGTATCTTCTATCAATATCCAAATTTCCTACTTTTATCTTCAGCCTAAAAATTTCATGCACTTTTCAAGAATGTTGTTGATCTACTCACTCAATGCTTTTGTGAAAGGAAATGTCCTTTAGGTCCTCTCAGGGCACAAGATAAGAAGGCAGGGAGATACACACGATATATATGCTCAAAGTCATTGTCATAATTCTGTCTACATTATGTCATGGAATTTCTAGCATGTCAACTACTTTTTTCTTCCTTTTCACAAAATATTAAAAGTAACCTTAATTCTCTTCTTTAGAACCACTATTCTCATGACTTACTTCTCTTTGGCCCCCAAATCTGAACACCTTACTCTATAAGACCATACATCAGAAGTCATCAGGCTACAGTCCCCTGGACAAATCCAGCCCACTATCTCATTTTATAAATAAAATCATAATGAAACACAGCTGTGCTCATTTACTTATGTATTATCTAGGATTGTTTTTGCACTATATAGGCAGTGTTGAGTAGTTGCAACAGAGACTCTATGTCTTCATCAAGCCTAAAATGTTCATCATTTGGCCTTAAAAAAAAAAAAAAAAGTTTGCTGATGCTCGCCCTGTATTAACTCTCTCTCTCATTCACTAAGTTCCAATCATGTTAGTATTTGTCTCACTGCTGGAAAACACTAATTCTTTCCTCCCTTGAACACGTCTTTCCTAAGATCTAGGATGAACTGGACTCTTGCATGAATAACTTCATCTTTACTCTGGTGTCGCTTCTTCAAAGGAGTCTTCATCGAATACCTTAATTAGGATTCTTCTGTTCTCTGGGTCTCTGTTTCCTTCATTGCATCTATTATAACCTACTGTTAATTTAAAATTGTTAAAATTTTGATACATTCTCTTAAGAATCTATCTACCCACCCATAACTCAAACCATCTTATTTTTTAAATTTTAATCTTGAAATAATTATAGAGTCACAGGAAGTTACAAAAACAGTGCAGAGATATCCTATCTTTCCTCTACCCACTTTCTCTTGTTGGGCGCATCTATATAATTAAAGTGTAATATCAAAACCATGATGTTGATACAACATATGTATAGTCCTACGCCACTTTATTACACATATAGATATGTGCATGTAACCACCACTGCTATTAAGACAGACAACTATTCCATCACCACAAAGATCTCCTTCAGGATACTTCTTTTTACTCATATCTACTCCCTCAAAACTCCACACCCTATTCTTAACTCTTAGTAATCAGCAGTCTGTTCTCCATCTCCATAATTGTTACTCTTCCTCATTTTTGATGTATGCTTATTTAATTTTGGTCCATCCCTGTACTAGAAATTTAAAAAGATGGACAAAACTGCCTTATTTCGTGTTTTACTCTAACTTCTGTATTCTATAGAATTCAAAATTGGTCTCTTTTGAGGTTATCTGGTAGTTTTCCCTAATCCAATTTCAATGCTCTATTTAAAAGCAGTCTCCCAGCTTCCTTTCTTTAAAGAGGAACTCAATCAATTCAGTGTCCTGCCAAAATTGTAATAACAGTTCTTTTTTATTAATAAACACTCTATTATTCACTAGCAATAGGCAGTGAACATTATGTGATAATGTCGATCAATGTACTGAAAAAAAAAAGCACCATAAATGAAACATAAAAGTTAAGGGGGCAACTATTTCGATATGCAGAGAAGCATAATGCTTTATAAGAAACCTATCATGTTACAGTGTTTTGGAAGTATTATTTATTGTAATACTTGCACACTTTGTGAATAGCTATGTAAAATTAACAGCTGGATGGAGTTTCAGAATCGTTTACCAACCAGTCGTATCTTATGAACAATTGCCTCAAATGCATTGACTTGATTTTTAAAAGAGCTGCTGACAACTTTGTGAAGACCTTGAAAAGCGTTTTATTCGAAAACAATTCTCCTAGGACTGCATGTGATTTCTCTGTTTATTTTATCTGCCTTTTATTGACAGTGTATTTTCGTTTCAATTGTTAACTTCAGAAATATTTAACATCCCTTGGAAAAATGATTTGCATCACAGCAGCCTTCTTAGCTGTTAAGACTTCATCTGTCCTGCTACTTACTTGTCTCATGACATCATCTTCTGTGTCTCAAATCAGGTCCATTTGAAATTGCAATGATTGTAACATCATACACAGTGAAGAATTGGAGAAAGATGTCAGTTGTGTCTCACTAGCCATTAATTCTATTCCTAGTCTATTCTACATTTTTAAAGTACCCACTGCTTTATCCCAAGGATTATTTAGAAATTGTATAAGCATCTTTATTTTCCTCAGTAATCCTTTGTGAAGGTGCAAAAAATGAAATCCTAACAAGCACCTGGCTTATAAGTAAGTTCCTTTTTTTATTCTTTTAGCACAAAAGGATACAAAAGTCCCAAAGCAACTCTTTATTCTTGACAAAAGTAATAATTTCCCCTATTTAAATAATAAAATAACCAAACTGTAAAAATATTTTGCATATGAGTATGGTTTCCCAAGAAAAAAAGTTGATATTTCTCTTTGCATATAGTTTCATTTAGGGATTTTGAATGAAAATTGACATGTAAATGAAAATTTTGACTTAGCAAGAACCATGGCAAGAGTGTCAGTGAGTCAGAACCATCATAACTTTACGAAGAGAGCTGAGGTGTGAAGTAGGACTGTGTGTAAGCCATACCTGAAGGAGACATTAAAAGGCAGATTTCATTGTCACCTATTAATCATTTATAATAAAAGCAAAAGCATTATAAAATATGTATTAAACACCATTAGGTAATGTTGCTATTACCATTTCTTCTGAATATACAATTAAGCCTCAGGAAGATTTACAAGCCCTATTAAGTTTTCTCCCCCAATGTGTTTCTAATAAAATCTCATATTTGTTCTGATGATATATCTGAAGAAATGTCTGGAAGTTTCCAGAGCTAAAGAGAGATGAGTGAGAAAAAGACCAACTGAAAAATGAATACTCTATCTAAAAAAGTTTGTGAACTGAGACCTGACTCACATATTTTGCTCAATGTTTGTTTTAGTTTTTAGAAACATCTGTTGTTTAATTGTTCAAAAAGTTTTTCAACATTACTTTTGTTTTATTTAATGATAGGCAGATAAGTTTCCAGCAGTAGAAACGGATAATATAAAACTCTTAAACTTGTCAAATGTTAACTTACTGAGTGTCAAACTGACTTCTGATTTAGAATACCACAAGTGTGGGTTTGGGGGTCATCAAGATACAGGTTCTAATATTATTTCCAACATTTCCTGGTTAAATGATATCTTCTAAGTTATTGATCCACTTTGAGCCATCATTATCTTGTGAGTAAAATAAGAATATTAAAGTGTGCCCTGGAAGAATGATTGATGTTTAAATGAAATGAGAATATGCACATTCACATTTACTAGATGCTCAGTAAAATTATCTTTATTCTGCATAAAAAATTTCCTTTATTCTTCATGCCTTTTACTGTTTTAACATTCTTCTTTGGATGCTTTTCCATTTATACTTCTATAATGAAAGTATTCCTTAGAATTTTTACCTAAATCTGTCTTTTACTCATTTTTCATTTTTTCTCCGAAAAAATTCATTCATTTCCATAATCTTCATTACCAGCAAAAGCCAAAGTCCCCCAAACACACACACCTCATCTTTTCCGAGGTCCTCCCTTCCGATCTCTTCTGATCTTTAGTTTTTTCATTTCCAGTTACCATCCCTGAATCTCAGAAGACACTTGAAAGTCATCATTATCTTCAAGGACAATAATGATCAAATTATCACTCCCCAAACCTGCTATTCTCTCTCTAGCCTGTATCTCAATTGTCAGTAGCACCATTTTCTCAGCAGAACAGCAAAGCAACACTTTGGTTTTTTTTCCTTGATTACCAGTTTTTCTCAAACTTATCTCTGACTTATTCCTGTCCCTCATGCACCCCATAATTTCAATCACCATAGTTTAGGGCCTCTATATACCCATTACATACTCCCTCCAAACGATTCAGCATAAATATGTTCACTAGATTTTTATTCTTTTAACAATGTCTCTCCAGAATGTGCAGAACGCAACTGGAATATAGAAGACCTCAATGTAGCTTATGTCTCATCTTTGTCCTGAGAATGAATATCGTACACACTGATATTACCATTTGTTCCCCCATTTTATGTAACTTATTGTTCCCTATTCTGTGCAGGTGACAAGTAAGCCCTACTCATCCTTCTAATTAAAATTAGATTAATTAAAATATAAAAGATTTTCTACTTTGGAAAGCCTTCATGACATCTGACAAGCAAATTATTTTTATCTTCCGTTCTCTAACAGCAATTTGGCAAATTTAGATTACTGCCCATTTCTCACCAATTGTACCCATTTGTTTATAGGTCTATATAAATAATATACACTATATTTTTTCACTATATGGGCAGCTCCTTACTGATAGAGCTTGTGTGTGTGTGTGTGTGTGTGTGTGTGTGGTTTTGTTTGTTTGTTTGACTTCTGAGTTACCTTGGTAAATTATACTCCAGAAAGAGAATCATGTTATTTTATTAAGTGAATGTATGAATTATGGGGCATACTCTTGACCTGATACAAAATACAGGTTTCTTGACTTTAATTAAAATGAGATATTAAAAAAAAAAAAAAACAATGGGATAGTACAGACAGAGCTAATAGCTTCATATTGTGTATAGAACTTTGTGTCCCAGGTACCGATTACTAATTTTTCAATGTGTATTTTAAAACTAGTAAGGTATAAAAAAATAAAAATAAAAAAATAAAAAAATAAAACTAGTAAGTTATAAATTTGTATTTTCATAATAAATGATTTATTATACCTATGAAATCTGACATGTTTCTCAGAATTGTATTTTACAAAGTATTTACAAATAATCAATGTATGTTAAATACTTATTGATCTGAAAACATCTCCTCAAACTTGGCGGAAATACTTTGTGAATTTTTACACACCATTCTTTTCAACTCAAAAGCTCTACTCAAGCAAAGCCTAATTTTAGAATCTCATATTATTGAGTAAAACAAAACAAAACAAAAAACTCTAAGCAGGTACAGAGCTCCAATACTTAACTGCCTTTCCTGAAGTTCATATTTCTCCCCATGCACTGGCTTCCCCAAAGGATCTTCAAAAAGCAGCACTCTCAAAACAGGATAGGTAACGAGTCAGTTAGCAACTCTGTTCTAAGGTACCATCTTCTGTAATAGATGTTCAATGACTTCAGAAACAAGGAGTTGAGATGAGAGCAGCGAACATTCTAAGTGGATTAACTGATTTGGTCATCAGTTAAGTGTGCACCCCTACTATTATTTTATGCAAAGTCTTTCTCTGTGCTGTTGTGACTTTACTTCTATTCCATCTTGTGCCAAGCAGCTGTCCAAAGCCTTCAATTAGAATCTATATTAATCTAGTTTGTTTATGAGAAGATAAGTGGCCTACCGATATCCATAAATGCATTGGAACATGTCCTGGAAATTTTTATTTTCATTATTTCAAAAATGGTGCCATTTGTTCTTTATTTGTGCCCTGGTTTTAACTCAAATGTGGGCAGGTTCTATGAGAATGTGACAAAAAGGTAGGATAACTTGTGCATTATCAAATGGGATATAGGAATATTAAAGATATTAAGGAAAACATAGAAAGTAATCTATTAAATTTCCCTACAGCTCTGGGAGAGAACATTCAAATACCCTTTTAAGATACTGATTTTTATTTTATGGATCAATCTTGCTATATTTCATGAGGTTTCTTTATTTTTGTTTTTTTCTTTAAATAGATTTCAGGATTCTCTTCTATCATTTTTTTGAACAGACAGTATTTACTGGGATCTAGGTACAGTTCTGATTTCTAGAGACATGAAGTGGACAAACAGAAACCTCCAGCTGCATGGAGTTTATATTTAGCAGTGATAACAGATAATAAACAAGAAAAATATAGGGTTCTTTTTGTCAGTAATGCTACTTATAAACTGATATCAATATAGTCACATAAAGATTTCCCTGTATTTTGCCTCTTTAACTCAAAATTTTTAATATGCTTCCAGTGACATGTTCTTAATTTTCCAAACACTGGAAGCTTTCCTGCATGTTCTTTACTTTTTAACTGCGATCCTTCAGCCACTGCACCCTATCTTTCTCTAACAATCTCTCTCTCTAAATGATTTGTGTTCCACTGGCAGCTCTGTGCCAAAGAAAGTGATATATCCTGATGAAGCCATTAAGCACTGTACTACAGACATTAAGGGGATGATATAGGCATGATTTCAATCATGCAAAAGGAAACTACCCTAGTTCTAAGAAGGAAAAGCACCAGAAAAGCTTAACCCACTCCAGTCTACATTTTCATTTCATTAGATTGAAATCTGGGAATGTCAGAACAAATTAACACTTTGTCCCCACAAGGCAATCACTGTAAGTATCATCATCAGATGCATGTTGAGCACCCGCAGAGAAGGGTTGGGCCTTAGAATATGCAGCACACTGAAAAGAACCAAAGTACAAATTGAAGAGAAATGAGTCGATAATATGGAAAATTTGTTAAAAGAAAGTTGAACTTTTCACTGTGCTGTCATGAAGATTTTCTTTAAAAATCTGTTACTTAAAACTCATGATATTGTTTCCAATATCAATTATAACTCTGAATTATACTTAAGTATCTGTTTAATTACCCCCACACTTGGGATCCCTGGGTGGCGCAGCGGTTTGGCGCCTGCCTTTGGCCCAGGGTGCGATCCTGGAGACCCGGGATCGAATCCCACATCAGGCTCCCGGTGCATGGAGCCTGCTTCTCCCTCTGCCTGTGTCTCTGCCTCTCTCTCTCTCTCTCTCTCTTTGTGTGACTATCATTAAAAAAAAAAAAAAAAAAAAATTACCTCCACACTTAAGCCATTCCAATATTCAATTTTCTTTGAAATATGTTGTAACTGGCTTTATGAAGTAAATCCTTAAATGGAATACAGAAACTATATATTTTTGATAAACCAAGTTTTACATCAAGAATAATAAGAGTCACAGGTCTAAGAAACAATGTGCTTGCCAAATGCAAAATTAGAATAATTGTGCTTTAATTTGATTTTATTATTGGGATGAATTCAAAACAATAGAATGTTCAAGGCACTCCACATGTACTCTCTGCTTTGTGAAAGTTTGATTTTTTTAAATTAAAATACTTCTAGATTATATTGTATTATACATGGTATATGTACCATTTGGTATATAGGATATCAAAGTAATTTCTGGGGGATCCCTGGGTGGCTCAGCAGTTTGGCGCCTGCCTTTGGCCTATGGTGTGATCCTGGAGACCTGGGATCGAGTCCCACATCGGGCTCCTGGCATGGAGCCTGCTTCTCCCTCTGCCTGTGTCTCTGCCTCTCTCTCTCTCTCTGTCTATCATGAATAAATAAATAAATAAATCTTTAAAAAAAAGTAATTTCTGTAAAGCATATTATACTTTGGTAGTGATTAATAAATCTCATCTAACAAATCAGAGATGTCTGCATTTGAGGGCCAGTCCAAAGTAAATATATATATATTTTTTTTTTTTTTCAAATTGCTTTAATTATTTTTTGCAAATACTAGTATTTTACCTAAACCCATGATGTCTTTCATAATGACAAATTCTGGATAATGGAATTCATAACTTTTAAGCATAAAACAAAAATAAGCATTTGAAAATAAAATCATCCCCCCAAATATAAGACTTATATTTTCAATAGTAATTTAAGGTAGTTGAACACTAAGGCACAGATATTCACTACAAATCTCCTATTTTCTCTGAAAAATATTGGATATATTTCAACTTTTTAGTGGTACCCTGGGTTCACATTAATACCAATTATTTAACTGAGTATATTAAACTGCAGACCCTAGGGCCTATGGAACTGTGGAGAGCCATTTGCCTATACATAAAATCACACTAAATTGTTCAGCTTTAAAGATCTGAGGGCCTGCTTTTCTTAACTTATTTTTCCATCTCTTCTTCCCATTAGATTGAAAGCTCTTAGTTTTCACTGCCATTTCTGCAGCTAATAAAAGTAGTGTTAGTCTAAATTAATGTGACATAGACAGCAAAATCAATCTTTGTAGAATTAATAGTATATAGACCTTGAATGAGGAGCCTATAGTCTTCTCTTTAAACATATGTATTTGGATAATAAACTTGCTTTGAACCAGTAATTTTGTTTGTACATAGGTGTGATATATTACTAAGTTGATTTCTCTTAATAAAAAAAAAAAAAGAGATCATTGTTTAGAAACACGGGAATTGGAACACATAAGTTATAATTAAAAACCTATCAGAATTTAAAGTGGCACTTAAGGTCTGGTAACTGGTTGATCTGTCAAACTTGTTTTCATATTTACTATTTTGAAATTATTATTTTGGTTTTTGATAGGGCTTTTTTTTTCTACAGACGCGATAATTTTACATGTGCTTAACATGCAATTAAGTAATTTTTTTAGATGAAGAGATCAATATAAGGAATAGGCTCTTTCACAAATGAATTTAAATGCTAATTGGAGAACAGGGAACTACATAAGTGAAAAACTGAATAAAAACACAAGATAACACCATGAGGATATGGTGTTTTAAATTATATGTGTGGGGGTTTTCTATTCAAGATGTGATCTGTAGCCTAGCAGAATTCATTTCACCTGGAAACTTGCTAGAAATCCACACCTATAGGCATAATCCCACATCTATCAGAGTTTGCATTTTTATAAGATCTACCTACATTCCATATGCATGTTAACATTTGGGAAATGTTTTCACATTAGATCATTATAGACTTATTATGATTATGAATATTTTCCAAACACATGGAAGTTTCCATACTAGCCATAATAGAAACACATGAAAGAGTACTCACCATAAAAAGCTCTGGATCTCAAAATCCAGATAGGGGAACCGGATAATCAGGCAAATGAACACCTAGGGAGACTGTTGGGAGATAGGAAAGGCTGAGTGGTCTCTCAAATAATCTGCTAGTAGTAAATTCTCAATATTCTACTAAGTTTAAACTCTTTTTTGAGGATAGAACCCTTATTAGAATTAAATGTACTCTAGTGAAATCCAACTCCATTTCTTTAAATACTACTAGTCTTTCAAACCTACTTACGGCCTCTTGCCTCTTTGAGATCTTCAGTCTTCTCAGCTGGAAGGAATTCTTACTTCTTTAGAAGCCCTATAGCAAAAGCCTACCTAAACCACTTCTTTGATACTGATTTTCTTGTTCACTTTGCTAGGTGGGACTGTTTTCATGTGTGTAGCTGACTAAATATGCTTATGTGTATCTAATCTTACAGCATACACCAGACTGTAAGATCCTTCGTGAGAACAGCTGGAGCATATCATTCGTCATAACTTTGTCAATCTATAGCAAGTGTCTATCCCATAAAGGATTGAATGAAAGAGCTGAGCAGAACATATAATATAGGACGGCTTGAGAGACACATACCTGCAACTCAGAGGCTACAGGGAAGAAGATGGGCTTCAGCAGTTCTCTATTTGGTCCAGGTGTGCTCAAGAGTAATAATAATCCCACTCTTCACAGCATTCTTTGAGGGAGCCTATCAGAACGTTGTGAAGGGACAGCACAGCTGTTGATTTAGTTGGCAAAAGTGGAAGCATTGAGGGCTAAATGTAATTTTTATTTACCCCTGTTATTGATCATTTCTTCTTATCCAGCCCCAAGTGAACTCTTGCTTGCAATCCTAAACAATCTCTGTATGCTTTGGTATCAATCTTTTAACATTCATTATTATTTTAGAAAGTAGTATCCTTCTTAAAATCGGATTGAGAAAAATCAAGTGGCATCCTGGGCAATTTGTCTTGAACCCAAATAAATGCTGTGGTTTTCCAAAGGCAGAGTAGGCTGATAGACTCTGAGTTTGCTAGCCTAGCTCAAGGGCTAGGTCCAGGTTGAAAGAGAGAGCAACAGCAAGGAGCGTGAAGTCCATCCTTTCTAATGGCAAGACCTCACTCAGTTAATCCCTTCCATTAGGTGGAATTAAGAAGTGTGCGAGCTTATGAATGTCATCATCTAGAAATAAAACTTCAGTATGCCTTAAAGTCTAATATTAAATCTCATTGGATTTTCATTGTTCACATCTATGGGCACTGCAATAAGAGTGGTAAAAATTTTATCTTGAGGAATTATGTGATATAAGGAGTCAGATTCTGGTTTTAGACACATTTTAGGTTGGAAAAATCCCTGTATTCTACTTAAGCCAGCACTTAAGTATGCATGAGTATCATCTAGGGAGTGTATAGAAATCCAGGCTTCTTGGTCCCAAAACTTAGTCACTCTAATTTTTAGGTCTAAGACAGGGTATGACTCAAACTTTTAATGGGAACCCCTCGCTATTCTGATGTGAAGAAAGACTACCTATGAACTTGTTAAAGAAGAGCAATACCCCCAAAAAATATATATATGCTTTAATAGCCAATTTTTTCAGAAATCAGGTTGGTTGCTTCTTAAATACTTCTTTTCCTCCCTACGATGTTCTTCATTTCTCCCTTAGTCCTGAAGTAAGCAGCAAAGGAGGTAAAATACTTATGTACATAGTCTGTTGATGTATATTCAGAAATAATCTTCTGGAGAGGGTACCCACATGTCCCAGTGGGCCAACACAGTCCAGGCTTATGCCCTTTGTCCCAGCAATGCATTTTCTATCATTTTCAAAGGATCCAAGTTTGAATCATGAGTTATACGATCACCACAGCCTGATATTAACAACCAAAGTGAGAGATGTGGAGAAATGTATATGTATCTAAATAATTGTTTTCTGCTTTTCAAAGTGTTTAAGAGCATGAATGTCATTCAAAAAGTGTTTTCCAAAATGAAATGACTATATAACTTTTAAAAGGGTTATGGTCTCTAAAATGTATCCTTAATAATAAATTCTCCCCTCTTATTGGGGGGGTGGAGGCTGTATTAGGAAAACTATCTAATGTCAACAACTAGAATAAAAATCTAATGTCAATAAAATGTCAAAACATAAATCTAAAAATAATTTAATTTAAAATAAATGAAACCATCATTTATATAATCCCATTAGGTTTTTCTGCCAGACCTTAATTCAAATGTGTAAATTATTAACCATATTACATTGTATTCAGTTCTTCATTTTTCACTAATAGGTGGCTGCCTAAATTTCTACAGTTACTATAATTTTTCTTGTGAATTTATAGAATTTTAATATTAGATTACATGAAAGAATACTTACTGGGTTTTTTTTTTTTTTGTAACCTTACAATTTTACTCACCCTGTTCAACTACTAAAACTCAATTTATGAAGGGTATATAAGCAGCAAGAAGAAGCAGGGAACTATGCTGCAGCTGCTATAAATTCAAATTTCTGAAAATTGAAAATCTCTTACAGGATCTTCAGTTTCTACACCTCAAAATGAACAGGGAAGCATACTTGCACTACAAATGTACACCCTTCCTTCTTGGAAATTCAGGGACCTTGACATTATGATTGTGATTCCAATTTTACTTAAGAATTCCTAACAAGCTCTGTGCCAGTCTTTAGGTCTTTTCTGTCTGTCTGTCTGTCTGTCTATCTGCCTGCCTGGGTATCTATTTATTTTTCAATCTGTGACCCCAAATTCACAAAGATAAGTGAATATGTCTACCTTATGTGAAACAAACTCTTCTGCCTTGGTTCTTCCATGTGAGCTGACTTCACTCCTCCATCCCTTAGCATGACATCGTATCTTAATCAAATGTCTGAATCTGATCATCACTCCACCAATTCTGGGAAACAAGACAGAGAACCACAGTCACTCAGATGCAACTAAGACATGCTGGAAACACCATTTGCTGAGACCTGATGCCTAAATATCATCCTGTGGTAGGAGCTGGCACTGAGAGTCGACTTTCCAAATCTAGTGTGGGTGCCTGTGGTTTCAGAATCAGAGTTGAGTGATACCAACCACAGCAGCTTCAATGGAATGGATATTAAAACAAGGTGGGCTCTGTTGAAAAGATGATTTTTCTGGAACAGGAAATAAGTTCAGAGGATGGAAAGAGACCTAGTTAACTCTCCATCTCTAACACTTTTGTCCTAGTCAGTTCCAACATCAGAGAATCAGAGTTCATCTGCAGCCCATCTTCCATCATCCTACTTTCAGACCCCCATCCACGTTCTCTTCTTGCATACAGAGAATCCACCAACTTACATAGAGTCTCAAATTATACTTAGGGCTCTCTGGACTCAAACTCCTACGTGGGGGATGGTGAAACTTACTTGACTTGGATACATCACAAGCTTCTTAGACCAAAGGCCACCCTTAATTCCATAAGGACCAATGCAGTCATCAGCTTCAAGACTGGATTTTAGCTGAAGCACTGACTGCTTGGATTAAAATGGCCAATGCATCTCCTTGCATGGAAGCTCAACTTCGATGCTGAGTGTTTGTATCACGTACATTAAATATGCTTGTGTAAAATCCAGATTTTGTAAAAAAAAAAAAAAAAAAAAAAAAAACCTATACAACCATTTCTGTGGGTAATTATTAAGTAAATTGGACTGGACATTCCAGTTTTCACCAATGTTGTTTCAAAGAATAAGACAGGATTCTGTTCAGACTCATCTGATCAAATCCCCAGGCAAGTACAGAAGGAAAATTAAAAGGCTATAAAAGGACTTCTCATGCAGGCATGAGAAATAGGCAGGTTGATCCATTTAAAATCTCTCTTATAATTTTAGATAATTAGTTTCCTTGACATATTAAGTATCCAATGTGAAGACCCAATGCTCAACCAAATACCACAAAAAAAAAAAAAAATCAAAACAAAAATCAAAACTGGGTGGAAGGGAGAAAAGGTCAACATTCTTAAGCCTACATTTTTCTAATATTTTAGCCAAAGCTTACTTGAATCTTAAGAAGGAATAATGTTTTTCAAACTTAACAGTTCGTGAAAATTTTCTAGTTGGCACTGAATTTTCAGGGAAGTCTGAATTGTGCAACTGATTGTCCTCAAAGGGCTACATTATTTGGATAATAATGTTCATGAAGAACTGTTTAAGAGATAACCAGTATAAGCTGATATAAATAGTAGATCTGGGCTACCATTTAATTTGTGCTAGATCTCAAAACTATGATCTTTTATATCATATGCAAACTTGAAATCTACTTCTGCAGGAGTTCTTCTGTGATTTTAAATAGGATATTTTCATAAGCAAAATTTATTTATTTTTTTTTCATAAGCAAAATTCAAAGTGAGTGCTTATCTTACCTTCACAGGAGGTAAGCTGCACTGAAACTTTATGACAAATTGTGGAAGTAGAGTGAGAGAAGAGAGAAACAAAAGGACACTCATGTATGTGTAATAGGATTTGTACTGCATAAAGCTAGTAGAAAAAATACATTGGTCAATTGCTTTGACACTCATGAATTTATAACTAAAGTAATATTTATCCTTGCAGATGTTAAATAGAATATATGTGCAAGTGTGCATAAAATTTTTCTGTCTGTATTTTTGGTAAATATTCTTAATTACATTAAGGTGTTCTAGAACCAGAAAGAATTATAAGTGAGAATTCAAAACTTAAGGATGATACCCAGGTTTATTTTTCAAGTTGTATATTCAATTTTATGTTGTTGTATCTCTGGGTCTATATGGTATGAAACGTTTTAGTGATGATTATCTTTCCAGTGGACTTTATATTTTAACCTAATAAGGTATTAAAATATTTGGGCATCACTACTGTAAATGATCATTTAAAAAATCGTTCTCTAATAATAATAATATATGTGCACAGTACTGATTCAGTATTAGAGAGACATTTACTTTCATTATTTCATTGAGTCCTTGGGAATCATCTATCCTTCACAGATGAAGAAAATGGGCCTTCTAGAGACTCTGTAATTTGCTTAAACTGTACAGATGGAATGAATCAGATTAGAGACTTACGACCTGGTTTTATACTTAGTATCTAGATACCTCATTAATTAAGCATCTAACTGCATGAGTCCGCTTCATTCTTTATGTGTTTATTTATTTGGGGACCTGTTGATGCTTGGGAATCTAAGTAGGGTAATATTAATAGATAGTGTACAGCACCAAACAGAAACAGCAACACAGCATCTCAACAACAATTATAATAAAAAGCAGTAATGAGGCCAAACAAAGGAAAAGTACAAAAGATACATCAGGAGAGAAGTATCTGCATTTGCACTATGATGAACTGTATACACAAATAAATTATATTTGAATATATTAGTGGAATTTAATGTAACATTTAGTCACTTTAAAAGTACCTATTCTAATTCAGGCAAATCAGTGTCCATGTCAATAAAGAATGTTTTCAAAGTGAAATGCTAGACCCCCAAATCTGTGATCTGTTGTTGTATTCAACCTGGAAATCCACTTTTGTAGAAGTTTTTCTGTGATTTTTCAATGGTGCAAATTATAAGCAAACTTCAAATAATTTTCCAAGTCTTTGTGAATGCACAAAGTAATGGAATAATGTGTCTGGAAACACTGCCCGATGCACTGATGAAAATAGTTTATATTTGCACTGTCTATATTTGGCATCTGAGCAGCTAAAAAAAGTGGCCAGTGGCACTGAGGAACTGATTTTTAAATCCTCTTTAATTCAACCAGTTTAAGTTGAAATAGCCACATATGGCAAGTGGATACCATACTGAACAGCACAGGTCTAGAACTTTGCCACTGAATAAGTGGTGTGAGGACCAGCAGCCCTGCAATCACCAAGGGGCTTGCTAGAAATGCAGAATCTGGGTGCTCTGAATCAGAACACTCATGAACAAGTTCTCCAGTTGAATTGAATGTACTATTAGAGTTTGAGAAGGAGTGATCTAATATTAAATTAGTAATCTGAATTGGAAACTAACATTGTCTGTGCTGTATAATTTCAAAATTTAATAGAGAAAACATAAATATAAATCATGATATTGCTTTTAAGGGTAAAGAGTCTGCAACTATATCTACTGAAAACAAAATATTTCTATGAACATTAAAAAGCTAGGCAATGAGTTGATTTCCAAGTATCCAGATGTTCAGCATTATGTTTCCAAAATATACAGCCCCACCCACTCTTCATATGAAAATTTGCCTCCAGATGTCTGGCATCATGTAGGTGCCAGTACGTCCTTCAGAGCTGCTCATGGCCAACTTGCTCACTGTACACTTGTGAATTGCCATGATGATCTGTAAAGGAAAACAAGTGCTGTTTTCCAAAATATTTTCTGTCATAAGAGGCAATTAAACTCGTTAAGGGAGAGTGGCCACCAAAGTGTAGAGTGTTGTGCTTCTCTGCTTTCGCCATTTCCTACACACAGACCAGAAACCTCAATTCCCCAGAGAATAGGTATTAACACTGCCTGAAAATGAGAAACAGATTATCTCCATCTAAACCACTGCATCTTTTCCCTTAGTGCTTTAGTTTGGGGGTTTTAAATCTAGACAGCTTAAACTAGACAACTTCTATCACCTTCGGCAGCCCATTGGAGAACAAATGACACTTATTATCCTTCTCTCATTAACCTGCTAACACAGATTGTTTATTCGGTCAGTTTATTTTGACTTGGAGAGGCACGGAGAGTCAAACCTGCTACTAACAGTGTGGAATTGAACATGGAAGTTTCAAGTAGAGAAAGTTGTGAGGACAGCGGAATGCACATGATTGGGAGGCATCCCAGGAGCATCAGGGAAGGGTCAGCCGTGGGTTAGCTCACTGGGAAGATGTGTAGCTGTGGAGGTCTCTCCACTACATATGGGTAATCTCAGACTCTGCTGGAAGACCCCCAGACTTGCCTGTGAATCCTTCAATTTTTCTTTGCTTAGCTTCTTTTCCCTTTTTTTTTTTTGTAGGTGTATATTCAGAACTTTAGCTCTTTTCAAGCTCCCTTTCTTTAAAATATATATTTATTTATTATATATTATTTATATATTTATAATATATTATAAATATATATAATTTATTAATATATAAATATATTTATATTATTAAATATATAATATAAATATATTTATAATATATAAATAATATATAAGTAATATATATTTAGTTGATATACATTATTTATATATTTATATTTCTATATTTATATATTTATAGTATATAAATAATATATATTTAATTAATTAACATATATTATTTATATATGATATATATATAGTTTTTTTGGACAGAGAATGAGAGAGAGAGAGAGAGAGATTGAGAGCACAAGCAGGGGGAGCAAGAGGCAGAGGGAGAAACAGGCTCTCTGTTGAGCAGAGAGCCCAACATGGGGCTGGATCTCAGGCCACCAGGATCATGACCTGAGCTGAAGGCAGATGCTTGACCAACTGAGCCACCCAGGCACCCCTCAAGCTCCCTTTCTAAGGACCATTGCTATCCAACTCTGGACAGATAATTTAGAGGCCATTAGGTGAGAATCTTTTTTAAATTGCTTCCCTTCAGTTCTAAAAATATGTCTCTACAGAAAATCTCATCTTACTCTCTCTTTTTCCCATTTCAGTGAATAGACATTTCATCTCATAGTCTCCGAGTAAGCTCCCCACCTATGTTCCAGATAATATACTGCTGCTTCCTCCACTAACTCAACATAGTAACTAACCCCTCCCACTTCTATTACCTGAGTCTGTTCTTCTGTAACTCTTTCCCTTCAATATATATTTTTTAAAAGTACATATCTCTAACTTGTTTAAAAATATTAAAAAACGAAACCTCTCTTGATATCATGCTATACTCTAGTCACACTTTACCTTCTGTATTTCAGAGCCAAACAAATGAGTCATCTATCTATACAGCATTTTCAAACACACTGCAATTCAAATTTCTCTAACCATTTTCTTGAAAAATTTCTCAACATGTTTTTCAATAATCTGTCGCTACATACTGTGTGTGGGAGGGGCAGGATGGAGCACATGCCTTTACTTTTTATCTTAGCTAACCTGCCTGCAATATTTAATCCTGATTGACCACACTCTCCTTCTGGATACTTTTCCTCAATATGGTCCCTATGACTACATCATATTTTTGCTTTTCTCTTTGTCTCTCTGCCTTCTATTCAAACTTTGCATAGCTTCCTTGTTCTCATTTCTTTACACGCTGGTCTTCTTTCTCACAGCCCTCTTCTTTTGTTCTCTTTACCTACCTTCTCTGGGTGGCCTTACTTGGGCCCGTAATTTCACTTACAGCAGATACACTGATGATTCACTAATCTTTCCCCAACCCCTTCTTTTCTGAGACCAGCTCGGTGTACTCAATAAACTATAGGGTGTTTCTACGTTCTTTCTCACAACTGACTTGAAAAATCAATACATTGAAAACAGGGCACTTGCTTTGCCTACAAATTCTAGAAGTCTATTCAGTGACTTCTCAATTTTGATGAATGAGAACAGTTATTTCATTCTGAAAATGAGACCTCTTCAGTCTCCAATCTCCTTTACTTCTCATATGTAAGAACTATAATACTTCATAGACTACCTCCTAAATGTCTCCCAGATGTATCTCTGATTCTATACTTGCTCGGCTACTGACTTTGGCCAAGTCTTATTAATTTCCTATCACTGATTACTGCAGAAGTTACTTAACTGTCCTCAAGGCTCCTAAATTTTTACCTTGTCAGTCAGAGTAATTGTTCTTAAATATAAGGGGATATTCCACACCCCTACTTAAAAATTCTTCAGTGTCTCCATTCCTCAATGAAATCCAAACTCTTTACCATATATGTACCTAGCTTGATGTATATACCCTTGCTGCATAGCTCCAGCTTATCCATCATGCCCACCGCGATCCTGGGTAATCTATCTTTAATTCTAATGAAGGTGCTATGCTTTCTGACACCTGAAATACTGCAATCCTCTTCTTTTAGTCCAATAAAGAAGAGGATAGAAGTTAGGAAATTAATTTCGATCAAACTCTCTCTCTCTCTTTTTTTTTTATCCTTTAGGCTTAAGAAAGGTACTACCTCAACCAAGTAGCCTCCCTGCTTCAAATTCACCCACACACCCCATATCACCAGTATTCTCAAAGGTTAAGTACTCTCATAATGCAGCACATCCTGTGATTACCCTCTCACTTATTCACTCAATGTGGTCCCCATGACTACATTGTATTCTGCAAGTTACTGCCGGGTTCCATACAGATGCCTTGAATCTCATTTAGCATTTCTGTACACACTTCCTCTGGCTTCTGAGTACGCAGAGGCTGTGAGATTGTTGCTTCTAACTTCTTATACCTGTGGCTCCTTTTAGAAGACTGCTTTTGGCTACTTACTGAGGTTTTGTTTTGTTTTGTTTTGTTTCCTGCATGTGCAAAGCACTGGAAATGTCTGGGAGTTTGTATCCGCCTGGATAAGTTCCTAACCAATGACTGACAGGTACAGGAGAATGGGAACCAGCTCCATGACCTCATGTAGGAATCACTCTGAACTATATATACTACAGGTCTGTGCAGCAAGATCAGGCTGAGACTGGGGCCAAGGCTTAACTCCCACCCATGTTTGGCTCTCCCCTTTCCCTTTCCTGCCCTTGCCATTCCCATAATGGGTCCTCTTAGCATTTCTTTAATAAATCACTTGCACATGCACCCTCCTTCAAGGTCAGCTTCTTAGGAACAAAAATTAACATGCTAACTAAGTTATTTCTACCTTAGGCCTTTGCAGATGGAATTTTCTCTGTCAGAACACTCTCCTCCAACCTAAACTTTGCCTTCTAGGTAATTTCTTATGTTTTAAGGCTCATTTAACATTACTTCATCTTCAGGCCTTCTCTGACCACTGTATTGTCAGACAATAGGGATTTTTAAAAATTAAATACTTATTTTATTGTGATAAGAACAGTTACCATGAGATCTTTCCTCTTAAAGGACAGTTAAGCATATGACACAGCATTGTCCTGTCACCTGTGGGCCTAATGTTGTACAGAAGATCTCTAGAACTTATTCATCTTGCATAAATAAAACCTCATACTCATTGATTTGCAATTCCCCACTTCCCCCTTCTCCAGTCCTTGGCGACCACCATTCTATTCTCTGTTTCTTTTTGTTTGAGTAGGTCAGGTCAGGGAGCTCATGTAAGTAGAACACTGCGGTATTTGTCCCTCTGTGATTGGCTTATTTCACTTAGCATGATGTCCTCAAGTTTCATCCATGTTGCTGCACATAAGGATTTCCTTATTTTTAAATAGTATGGATGTCCCTCAAAAAATTAAAAAGAGAACTTCCATATAACCCAGCAATACCACTCCTGGATACCCAAAAGTGTGAAAATTAGAATCTTGAAGAGATTTTAGCACTCCCACATTCACTGCAGCATTATTCACAATAGCCAAGATTCGTAGAAAGCACCTAAATGTCCAATAATGGATGAATGGATAAAAAAAATGTGGTATATACATACAAAGAAACATTAGTCAATTCTATTTGTTTTTTAGCATGGCTCTTTCTATAGGTTTTAATTATTTTTTGTCAGTTCATATTTCTCTTATTAGATTAAATTTCCATGAAGGAAAACACTATGCTGCTTTGTTCATAAAGGTGAAACCAGCATCTTTCACATGTAAGCATGTGAAAAGATTTTGGCTTTACTGGCTGGATAAATCAAAGACTGCTAGTTTTAAAGGAAAGAAACACAAGTTGAATTCACAACTGCTAAAGAAACCCACTGCATAAATTACATACTCTTTGATGCCTAATTATCCCTCCAAACTTTTTATCCCTCTTCTCTCTCTAGTAGGCATAGAACATGCAAGGTGTTTACATTTCAACATATCTTACCAGTTTTCTGTAATGAACATGCTATAGTAATAAGCTTTCTCAACTATTTCCCATGCCAAACTTCTCAGGTGGCTGATTTGAAAATAAATCCTTTATTATTTCCTATGCCTTTGTGATTTTTAGCAGTGGAAATCTACATATCTGTTGTGAGGGTTGCCGTCTTTGTAATTTCAGAGGAAAAGAGCAATTAATTACTGACTCCATAGAAGGACAAAACCCAAAAGTTATCTTCTAGATTCCTTTAATAAAGGAGAGGAAAGGACTAAGTCAATTTTAAACTGTAGTGTGAGATATTGGCATATGTCACCTTGTGGGTGCCTAAGAAAGCACCTTAGATAAGAACTATTAGAAGTAAATAACTAAACAGGCAATAGAAAATCGAAGGGTAACAAAGTATTCACCACATAAACACTTTTTGGTGGCTTTCTAACTAATATACAATTTATATTCATATGTATTTCAATAACCTATTTATGCTCCTTATGCCTTACACAGAAGATGTATTGAATATGTTTCTAGTGAATAAGTTATTTTTCATTTCTAGCGAAGCCTGGTCTTTACTTATCTGTGTTTTTCTTTTTTTTCTTTCTTTTGAAACCTCTAGGCCACCTACGATTCTTAAACCAGTACATGCCTACATTTTCCCCTAATATCATAATTTACCATGGCAATTTCATCACTTACTTGAATTTCTACTCCAGATTCATGTCATAGGTAGGTTAATTCTAAATATTAAATAGAATTTTAAGTGTAACCTTCCAAATTGCATTTAAACAAGTAGAAAGACACATTGTACCAAAGATTTCTTAGGCTCTCATTGTTTTCTATTTGAAATATCTGTTTTATGACTCTTATCTATCCACAAACAAGATACTTCTGGAAACTGATGTGGAAATTATATCTAAAAATAATGTGCATACTCACATATATAAAGGCATTATATTATATATTGTATGTTATATATGTTATACACATACATATATATATACACATACACACATACATATCAACCTAAAGCTATCCATAATGAACGAAGTAATAGATGGTACAAGTGTTAATTTCTGTATCTCAGTATAAGAGTTCATTTCCTTTGCAGATGTTAGTAATCTAATGTAAAATGATACATGACATTCTAAAATTTTATTGGGGAAGTATATTATATATTGTCCCAAATGGAAATGTAAACTTACATTGCAACTTCTTTGCTTCTTGAATTATAATCATCAATTTTAGAAAATAAAGTTCATTTATTGATAGTCAAATGACATTTTTATCATTATAAAGCCTAATATCATACAAATTACCACACTGGATCAAATCCAATGATCATGTAGCCTAGTATTATACATAACTGTACCTAAGTACTGTCACAACAACTGGTACATATTCAATTAATAGTAATTAAAGTGTAAACCCTATTTAGGTCACTGGTAGAAAACACTGTCCTTTGTAAGCTGTTTCAAGATTCTTTGGGTTGCAAGTAAACCAAAAAATACTGACTAAAATCTGCTTGAGACATGCAGTCATTTATTAGACCACAAATCTAAATCAAGTAGATTTGAGTTTAATGAAATCATCAGGTCATAGACCCCTTTCATGTTTCGACTCTGTTTTCTCCATGTTGTGTCATTCTCAAGCTTGATATGGCAACAAGATAGATAATAGCACCTCTAGGTCTATGCTATCCCAGGTTCAAACCAAGCAAAGAGAAGAAGGAAAGAAGGAAGGAAGGGGGGACAAAGGAAGGAAGAAGTAAAAGAAAGTGTTGAGAGATGATGGAATTAGAGTATAAGGAATTTAAATGGTTATTATAAACCTGTGTAATGGTTTAAAGTTAAATACTAGCATAATAAAAAATTGCAAATATCAGTAGAGACACATAAATTATAATAAATAAAATGGAAATTCTAAAACTTCACACTCTAATATTTATAAAATGCCAGTGGATCAGCTTAACATCAAATTTGACTATAGAATAAAAATAGGTATCTTTCAGTACAAGAAAAAAAGAAGGGAGCCAAATTTTAAAAAGACCAAATAAAAAAGCTGATACAAAATTAGCAATATGAAATAGATTAAAAATCCATGTAATTGAAATATCAAAAAAAACAGAGAAGTAGGAAAAATATTTAAAGACATAATAGTTAAAATGTTTTTAATTTGATAAAAACTATAAACCCAGAGACCAAAAAATCTTAATTAATGTAACAGGGATCATCAAAAGGAATAATACATCAAACAATACCATACTGGAATTCCGAAAATCAATAAAAAAGACAACAAATCTTAAAAGTAAACAGGAAATAAAAGACATCACTTACAGGGAAAGAACAATAAAAAATTAACAATTTTTCATCAGACACAATACAAGCTAGATGATAAGAGAATGACAACTTTAAAATGCTAAAAGAAAAAAGGTATTATTCTAAATATTTAAGTTTAACAAAAAAAGAAAGCACTTCTAATAAGACTATTTATCTAGACAAATAAAATAAAAGTTTCAAATAAAAATGGAAATGATATGTCACCATCAGATGAGCCCAGTAAGAAATGCTAAAAGTAGGAATTCAGACAGAAGATAAATGATACTATGTTGAAGTATAACATAAGGAAGTAAAAAGCACAAGTATATGGCTAGGTTGAAAGACAAGTATTTTTTCCTCTAGTTTCTTGAATTATTTCAAAGCTAATTGACTGTTGAAAGCAAATATATAACACTGCCCTCTGAGCTTTATAACTATCTAGAAGGAAGATGTAAAATGACAGAACAAAGGATGGGAAGGGGGAAATGGAGGAGTTGTTATAAAGGCAAACCTTGAACAAGCACTTAACAAAGGAATATGTTATATATTATACATGTTATATATACATATGTATATATATAATTGCATATATATAAAATTGGTCAATAAGCACATGAAATAGTGCTGAACATCATTAGCCATCAGGGTTATGCACATTAAAACCATAATAACAGTTTATTGCATTTACACTAGAATAACTAAAATTTTTAAAAAGTGACAACCACACATGTTGATGAAGATGGGGAGCATAAAATGATACCAACCCTTTGACAATTTGTCATTTTCTTACAAAGTAAATCAAATACCTGTCCTAGAGATCCTATTACTCTGTATCTGCCCAACATTAAGGAAAACATATGTTCACAAAAAGACTGTAAAGAATACACACATTAGTAGCTTTATTTATAAAAGTCCCAAACAAGAAACAACATAAAATATCTCTCAACAGAAGAAATAAACTATTTGTAATATATATTCAGAAATAAAAACAGGAGTGATCTGATAAAACCATAGAAAACAGAGATAAAACTCAAAAAGCTTATGCTAAATAAAAGAAGGCAGACATAAGAATACATATAGTATGTTTTCATTTACATAATGATCCAAAAATAGATCCTATTATGTGATAATCTAGATGATCAGAACTGATCTAGAAAAAGGCAAAAACATTTGATAGTAGATGGAATGAGAAAACTGGTTCTCTCTTTTGTGGGCTTGGAATGGATTGACTGGAAAGCACAAAGGGTATTTTTCCAGATGATAAGAAAAAAAAAATTCTATATTTAGGTAAGGTGTGAATTAAGTGGTATGTGCAACTGTCAAAACTCGTTGAACTGTAAACTCAAACCTGTGCATTTCTCTATAAGTACATTACATGTCCATTGAAGAACTGCTGGGAGCATCAAATTGGATTTGCATTTGTTTTGTTCCCCCCCCCCAACACCAATCACTATGGCGGAGGGGCCTGATATTTTGCTGGAGGTGGCCCCAATCATTCTGCCAGAGGAGTCTTCCCAGAGCACAGAAGGGAGTGGAAGAGGGTTGTGCATTAGATAAAATCACAGCATCCTTACTGGAAAATGCACTGAATGCAGAGAAAGAATAGAACACCATGTCTAACCTACTTGAGATAAAAGTTTTCTCCATAGAGTCACCATCTTCATCCTTGACCTCCTCCTTCTGTCTGTCTCTTTCTCTACCTGCCTTCTCACAGCAAAGTAAGATAGGATGTTAATTGCTGTCCCTGTTAATGTTTTACTTATGAGTAATATGTCAAGTCTATCTACCTTATCCTCAAGGCAATTTTATAAGGATGTAATATTTTAGGGTATAACTTTTAATTCCTAGAAATCCAATTATGCGTGTGTCTATTCCATGACTAATTTAACTCACCCATAGTTTTCTTTTTAAGTTTCAATATTTTAAGTACGTCAAAATCAGAATCCATTACAATTTTACTTTCCTGGCTTTAAAAGAAGAAAAATCATTTATAATATGTTTAAAATTTACTTCATAGCTTATCTTATTTTCAAATGAGAATATTTCAATGCTTGACATTTTCTTGTAACACGTGACAATCTTATTTTACAATTTTTTTAATTGTATAGTTGAGACACAATATTACAATAGTTTAAGGTGTCCAACGCGGTAATTCGACTTCTCTATATGTTATGCGATGCTCACCCCACGTGTAGCTACATCTGTCACCATCATTACTGTCTATATTCCCTATGCTGTGCCTATAATTCCCAGGACTTATTCAATCTATAACTAGAAGCCTGTATCTCTCATTCATTTTCTTTTACCCATAATGCCCATGCCCTCAACTTTCTCCTCTCTGGCAACCCCCAGTTTGTTCTCTGTATTTATAGGCTTGATTCTGCTTTTGTTTACTCATTAGTTTCTAAAAAGTTGGGAAATCTTTTTTAAACTTTTTGCCTTTAATACAGTGAAGTGTAAGGCATATGAAAGTTCCAGTTATAAATGCTTATAAATATAGATTATAAAAGATAACTAATTGTTTTACTTCTGCTATACGGTACTGTAGAAAGAACAATGTTATGCCTCTGCCAACTGTGCAGTATTGGTAAGTCACTTCTGGTCTTTATCTCCTTAATTTTGTAAAATAAATAGGTTGAACTAAAATATTTTTATGGCTCTAAAATTGTTGAATGTTGCTCATTATAGCCTTGATTGTATCTAAAGAATAGAGCAATACAGAATTAGAAGTAACATTATTTTATCAGCAGGTGTATCATGCCCTACTTATCTTAATTGCTCTCCTAGCTCCTACTGGAGAATGTTTATTTTATGCTGTTACTTTTTAAATTATGTGTCTTCCCAGAAAAACTATAAGCTCTATGAAAGTAGGAACCGTATCTATCATATTAATCACTGTATCTCTCACATTTAGTGCATTGCTGGCACACAGTATGTAGCTGCGAAGTATCTATTGCTATTGCTAGCTTTTAAGTTATGCTTTTGTTTCTCAAACCTGTATGTAGGCATTGTGCTAAGTTCCTCTAGGACCTCCGTGATTCACAGTTCCAGGAAACACTACTCACATTTCATCCTATGTACTCCATATTCTACTTAAAATATTAATTTTGACCTTTGGAGTCTTCCAACACATTGACCTTGATGAACTTATTGTGGTTTCTCATTTAATTCTCAGTAAAAACTCATGAGTTAGATGGTAGTATTGCGTTTCACTGAAGAAGAAACTGAGGTACAGACAAGTCAATTGTCCATGATAATCCATAACCATAGAAGCAGAATGTGAACCCTGGTACTCTGACTCTACAACCTTCACTCTTAGTTTCTACCCAAGTTTCTACTGACTTCCTACCACGTTTTCAGGTGTAAACAGATGCTAGTCTCACTTCCCACCATCCTGAAGCCTATACTACTGTCTTTACCTATATTCAACCAATCTCATGTGTGTCTCATTTCCCTCTCAATACTCTATCTGTGCCTAGTTCCTACCTTTGGAGAGAGGAATATATGAAAAACAGCTTTGCTTAATTCTATCAGGAACAGGTTCCTTAACCAGGGCCTGGAGTATAACTTCACAGGTTTTTCAGAGTTAATACCAGTTTTATTTCCCATTTTTGGATATGTTAGTTTATCCTAACAGAACAATGACATCACTGGCAGGGCTGTACCTCTTCAAGATGTTTGTGTTTTACGCTTTTCCCTTTTAGCACACAAAAGTGCAGAATCAGGAATCTTATAACAGTCCATTCTTGAAAACTCCACTTCCACATTTTACAAACTGAAGCAATTCTGATAACCATCTAAAATCCCACATTTCTCCAAACCAATTTCCCATTTAAAAAAAGGAAAAAAAAAAAAAAAAAAAAACAAGCTGCCCAATTTATTGACTGCAATGGGAGGCAGGAGAAGACGGGGAAAGAAAAACACACAATCTCTCTGACCAAGAAGGATACACCAAGGCAACAAAGCAACCCCTTCCTAAATGATCATGATAGATGTTTTCTACAGAAAGCATATTAGCACTCTAATGAAATAGCTGGATTCTTTCTTCCCACTCCATGTCTCATCCTATATAATATAGAGAACAAGAGAGGGGGGCATATAAAGATCTAGGGAAGTAGACACATGATGAACTTTTCCATAAAATTGACTACTTCCTGCTAAATGTTTTATTACAAATATTAGAGATACCAGATTGGATTGCAGCTGGACCAAGAGGTTTTTTGCCTCAGGCTTAAACTAAAGCTGGGAAAGAAACAGCTTCAACCCATTCTACTTCTCTGCTCTTCATAAACCAAAATGGAAAGAAAGAAGAAATATATTTGGAAGGATCATTTTAAAAATGCCAAAATGTTGTCATGAATGGAAAAAGAAGTTCCAAAAAGAAAAATACCTTTTCTCATGAAAGCACCAAGTAAAATCTAGTTAAGCAGAAGCTGTCAAGAGAAAACTTTTGGAGTTAAGTATTCATTTACTCATTCATTAATGTATTCATTTATTCACTCACTATTTACTTAGCATTTGTTTCCAGGTTATGTGGATAATATGGAAGTGGGTGCCATGCTGTCTCCACTCAGAAAACTCATTTTTCAGTGGAAATTTTTATAGATCACAATTTTGGATGTGGTATACCTGTGACTGGCCCGCTTTCACAAATTCATTCATTCATCTTTTGGTTTAACGCCCAACGACATTTTCATGTGCACGAGGATAAAATGCTACTCTTACTCTTCAAAATTTTATAATTATAGATTATAATATTGCAAGCATTGGAAATTATAAAATATTGATGTGCCCTATAGTTTTTAGTATAAATAACAACTAATATAGTAAAAACTCTAAGAGGTAAGGAAGAGCCCTTGATCAACCAGGGATAATCAAAGAAGGCTTCCCAACACGCTGAGAGGAAACTTAAAAAGACTCAGAATTTGAAATCATGGGAAGAAGGGCCTGGAAAAAGTCCTTGTTAGAATTCATTTCAGGCATATAGTAGTACAGTGGAATCAAGGAATTTGATGAGTAACAAGTTGTCAGGGTTATCTCAAGAACATATACTCCGTACCATTCATTAGAAAATATATTCTCTAAACCCAGGTACAATTTCTGGCTTATTTCTAACTTCATTTCCAATAGCAGCACAATGCCTGGCATAGAATGCCAGGCTTAATAACCATTTGACGAATTACTATGAAAGTGATAATGAATAGGGACAAGCAAAACTTAATAATCTTTGAGTTATAGGAAAAGAAGAAATTATGGTGAGCTATGAAAGCAAGATGTAGAATTTTAGACTCCATGTATTAATAGGGATAAAACAAGAGAATGTCATGATATAATCAAAGTGGTCCTTTTAGAATATTAGTCTGAAGTGATGTATAAATTAGAACAATAGGGATAAGATTCTATACGAAGATAAAAGAATATTGCAAATTATAGGACTTTATATAGCTTTCTTATACAATGTTCTAGACTTTCTGGTCTAGAGTTAATAAAAAATTAGAACTACACACTGAAGGTCTTCATTTATTTCTGTAATATCATATTGGTCCAGGAAGTCCTTAAATATTTTAAATTTTGTGAATGGTTGAAAAGTCTATTTCCTATGGAGAGAGGGCATATGATTTAACGGATTCTAAAGGAGACTGTTACTACAAAAGATTATGAAATATCTGTGGAAGTTAAACTAAATATTAAAAATAGAAAAACAAAAACAAAAGTAGAGGATATGCCAATGCATCAAATATCAGCTAGAATATTATCTCCAATAATCAAACTTGATTTCCCCTACCATAGGCAGATTTAAGCATCTTTTCCCCCTATTTTGTGCATAGCTATTTGTCTATAACTATCATAAAAAGTTATCACAATTTATATTTAGCTATCTGCTATCTGTTAACCTCTTCCTCATTAGATTGGACTCTTGAAGAACAGGCCATTTATTTATTACCTAAGTCCAGGATCTAGCTTGGGGCTGATCTCCAAAACTGTCTTTTTATAAATTAAGGTATTTAATTTAAACAACCAATATTTTTTTAAGATTTTTTATTTATTGATTTGAGAGAGAGAGAGAATGAGCAGAGTGAGAGGCAGACTCCCTGCTGAGCAGGGAGCCGGATGTGGGACTGGATCCCAGGACCCTGAGATCATATCATGACCTGACCCGAATAGACGCTTAACCAACTGAGCCACTCTGATGCCCCATAAACAGCCAATATTTTTTTAATGAACATTTTTATTAGCTATTAAGAGTCAGAATATCTTGTTTCCATATAGATGTCACTCAGAATTTGTAGCACATTTCCACTTAAAGGAAACAAAGCTTGACAACACTGTGGTCTGTAAATAACGATGTCTGTCAATATTGTAAGAAAACAATCCTTTTCATCGAATTTTTTGTACTGCTAATTCTCAAAACCTATCTAGGACAGAAATGCTTTAGGGAAGACACTTCACTCCACTAGTAACCTATCCTTCTCAAGTCATTTTCTTTTGTCTGCCCCTTTATGTCACATCCTCAGCACACTATTCTAGCATTTCTTGGGTTGTAATTTTAGGCATTGTTTGATAGATTGTTCTCAACTTAACCCTTCAGGTTTAATCCTCAGCTTCTTTGTATTCTAGATAGTACTGCTTATTACCTAGTTTTCAGTTATTATCTATAAGCTAGTAACTCTTAAAACTATGGTCCTGACCTTACCCTTTTTCAGTTCCAGGTTTCTATAGCTGGTGGATTTATCATTTACTCTCAGAGCTGTTCTTCTTCTAAGGTCCCTTAGGTCAGTGTTTCCCCCATGATACAGCATCTTCCTGAAAGGCAGACACTGGAGTCATCCTAGAAATTCTCTATCACACACATTTCCCACATTCAGGAAATCAAATTGAATGCTGATTTTACTCACAAACAGTTTGCAAATGCTTGCTGCCCATCCTTTCCCAAGACTTAAATCTTTTCCTTCAGGTTTTCCTTTCTTAGTGAATGTTATCACCTACTTTTGCAAAATAAATAAATAAATAATAATAATAATAATAATAAATAAATAATAAATGAATCATTCTTATCCTTTCTTTTCCATATATATAATTCTTACAAAATCCTATCAACTCTAGCTTTAGAATAGATTCTGAATCTGTTCAGTTATTTTCATCCCTGCTAATACCACCCTTAATCAGAACACCATCATTTCTCCTCCTAGATTTGCCCCCCACCCTTCCAATCCATTCTTTACACATTAGTCAAAATCATCTTGAAGAATTGAATATGGTTTCCTGGAGAAAGAGTTAAAAGCAGCAGAAGAAGCAGCACTTGTTAGGAAACTAAGCTGGCAATGATTTCAATATGTTTGCTGAACAGAAGTAGGGAAAATGCTGTTGTACAATGAGAAGTGCGGAGAATGACTCAAGGTAGAAAGAGCAATGAGATGAGGCATTAGTCTGTATATAGCATTATAGTAATAGAACCTTATTAGTATTTTAAACATCACTTTTGTTACTCAAAAGGGAATGGACAGGTGCCTGGATAGCTCAGTCAGTTAAGCTTCTAACTCTTAGTTTCAGCACAGGTCACCATGTCAGGATTGTGAGATCAAGCCCCACAATGAGCTCCACACTGGGCATAGGGCCTGCTTAAGGTTCTCTCTCTCCCTCTGCACCCCCCTTCTAAAACTTAATTAATTAATAAAAATAAAAAGGAAATGTATTGTGCATAAGGAGAGAGCAAGAAATTAAGTAGAGTTAGTTAGCAAGTAAGAATTGATGATATCAAAGAAAAAGTTATGGATGTTGAAATCAAGAAAAATACCTGAAACTTAGACATATTTTGGAGATTAAACAGGATTCTGTGATTGACTGAATATGAGGTGCAAAAGAAAAATAAAGAATGGTGACCACAGTCCTGGCTTGAGCAACCAGCAGAACATTGGTGACATTTATGGAAATAGAGATCGAGGAAAAGATTTCAAAGAGAAGACATTATAAATCAAAGTTTCAGGGGTGGACACACTGAAGTTGACATTCAGCTGAAATGTCATTAAAGTGAAAATAAATAAGCCTTCCTCTAATTCTATAGCATCCTGGTGTAATCTTATTACTAGATAAACAAAAGAACTAAGAAATGTTCTGGTTAGATTCTGAGCATGTGTAGGAGTGACAATGTTGAGGGGATAGTTATCAAGGTAATAGTAATTACCGACATAACCAAACTTTGAAGCTCAGATTGCCTCTCTTAGAAAACATTCCTTCCGGGGCACCTGGGTGGCTCAGTACGTTAAGCGGCCTACTCTTGATTTCTGCTCAGATCCTCGGCTTGAGCCCAGTGTCTGGCTCCATGCTCACTAGAGTCTGCTTGAGGATTCTTTCTCTCTCTCTCCCTCTGCCCTTTCCCCCTATTCATGTTCTCTCTCTCTCTCTAAAATATATAATTTAAAAAAAAGAGAGAGAAAATATTCCTTCCAATTAAAGAATGGAAATTAACGCATGGAAATATTTTTAAGGTAGCAATTTAGCAAGTGTAACTGACACAGTCAACTAAAAGGCAAGAAAAATGATCATTCTAAAAAACAACTGGGTAACATGTAGGCCTACAAGTATCCAGTATCAATATTTTGTGATGTGCCCCAGATATGGTCACAGTTCCTGTTAGGACATGACAACGCTAACAATATCAAGAAGTTTCTACCAAGGATAGGATTCTGAGGCCTAGATAATAACAAATGAGTTGTTTATCTTCAGTAGCTGGACATAGTGCAAGTGATTTTGAAGAAGGCTTAAGTGTTACACTTAGGAGGGAATCTGGAGATCAGAATGAGTGAAATAATAACACACGTCACACTTAGGAGAGGAGATTAAATCATAAACAGAAAAATGAAGTTAGACTTCAGAAAAAAAAAAAAAATCAGATCAAATGAACCGCTGTAGGACATCAGCCATTATAGCTTTGAGACATACCTGCCCTCCTCCCCAGCAGTCATGGCCATTTGTGAGGCTAAGGGAAGCTAGAAAAAACCATGCAAACCCTGTTCATAGTAATTTGGGAATATTTATTAACTGAATAATACCCATTGTGTTCCTTAAGCTCAACTCAAAGGGATATATTTTGATCTAGGTTTATGTAACATATAGAACTATTTTTTGTGGAGATAAAGATTCTTTATAATTCCTTAGCTAATGGTTCCTCTAACATTTTAAAATACTTTGAACCCCCATAAGTCATAATTTCTCTAACATTCTCTATAACATAACTTTTACATGTAAGAGAAAACATAGGTTCTAATCTGGCAAAGCTGTAGGATGATGTCCTTAAAGAATGAGATTAGTGGTTTTTCCATTTTTATAGGCTGCTCGAATCAATTACGGAGCTTTTAAAAAACATGAATACTTAGGTTCCACCCATACAGAATCTGAATAAATCAATGTGAGATATGCCACTAGGGCTAAAAAAATCTTGAAATGGACTAATGAAATAAAAGAAGAATCTATGCAGGTTTACTTAAGATGTTTTGTCTCAATATTAAAGTCAGACACTTTATAAGAAATAATTGTCCAAGAAAGAATTTTGAAGTGTTTCCTGCTTGCCTGCATTTGTGTACTATTTCCAATTTTAGAATTAAAATCTTAACACGTTAACTCTGGAGCTTGTCTTACTGGCAGCCACCTGATCTGGACTATACTAGGTAAGGTTAAATGGGATCATAAGTGAGTAAACAGACTTTAAAACTCAGATTTGGGGACATGTGGGTGGCTCAGTGGCTGAGCACCTGCCTTCAGCCCAGGGTGTGATGCTGGAGTCCCGGGATCGAGTCTCACATCAGGTTTCCTGCATGGAGCCTGCTTCTCCCTCTGCCTGTGTCTCTGCCTCTCTCTCTGTGTCTCTCATGAATAAATAAATAAAATCTTAAAAAAAAAAAAAAACCTCAGATTTGAGCTATCAATGCTACATAGACAAGAAGTTGGAAATATTATAACTTGGCCAATATGAAGAGGAAAGTCTGAGTAGAGGCGCAAAAACACACACAAAGATTGATTTTACACTGAAGATACTACTAAAAGACTGCCTAAAAAGGAGGGCTTCCTAAATCAATGTAAAGATTCAGATTATAGATGGGTTGTTGACTTCTCAAAGTGGATTACTGAAAAAAGAAAAGACTGAACCTACATTGATATAATATAGAAATTGCAGCTATTAAGAGACACTAATTCTTTACAAACAGTAATACGCTGCTGAGAAATAAACACAACTTTATTTTGTCAATCCAGAGCTGCATGGAGGTTTCCCCTTTTAGCTAAAGACAGAAAAGGAAAAAAAAAAAAAAAGACAGAAAAGGACACTCATGGCTTATGCATATGCAGGATACATGTGTATGATCATAACCATTTTTTTCCAACTGTTACATACACACAGAAATGCTTAGACTGTTACTAGACATACCCTCTCTATGGATAAAAGCAATTCCTTATTTTCCAAAGTAAAGAGAGATTAGATAAATCTGAATAATTCAGCCAAAACAACATATTTATTTAAAATACAGGCTGTTATAGAGACCACTGGATCACCAGATATAGTGCCTGAGTTCCTGTTCCTAATTAAGCAACTAATTATATATGACCCTAGGCAAAACCTTTGAACTCTGTAGCCTGGGGCACAATTTTCTCAACTAAAAAATAAACTCTTTGAACCAGACAACTTTTAAAATCTTATCCAACTATTAAAAAAAATACACAAAGGAGATTGCAAAAGGGAGGCATCATGGCCCTGGTGGTATGGATACTAAGCCTACAGTCTCTACTGCTATAATTTCTGACTTTGAGTAAAACATTCATTCATTCATTCATTCATTCATTCCACACACTATGTTCAGCTACCTGCTATGCCTGAACAGTATGTTAGGCACTGGGATATAATAAGGAAAAATGGGGCCAAGAACCCTGCTGTATAGAATTTACACTGTCATATAAGAGAGAGTAGAAAATAGTTAAATGAGAACATTATCTAAAAAAAAATAAATAAATAAAATAAATTAAAAAAATTAAAAAAATTAAAAAATAAAAAAATGAGAACATTATCAATTTGGATTTTTTTTTAATTTTTCAAAAGGCAGCAAATAAAAGGGAGCACTTTGAAGGAAGTCTCTCTGAAGAGGTAACATGAGGGAAAAGAAAGAGCCAGCCATCGGACAATTAGGGAAAGGGCATTCTAAGTAGAGAGGGCAGCAAGCGGGGGTGGGGGGCGGGTGCGGGGGGAGGTTTGTCACATACTGAACAAGAAAATCCTTATTTGGGCCTCAATTTATCTGTGTAGTAAAATGGAAGATGTGAGCTACATCAATGCTTTTATTAAGGAGAGTTAGGAAAATACAAATCCCAGGGTCTCACCCCAAGCTACTGAATCAGACTTTTGGAAGTGGAGCTAAAGAGCCATATGATTGGAAATCTCAATTTATCCTGAAGTAATAGAATTAAAAAATAAATAGCTTTAAGTTTCCCTTTTGGTCTCTAATAATTTTACAGTACTATAATAATTATTTATCTAATTCTCCATTTAAATAATCACATATAGATTCCACCCACTTTATACAATTTTTTTAATAAGACAAAGCACTAAAAAGGAAGAAACCCTGATGCTACAGGAAGCACAAGATAATGATTTACAAATCGTTGGATCGATGCTTTAATGCAGAGGGGAAATCAAAGGCATCTAGGTATCTACATGCCCATATTCATTAGAATGGAAAATTTTAAAGGGTATCTACAAATGGACTCCGACTATGTAGTTGAGTCCCTGGCACATGGTAGTTTCTCTACTTGCAAACACTCTCAAAACTAAATCATAGAACAATTCCATTGATTTGCCCAAATTCATACCGTGTGAGAGGAGGGGGGGTTAGGAGAAAGGTACAAAGACACCCAACGTCTTGTCCCTTTCCATGTTTTGCAAACTGAATCACAAAATTAAAAGAAAGTCGATCTTTACTGGCATTAATGGGTATGTTCAATAGCCCTCACTCACCAGGGTAACAGAAATGGCACCTCATAGATTATCCATCAT
Organism: Canis lupus baileyi; assembly: GCF_048164855.1. Lineage (NCBI taxonomy): Eukaryota > Metazoa > Chordata > Mammalia > Carnivora > Canidae > Canis > Canis lupus. Next base: position 53,526,463 of record NC_132857.1, read on the forward strand.
TCAAAGTGTACAGATACAGTCTTACAGAAAGATTCCGGAGCCAATATAATTATTTGAACAGTTTATATTAATGCCTGGGATTTTGCAGGATACTTGAGGGAGTTGGGGATGAGGGGTAAGCAAGCAATGAACAAAATCCTTGACTTCAGTGAACTGAAGCCAGTTAGTAAACTCCATACATTGGATAAAAAGATAGAATTTACACTCTGAAATTATATTGGGCAGTACATAATTAACAGCTAACATGTACTGTATAGGAAATGGCACAGTTTCCATGTCTAGGATAGTGTGAGTTACCACATTTCTATGGATATACAATATGGGGCTGGGATTCATGTGTTTCAGGCAAGCAAGAAGGTTCTAAGTGAGGTTGAACCTGAAAAGAAATAGAACAGGGCTGTCATTGATGCTCCATGTTTGACCATTTAGGGTCGAAACCTACTTATTCTTCAAAAGTCACTCCTATCATATTTTTGGCAACTTGTTTTTTTTTTAATTTCAGAAGGAAAATGTTTTCAAAATTAGCACAACCCACCCGCTATTCTATTTAATAGTGTATACAAGGCCTATAATACTAACATACATAAGTATAATATACCTAACTTCACCTGTATTCCCTCTGTCTCGGAATCATATGCTATTCTCTTAAGGGTTCTGTGTGTATCGTTCATTCATTTCCCCCTTCTTTTCAAGACAAAAGTGTAACCTTTATGAAAAAAAAAAAGTTTCTAATGTGTCATGTGATCAATAGATATAAGTACCTTCATTTTTTAAATTAGTCTAAGGCTATTTTCCTTTTACTGTTGTATAAACAGGGAATTGAAGGGTAAAATAGTTAAAACTTAATGCTATAGTGCTAATGTGGCTTTTAAATCACGTCAGCTGCAATCACTGCATTATAATTAACAATTTATTGAACCAGCAATAAAATGAACATCACATTACTTCTTAAAGCAGCAGAATAAAATGGCTAATAAATAGCATAAGCCAGACAAATTGCAGAGTAATAGAAATTTTCTTAAGATTTATGGTGTGCAGAAAGATGGATGTGCTATTAGTAGGAGCTCCAATACTTGACAAAATTCTTTTACAAAGACATTGTTACCATGCATGTCAGAGTTCACAAGTCTAAGTGGTTTATCCAAATTTCAGCTCTCTGCTATTACAGTGGAAAATACTCATTATAAGGTTTTGAAACTGCAAGCAATGTGTACATTTGCCAACATTCAAACTGCTACTGCCAAAAAGATACTAAAATATTTTATAAACTGTCAAATAACAAGTCTGCTAGCTTAATCTGAGTCTATTTTATACTATACAGACTGTAAAACTATTACATTAATTCACTTCCTTGCAAAACTTTTAAAGAGCAGAGAACAGCCTATGTAGAAGCTGAACAAAATAACAGCTTTTTACCTCTGGAGACCCCAACAATGTCCTACTTCTATCAGGGAAGTATCATTGTTTTCCTAAAATGCAATCATACTTCCCTTAACAATAAACAAGACTGAAAGGATCTATGAAATAAAGTATCAGAAACGGTCAGATTAGAGTCAAGCCCCATGTCTCACCATCACAAATGAAAGATGTGAATGAGGAAATGAGATCTTTACAAAGTTTCTGATAAAATTACGCTTTGTGATGCTTTGTTTCTAACATAGAACTATTACGTTCACAATTTAGAGTAAAAAAATAAAATATTTTATATTATCTGAAAACGTAAAACAGCAATTAACAGCGCCTTTTTAAAGAACTTATATCTAATACTTAATTTTTAGATTAGGAGTAGTAGTCATGGTAGTAGCAGCTCCTCTAAAATGTAGAGTTGATTCCTTAGATTTTTGTCACTAATTAGTTCATTCCATAATAAGGATCCATTTTTTTCATACATAAAGTGAAATATATTCATCAAATATTTATCAAATATCCCAGGTACAAATCTACATACTTAAAAAGGAATGTATAATAATATGTGTACTAATTACTTGCTAAAAATGGTTACTACAGTTTAGCATGACACTTTCTAATGATGTGTTCTTTTTAATAGCTAAGGGAAAACTGTGATTTGCTCATTGTATTACATTATAGGACAGCTGATACCAAAAAAAAGGAACATATAATACAGAATTAAATAGTACATTAAATACATAAAATATAATACAAACTTAACAGGAAAAATAAATCTTTCCTACATGTGGAAGGGTGAACTGTACTGCTAATGTGATATGCCAAAGCTCTCATCCATTTCATAATTTTTCCAGTTAGATCATGAGAACCAAGGTCTACAGCTTGCTTTGTACCCATTTCTAGAACTAGGACATATATGAGGTGCTCACAAAATACTTGTTGAATGGATATTTCATAGTGAGACAATTCTCCTCGGACCTCTCATAACTTAGCATATCTTGTGAGCAGACGCATCATCTTTGCTCCCTACTATTTGTATAGCAAACAGCCCTGGAAGACAGAGATAGTGGCTCTCTTAGGGACAAGGGACTGCCAGCTTTACTGTTCAATAGATAAGATGAATTTCCCTAACTCATGGTTCCTCTCCTATCTTGCAGCCAACTACGTGTGCATCTTATACTGGCCCAGTTTCCAGTGTAGAAACTGGAAATTGGGAGACGTGCACAAGAAAATTCTGATGGTCTAGCTTCTGTCACTACTTTGAGTACCAAACTGTCCCTTGCCTCTGAATCAGGTGGCTCATGTGTTGCTAGTGTCCATGAAGTTGTCACAGTCTCAATAGTTAATTTGCAAACCTTTCACAAATCTTGACAATTTTACAGAGAAGACAGAGTAAAAATATCTCTTTTATGAAAATTAACCCTTGTTTAAAATCCTTACCTTAAAGTCATTAAGCAGTTTACAATTTTGTGGGTTAGATAAGTGAATAACACACATTTAAACAATATAAAACAAAGAGAAAACATGCCACAAGAGACCTACAAAGTGCCATATGATATTCAGAGGAGAAAAATACCACATATAGGGTGATCAAGGAAGCTTCAGAGAAAAAATGATACTGAAGTCCCATCTTAGGTGTGCAAGATTTTGAAAGATGCATATGAAGGAAGAAAGATATAATTCCAGACCTCTCTAAAAGATATGTACATGAGAGAAATTTCATAAGCAGGGAATTTTGGAAAATATTGGCAATGGCAGGGTGTCTAGTTGACTAAAGAGTGGTAAGAAAGTAGAGAAAAGGTTTGGAAACACAGTTAAGGCAATGTAGGTAAACTGAAGGAACAGTTTAAGCTGTTTTCAATAAATTTGGAAATAATTTTTTCACATAATATGATAAATATATACACCTATACACACACACACACACATACACACACACACCTTTTATTTATTTATATCTTTAAAGATGAGAGAAACAGGTCTTAGCTACCACTACAGTAGAAAGTCCATTTGAGATTAGAACCCACAGTCTGTGCTCAAAAGCCTGTTACTGTAAACCAAAATTTTTTAAATTAATTTTATTTTCTCTTTTTTAACTATGCAACTTTGTGCTAGATAGACTACTAGTAATTTAAAAAATAATGTTTTAGCAATAGGGGAATTAGACAGATACACACAGAGTCTTCTCCTCAACCCCTTAACCTTTACTCCCCACATCGTTTTTTGGTCTCGGGGTAGACTAATGGTGTAGGAGGGTTCTGTTTTCTATACATTTGTTATATCTTGTCTTTTCAATTTTTAGCCACTCTGATAAGTATAAGGTGATGTCTCATTGTGGTTTTGATTTGCATTTCGCCAGTGATGAATGCTGCTGAGCATCTTCTCATGTGTCTGCTGGCCATCTGCATGCCTTCTTTGGGAAAATGTCTGTTCAGGTCATCTGCCCATTTTTAAATTGGATTTGTTGTTGTTCGGTTGTGTAAGCTCTTAACAATTTTGGATGTTAAACCCTTACTGGGTATGTCATTTGTAAAAACCTTCTTCCATCCAGTAAGTTGACTTTTGGCTTTGTTGATCATTCCCTTTGCCATGTGAAAGCTTCTTATTTTGATGTAGTCCTCATAGTTTATTTTCACATTTGTTTCCTTTGCCCCAAGAGAATATCTAGAAAAATGTTGCTATAGCCAATGTCAGGGAAAGTTCCACTTGTTTATTCTTCTAGGATTTTTATAGTTTCACATCTCATATTTAGATCTTTAATCCATTTTGAGTTTATTTTTGTGTATGGTGTTAGGAAGTGGTCCAGTTTCATTCTTTTGCATGTAGCTGTCCAGTTTTCCCACCACCATTTATTGAAGACTGCCTTTTCCCTATTGTGTATTCTTGCTTCCTTTGTCATAGATTAGTTGACCATATATGCATTAGTTTACTTCTGAGTTCTCTACCCTGTTATATTGATCTCTGTGTCTATCTTTGTACTATTATCATACTGTTTTGATTACTTCAGCTTTGTAGTATAGTATGACATCTGTCATTATGATACCTCTGGCTTTGTTCTTCATCAAGTTTCCTTTGGCTATTGATATCTTCTGTGGCTCCAAACAAATTTTGGTATTATTTGTTTTAGTTCTGTGAAAAATGCTGTTGATATTTTGATAGGGATTGCACTGAATCTGTAGACGGCTTTGTGCAGTATAGACATTTTAACAATATTAATTCTTCTAATTCATGAACATAGGATACCTTTCTATCTGGTTGTGTCACCTCAATTTCTTTAACCAGTGTTTTATAGTTTTCAGATTACAGGTATTAATGTTAGTCCTTTATCCATATTTCAACAAACGATTGTACTACTGTGTGTGTTAGTGCTTAAATATCAATCAACACAACACATGACATTCACATCAAAATACATAATTAAACCTTGCCCAGTGCTGTATCTGCCCTTCCCAATTAAGTTAAAACAAGAGAAGTCCTAAACACACACATCTACATTACAATGGAACTTTTTTTCTGGTCATTTAAATGTACTAACTAGCCATAACTAGCCATAACTAAAATAATTTCAAAGAAGATAAAAACTGATCATTGAAAGTACTTGGGAAATCTCCAAGTAAATTGATGATGCCTACGGTTAGTTCCCACATTCTTGATCTATTTTTATTTACTGATGTAATCCCCAATTTTTCAGCATCTTGAAAGTAATATATGTATTCACGGATACTAATTAAACTCACAATGCCAAATACTAGAGAACTTCATTTCCTAAATTATTCATTTCAACTATTTTGAAAGCAAAATGGTTATTATGACTTTTCTGAAAGACTAAAAGTGATTTCTGATATTATTCTTTTATTCCTTATGTATTCCAATTCTAAGCACTATTATTTATTTTCTTCTACCACATAACAATTAGTAGGGATTTTCTCTAGGAAGGGTAGTGAAGTTACCACTTGAATTTCAAAGCCAATATACAGAAGATAAATTTACCAAATACAAAATGGTAGAGTCAGATATGGGGTGGCCAGTTGGACTCTTCTTTTATAATGAAAAACAGTTTTAATTATACAAAATGGAAAACTGCAATTGTAATGAAATCCAAAAATCCAGTTCAAGATTTATAAAAGAATAAGTTTAATGAAGAATAATGATCCCTCTCTCTCCAATAAAAAAACAGTAGCCCTAACACATGTATATTAATATGCATCAGATGTGCATTTTAAATCACTGGGCTCCTAATCAAATCCAGTCATGATGCTCCTTGAGAGAGGAAGGTGCACTGATTTTGTGAATGCTAACTTTGGTTGTGGCTCACCAAAAACAAAAGCTTCTCCATTTAGAGCTTGAAAACTGGAAACAAATTCCCCTCTATCTGAATGAACACACACATCCCTTCTAATAGATGGGAATAAGTGGGACAGAGGGTCTTTCTCACATTCTTACACTGATGCCTGAAAGCGTGACCACATTACTGTTGGCCATGCTTTTCAAGCAAAGATCATCTTCAGGTGTTAAAACATTTTCTGAAATTACTACATTCCCCCTCTCCAAAAAAAGGCTACATTTTACACCTCTGAGAATGACCACCTATCTCTGTTTGCCTGGGAATAAGGGAATTCCTGGAACAGGGAACTTTATTGCTAAAATCAGAAAAGTCCTAGGCAAACTAGAACTATCTGGTAATCCTACTTGTATACTCTGCCCAAGAGCAGCCTCTGGGAGATCTAACAAGGCCCATTAAGAATCATGACAATGATTTTCATCAACCACTATTTCTTATTTTTGAGGGTCTTTAGCTGTTCTCTGAATCCAGTAATAAGTTCCTTGTTCAAGAAATCATTAATCTAAAATCTATCTCGTGCCTTCATGGATCCTCTGACTTCCAGTTTTCATTTTGCCCAACTTACACTGGTATCCTTCCCAACTTCTCTGAGCAGCTTTCTTGCTATTTGTAAAATGTATATTTGGCAAGCATCTCATAGACTCATTCAGAGTGTGATATAAATGTCTGCTGATACTTCATCTAATACTATCTCCATAAAACTTTAAATTTTAAGAGGGAAAATCTAATTTATAGATAAACACTGAAACTCCACTTACATAATCTCACATATAAGAAAATCAAGGGGGCCATGCACACTCTTCCCTCTCCTAGTTTTATCAAGTATTCCCACAGTGAGGCCTCCTAATTTCCCTAGTTAGTGCCTCACTTATATCCCAGTCATCAGTGTGATCCAGGCTTTGGCACTACTCTTTAAGGTAGTCTCAAAGTCCTTTCCTTGGGCTTAACCCCAATATAGTAAGGCTTATTGTTTTCATCTTTCTTCCTCTTAGGCTCACCCCTATTGTGATGCTCCTTTGCAAACATCCACTGCCCTAGTAGTGTCCTAAATTGACCATTCACAAATCGCACTCATTTATTTGTCTTTTGGAATTCTGAGAAGGAGCTATCTGTGCCCAAGATCAGTTCAGAGAACTGGTACTCTGAGTACAGTCATAACTGATACATTCTATTTAAAGACTAAAAGTTGAAGTCTGCATCATGCTAGTATTCCTTGTTTTGATCTGAATTCTGACCCTGAATTCCAGGGCCTCATTTTTTTACTTGGGTTGTTTGGATAAACTATATATATATATATATATATATATATATATATATAACCAAACAAACAAATGCCAGAGCTGTAAAGATTCTGGAGTTTGGTTAAACCCTGATCAAGATGCTCAAATGATAAACTCATTTTAGTTAGTTAGATGTGGACTCTTTTAACTATCCAATTATTGAGAGATATCTGGTAACAGGATGAAAGAAACATTACATGATGTCAATAACTCACTTTTCTGTGCCCATGTAGACATCACTAATCAATCACAGGACACTAAATTGTTGGGTTCAGATAAGGTCTTAGAGTCCTTTGGTCCACATCTCTCTAGGCAGCCACTACAAATCAAGTAGACTTGACAGCCAGGATGAAACCTATCTGCCATCCTCAATATAGTGGCATGCTTCACCTTTCTAATGACATGCCCTACTGTGCCTAAATTATCCTAGGCCACTGGCTTTAACAGCTACTTCCATGCTACTCTGAGAATGAAGATATTCCTGTAAAAGCTGCAATGCTACCCCTTTATGAATCCACATTTTTTTACCAGGTTCTCTTCTACCTTTCACTTCCGATCACCTCCACTTACCAGTATCACAGTTTTCTAACCAACTGGGCTTTATCCAGATTGCCTTTTCTTGATGATTCCATAAGAAGGAGAAATAACCTGGATAGTCTAATCAAATGTAAATTTGACTCTTCCTCAAGCCTGCCTCTTGGATTTCTCTTTTAAATTCTTACTCTGCAGAATATAGGCAAGTGGCAGCCTTCCATCAAGCCTGAAAAAAGACTAGAGGGGGAAACAACAGCCCAATTGTTAATGCATGCGATTAGGAGAGGGCAGGTGAACTCCAGGATAAGACAAAGGGTATGGGCCCAAGGGGCACCACATTCATAACCATACTCACTTTCTAATGAGGCTGACAGCAATACCTCTCATTGAAAGTCTTAATTTATAAAGCAGATTACATCAGTTCGGGATGCACATACACCCACACATGTACACATGGTCATTTCTATTACAAAAATATATACTCTAGAACTCCTTGCACCTAAATCCCAATTCAATTTATACAAAAGTTTTATGTAGGCATAATTTTTAAATGTATATTCACCACAGTAGTTCCCCTCATCCATAATTTCACTTTCTGTGGTTTCAGTTACCTGTGGTTAACCACGGTCTGGAATTAGGTGATCTTCCATTCACACTGTCAGAAGGTCAGTAGTGATCTAACCTTACATTACAATGCCTATGTCATGCACCTCACTTCATCTCATTGCATAGGCATTTCGCCATCTCACATGATGATAAAAAGAAGATTGAATATAAGATAACACCATATCACAATATAGCATTGTTTTTATATATTACTTATATTTATATATTACTTATTACTTATATTGTTATGAAGATAATACTACAATAACATATTTTGAGAAAGACCACTTCACATAACTGTTATTACAGTATATTGTTATAAACTATTTTATTCTGTTATTAATTATTGTTAATCTCTTACTGTGCCAAAGTTATAAAATAAACTTTCTCATAGGTGTGTATGTATAGGAAAAAACATAGTATATATAGGTACTGTCGCAGTTTCAGACATGTATTGGGCATCTTGGAACATATTCCACATGGACAAGGGGGAATTTCTGTATATGAAGTAAATATCAGTGACATGTCAAAATATGCACATTTGTGAACCAACTATCCCTCTTCTCAGAGTGTCAATGTAGCTGAAAGAGGTGAGGCTACCATTGCCAAAAGCACGTATGAATGTTCAGTCATTTCAGGCAAGAGTTTTAATTTTATATTTAAGCTAACAAGCTTTCCATGGTTTTTATTTTAAAAAATCAGTTTGTCTATGTATGTATTGTGATCCAGATTTATCTGTTTTCCCTTTGCATATTGAGTATCATGATCCAGGTTGATCCATCTCCTGAGACCCTCATAATACACACCTCCTGTGTGTGGTTCTATGACCAATTCATCTCCCATTAATAGATCTTTCACAAGCCTAGGCCAACTAGCATCACTTTTGTCTGGATACATTCCAAAATCCAATAGCTAATTAGTCTTTCCTCCGTTGTATTAAATAATAAATATGACTCATAAGTGATTCTGATGAACCTTCTAGACATATCTTCTAGGGAAATTTCAATATTTCAGAAGGTGACCAGTATGGTTGGTCTTGTAGACTTTCATTTTTGTCTTATATTTAATAAATCATTTGCTATGCATTCTGACAACTTCCTGATGTACATACACCCACAAAGACAGAGGTCTTTATTTTTTTTATTTTTTAAGAGTTTTATTTATTTATTCATGAGAGACACAGAGAGAGCAGCAGAGACACAGGCAGAGGGAGAAACAGGCTCCCCACAGGGAGACACTCAACCACTGAGCCACTCAGGTGTCCCAAGACAGAGGTCTTTAAAACATGCCTTCCTTTTTCTGTGTTAAGCTGTATGACATCAAAAGGTATAAAGCATAGGTAAACAAAACAAAACAAAACAAAACAAAAAACAACAAACCTCAGGGATTGTTATAGTCCTGTATGAATGTTAAGAAAAACTCCAGTGTATAAACTTGCTGGTGTGAGTTAGCAATGACTTAGCTTAGGTTAACAAGTACTTAAGTATGCTAGGAAGCAAGATATGTTAAGATGGTTAGGAAGATGTGGAAATGAGAAATATAGCATGTAGCCTTCAAACAATGGAGCCCTGTGATTTCATACTGAATCCACAAACTAATAAATTACACAGAAATGACTTATCTGCCTTTTTATTTTTATATTTTACAAACTTTTAGATGACATATTAAGAGACAGGATTAAGAGACAGGATAAGAACACAGGGATTCGAATACATCTCAGTTTGGGATTCCTTCTGGAATGTTCCTACATTTTAAGCAAAAATGCCCAAGGCAAACATGTGGTAAGTTTATCAGATTGGTGTATTTTTAAAATGACAAGCATAATTATTTATCCTTCATTTGCCTAAGTGATTGGCAATATGATATAGTTGAAAGTTCACTGAGAGAGGAAGGGAAGCTTGATTCTGTTTAGAAGCTTGGTTCTGTTGCTTTGGGACAAGCTGACCAGTATTTGACTCTCAAGTCTGCCTAAATTTTTCCTTAACTATGTGAATATAATGTAACTATCCCTTTTTTTTCATCTATAAGTAACAGAAATAAATGTGATGAGGTGAGTTAAGTGTCCAGCCTACTCCCTGGTATTTCAGGTTCACTATTAATGTTAGTTTCTTCTTTTTTTCTTAATCATGTTTCATCTTCTTAAGTCACTTCATCTCTCTGAATCTATTTCTTACCTAAAAAAAAAGCAAGAGCTTAATCTGGATGATCTCAAGTTCTTCCCATATCTGAAATTCTATGATTCTATGATATATAACATTGAGTGGATATAGTTATTTAAGCAGGGGTTATAGCAGGCAAATAAAATCAAACTGTGAAGCTGTGTTATGAAAGATAATGGGGAATGATAAACTAAAGAATATATAGATCTCCCTAAAAAACATTAAAAAATGTAAAACTTTAAGGGTGTACCTGTCCAAAAAAAACATACTCTCGGATCAAGTCTCAATACTTGGCTCAAGTCTCAATACTTGGCTCAAGGGTTCCCAATATCTAATCTAGAACTTCTGATCTCCATTACCCCATCAGCACCCCAGGTTGTTGACAGGCCTGCCGGAAAATGGATCAATTGTAATTTTAAGTTAAACTAATTAGTTACAGTCTGTGCAAGAATTTTTCACAGAAGTCGGCATCTCTGGAAAAATATACTTTTGAGGCTACCCAGAAAAGTCCAGAGCAAGAAAAGAGAGAGTCAGAAAGACAAAATCAGAAGAGAACCAGCAGAATTCTTGATTCTAGTTATACTGTGCTTTGGCGGTGAAGAAATGACCTCTCAGCATCCTATCAGGAATCATGCCTTTATGGCAGACATTTTTTTTTCCCTCCCTGCCATGAATATGTCTGAGAAACTGTAGAATAAAAATGCAAAATAGCAACTATATTTAGATACACTCCCACACAGACTCTAAAGCTTAATATTTCACTGAATACCACATGGAAAGACTGAATTAATATCCATAACTCTTCTACATCACTCATGCTTCAAAGTTGTGTTGTTATAGATTTCTTTGGCCTATATAGTTGCAAAATTAGCTAACACCAGTAATCTTTCTTTAATATAACATTCAATTGTACTTCATATGAAAAAATGCATTAGATTTATTTCTCTTTTGACTCTGTATATTCACAGAAGTTTCATTGATGTTGCAGTAAATGACAGTTTTCTACCAAATAAAAATTAAACGAGTGATTTTTTAACAGTTATTTATAATCCAATTCTAAGTATCATATGATAATCATAAGATCAAAATCATTTATGATATAGCCTATGCTCAACTCTGTAACCAACTAGTTGTCACATTTCGCAAATCAATTCACTTCTCTGACCCTCAGTTATCCTCTATATAAAATGAGGTATTAGTGGAAGTGACTAGAGTACCTTCAGAAAAGTTTATTCTGATTCTCACATTTTATGATTCTTTAACATAGGCCAAAATTAATCACTGAACGAAGCCCAAAAATTATTAGAGATTGCAACAATATAAAATTAAGGAAGGCTAATGCATTGATAAGCTACAAGAACTTGACCCCTCATTCAATTGCATCTTCATATAATGTAAATGTTAGAATATTTCTTGTTATGAAATGAAAAGTAGAAATATTAAATGCAGCTTAAATCAGAAAAAGGAAATTTCTAGAAAAAATGCACCAAATGTTATCAGAGATTATCAGTGGGTGAAGGTAGATAATAGTTTTTTTTTTTCCCCTCTGAGCTTTAAATATCAATTAAAAAATGATATAGCTTTATCTACCAAAATTAGTCTCAAGTCTGGGGAGCACTTAATGTTATTGATATTATGATTTGCATTATAATAATACAAATAAAATAAAATGTAAATATAAAATAAGCTGTATTTCTTAAAAGTCATATTATTATTCTATATTTTCTTGATTTAATATACAATGGTAATATAAAAACCAACTTTGAACAGTCTTTTTCCTATGGTATTCTGGGGTCAAGTTTCTTAAAAAGGGATGAAACAGACATTAAAATTCTAGCAACACAAAGGACTATTCTAAAACAGCTAAACAGGTCTATATGTGGAATTTTATGGTCTTTTTTTTCATTAAGGCACTGTTTTAAATGTATAACATTTTTTGAACATCGATATTTTCTTACTGAATCACATATTATACTAGATATGCAAACAAAATTCTCAGAGTCATATCTAGGAATTACATTCATCTATTCATTGATTCATTTAATAAGCATTTGCTGAGTACTGTTACCTTTCACAACATTGGGTGTGATAATATCCATGAGCTCTCTTAAGTTCCTGCCCAGGAGATTTGTAATGTTTTACAGGGAGAATGTCCTGACAGTGCCCAAACAGCAGTACATTCTTCCCAAAGAATGATTTTTAAATGGTCCTCCCTTTGCCACAGCTCAGAGGAGAATTCTGATAAATGGCAAAGAGAATAGAGTAGCAAATAGAACAGTGATATGTCCTGGGAGAAAAAGAGACAGAGAGCCAAAACAGCTCTCCTCAATTTTCTTTCATTAGTAATGGAGGAAGCCACAGTTTTACAGAGAATATTAAAAGAAAGCAAACGTAGCATAGAAATCAATCTATTAAAGACCTAGTAATGAAAGATCACTCTTTGAGCAAGTGAATAAGCAAAGTCTAAGACAGTTGCTGCAATTATTAATAAGGTCCTTAAAACAAGAAGCAGGCACTGCAGCCCAGATGCCATAGAATGGCATGAAACAAAAGATCATTTAAATTGTACCTTGACATACTCTTTTTCCTAAGATGAATTATCAACAGATCTTTAGTGATAGGAGGTAGAGATTTATAACAATAAAATTGAATAGACAGGTAGAGAGAGAGAGAGAGGAGTTTAGGATCCACTTTTCTTAAAATATATCATTTTGTCAACCTGATAAAGTTCCATGTTACAACTACCGTGATGACTTTATAGGTTCACCAGGACAGAACTTCCTGATTATTATAGTTAAGATTCTGAGATTCTGGTGTTCTGAATGGGTATATTGGACAGATAGTAACTCCTACTGAATCCAAGAAGTTGGGAAGGAACATAATAAGGTAAAGATGGCATTTTACAGTATTTGGATGGATGATGTAAGAAGGCTTAAATTCTGTTTTATCAATCAATTCTCCTGAAGAGAAGCTGCTTCCAAGACTATATACTCAAAAAAAAAAAAAAAAAAAACATAGCAAAATGATAGAGATTTTTCATTTTATTATTAGGCTGTCAAGGTCTGATGATCAAGATTATTTACTGTTCCACAACCCAAAGAGGAGTCCCTTGCTCAATTCACTTAACCAATTGCATGAAGGAAGAAAGAAAAAGAATAGGGCAACATAGAACTGTATGGCCCTTTGGCATACATTTACCCTACTCACTGGATATTGTGACCCAATAATCTTGTAATGTCACTCTCCTCTTGGGACTGGCATGAGCAAAGGGACAGAACCATCTTTCATTCTCTTCCTGCTTTAAAGATACAAATTTATGTATAGGAATGCTTTAACTACCATTCTCCTAGATAGAAACATTATAGCCAGCAGAATAAAACTATAATACACATATTCAGTTTTAGAGCAAACTTAGAGATGATGTTTAAAATCTATGTGGTGAATTAATGACAGTATCATCCATGGATTTGCACTTAACAAGATACATTAAATAGAAGAAGGATTTAAAAGAACTATATCATAGTTGACTTATTTCAGAGTACCATCAAAGACATTATTATTAATATCAATATTATTATGTAACTATAGATGAATTTTCAATGTTGTGCACTGATTTTTTAATTCTTCAATGCACTTTCAGGTAATCTTATAAAGATGTCTAATGCTTGACCACAAATCCTATGAATTAGCAAATTAATATATCTGGATTAGTTTTTTTTTTTAATATGTTCAGTCTGACCATTAATCTCTACAAGAGGAGATCCCAAATGTTGGTCCATGGATCAACACTAGAACAGAAACAAATGAATCACCTGGAAGACTATAAAATATAATTCTCAGGCTCTATCTTGAATATATCTGACATAGCATATATGGATCTGTGTGTGTGTGTGTGTGTGTATGTGTGTGTTTCTTTTTGTTTTGTTTTGTTTTTTTGTATAAAGATCTCATGTGAGTCTGACGGGCTACCACAATTAGGGACACCCAGATGCAGGAGCTTCAGGAGACATGTGTCCTGACTTCACTGACTTGATACTCCTACAAAAATCACCAAATAATAATAATAATTAAAAAAAAACACAAAATGATCATATATCAAAATACTGGAACAGAGGCCCCCTGGGTGGCTCAGTCAACTAAGTATCTGCCTTCAGCTCAAGTCATGATCTCAGGGTCCTGGGATGGAACCCTCATCAGGCTCCCTGCTCAGTGGGGACTCTGCTTCTCCTGTTCCCTCTCCCCATGTCTGGTGCATGCTCTCTCTCTAGCTCTCTCTCTCTCTCTCATGCTCTCAAATGAATGAATGAATGAACGAATGAATAAAATCTAACAACAACACTGGAATGACTATAAGCTGTAGTATGACATACCATCGTGTTCAGTAGAGACAAGTGCTGGGGATTCAGAGTGGGGACAGCTCTGATTAGGAGCACCTCTTGGGCTAGATGGAAGTCAAGCTGAATTTTGGGGCTGTTTGGAGGTGGAATGGAAGAAACTTTCCTGTTAGAGAAATAACAGAACTCAAAGTGGCTTACGTCAGCTTATGTCTCTCTCCTTGTGGTTGTCAGAAGAGCTCCCTCGTACATTCTCTAGAAGTAATGCCCAATTAACAATCTGTGTCTTCCTAAGGTTGGAACATTATTTCTTCTGAGGATGGGATAATTTCTTGGAGGAAAAAAAGTGAACTGCTTTTACCAGCTATCTTTCTTAGATTTACATTACCATTGGAAATCTAAATGTTCTTGTACGTCCTCCTGGTGTGGAGGATTTCTCCTACATGGTTGGGGAGTGCTGAAGTTTTCTGAACTCACTGGTTACCTATGAATGAGTAGGTCTTCACTTGGTTCTGTTTTATACACTCTTTCCATGGAAAACCCCAGAAGAGGAAAAAAGAATTTTAAAATTGAGCCTCAGATTCCTATTTGATCCACCTGCAGAGAGGAGATCTACTTGAAAGATCTTGACATTCTGGATGCTACTTATTTTCTCAACCCCATCCCAAAGCATTTAGTACATTATGCAGGGTCTCACACAAAAGCTTAAAGAAATCATCTTACACAAGCAATCATTAAGTTTTCACTCCAAAAAAAAAAAAAAAAAAAAGTTTTCACTCCAGTTTTTCTCAGAAAACTCTTCCACTAAGGAAATATATATTAAGGGACTACTAAGTGCCAGGCTCTGTTTTAGACATTTGGGACACGTCTCTGAACAGAAGAAACAAAGATTCCTGCCCTCATGGAGCATCCTATTCTATCAGAATGACAATGGCAACACAAAATAAATTAGCTGCAAATTCATAGCCGGTGGGGATTTTTTCTCAAGATTTTTATTATGAAAGTCTCCAAAGAGAAAAGTTGAAATATTTTTACATGTGCACTCATATAGATTCTTTACTATAAAATTTTTTAACACTTTGTGGTATTTGTTTTACCACATGTATATCCAGGTACCTATCCTTCTGAAGATAGACTGTTTTGTTTTTTAAAATATTTTATTTATTTATTCATGAGACACAGAGAGAGAGAGAGGCAGAGACACAGGAAGAGGGAGAAGCAGGCTCCCAGCAGGGAGCCCAATGTTGGATCCAATCCTGGGACTCCAGGATAACGCCCTGGGTCAAAGGCAGGTGCTAAACCACTGAGCCACCTAGGGACCCCCGAAGATAGACTTTTTGAACACCACATTTTGGTGCACCATTAAAATGTTTTCTGACCCAGCATTAAATAAATGATCTTATTAGGAGGAGATATGAGAGTAATGACAGTTTAAATTGGTGGCATAGAGTAACTATAAACAACAGCACAAGAAGACTAATACAGAAAAGTGAGAAAGGATATCGGTTCCGGTCTTGTATCAAGGGTACCATCCATGTCTACAAATATGGTTTGGCTGGGGGAGCAGCCATGGAGATGACCCCAATGAGGGGAGCAGGAATATTATCAAGAAGTCAGCAACTCTCCTGTAAATCCCATCCCAAGGACAGGGACAAAAACCGAAGCATGCTTCTAGGATCTAGGGAAAAGGAGTCTTTTGAAATTCATCCTAGAGGTTTACCTTTGAAACTGATGTTCTTAAAAGTTAAGCAAGAGCAACGCTCATGATAGAGGTGAATGTGGGCAGGGGAGTCAGACTGATCCGGCCATTTTGTGGGCATTTCTGGATTCCCAAAGTTGGAATAATAATGCTTACCACAGAGACCTCCCATTAAAAATTACATAAGATAAAACTATTATGATGACAAACAATGCTTAATAAGTAGTAACTATTAATACTATTATTACTTTAACCAAATTCCTACAGAAAAAAAAATCATATAGCTGCTGAAAAAAATAACCTATTGATGCTTAGAGGTCCCTGAAGAAAAAGTATCCATAGAAAACCATTATTTTAAGGATAAAAGTCATGGTTAAAGACTGGACCACAGCTTCAATTAGATTGGGATAGACAACTGCCCCTCATTTAATGGTCATGGAGGCTTCTGCCAAAGATTCAATCTCTATAAACTTTGGTGTTTATCTGTAAAATATTATCTACTTCAAAGTTCCCATTGTATGGATTAAATGATATATGTTGTATCCGAATTATGTCACTCTGCTGATTAAAAACTCCCTAAATGTCACCTATCATTCTTGACACACTATGTTACGTGATATAGATGCTGTGTCACCCTGTTAGAGTGTCACCAATCTCTCACTAAGGATACAATTTAGTTCAGCTGCATAAAGGACAGTGAATGAAATGACAAAATGGGCACTGGGACATCGTTGCCGTTTTAAGGTAGGTGACTCCTCTTTCGAATTTTTTTTTCATCCCAAAGGAAAATTAAGTCAGGATATGGTCCAGGAGCCTCTAGATAAATTTGACCACATTTCATCATAAACACTCAATATTAGATTTATTTTGGAAAAATTTACATCATGTATGCTACCCATAGTTTAAATCTATAGACACATATCATTTGGCACCAAAAGCTTTAAAAAGTTGCTTTGGTCAATTATATCTGATTTGTTTATTTTTCTTAAGTTACAGAAATATATTAACTTTCAAATATCTAAACTGAGGGACACTATAGATCTTTGTTGGTAGTGTTAGCAGCAAATAATCATCACTAATATCTTTCTCACAGACACACATATTCATAGAATTATTTTCTTTATTGAAGTCTACTTTTCCCCTTACCCTATAAGAAAAATTATCCCAAACCTTGAAAATAAACAATGCACATACACACACCCAATAAACCCTATGATGTCCTGTTTTGATGCAATGCTGAGCTTGATTTTCTATTGATTGCCTATTTTATAATTCTTCAGGGGCAGAAGTAATTTGTAGATTGTTATTCAGAAGAGCTGTAAATAACTGCTATCTATGGAACAGAAAACCCCAAAGTATAATTCCCTTAAAGATATTAGTCACTTTTATATATAATTTGCAAGTTTATCATAACATTACTTTATCTGGTTTTTGAACTGGTTTCAGCCTTTTGCTGGTTACTTCCTGAATTAATAGCTTGAATAAAGTATTTCTGCATGCTATTTCTATATTTGCACAACTCATGCTTTTTAACCTCTTGAAGATCATTCTTTAACACCTGTACATTCTTATTACAATGCTACCAAATTCAAGATCTAAGCTTCTCTGCTCCTTTTCAACATAACCTAAATACTATGTCATGGCAACTCCTCATGAAACTCACAGAATTAAAATTTTGAGAAACTCAAGTAGTCAAATAGATAGATAGATAGATAGATAGATAGATAGATAGATAAAACTAAATATACTGTAAGACTGAAAAGATACTCTGGGTGGAAAAGCACATCAACTTGTTTTACTCAGATAATCTAAAATACAATAAAAGCAGATGCTTCTATAAAGGCAAAGATTCTGTTATCCAGATTGCTACTTCCATACCCATTTTCTCTCTCCTGTGCTACAGACTCAAATTTTTAAAAGGAGTCATCTTTAATTCTCCTCTGGTATCTCAATGTACAACTATCCATGTTAATTATTTGCCACTAAGGGGAAAAAAACACCTTTTCTCAAATTTCTGAATTAACTAAGAACATTCTCCAAGTTACCCAATCCGGAAACAAGGACCTCACCTATGTTTTCTCAAGGAGCATATATTTAGAGTATAAACACATCCAGTGCCTTAGGTATGTTGGTACAAAAAAATAAAACATAGATATTGAAGGACTGCATATATCTAGATCCATATATGCTATTTCTATTTAAAAATTATTGAAATTAGTATTTGAGGAGAATATTCAAGATGCTAAAATAAAATAAGTAACTCATGGTGGGAAAATATCTCAGATAAGATAATCAGAAAAGATATCTCTGGGGCACCTGTGTGGCTCAGTCTGTTAAGCATCTGCCTTTGACTCAGGTCATGATCCCAGGATCCTGGGATGTAGCCTTGCATCTAGTCAGGCTCCCTGGTCAGCGATGAGCCTGCTTCTCCCTCTCCCCCTTGCTGGAGCTCACTCTCGCTATCTCTGTTTCTCTCTATTTATTTATTTATTTATTTATTTATTTATTTATTTATTTATTTTTTATTGGTGTTCGATTTGCCAACATATAGAGTAACACCCAGTGCTCATCCCATCCAGTGTCCCCGTCAGTGCCCGTCACCCAGTCACTCCCACCCCCCACCCACCTCCCTTTCTACCACTCCTTGTTAGTTTCTCAAATAAATAAATAAAATCTTAAAAAAAAAAAAAGAAAGAAAGAAAAGGCCTCTCTGAGGAGGTGACACATGAACAGAAAACTAAAGGAGAAACATACCCATTTGCTCAGTTCTGAAGAAACATGAGCTTGAGTAAAGGAGCATATAAAGCTTGGTGTGGCTAGTGTTGAGTGGGTTACAGAAATGATACTAGGAGAGTAAAGAAATTTATTAGGTAATATATATGAATGTCATATGAGTTTCAAAAGCATTTCATTATAAAAACGTCTTCCTGAAAATCACCAGTGTGTCACACACTGTTCAGGCTGATAGGGATAAAATAATGAATTAAAAATATATAGAAGATGATGAAGTCCCAGGTCTCATGATGTTTATAGTATACTCTCTAGAGAGTAGACAGTAAATATTTATTTGTAAATAATCAGACAATTTTTACTGTGTAAGTGTAACTTTCCTCTTTCAAAAGCAGACACATACAATCCTCTCCTCCACCCCAGGACTTCCTAACAGAGCAATCCACTGTTTTGCAAATAGTCCTATACTGCAGGAAAGGCCACCTCTATTCCCCACACCAGGAAGAGTCCTCATAGTCTCAGTTATTCTTAGTGCTCTCTTTTCCCTTGCCAGATTGGTTTATGACCATGCTTGGGATGCAACTTGAAGCAGGACCTAGGAAAATTGGGGAACTTCTAGGAAAAGTTCTTTTACTTTAGAAAAGCGATACATGGAAGAGATAGTCCTTATTCTGTCTCTAGAGATTGTCTGGATGTGCAGCAATCTTTAAACCAATCCAAAAGAGTCACAGTAAAGCTAACATCATTTTATGTTGCACTTCTTATTTTGTGAAATAGATTTCCTGAAGTCTGTTGAGTTAGGGTTTTTGATGAGTTAAACAACCTAACTCAAGGCTAGTATTCCTTACTCATCTGACTTCCAAATAATTACTAAATAAATATATCTCTTTCTATTTCCACTATTTTGGCTCACATTCCTATAATCTCTTAACCTGGATTACAGAAGAAATGCCTTTTCTTGATCCCCATCTAAACCATTCTCTAATTTAAAAAAGAAAAAAAAAAATACTATTTTGTTCCCACTACTCCTTAGCTCACAATCCTCTATTGGTTTGTTATTCCTTAAAGAATAAATTCCAAATCCCCAGCACAGTTCTAAGGTTCTAAGGTGTTGCATTATCTGACCCAATCTTCCTTTCTAACTTCCTCTCTCATCTTTCCATCTCCCAAACTCTTCATTCCATCTATATTCCACTACTGGTGGCCCGATATCTGATTTTGCTGATAATAGTTGCACTAATGACGGTCCTTACTCAGCAAAGTATTACCTGATGATAAAATCCTGATGCTAAATAAAATATATCAATACTCTAAATGCTTAGTGATTAAAGCCAAGAAATCAGAAATTATAAAATCAAACCTAGGAATTAGGTCTGATAGCTCATTTTACCAATAAGAAATAATGTTAAATAAAATTCTTAAAACCACATAACTGAAGAGTGGCAGAGCTAGAATATGAATCCAGATGACTCTGTTTCCAAGTAAACATGCTGTTTCCCTAGATCTCACACACCTCCTATGAAATGGATTTATCTATTCATAAGAAAGATTTTAAAGCAATTGAAATTCTTAGAAAAAGATAACATTATGAGATCTGTTACATATTGTAGAATCAAAGGAGGCTTGTAGCTATACAATGTAAGTGGTTGCAGATGGCCCTGTTCTTGTACATGGTCAATGTTGGGCATCTACCATGGCTCATGAGAGACAGGAACAACTATAACTGACACTCAGTTTTACTGTACCAAGGCCATCACTTTGTTCTAGACTCCAACTTCTCTTTTGCTGTAAATTCTTATCCAAGCCAGAGCAACATGTATCAGGATTAAAGAAAGTGAAGACTATTGCTATTCAAGGTGTGCCCCACATATAAGTAACACAGAACTTGTTAAAAATTAAGAATCTAGATCTTTTGAAATGGAACCTTCATTTTAAGAAATCCTCAGGTGATCAGTATGTACATTAAAGCTCTCAAACGCTAATTTAGAGATCTGAAAGATGGCCTAGATACTCAGTATACAGGCTTCTTTCTCTCCCTAAATCCTGTCTTTAAAATACCACTTGTTAGGGGCACAGAGGTGGCTCAGTTGGTTAAACTCCCTACTCTTGATTTTGGCTTTGAGATTCTTTCCCTCTGTCCCTCCCCCTCTGCTTGTGTGTAAGTGTGTGTGCTCTCTCTCTTCTCTCAAGTAAATAAATAAATCTTTAAAAAAAAAAACAAGATAAAGTACCACTTGCTAACCTCTTTTGTAAAAGCTAACCTCGATTATGAGTTCTTTGAGATAGATAATATGCTAATTATTCAAATCATAAAAATATGCTAACTATTCAAATTATAAAAATAAAAAATAAAATTTAAGCAAAGTTTCATTTCATAAAAGAAATAAATGAAGCAAAAAAAAAGAAATAAATGAAGCAAACAGAAAGAAATCAAGTCTGCGGTTTATCACATAATGTAGTTCCTGGATATAATTTTTTTCTATTTTGTACATTAATTTTCTCTGAAATTCACTTTTATATTAAAACTAAACCTATGCAGAGATAATTAAAGGCAGAGAGTGTCCTCATATGGCCCACTAGAGAAAAAGCAAGAAACGTCCCTTTGGACACTGGCATATCAATTCAAATCTATAATGAAAGATTAGCGAAAAGGACTTCACCATAAAAAATCATGAGTTTTACATCAATATTTTCAACATCATTGTATGTTCAAAGTAGGATGGCATGTAAATGAAACCTTATTTTATTTTAATATCCAAACCATATTTTTCCTTCATGAGACATGTGAAAAAAAAGAACAAATTCCCATGTGCATTGTCTATAAGAGGATAAGCTCACATAAGGACACGTAAAATATGTGCCTTTTTGGCCATGTCTACCTAAGTACTATGATGGGGAGGATAAAATGTCCCATTTTCCCCCCACAATATTGACTAAATACAAGCTGTTTTCAAATGTGTTTCCAGGGCTTCAACATGCAAAATATATGGAATTAAATATTTTTTAGCTCTTTAGTTCATGTAAATAAAAACATCCTGCAGCTTTTAGCTTTTAAAAGTCTGCCTAAGCAGATTTTTGTTCACTTTGGAGATAAGCATATAAGTAGGAGATAGTGCAATTTAAAAAATTCATGGTAGGTGCTATTTGTTGGGGGAGGATACTATTGTTAATCTGAATCAGCCCTTCAAAGTAATCAAGCCAACTAAATTCCTAGAATATACCATAAGAGTAAAATTGTTTTCTACTCTACACTGAGATCCTATTCAATAAAGCCATTTTCTTATCAAACTATAAATTTGGAAACAAAATATTGTATCTAAACATGGTACTGTGAGCATTTTAATTCTGTTAGGGCCAAAATAATGATAAACATGGATAATAGTAATAATCCCTTTCCCCAAAGAGTCCTAGAAATCCTAATTTACTGACTGGTAGCTACTTTCACTAAGTAGAAATACAGTAATTTAATAATCTTACCATAGCAGTTTTCACTAAAGAAAATTAACTAATTCATTATTGCTTATAATTTGCTGAGGCATAGCTGCCATATTTGTAAAATCAGCAGGTTCTGAAAAAAAAAAACACAAGTTTTTAAATGAATGTTCAATTTCCCCCTAAACACATAAATGATACAATTACTTAGCTCCCTCTAGTGCCAATTTCTAAAATAAACTTAATCGTAATAACTATATTCTCCATGCAATTTTGGAGCAAATGAAAATTATACTTGGCGGTAATTAACAAGCAAACTTTCAAGGGTTTAGCAGATTGAGTTTGGATTGGAACTGGACAGGATTCAACTGATGACACTGCCCTAGGTAGGCTCATGGCTCCAGTTAAAATAATGGTATTTCTTCACAAGAGTCATTTGATATGGTCCAATTAAAAACAAATTCACCAAGTTTATAGCAAAAGAATACTGATAAGAGAAATTAAGGTTTACCACTGAATATCTTTGTACACCTAATTTAGCTATAATCTCATTTAATTTGTGGTTTGTATTCATCAGAATTCAAACAAACAAATTTAAAGATCCAAGAAGAATGACACTTTAATGTATCTATCAAAGTACACTGGAATAAAAATTAATTTGCAAGTGTACATAAAAAGAGAGCAAAGTATATGGATTTTTAAAAATCCCAATAACCAAAATATCTAACTTAATGACCATATATTTCCTTAGAATTTCTCTTAGACTGAAGCATACATATGAATTTTATTTTTAACTAAGAGTAATATAAATATGACTTTAATAGGTAGATATGAATGTATTGAATGCATTTAAAGGCAAGGTGACACAATTTGTAGAAAAAGAGGAAACAGTCTCAAATAGAATCTATTGAGTAAAAAGCTGCAATAAAGCTAATGAGTATTCTAGGAAACCAAAATTTTCACAGTACTTTGTGTATTTATTGGCTTGTTTATTTGTTTTTTAAAGATTTAATTATTTATTCATGAGAGACACACAGAGAAAAGCAGAAACAATAGGCAGAGGGAGAAACAGGCTCCTTGTAGGGAGCTGGATGCTGGATTTGATCCTGGAACCCTGGGATCAGGCCCTGAACAGAAGGCAGATGCTCAACTGCCGAGCCACCCAGGCATCCCTCATTTGCTTATTTTATTTTGTAATATAGCACAAGGGCTGAGTGAGAAGAGAACAAGGATTTTGGAATCAGATGATATGTACGTGGTTAATAAAACTAACTGCTAACTGTAAGTCTCTGTAAAACACAGGTATTGCTTCCTATCAATAGTGTTGTTATGAAAATTAAGATACTTTATGTGTGAAACATAACTGAATGATAACTAATAACTTTTTTCTAATATGCTGGTAATAAAAAAAATGTTCACAGAATAAAAATAATTTATAATTGAATTATACTTGTGGTCATTGAGAACATAAATTTTATTACTGCTTAGAAATTTCTAAGAATTAGCATTTAAAAAATATCTTTTTTTTTGTTTCAATAAACATTTTTGTGTTCTGTGCAATTAACATAAGTGGTCTTTTCTCCAAGCTGAGGGTAAGAGATGGCACAGAGATCTTAAAAAGAATGTTTATAAGTATCTGAAATTTGTGGCTAATTAACAAACTCAATGAAGAACATTTTAGAAATATTTTTAAATGTTCCAGAATTTAGAATAAATAGGTAAATCTGTGCTATTGTTTTTAAATCTTAATAAAGACTAATAACTAAATATTATAATCTAATTACATAAATAATATTTTACAATTATGTCTTTCCTCTTCATCCTTGATTCAATGAAACAAACACAAATCACTAGAAAGATGAGGTTTTTCTCCTTAATTATTGAAAAATATAGAGGTAGCCTATAGTTACTTAGTTGCTTTCTTGTCTTATTTACCTGTAGCCATAACTCTCTTAATCACTTACTGTTGTTCACTGTTTTAAGTGTTCCCTTTCTCTTTAACTGGATAGATTTGGGGAATCATCAACAATAAAAATAAATTTTAAAAACTTTTTTTTTAAGATTTTCTTTTTTTTTTTTTTAAGAGAGAATAGGGGGAGGGGCAGAGGGAGAGGAAGAGAGAGAATCTTAAGCAGACTCCTCACTGGGAGTGGAACCTGACACAGGTCTCAATCCTACAACCCTGAGATCATGTACTAAGCCAAAATCAAGAGTTGGATGCTTAACCAACTGAGCCACCCAGGCACCCCAAAGATTTTATTTTTCAGAATCTCTATAGTCAATGTGGGGCTCCAACTCACAACTACAAGATCAGGAGTCACATGCTCTACCAACTGAGCCTGCCAGGTGCTTCATAAAACTAAATAAAATTTAAAGAAAAGATATTCCCTTATTTAGAACTGGAAATACAAGTTAGGCTTATTTCCCAGGAGAAAGTTGAAATCTGATTAAAAAAAAAAATCCTACAGTGAATCAAAGGAAAATTATTTATTTAATTAAATTTTTATTTTTTTCAAGTAAGCTCTACACCCAACATGGGTATAAGAAGTAAGGCAACAGGACTCCAGAAACCCTCTCTGAGATCAAGAGTCATATGCTCTACTGACAGGAACCCCTGAATGTGATTCATCATACTCCTAGGAAATTTAAATAACTCTTGAAGGAGAATTGTCAACCCTCTTCAGGCCCAAGTACTTGCAATGTACAAATTCTTAGGAAAAGAAAATCGGTTTGGAGAAAATACACCCTTAACATAAACTATTGTTCCATTATTTCCAATTTTCAACTTTAAGAAAGTTCAGATCACTAGGATATTCATATGAAGAGATAACAAAGAACCACAGTGAAAAGAAAAGGCATGTATTTTGGGGCACCTGGATGGCTCAGTTGATTAAGTGTCTAACTCGATTTCATCTCAGGTCTTGATCTCAAGGTTATAAATTCAAGCCCCACATTGGGCTCCAGACTGGGTGTGGAGCCTGTTAAAAATAAATTAATTAATTAATTAATTAATTAAAAAAAAAACATGTATCTGGTAAGAAAATGTTAGCAGGTTAACAGATTTAAGTAGTGGAACAATAAATTCCATGGGTATTATAGTAAACTAGGTTTCTATCTCAGCAGAAGATCATGTAAGCCTGGTCTATCTATGGATGGACTAAAGATCAACAGCTAATGAGGAGACTACATTTAATCAGAATTACCCCTTAACCAAATTACAGTTTTTTCGTCCCACCACCTCGTCCATATCAGTTCAGTTTTAACTCTAATGAGCACAAAACTTTCATAGAACAAGTTCATGTCACTTTCATTTATAGATATGAACCACATGTTTAGAATTGTCCTAATTATTCAGTAAGTTATTGCCCAGGAAACGAATCTACTGGCTGAATGTGTAGAGGGAAAACTATAATCTCTCGGTCAGGATAAATTTCACTTCACACTTCCATTTGTCTTTTGAGGCCTCTATTACTGGAAAAAAAAAGTTAATTACTTTGGAGAAAAATAAGAACTATGTTTTTTAAAAACAACAACAACAACAACATTTGGGAAGCTCATTTCCACATTTTCCTCCTGTCATGGCTCAAGCTTACATCACAAGAAACTTGAATAGAAAGTGAATGTATCACTCCACTTGGCTAGACCACAAGATACTGGTAACAGCAACAACAAAAGCAGTGAAAGAGCTTTTTTGTCTCATGCTCTCAGAGCTTTCTTTGTATTAACTCATTTAGTCCTTCCAAAAACCCTGTAATCTAGGTATTACTTTCTGTTTTACAAATGAGTAAAATGAGATGTATCAAATCCACACAATTTAGTAAGTCAAAGATAAAAGTTGTGACAAAGTAAGGCAACAGGACTCCAGAAACAGACTTTAGCTGAGTGAATAGCATCCTAAACAGGACCTAAGGGCCCTAATCAAGACCATAATAACACAATAAACAGTAATCTCTAAGATAATATAAATTTACTTTTCTTTGATAACTGACAGTTTTTCAAAGTGATATTAATTCCTTTATCTCAAGTGAACCTCACAAAATGATGAGCCAGATACATCTGTCCCATCATTTCTCTTAAAAATGAGGTCACAGAAGCGATTCTATGATTTTCCAAGATCCTCCTCCTAAAGGTCTGAGGAGTAGGATAAGGAACAAAAGTTTTCACTCATAATCACCAGTAGTTTATGCCTGCAACCACAGAATTACGCAATTCTGAATTCTATTAAGGGGTTGTCGCTTTGAAAACTATAGAAATCTACTTTTAATTGGACATTCATGTAAGAACATTTAACATTTAAATTTTAGTCAAAACTTATAAAGGAAAATGGTTCCAACATATAATGCTTTCGCGTGCTCATAATAGTGCCCTCCCTAAAAAGCTGTCCCAAAGCAACACATGGGAGATAACATTCCTTCAGAATATATGATACCAGGTAGAGCTATCACACCATAAGAGCAACACCAAAAAATAAGTATCTCTCTAAAACATCTTAGAATAGTACAAAAGTTAACCCAGGTAATGAGGCAATGACCTTATTAGCAACTAATTCTGTTTCTCATTTCCGAACTTATGAGTTGATGGATACTGAAGCTTAGGTGTTTTATGGCTAAATTATACTCATAATTCCTACAGTGTGTACTATTTTTTCAATATAGTAGTAACACCTGCTGCTAAGTACAAAAATGATTAGCCACAAACCAACCTACTATAGAATATCAAAATGCATTTACCCAATGAAGAACTAATGGGAATTATGCAGATTATATTTCCTTTCCCGCTGAAGGCAACCAAGCTTCACGTCAATAGCAAAATGAAAATATAACTCAAATATGAAACAATATATACACAGAGACATAACCAAATCTATTTCTGATTATTTTAGACATGTTTCTTTTTCATGTAATTATTTGGTAACAAAGAACTGAAATAAAGGTTTAGAGCATTTGGTGTGTACCTGAATAGCTCTAAGTATTAATCAACTAAGAATATTATTCAGATACTTCATACCAAAATGCACATGCAGAATTAGAATGTAGATTGTGCATGCTAACAGAAACCAATTTTATATAATGCCTTATCATAATTAGATTTATTCTGTAACTTTCTTTTAAGCACTATTCTGCTGATAACAAAGAACTGAGAAGAGTAAGAAAGTAATGCACTTGGTCGATCAACTTTGGGAAGTCAGATGGATTTCTAAATTCTCTTTCTGTACTACTAAGTGCTAACTCAAAATGTAAAGTTATTTCCTAAGAATTTGTGTGATTGCCTAATTCATCATAAAGGTAACTGTTCTTTTAGTAGATGCCTTTCTTCGGTGGAAAACTTTCCCCAAAAGAGGAATGCAGAGATGAAGCATTCCTTTATCTCTTAATCATCATCCTTTTGCAGATGAGCATCACTGCAGCATATATAATAAACTGGCTGTTTTCACTCTGAGCAACTGGCAGAGAAAAAAAGAAGCATCTTTTGAAACTGAAGATATTCAGCATATATTAAATTTAGTTATCTAGATATGTGTTTCTATTGCTGAAGCTCCAGGACATATTTGCGAATTTTAAAACTACCACCTAATCATTTTGTTGAAAAACAGCAATAGCTAGAGATTGCCCAAATCATAAAGTCCTTTGCAGAAACTCTGGGAACTGTCTTGTCTACAGAATCTTTCCTCAAGCAACAGCAGGGATGAACAGATGGGCCATACCATGCTTTTAAATGTCTATAGGTTTGGATTCTGTTTGAAAAGCTGGCAAAATTATCCCCCCAAAATTGACAAGATTTAATTTCATTGAATGTCCTTATGATCATTTCTTCAATAGTAGCAAGAAAATCTCCAACAAGTAAACAAAAAGGACTGTAGGACCAAAAGAGTTTGCAGAGCCTACCATTTTGTGTATTGTAAAATGATCAAAATAAACAGATATATTGAAAACTGTTGCTTTTTAAAAATTGGAAAGCTATGAGCCGCAAAAGATAATAGAGCAGTACCCTATGAGATTATGGCAAATCATTTCATTTACTGCCTGATAGTTGATTATTATAATTGTCCTTAACTATATTAATTTTCTGTTTGTTTTTGATACTGACATTCTCCATATTTATTGCACAAATTTGCCTGACTAATCTTACATGTCAAAGAGTTTGGAAATCTAAGAACTAACCAATTATAAATCACCAATGTTGAAATTTACAGCTGATTAGTAAGCTGGAGAGTGTACTATGAAGTTCAATTGAATCTCACTAAACACTGAAATAATTCATTTGATTGTGAACCATCCACTCCAGTAATAGGAAGTTTTACACTCATTGTACAGGGCAACCTAGATCATTTAAATACATTCTTAATAATAAAGGCTGACTTTTAACTGGTTTCTACAAACCAACATATTGAATAGCAGTTGCTGCATCAGTCTTTTGCCATTCTAACTCTTTCGCCATTTAAACTCTTATGTAAAAAGTGTTCTTTGGTTTAAGTGAACCCAGGGAGGACAAATCACCCAGATGGCCACGGTGCCAATTCGGCAAATACGAAACTGCTTACTGGAATGAGTCAAATGCACGACTGATTAATTGATTTAGTCACATATTCAAAACTTTTGCTTCTTATCCCATTAAAAGTAGCACTAATGAGCGGTGTCTGTGACCTTCCAGTGAGAAGCCGCAAGTTCCACAACCCCTCAGTATTTACCACCCAAATTTAATCTTTTTAATGGACACCTTAAAAGGGATCTGATAGAAAATACTAAGAGCTGCTCAGATACTAAAACACTTAGGGAGGCTTTTGATTAATGTTGCATGATTAATCAATTGATTAATATAGTTTTCAATACAGATGTTAGGACACTGTCTACTTTAATCAACCATTCTGAAAATAGTGAAGATAAATGCCGTACTTTTGTGTCTGCTTAAAAAAAAAAAAAAAAAAAAACCTTTCTTCAAAGGTTGTTAATTATGACATAAGCCTTATTTACCACACTCAAATTTTATCTAATGTCGACATTTTTATACATAGGAACCATTAATGAGATAAGTGGGATCCTTTTGGCAAAGCCATATTTTAATCACTTTAAAAATAATTTATTTATCCAATTTATGGACATTTTCCTTAATGAGAAATTATTTTGGAATAATGCTGCAGAATGCATTAAAATCTTAAAGTTTTTATTATTATTTTCCAAGACTGTAATTTGTGATGATGCTTTCCACCATACTAAAACTGAAATCTTTATTCCAGTCAAAAATAATCACCCTGTAATTACCGTGACAAACTGCCCAAGCTGTATCATCGTGGCCATTTCAACTAATGATATTGTATTAGAATGCCTAGCAATAGACTTCAAATGGAAAATATAATTATGTGCATTAGTTTGTCTAAGCATTTATAAGATCACATATCCATCAGTTTTCAGGTCTCATAAAGAAAACCATACATCACTGTCACTGTGAGTTTTGTTATTGAAAGCACAGGCCTTTACAAACTGAGCTTAAGATGTGTATCTTAAATTTCACTTGTTTTGTGGATCACTAAAATCCCTGTAAGTTAAACCAGCATAAATGAGAAGAGCTTTTCCTCTGGTGATGGAGGAACTGTGCAACATAGACCACTTCACACTCTGACCAAATGGAAGATTAGCCAGCCTCAGACAGCTGAATCTAGCTTTTCCATACCTCTTAAATCTAGGGGGGTCTGATTTGGTATAAAAGTCCATGGAAAGGCTTTTGGGCAAGGTATCAAATTAAAGGTCTCCTACTATTGGCTTCACTGACCTGAAAGAAATCAGAGGAAGAAAAAAAAAATCATACAAAAGGAAATGTAAGTGGGAGTTGTGGTGGGAAGGGTGATGGGGGGAGGGACAAGAAAGTTCTTTGAAAAATGGGCAGTGAAGTTGAATGTATTTAAAATGAATGACAGCATTAAAAGGAAAATATTGATAATAATAATTGGGCTAGAAATATGGCCCTGACACTACACACAACAAACTATAACCTTGGGAAAGCTACTCAGTCTCTTTGTCTCCCAACTTTCTCAGTTGTAAAATGAAGAAGTACATAGATTTTTTAATTCTTTCTAGTTTTAACTTATAATAATGTTGAGAGTCAAGGCTCAATTTAGAAAACATTTTCTCTGTTAGTTCAAATAAAAATATGTATTAAAAAGTGAAACGAAAAAAAAAAGTGAAACGTATTTATGGGTAACCCAAGGGAACTGTTTGTTTTTTTCTAAGATTTTATTTATTTAATCATGAGAGACACAGAGAGAGAGAGAGAGAGAGGCAGAGGCATAGGCAGAGGGAGAAGCAGGCTGCTTGTGAGCCTCTTCACAAGGAGCCTGACGTGAGACTCAATCCCAGGACTCCAGGATCATGCCCTGAGCCACCCAGGCGTCCCAAGAGAACTGTTTTGATTGCAGAAAATAATCTATCAACAGGTATATGAAGTTCCTCCCATACCAGGAACAATAAAGTTACAAAATATTATACTCTGTGTACTCAAATCGGAATGCTTAAACCTCTTATGCTGCTTATTCATTGTCTCTAGAAAGTGATCATTTGTGTGTGATTTCCTCCGGAAATGTGTTACCTGTGCATGATGCTGAAAATATGTTCAAATACATTCTAGCATCTCTAAATCAGTCTTCTACTAGTTCTGAAATGCAAAAATTCACCTCTGTATGATACATACGTGATAGAAACGGTTTCTCCAGAGCAGTACCATTGACAGGACCAGATAATTCTTTATTATGGGGATTATCTTATATATGGTAGGATGTTTAGTGGAATTGTTGGTCTGTACCCACCACATGCTGGTGATTCCCCTCTACCCACCATAGTCATAAAAGTTAAAAATGTCTCTAGACATTACCAGTGTCCCCCACAGAGCAAACTCTTTCATTGAGAATCACTGTCTTGGTTGATGAGCAACTAGTGCAAAATGTCCTCAGATCATAACTATGTGGATTTTAAAATAATTTCATGGCCACTTATTTATTTTGTATAACCGCTTTATACAAAAACATGTTTAAAAAAAACTAAAAAGCACCAATATTTTCTGGCATAAATGTGTTTTTCTCTATTGCTGGATCTGGGGACACTCTTTAGGTCCTGACTCTGAGAAACAATTTAACTAGAAATGTGATTACTTACCCAATTTAAATCTAACAGAGAGGAAAAGGCCAAAGTCAAAGAAGCCAGGAAAACATTGGGTAAGAGTTGTTCTATCCAAGAAAAGGAAGGTTTTTGTTTTTGTTTTTTTTCTGTTTTGTTTTGTTTTAACATTAGATTATCTCGATTATTCAGCTCATTTAAAGTCCTTATGACTTGATGTATGTTTTAACAATTGCCAGTTGTCATAAGTATGCATATAAACATACTTCACATTTTAAATCAATACTTTACTTTTATAATTTAGGAATTAGCCTTTTTATTTTCTTTCTTCTTCTTCTTTTTTAAAGATTTTATTTATTTATTCATGAGAGCCAGAGAGAGAGAGAGAGGCAGAGACACAGGCAGAGGGAGAAGCAGGCTCCATGCAGGGAGCCCGACGTGGGACTCGATCCTGGAACCTGGGATCACGCCCTGGGCTGAAGGCAGATGCTCAACCACTGAGCCACCCAGGCGTGCCCTGTTTCTTTAGTGAGAGACAAAAAGGCTGAGGCAATAAAAAGCAGTAGTTTGAAGGGAAAGGGAAATCCGGGTATTCTGAGAGGTTGAAAGAGGAAACCGTTAATTCAGTAGACTTTCAGGACTAGAACATAGATATTCAGTTTTCTTATCTATAAAACTCTTGTTTTGAGTTTTATAGATAAGAAAACTGAGGCTAAGCAAAGTCAATACTGGGGCACCTGGATGGCTCAGATCATGATCTAAGGGTCCTGGGATGGAGTCCCACATCGGGCTTCCCACAAGGAACCTGCTTCTCCCTCTGCCTGTGTCTCTGCCTCTCCCTCTGTGTCTCTCATGAATAAATAAAATCTTAAAAAAAAAAAAAGTCAATACTGCAATGAAATAGTGGAACTAGTATTTAAATCTGGGTTTTCTAACTCAGTGATCTGTGTGTGAACTTAACCACTGTCCTCAACTAGTATATTTTATTAAATTCTCTCATTATTTCATATACACAGAAATTGTGCCTATTCAGTAAGTCAAAATATTGGTCAACTTATGTACTCAGCTATCTTCATGACAAAAGTCAAAAAATTAATGATTTAACAATCTAAATTTTTGTACCATGACCTGCCTTGATTCAGAAGTAGGAAAGAATAAAGAAAAATTGGTCAAATCTCTTTTACTCTTGAGGTCATTAATCCACCAGTTCATGGTCTATAGACAGATGCTAAACTCTATGAAATATTGCAGCACTGAAGTCATTATTATTATTACATCCCCAAATTCCAGAATTTAATTTGGCATTTCCCTGAGGTATTTACCAGGGGCTTCATTTTTCACTTTATGAGATCTGGCAGGATGGTGGGCCATATAGAACATGACAGTCTTCTGAAAACTCCATGTCAAACATTTCTGTCTACCATTGTAGAGGAACATTTCCTTTTCTCAGTAGGAAATGTCACTATTCCTTTGACAATCTCATGCTATGCTAACATTAAGTAACACTTAGCAAAATTCAGCCTACATTGTATTATTTCCATGTTTTGGCGCCGTATACATTTGTCTATGCTTTCAACTCAAAAGTTGAGCAATATTGCTTGCTGTATTTTGGTGCCAGCATAGATTTAAGCCATCCAAACAAGACTGTGTATTTGAACTGACAGAGAGTAAATGATTTGCATCTGGCATAACTGATGGTGGTGTCAAAACCTTGGAAGATAATTCATTGGTAAACATATTCCTCTGGATGCCTAGCCACACATGCCCAATTTCCTATCCAGGGATGGAGCCAAATCATTGCCAGAACAATGCAAAATATTTTATACAGATAATTCAAGAGATTATTTTGCTCTGACAGAGAACGGGCGGAGGGGGGGAATGTGGTAGAGTTTTCCTTTATTGATGAGACAAGATAATTTTTCAACCTTCATTGCAGAAATTAAATTTCATGCAAAAATGCCTTTCTGACAACTATAGAGTTGATGAACTAGTAAGAATAATCACAAACAGCAAGCTAAAAAAAAAAAAAATCTAATCTATAATTCCAAGATGTAATTGGTTAAAACACACACACACGCACACACACACACACACACACACACACAAAACCAAAACAATACAAAAAATTGAATCAGGTCAGGATTAAAAAGATGGCAAAAAAGTAATAGAGTTTTAAGGCCTTAACGCATATGCTTGAACTCTTGAAAGAAATAGCTATAACTCTAGATACTGTTCCCAATTCACAATAAGCTTCTAATTCTCACAGCAGTTTTATGCTAGCATCCTTTTGAGATATACAAGCTCAATGGAACGAACACACTCAAATTTTTCCATTCCAGTGCTTGAGGAATTTATACATGTACACAAGCTGGTACTTGTAAATGGTATTTCCTCCAAATGATCATAGAACTGAGCTGAATTAAACGTTCCATTGAAGAATTAATGCATGCCATATATAGGGAATCAATTTCAAAATATCTGAAATTAAATGCACCATTCTTTCCATTAAGCTATATATAATCTGTCTTTGATCATTTCAAGATCTTGTGGATCAATCGATCAATCAAAAATAGTTAGAGAAAGCATAGTCTGCCATAGACCCAGGGTTAGCTATTGAACTAGGAGACTAAGACATGAGTTCCAGCTCTATCTAGCATATGGTCCATAGAGGATAGATAAGAAATACACTTTAAAAGTATGATGACAGTGCAACACACTATTCACATTGATTCAGGCACAGACTCTTCCTGTGTCATTTCAAAAGATGTATCACTGGGAGGTGATTGTTATGAATGAATGTGTCCCTCTAAAACTCATATAATGAAGTTGAAAATAGGGAGATAGTCTAAAA
This sequence comes from Canis lupus baileyi, assembly GCF_048164855.1. Taxonomy (NCBI): domain Eukaryota; kingdom Metazoa; phylum Chordata; class Mammalia; order Carnivora; family Canidae; genus Canis; species Canis lupus. The sequence continues at coordinate 53,560,941 of NC_132857.1, forward strand.
TACGACACAGATGGTTTTCAAGGGTCACATTTGTGTAGCTAGAGTCAAATGGTTATCATGCTAAAATTGTAAGCTATGGTAAGGGAGTCCCCTAATATGGCTGTATTTAGAGATGGAATTTCTCAGGAAGTAATTAAGGTTAAATGAGATGACAAAAGTGGGGTTCTGATCCTTTGAAGAAGAGACACCAGAGAGCTTGTTTCTCTCCCCTCTCCCCTCTCTTCTCTCTCTCTCCCCCAACAGGCTCACACAAGAAGAAATCATGTGAGCACACAGTCAATGGTAGCTGCCTACAATTCAATAGAAGACGCCTCAGAATAAAACCTACCTTGATGGCACCTTGATCTCGGACTTCTCAGCCTCCAGACTGTGAGAAGGTGAATTTCTGTTGCTTAAGCCACCTAGTCTGTGGTCGTTTGTTATAGGAGCCAGAACAGACTAAAACACTGATACTACAGGTGCATTTTGAAGGATGAATTAGTTTTTATTCCACAGTAGGAACAAGATACAGATGGGGAGGAGAAACAGATGGAGAACGGAGAAGAGATGAAGAAAGAGTAAGGAAGTAAGGGCCAGGAGCAGTCTGTGTAGAAGTGTCCTGGAAAACAAACAGGCCATAACATACAAACATACTTGGTTAGAAGTAGAATGTGGGGAACTTGCGTGTAATTTTTTTTCTAAGTTTTTAAGTTTCTGATGTTACAGCAGATAGTAATAAACAGATGAAGTATATTATAAAAGTTTGAAATATTTGCTATGGAAAATGGAAAAGTAGGGGCACTTGGCTAGTTCAATAGGTAGAGCATGTATGTGACTCTTGATCTCAGGGTCATGAGTTCAAACCTCACTTGAGCTTAAAAAAAAAAGTTGTAAAGAAAATGAAAAAATATATATAAAAAAAGAAAAACAAAATGAAAAGAAAAAAAAGTACATTGATCACAAATCACTAACAGCCAAACAGCATTATTACTAGCATTTGGCAGAAGTTAGAAACAGGTTTATAAGTGATGGGGGAGCAGGGCTAGCTGAGGACAAAGCACAGCCGATATCCCACAAAGAACCCCCCACCCCAGGGCGGGATGTGTGTGATATTCTTCAGGAAGTTTCCAATTATCTTAATGTTAATACCTTGCTAGAGGGAAAAGCAATCTTTAACTTGACAAGGGCAAGGCCTCCAAGATCTTGCAGGTCCTCCTTAGCATATGAAAATCCTTTTGAAATCTCCCTTTTCCTTACCTCCCCCTCTCCCAGGTTTATAATCAGCCACTTTTCACAAGCCCCGGGCAGCTTCTCTTCCTGCCCATGGGTCCTGTTCCCCGCCCCCCCCCAGCTTTAATAAAACCACCATTTTGCACCAAAGACAGCTCAAAAATTCTTTCTTGGTCGCCAACGCCGGACCTCACCTATATTCCAAAACGGTGGAATATAAGGACCAAGGACTTCATAAGGACCAAGAACTACCGAGTTTCTGTTGCTCCTGGTAGCGGTGGTGGTATTTTCCATGTGGAATAAAAGTGGAGAAAGATTAGATCGCTTAAGTGTCACCAGCTAAACCCCAAGACTTGATCTTTACCGTTCACCTCCTCGTACCCACTGATATTTGTTACACATTTTTTTTTCTTAAGCTTTTCTTTCCAGCTTCTCTCTTAACATAGATAAAAGACCCTATGGATGTAAAACCCTATGAAGGAAACTAAAACCACCCTTTAGGCAAGAATCACTGCCTGAAGGCCCTGACCACCCAAATCAGTATGAGCTAACCCCCCAAACTCACCTGTACGGGTGGACCTCAAAGTTTTACCTCATTATAATACTATAATACTCATTTACATAACATACAACGTCTGTATATGGATGTTTCCTGGAGGCACATGTGGAATCTATCCCTGCCCACATAGGATGACAAGCTTCCCTATCTAAATATCCTCACCCTAAATAAAAGGAGCCCATTCACCCTTGCTCAGGGAGTCACAGCTTTCAAAGCTATTCCCTGTGATCTCCTTATTTGCTGCAAATAAGATTTGCTTTGTGAGGCAGCTCCACCGGGTGTAGTTTCTATCTTGGGGTTACCAAGAAACAAACTTCTGTTTGGTTACACAGTCATGGAGGACTGAGGGGACAGCTGCGGAGAACCAGGTAGCAAGGTTACCGTGGGTAATGGAAAACGCGCTGCCAGGCTAACTCAACGACCTGGGGCTTATACAGAAGAAAACTGAAGCCAAGGAAGAGAAAGGCAGGAGAGAAATTGCAGGGGGAGGGAGGAGAAAGGGAGAAATTGGGATGAAAGGTAAAGGAAAACATAAGAGATTTTCTTTAACAGAATTAAAAGTCAAGGAAAATTTTTGAATAAAAGAGAGTTTATCTTAACCTGGGAAGCATGGCAGAGACTGGTGAGCTCTTCACTACACCAGTTTCTTTTCCTTCACGGATACCCATATAAAAGCACACTTCCCATGTTGCCAACACAGCATAGGAAGAATTGATACAGGCCACAGCCAAGAATGGCCTATAAAGACCTCCCTAATGGGATTCCCACATCTTTGCTCTTGCGTGGTGAACCCGGAGACCATGTCTTGAAGACACAGAGCCACAAGACGGAAGGAGCCTCAGAGCCACAGGAGGAGCTGTTTTCATCAGTGTTGCTTTAATTCTTGATACAGGAAGAAATGCAGGTATATTTGATTTTTCAGGTGGATTACGTTCTGTAAATATTAGGAGCATACTTTTCAATTTCTATAAAATAAATAGTAAATAAGCTGATTTCATAAGGACTCTAGTGCTATCATGATTATACCCAGCCCACCTGGGAACTGCTGTGTGACATTTTCATATAAGATCTCTTGGGGGTTCAAAAGAGGGTTATTTCATGATGACTACGAAAGGTTCAGCCAAGTATAATGACATACTTATTGAAAAGTTTTTAACTCTAAGTGTTCAAGAGTATCTTCCTAACGCAGCAGTCCTTGTTGCCCTCCAGGCATCCCTCTAAACTAGTGTGGGTGCCTAGTTGTGACTGTATAAGATTCAAAGAGGGAGAAGCTCTGAGGAGAGGCTTCTTTACCTCCATTCTATTCGAGCAGCTTCCGGGTAGTTTCTCCTTTTCTGTTTTCACCACGCCTTTGAGTGACATAAACAAAGCTACTGTGTTTAAAAAAAAAAAAAAAAAAAAAAAAAACTGAGGGTCTCATAACCATTCTTCCCCTTAGCCTCTTAAGTGGTTTTCTAAGGGTATTTTACAGCTTGTTCCTCCAGATAAAAGGAGGCAACATAAAAAAAAAAAAAAAAAAAAAAAAAGAAGCAGCCTCTAAAGCTCCATCCTTTCTCTTTTTCTCTTAGAAGACAAAGAACACATGCCAATGCTAATGGAGTGCCTTTGCATAAACAAAGGAAGAAGCCATGAAAGGCCTTATTCCTGAACCTCAAAAGTGGCAAAAATAAGTTTTTCCCTCTGCTAAACTCCATGGGCTGGCCTCCCAATCTCCCACAGGCTCCGGGGGAGCATCCCTGAGCGAGGTAAGAGAGGCTGTAGCTTCAGCCAGGAGACCAAATAGGAGCTTGAAGAAGGAAGACAAATTCTGCTGACCAGGGGCCCTCATCAAGGCAGGGGCTGATGATAGTGGTGGGCTTTGAAGATATTTTGTGCTTTGGAGCCCCTGAGGTCCTGAGTTAGACACTTAGTTCTGTTATTGAAGAACTGCTGCCCTACGTTGGCCAGTGCCTCTCCTTGACCTTCATTTTCCCCTTCTAAGCTGTGCAAAAGTAATCTTCACTTAACTTACTTGTTGTAAGAATGAAGGATCATAAATAGAAGCCATGTGCAGAGCCCAATAAGGGCACCTTAAAAAAAGGGGGGAGGCAATTTGATTAGCCAATCAGCAGACATCTGAGCACTGAACTTTGGTAATATCAGCTTCTTTAAAATAGCAGGAAAGAGATAGGGACATGGTGATGGTACACGGGAGTCCTCTGTACTATCTTTGCAACTTTTCTGTAAATCAAAATATATTCCCAAATCAGAAGAGTGTTAAAAATCAAAAGCAGGAATGCAGCAGCTGCCATGTATCTAATAAGCATAATAATATTTATTTTCCATAGTGTTTGCCAAAATAATGTTAATACTAGATGCGAAACCTGAAGGTGGATTTTAGCTAAGACATGAGCACAGGTGCTTCAAATAATGCCTCACGGCAGAAGATTTTTATGTCAGGCCCACACAGGGCCCAGGGCGTGATCCAGGAACCAGGATGAGTCCCACATCGGGCTCCTGCACGGAGCCTGCTCCTCCCTCTGCCTGTGTCTCTGCCCCTCTCTCTCTCTCTCTGTGCCTCTCATGAATAAATACATAAAATCTGTTAAAAAAAAAAAAAAGTCAAGCCCACACAAGTTGGAAACAATCTGCTTTGATGCGGGGAGAGTCAGGGAGGTGGACTCTAGAATTTACTACAGATCCATAACCCACTTATCTGAAACTTTTCCAACAAGATGAGTTTTGTGACTTAGAGTTTTTCAAGTTCTAGGAAAGAATTATTCTACATGAGGTATGGGGCAGCACCGTATAATTGCATTAGTATTAGTAATTAGAATTAGTAATTCTTCGGTGAAATTATGAATAGTCAAACGAAATGCAGAATATAACTTCACATTAGGTCAGCTTCAATTTTTGCCACTCAGTGGGTATTTATTTCAGTTTTCAGAGCTTCAGGATTTAGATACCTCAGATAACAAATTACAGATATGAATACTGAGAAAATCCCTAAATTATTATCAACCAACTTTTGCTTCTTTCCTCCCTCGCCACCTTGTATACAAGTCCTTAGCAAGGGAAGGGCTTTCATCTCAGCGGTAGCAAAGAAATGTACTCTATGTTCAGATTTTATAAAGGAGAAAGTAAAGCGTAAAAGCAAAATTTATATTTCTTTGTGCCATTCTGACAATTCTTTTGTCTTCATGGAATTCATTACCCATCTCTCTCCTTTGCTTCTACTTTCTAGATGTGTCACAGACTTAGTCAAGCTTTTCTTGCCATAATGAAGAGGAAAAACAAACAAAAAAATCAAGTTACTATATTTTCCTGAAATTACACTTTCACTGAGGACCATTTTATTTTTCCCAACCTTTGAAAAACAATAGTTCCTTACCCACAAATTTTATCTTTTTTTTTTTTTTTTAGTTTTTAGTTTTTAACCTCCTCAGTTAAAACTGGTGAGCCAAATGAATATTTCAAATTGAATAATTTAAAAATGCGTGATTCCTGCCTTCTTCATAGATAAAGTTAATTTAGAAATAGCATTATTGAAACCAGGCATTCTTTCTAAACCAAGAATTCCAGATGTTTTTAGTTGCTGCCTATGACATTTCCACAATCAGAATAAATTGTGTTTCCACAGTAATGTAATAGATAGAAGTGCTGAATAAATCTCGTGCAGTTGAGATGACAAAATTAACATGCTGATGACATTTTAATGTTTCAATATAATCAAGGGGGCATGGATCATGCCTCCACCAGTTCTAATATAATTCTATTCTTTAATCTTTTTCCAAGACAAAATAAAATATAGATAGATTTCAGAAAGTATATAAGCAGAGTATGCTTCAGTCTTCAGGCAAGCTGTTTAGGATGCATGTGAAATGCTGTTTAGGTTCAGCTTTGCCAGTAGATATTTTACCAAAGCAATTGAATTATACATAAAAAATCCTGCATTAGGACATTTTGTTTTCTCTTTCTGAAGGTGGCTGTTGATGCTTCTGCTATGACTACTGTTTCCTATTTATGCAGAAAGTTTGCTGACTTAAACAGGGAAATCGGTACATTCTGATTGGATCCAATGAACACCTGCCATTCACCTACTCTCACAAAATATGTAAACAACAAATACACTTATCGGACTCAAAATGGGAGGGAAAAAAGACAAATATCCGGTAATCATAAAAATGCAAAATGCATTTTTTTTTCCTAACAGTATGATGCAAACCAAGATCTTAGGCCAAATTCATCCCTGGAAGAAAAAAATTAGCCTGACTACGCATGTGAGTTGAGGATCTGTACTGAATGTCAACAAAATTGTATACTCCCTGTTAAGCGGTATTGGAGAGGAGAATGAAAGACAGGAAGATGGAACGGCTGTACCTCTACCTCATCCTCACATGGAAAGGGGAGTGATGACAGGCTAAATGAAAACACTGAATAACGATGGCCTTGCCAGAAGTCAAGTATAGACAGAAGAAGTCAGGTAAAGATGCAAATGGATGACATATGACACACAATTTCTGGGGCACTCATCATGCTTATCACAGATCAATGACAGAATGGGTATGTATTACTAAGCAGTAGTTTTCAGTCTCTGATTATAAACCTTTTTTTCAAGCAAAATCTCATGCAGAAACATATTAAGCTAAAAGAAGAACTCCCTGAGTAAGCAGGGGCCTAATGGATGGCCCTGACGTGACCTCCTAGAAGACAATACTTAGTTTGCCATTGAAGGTTTGCCAAACCATGGAACAGGCACACTTTTCCCCCAGTATTATTCTATTTGGTCACTACCAACAAACTGATCTCTCTAAAACATATAGTAACATAAAATATTTTAATACTTCCCACCTTTCCAAACTCTACCCCAATTCTGGAGGATGACCAACAAGCAGAGCCACTCATGCCAGGCCTCTGCTTGCCTCTCTTTTTTCCATATGTTCCATGTGTCAAAGTGGATGATTTCAGATGCAACTAAAAGAAACCCCATTTCAAATGGCCTAAGGATATTGTCATGGGGCTTACTTTTCTCATCTCAGGTCCATTATCCTGTGGCTGTTTCTTCTCGTGTGTTAAGGTGGCTTCCAGAAGTAACTGAAGCTTCTATTGTTCATCTCTAGCAAGGATGGTGTGGGAAGGAGGGTAAGAAGAAGAAGGAGAGAAAGAGGGCTGAAAGGGGAGAAGGAGGGAGAAGAGTGAAGAAGGAGAGAGTCATAACTGTGGAAAATAAGTTTATTAGTCTCAATGGCTCAATCTCAGAACAGTTAACAACTGGCGAAGGGAGACTTAGCCTCGGTTGGCTGAAGGGCAAGAGGGGCACTTGGTGAGAGCACCTGTGATTCTACTGTTTATTGAAGTCTGTCCTACAATCCCACATCTGGAGATCTAATAGAATAATCCACACTCAGTTGCAAAGTCAGTATCAAAGAGGTTGAACACTGAACCTGAACAGCAGCTCTGGCAGCAGGCACTAGATTAACAGAGCTATTTTGTCTCTGTCTCAGCTAGGGGGCTTTATGGGAGTATGCTGAGCATCATTCAAAAGTGGGTTTCAGTGTCACACCCGGGGGATTCAAGCATGCAGTGTACAGTTGTGTTCATTTCTCTCTCTCCTTAGATGCCTCGAACGAGTGTACTCATGCTCTGACCCTCACAGTAAAGAGCTGAGGTATCTTCAGAACGTAGAGTTGTTTTACACTAAAAACACAGCGCCCATCCCAGGCATCTATAAAAGCACTCCGAGCTGTCAGAGGCTTTACCAGATTAATAGCTCCGAAGACCTCCCATACACTAAAGACCTGAGGTCTTTTGGTGGAGGTTTGGTTGAGGGATGTCTCGCTTCTAATCTTGCTTATTGGATTTGAAAAACTCCATAGCTTTTTCTGTCAAGGAAGCTGCAGAAAAGAGAACTGTTAAAGGAATGAATTAAAAGGAAAGAATGAAAAAAGTTTAAATGTAAACTAATATTTCAGCTCAAAACACAGACAAAAACTAAATTATACTTTCACTGAAAACTGGGGGCGGGGGGGTGCCCTTTCTGTAAGATTTCTAACCTCAGAATACGCCTAAGTACATCATCACTATTGCAGTCACCTAATACTTTATTTTCTGTAAAAGAAGTAATTCACAGCTCTTCAAACTTGTTTACACAACTGTTCATCTTTCTTTCATTAAAAACTGAATTACTAGTGTATTTCTGCTATTAGGGTCAACTGAAGTTGAATTTGTGAGGAGTACAGAATTTCTAACAAACGCTATCATTCCTTCAGGCACCTTCAAATATAGTACCAGATTGTCTAAAACCTCACTGCACAAAACCACATGGGTCTCTGGACTTTTTCAAGCCTTTATGTCCAATAAAATCAACCCTTAATGTGTGTGCTTTCTGTTAGGTGACGATATGTACTTAGGGATTGAACCTAATTATAAATAAATAAATAAATAAATAAATAAATAAATAAATAAATAAAATTTAAAACTATTGACAAAAGACCAAGTGATGCATTGCCCCTCTAAATAAAATGCAATGCATTAAGACAAAATACAGACTTTTTTGGATGACTCTCCAATACTAACTTTGATAATAGATAGAGATATTCTGTTAAGAGACTGGGAAAAATATTTTGATAGACACATTCTTTCAATTATCCCACTTAAGTAAGTATTTGCCTACAACTTAATCCAATTTACATAAGAAGATTTCAAAATTATTGCTCTCAATTCATTTTTCTATTTCTTATTCAAAAACAACTGTTTTGAATATTGGAAGGAGTATTAAATTTGGGGTATCTTTAGTCTCATACTGATTGCAATTTTTGGCCAAATTACTCAAAGATTGTAACTTGATATATCCTTGTAAATGAAATTCATGATCCTAGGAGTGTTTGCACTAAAAGAGTAAAGAGAGGGGCTCCTGGGTGGCCAAGTTGGTTAAGCATCTGCCTTTGGCTCAGGTCATGATCCTTGGGTCCTGGGATTGAGCCCCGTATCAGGCTCCCTGCTCAGCGAGGAGTCTGCTTCTCCTTCTCCTCCCCACTCATGCTCTCTCTCGCTATCTCTCTTTCTCCCTCAAATACATACATAAAATATTTAAAAAAATAAAACAGAGAGAGAGAGAGAATAAAGAGAACACATTTAAATACAAACATGCCCACAGGAGCTAAGAGCACATGTAAATAAGTTTCAGTCAGGAAAGAGACATTAGACACAAACTGGGATATCCTGAGAACAACTTATACGGTAGCCTCCAAAATGACCTACAATGATCTTTGCCTCACAGTACTCATGTCCTTGTATAGTCACTTCTCACACTGAGTAGATGTGTTATCCAGTGAGGCCAATAGGATATTATGGAAATAGCAATGTGATTTCTGAGGTCAGGTCATACGACATTAGGCCTTCTACCTTGGATCGATGACTGGAGAAATCAGCTACTGTGTTGGGAAAATAGACTGGCCTATGGAATATTTCACATGGCAAGGAACCAAGGCCTCTTGACAAAAGCCAGAATCAACTTGCCAGTCATGTGAGTCAGCCGTTTTGGAAGTCAATCATCCATCTCCAGTTAGACCTTCCCATGACTACAGTCCATGCCAACACCATGACTGCAGCCCCATGAGAAACCCTAACCCAAAACTACCTGTCAAGAATTGTCAAAGGTTTAAGATATTGCCCTACTTGCCGACTAATATATTACCTGGCCTTGTTTTCATGGATACTTGCAGCAGACACAAGATTCCTGGGTCAGGTGACACCTGTATACACGGTGAGCTGTATTACATGAGAGAAATCCTGAGTTTAAGAAACCCAAATCTTTTATCACTAAGGACGCTATACTTTGTTCAAGTAAGAGAAAGAATTATCTATCTTCCAAGGCAAGTCGATCTGCAAATGTACTTGAAAAAGTAGCACAGAATTAAGGCAACCAATGTCTTTTCTCTCAATAAATGCAGATATGTGAGGATCCACAGAAAATTGTTTCTCAAGCCTATCCAGTCAACCACTCCTAAATTCCTGACCCACAGAAACAGTGACATAATAATCATTTATTACCGTTTTAAGCTCAGAAGTTTAGAGGTAATTTGTTATGCAGTATTAGATAATAAATATAATTTATTACAAAAAAAAGCTAATTAGAAAGTAGTAAATATGAAGTAATAACTAATTGCTAAGGAGTATTCAGGGACTCTAGGACTAGCAGCAATGGCGTTGTTACTACACTGAAATGGAAGAGATGATTGGGGGCCGGAACTTCCTGAAACCAGTGGGGAGCAAGAATCACATACAACAGGCCATTACTCAAGGAGGTGCAACCTTTAGTTAAAACAGGTAATGTAACATGGATTTTAGCCAGGAGAATAAATACCCTAACCTCTCCCTCTTCTTTCTTTCCCATTTTTCCCCACTGGCCAAAAATAAGTGGAAACTGGGGAAGGGAAACCCTGCTGATGGTATCCATACAGATAACTCCCCTAGGCAGAAAAGGATAGAAAGTGATTGGAAGGATGAGGGCAAATATAAAATATCTGGCACAATCTGGCAAATAAATCAGCTCAGGGGTGCCTCTTCTAAAAAAGGAAAGTTCCTACTCAGCAATAAATGATTGTTATGTGGTTATTTAGTTGGAAATGCAAGATTTGACAGGCATGGGTCAGGACTGGATTCACTGGAGGGAGGGACTTGAACAAAAGGTAAAATTAAATTACCAACTGCATGGAGGATCTTTGCCCAGGGGTCAGCAGCAGAAAGCCTTACTGCTTAAACTCACTGAGGTCAAGATCAACATCACTTCTCATGACCATACTGATTGCCAAAGCCAAATGTGAAGACATTGGATTCTCTGAACTCAAAATTGCAACGTCTCCACAGCCATGACTTGTAGATAATTAAAACTCTTCTGCATGTTTTTTTTTTTAATTTTATTTATTTATTCATGAGAGACACACAGAGAGAGAGAGAGAGAGAGAGAGAGAGAGGCAGGGACACAGACAGAGGGAGAAGCAGGCTCCATGTAGGGAGCCTGACGTGGGACTTGATCCCGGGACTCCAGGATCACACTCTGGGCCAAAGGCAGGCACTAAACCACTGAGCCACCCAGACATCCCTACACTGCATTTTTAAATAGTGTTTGAATTTAATCTAGAGTTACTTGTCTCTACATCTTATACTCAGGATGAGAGATTTTGATAGATAAACCTATCAAAATTGACTGAATTTTTAAAAGGTTTACTATAGAAATCACAAAATTCTCTATGACACAATTGGTTTTATCATTCTAACCAAGAATTTCGAAAAAATATATTTTAATATATTTTCTTAAGATTTTATTTATTTATTTGAGAGAAAGAGAGAGAGCACATGGGCACACAAGTTGGGGTTTGGCAGAGAGACAAATCGACTCCCCAGTGCGTGGGGAGCCCGACCCAGGGCTCCATCTTAGGACCCTAATATCATGACCTAAGTCAAAGTCAGATGCTTGACTGACTTAGACACCCAGGCACTCCTTTAAATTCTTTAAGTTAAAACATTTACTAAGCTCATGTATAAAAAGGAAATAATAATTTTAATATAAAATGGGCTTTAATAGGTCAATAAAAACACTAGTATACCAAGAGAATGATAGAGGAGAAGGCATCAACTAACAATTCATAAAATAAACTGAACCAGACAATAAGCACAAAAACAATATTCAACACACTTAAGAGTTAAATAAATATAAATGGAAAATACAAACATTTCAATTAAGTAAGCTTCTGGTTTTGGACTACATGTTAGTATAGGCCTTTTAGAATACTCTTGGGCAATATGTAGTCAGATTTTTTTATGTTTATTTAATTTAATATGAGAATTCAATTTACAGAAATTTATTTTAGGGGTGCTTTGGTGGCTCAGTCAGTTAAATGTCTGCTTTCAGCTTAGGTCACAATCTCAGGGGCCTGGAATTGAGCCCTACATCAGGCCCCCTGCTCAGTGGGGAGCGTGCCTCGCCCCCTGTCTCTTCCCACCTACCCTCAGCTCCTGCTCTCTCTCTGTCTCTCACAAATAAATAAATAAAATATTTTTTTAAAAAGAAATTTATTTTAAAGAAATAGAGAATTGAGAAAATATTTATACATAAAAATGCACATCAAAGATTATTCTATATTACCAAAAGTATCTAGAAATATTTCAGTGACCAGCTACAAAAATGATAAATTAAATTCTCATGTAAAAACAATTCTGTAGGGCAGCCCGGGTGGCTCAGCAGTTTAGCACTGCCTTCGGTCCAGGGCGTGATCCTGGAGACTCGGGATCGAGTCCCAAGTCAGGCTCCCTGCATGGAGCCTGCTTCTCCCTCTGCCTGTGTCTCTGCCTCTCTCAATCTGTATGTCTCTCATGAATAAATAAATAACGTATTAAAAAAAATTCTGCATATTATTTGACAATTAAGATGAGATATTCAAATGGATTCTTGTGTTTTGGGAAACTTCTCACAAAGTGATAATGGAAACAAAATTGACCACGCTGTATGATTGTATGATGTACCTCAGTATTATTGCAAGTATATTAAACATTAATGTATATATGACTGAAAAAATATAGACATCAATAGAGGAGGATACCTCTGTGTGGAAGAAGTATAAGTGATACTATTTTATTCTTTATACTTTCTATACCACCCAGTCTCTTGAGTAATTATAAAACTCATTAACTTTTAAAATGTTATTGTCGGGATCCCTGGGTGGCGCAGTGGTTTGGCGCCTGCCTTTGGCCCAGGGCGCGATCCTGGAGATCCGGGATCGAATCTCACGTCGGGCTCCCGGTGCTTGGAGCCTGCTTCTCCCTCTGCCTGTGTCTCTGCCTCTCTCTCTCTCTCTCTTTGTGACTATCATAAATAAATAAAAACTTAAGAAAAAAAAAAAATTTTAAATGTTATTGTCTTCACTTAAAAAGCCCAAATGAGCAAATTTTGGCCAAGTGAATAACACAAATGCACAATAAGGTACCTTCTGTGGACTGTCAAAACAACATTCCCCTAACCTACCATTAATAAAGAGGTTTTATAATATAAATGACTGTGTATTTTTTATATGACTCTATTACTAAAAGTAATCAATCATATCTGTGGCTTTTCACCACACACAACAGAATACATATATTGAATTCAGGCCTAACGGCTACTAACCGGAGTTTTAGAGTAAGAATTCATGCCAAGTGATTGGTAACTGATATTTTAGAATAAAAATTCAGGGAATTCAAAGCAGTAACTTTTACTATAACTGTAACTTTGCCTTTTTCACCTCATGAGTAGATCGGTCCTTAAAGTCTCAATTAAATACTAGTTGAATGATGTGTAATCATCATAGGGAAGGCTCTGTGCAAAACACAAACCGGCTCCTTGGTAGTTTCTCGGATACGTAATCTTGGGCACAACATATACTAACCTGGGAGAGAAAAGAAAAATAAAGAAATAGGTTTGTGCTAAGACAGTTCCTCTGCAAATTTGTTTCTTTGACGAAATGAATGATGGAGCAGCGTTCTTATTTTATTTTAGAAATATAATAAAACTTCAAGGCTACCAATTATTTTACTTTCTGTTTAATAATTTTAATTTTTAAAAATCTCTTAAATATTATTCACGATAAATGGCTCATATTACTCAACAAACATGAAAAATGAAAATGTTCATTTCATATTTAAGAGTAAAGGGTCATTATGTAAGGTAACTTATTCTCAAAACAACTGAAAAAAATGGGATGTTTGTATGTATATGGAGAGAGAATAAATGGCAAAGCAAATGGGATAAAAATGTTAGCTGTTAGCAGGTGAATCCAGGTAAAAGGTATACAAGTGTGCTACTTTTATTCTTGCTACTTTTCCATAGGTTTGATATGATTTACAATAAAAAGTTAAAAAAAACTAAAAAAAAAGAAAGTGTTCATTTCATTTATCCAAATTTTTTGTATGTCTGATCCATTAATAACACAAGGCATAATTTGATCATCTCTTACCTGAATTGTTTCAAAAGGCTCTTAGCTGTTACCACTGTCTGTCTCATTTCCTCACTTGTTTCATTTATTCCCCACCTTGACTTCAAAGCTACCTGTGGAAAAAGAAGCAAAAATAAAAATTAAGCAAGCATGAATTATGTATTTCTTGCCCTCAAAATTTCTTACTATGGATGGCACCCAACATTGCTCAGAATAGTCCTCAGTTGGCCTCTTTGCCATTTTCTATTATGTGCCATGCATTTTCCTACCTCCTGCATCTGCTCTCTGCTCCTGATATGCCTGGAATCTCATAAAACTCTGCCTATACTTCTAATACTGCATTTAGTTCATGTTGCCAGTTTTGCCCTCCTTATTCTGCTTTGCCCTTTATACTGAAGGCTATTAAGATACTTTTTCTTCAGTTTTCTATCTCACAAGGATTTTCTAGAGCATTTTGCATAGAGTGTGCTCTCATTGTTGAATGAAAAAAAGACCAGTTGTTGATCAAACTCAAAATACTATTTCCAATATTGTGTGTTTCTAACCGCCTCTGTGATACTCCATGTGTCTAAATCCTTGAATCCAGGGGTTACTTTCTTCTGCATTGCTCAACACCAGTGTGGTGTCTGTGATGCTACACCATAACTTTATGGCCCTGTCACTTCCTTCAAATATTCTAATTATGACTTTGAAAAGTTATTAGCTCATGGACATTTTCAAAATATTTCCTACACACTCATTTTGTAAAAGGTTAGACCAAAGGAACTGGAAAATAATCAATGTCTTCATAAATCTACCTTTTTTCCTTCTTTTCTCAACCAATAATTATTGTGTAACTTCTATATTCCAGGAATTCTTCTAAGCACCAGGGAGTGCTATCAGCAAGGCAAAGACACTCCTTACCATGATGGACTGCTTAGACCAGCAGCAAAAGCAGATGTGAGAGAAAGATTTACAGAAAGAATTAACATTTACATTCATTGCAATTGTGGTAAGTGGTAGGAAGAAATACATTCTGTTATGGGAAGGTTTACTTGGAAAACTTATCAAATCTGGGTAGTCAGAAGAGTCCTTCAAAAGATGCTCTCTCACATTTAAACTAAGATTTATAGAATTGAAGGCATTTAATGTAATTAATATATATCACAGGAATATATATTATATATATTTATATTATATATCAATTCTTTATATATATATATATATACACATATATATATATATATATATATCAGGAATTATTGAATTATTCCAGCTAGAAAGAACAGCATGTACAAAGGCCCTGAGGTTAGAAAGGACATGAAGAAACTGAGGAAGGCAATATGGTTTGAGTACAAAGAGGGAAGAAGATTTATCCAAGAGAAATGAAGCTGTACTACCTCCCAGAGAGTCTCTATTACTGCTATTAATGATGAGGGATGGATGCAGCAAGACAACAATGATCGTGGCATCCTAGCTGCCTTCTACTTTTGCAGCGTGACAAATAAGAACCAAGAATTCAGATATATCAGGACATCTCTGCATTTCCACATCCTTGACTTATCCTGTGCAAGGTTGATGGGACATAAGTGGGTGAGAATAGTTTTCCAATATGCATCTCTATCTTGACTGAGAAAATTCTGTTAATAGATTCTTTATAGAGAACTCATAACAATGAACTTAAAATCCTTCACTTGAACTTTTAAAATGATTTCATTAAAAATGAAAGCAGTACTGCTTAAGACTGTCTCATTCTCTCTCTCCCTCTGCCCCTTCTCCTGCGCTTTCACTCTCTCAAATAAATAAATCTTTTTTTTTTTTTAATGGAGGCAGTAGAAGAAATAGGAAAGTCAGAGAATTATAAGATAGAGATCTTTAAACAAGAAGAGTCACTGTAAAATTAAAACTCCAAGCAACTATTGGCCACTACATAAATAAGACTGAAACTCAGGCAACTAAATTTGATTAAAAGAAATTGTTTTTCTTAAGTACACTTCCCATAAGCATTTAATTCTCTCAATTTCTTTACGAATTTCAGAGTAGTTGATAGTTTCTTTAAAAGTTCATAAATACAATAATATTAAGTTTGCAAAAATTGCTTGAAAGGGAAGGCTTTCAAAAATATAACAGAAAAGTAGCAATCATCAAAGGGTCTCACCAATACAGAATGCCTCATTAACGTGAGAGACCCTAAAACTCATAAAAGATACTCCATTTAAAAATGGAAAGGATGCTTTTCTGAAAGACATGGTTGCTTTTCCATTGAAATATCATTTGATTAATAATTTTCCATGTATATATCTTTGAAACAGCAAACAAAAATTTTATAGCCATAAATTTTACTGTATCTATCACATTTAATATGCTTGACGAGTCATTTTTTGATTCAGTATTTTGATCTTTTCTAGATAGAATATACTTTTTTAAGAAAATGGAAAAAATATATAAGACTAGTGATCCTAAAAGCATTTGCTAATCTTGCAAGTAAAGTTATTCTAGCAATATTGTCTTTAAAACATTTATAATGGGGACACCTAGGTGTCTCAGCAGTTAAGCATCTGCCTTGGGCTCAGGGCGTGATCCTAGAGTCTCAGGATCCAGTCCCACATCAGGCTCCCGGCAGGGAGCCTGCTTCTCCCTCTACCTATGTCTCTGCCTCTGTGTGTGTGTGTGTGTGTGTGTGTGTGTGTGTATCATCAATAAATAAATAAAATAAAACCACTTATAATGGCATTAAATATATATATATATATTTTTGGGGGGGTCACAAATAATTCAAAATTTATAAAATTCAAAAAATTCAAATTGATAACCAGCATCTTTCTCCTTTGTGGAAACGCCTGAGAAAGGATGGAGATGTTCGGCCCTGGAAACAGCCCACCCCTGATCTCCTTAGCCTGCATGTCAACTCCAAGCAAATTTGGATAAATCAGGCTCCAGTCATCCAGATGAACACCAGGTTACAGCTAATTTGAACACCTAATTAATAGACTATGCACAGAGCAACCAATAATAGAACTATGTGATTTTTGTTCACCTCTCTTTTTCTAAGACCCTATTTGCATTCTTGTGCATAGGAAACACCTGAGATGCAGAACATCAGGTCATGAAGATTCAGGCTTGTTGAAGAGAGAGGAGAGAGGAAGAAGGGGAAAGCCAGAGTAAAAAAGGAAGGGGTAGAAAGGAATAATGGAATGAATAAATTATGGCTAGAAAGACAATGATAAAATATAGCCATGAGGAAGATAAGAAAATGAAGAGAGGGAAGTGTGGGGAAATGAAATATAGCTGTTGAATCAGAAGTTCAATTAAGTGCGTTTCAATGAATAGTCTTCCATTGTCTTTTAGCTCCAAATTTGTCAAATTCACAGTAATTTAACTAAGAGAATGAGGTAAAAAGAGGTTTAATAAAGTTTGACACACATTTTAGACATAATATTACTTCCAAAGGCAGCATCTACGCAAGCAACATTACGCTTACAGTATTCAAAAACAATATAGTTCTAATTCACATATATCATTTAAAATTCACTATATTTCTTTTCTGAAAAACTGATGAATGCAATAGAAACATGAAAGATCACGTCGTGTTTCCATACCTTAGCCTCCTCAGATTCTTTTTTCCAAGGCTTAGTTTCTCCTGAACCTATCATTAGATAACATTTATGTCTAGAGATCTAGCTGTCTCCCCCAGTTACATATTTTTTAAAAAAACTTTTTATTTAAGGAAAGATTTTATCCTAAGTTTTAACTATGAATTTCAGCTTTTCACTAAAGTAGTTGTCCTTGAGTTCTGGGATAGAAATGTGATTCTTTTCTCTTAAGATGAAATGGATCAGTGGTTAGAGAAAAACAACCCAAGTTGAACCTACAGATGTGGACTTCAATTTTCCACAGTTTTTTTTTTTTAATTCTACTCTGTAGAATGTTTCATATTATGTAAATTTAAAAGTCAATGTGGGATATATTTTATTTTCTAAGAATTCCTAAGGAAGTCGGAAACAAGTTACAACTTGCCACATTATGATAAGTACATGAGTCAAGTTCAGTATCCTCTTAGCTTCCACCCACCCTCATCAACTTCCAGATGCACATTCTACTGCCAAAGCCGCTCCACAGCCTCTATTATGTGTTCCCTATAATTTAATATCTTTTGTACACTGGTTAGACACTGCTTGACACAAACATCTATACATAGTCTAGGGAAGAGACCACAGAATTCAGGGTCAAGCTGCTAATACTACTAAGTACTGCTAATTACTTTGAATATAAAGGTCTTCATTCTGGATTCTAATCCACTGCCAGAATAAATTTATTTTGAGAACAAATCTTGGAGATATTCGAATAGCACTGCATTTATGTGAACAATCCTGAAGTCCATAGCAGCCACATACTTCTGATTTACTTTTCAAGAATACAGTGTAAAATTCATATATGGTTCATATACATGTGTGCAAATATACACATGTAAATATATAATTTAATATACATTTAAAATGACTTCTGAAAGAGAGATGACCTTGATCGTTACAGGATACACTTTTCCTGCAACCTGATTACAAATGACTTTTACTCTAGGACAGAGTACACTTTGTTTTCTGATATTTACTGCTAATTTCATTCTCCACATCCCACTCATTAAATATCACTTGAAATATAAAACACTAGGTGTTTTAGAGAATATAAAGTAATTTGCTTTTATTTTTGAATTTTACATAAAGTAATTGGGTAAACAAGATGCCTCTGAGCTATTTTTCTATAATATGTATTCATTCATCCAATAACATGTATTTGGTTATGACCATCCCAGACACTAAGGAAAAAATAGAGATAGATAACATCTACTAACTGTTAGTATAAATGTGTGTTACATAAATTTTCTCACCAAGTTCTTTACCCTATGAGACAGGTAGAGTCTTATATTCCATTTTTTGCAGATTAGGAAGGCACAAAATGGTGAAATGCCTAGGCTATGCCACCTGGGCAGTATGTGATAGAGCTGGGATCTAAACTCCAAAGTCTATACTGTTAGCAGCTACATATTGCTGACCCTTAAATGCAAATAAAAGTGGCTTCCTACCTTCCAAAAATTTTTTTTTAAAGATTTTATTCATGCATTCATGAGAGACACAGAGAAAAAGAGGCAGAGACACAGGCAGAGGGAGAAGCAGGCTCCATGCAGGGAGCCCGACGTGGGACTCCATCCCAGGACCCCGGTCATACCCTGGGCCAAAGGCAGGCGCTCAATCACTGTGCTACCCAGGCACCTCCCTACCTTCAAATTTAAAACCAAGTTTCAGGGCTCTATCTGGGGATATAAATGGATTTATACCTATTGGAGATAGGAAGTGAACAATTTCAGAGCAGCATAAACAAAACTGAATTAGAGAATGATGGATATAGTATACAGATGGCCCACGGATTCCTTGAGAACTTGAAAACTATTTCCAGCAGTAAAAAATTTGAATATGGAAAAAAGCATCTAAATTTCTAACTCAGGAGGACAAAACTGTTCTCAAAAATTAAACAGAGGAAGACTACAGCTTGGAAGCTATCCTGCCCAACCAACAGAGCCAACTGGGACTGCACCTGGTACAGCAAAATTCCTGAGCTTAAAATGAATACTTAAGTCCACCAAATAAACTAAATCTATCATTCCTTGCCTTTTTAGACCTCAGCTGTTGTTTTTTAATGTCAAGGTTTGTCACACTCCAAGGACATATACACTTATCACTAGGGAGACACAAACGTATAAATCACGAAGGAGAGTAACACGCTAAACTTAGTGTCCTCAATAAGCATTTAACTTTGATTTACTAATATAGTCATCACATGTTCATTGAAGAGAACTGTTAGGTATATACAAGATATGAGTTAATTATATGTCACTTAAAATAATTATATCGAGGACACACATTAATGGATTCACTATTGGCTTGTAGCAGGTATTATTAATGCATCCTGAGGCCAAGGCCATTTGCAGTGACAACTGTTTATGGAAGTTTCCAATGCAGAGAAGGAGTTATGATCTGAGATCACTTAATCTTCCTGTTCCCTCAGTAAGTCAAGGGCTCCACTTTATGTTTGTGAACCTCCTCTCTTTCCCCAGCCTCTATTATCTTTGTAATATGTCGAATAATTTGTATTTATTTTATATCCAAGTATTTCATGTACTTTCAAAGACTTCCATCTACTACCTTTAAAAGAGAAAAGCAAATCCTAGTGCTTAAGAATTAACTCATTTATGATTTGGAAAAGGAAGCTGTAAACTTCTGGTATAACCAAGGAGCAGCCCGCCTCTGGTAGGGCAGCTAAACAATCAAACTTACTATGTCATTGACACTTTTATTCCAGGATTAAAATTGAAATTTTACCCAATAGTGATTTGTAGCTATTAAAAATCATAAAGTAAAATAACATTTAAGAAAAAAGTAGACTATAAAATAGCATATTTTTTAAATAGCATATTTTTATTAAGAAGCTGTGCACACACACGAAGAGTTATCAAAAACTCATATGCAAAACATTAATAACTATTATCTTTTTAAAAAAGATTTTATTTATTTATTCATGAGAGACACACACAGAGAGAGAGAGAGAGAGAGAGAGGCAGAGACACAGGCAGAGGGAGAAGCAGGCTCCATGCAGGGAGCCCGACATGGGACTCAGTACTGGGACTCCAGGATCATGCACTGGGCCGAAGGCAGATGCTCAACCGCTGAGACACCCAGGCGTCCCAATAACTATTATATTTTTGTGTCAGAATTATCTACTGTTTTTTCCCCCCACCTTGGTCCTTTACTATTTTAAAATATTTTTTAATTGAGTATGAAATATATTTGTGTCCCTAAAATACTATTCTCAAAACCTAGTAACTAGTTCTCATTTACTTACATCATTTGCTATGCACTATATGTGGAGTTCTGTAGTTGCATTCCTGGCTTAACTCTTCCTTCAGATCTGCCCTTTGCCATGCTGGCCTAATACCAAGGTCTTGCAACTAGGATTTTCTAACTGCAGGCTGTGATTCATCAGCTTAGTGGTCATAAGCAGTATTTTTTTTTAATATAAAATACATAAGGGACAAAAAGGAAAATATCAGTGTGCACTGTGTGGTAAGAAAATACTTTTAGTGGGGGTTCCTGGGAGGCTCAGATTAAGCATCCAACTCTTGTTTTTGGCTCAGGTCATGATCTCAGGATCAAGCCCCACATCAGTCTCTGCACTCAGCACGGAGTCTGCTTGTCCTTCTCTCTCTGCTCTCTTTCTCTGTCTGTCCATCAAATAAAGAAGTAAGTAAGTAAATAAATAAATAAATAAATAAATATAATCTCTAAAAAAAGAAAATGCTTTTAGTGAAACTTTTTTCTATGTTACATATATGAAAACACATTAATGGAACACTTGGGTGGCTCAGAGGTTGAGCGTCTGCCTTCAGCCCAGGGTGTGACCCCAGGGTCTTGGGATCGAGTCCCACCTCGGGCTCCCTGCATGGATCCTGCTTCTCCCTCTGCCTGTGTCTCTGCCTCTCTCTCTCTCTCTCTCTCTCTCTCTCTGTGACTCTCATGAATAAATAAACAAAATCTTAAAAAAAAAAAGAAAACACATTGGTATTTATGGTAAAATACATTTCTTGCTATGAGACTAGCTAAGAAGAGTTTGACTAACTTTAGCTCTAAAACAACCTATCTAAAAATAGATGAAGAAATGAAAGCACACTTAAGTGGTCATCTTAACTGTGTTGCCATAGGTTACATCAAAGAGGGCAGTGAGCTACAATAAAGGTGCCCAGCACTTCAAAACTTTTTATCCTTTTAACTCAGCAGCCTTCCTTAATATGGCAAATATGAAGCACTCTAGAACAAAGAAAATATAATCATTTATGTAATTAATTTGATTATTTTAATAAACATTGTTTCTAGTCCCCATAAAAATGATGATACCAAAAAATCCATACTTTGCCTCCATTAGTATCAATTAGTAACATAGTCATTTCTCAATTATATCATTGCCTACCATGCATGTATCCAATAATCTAAAATTAAAATCCAGTATGCTATGCCATTCTCATTAAATGGCTTACATCTAATCTGTTGCACTTGAGCTAGTGAAGGATATTGTTTTGGAAAGGTAATTAGCAATATTATTTCTTACAACATTCTATCTGCTACAGTAGGGAGTTTTAGAAGAAACCAGCAAATATTCTAATTGAACTCTGCATTTGACACAAGCATTCACACTGATTCTGCTAATTATTCTCTGTTTTAACTGGTCAATTAAAACTGTAAAAAGGATGGCCAGTGTGAAAGTAGTGTTTTTAAAATGCTGTCTCCCCATCATTTAACTCCAACAACTTAATAGTATTACTTTCACCAAGTGAATCAAATGCTTCCAAATGCACATATCTTTCTTAAAATACAAAAAAAACAAAACAAAACAAGTAATAGTCTGTGTCATATGGTGACAAGTACAGTTCAAAGTGCCATTATCACTGTTCTCATGGTGATAATTAATCCTTTAGTCATTATCATAATGAGAAACCATGTTCAGAAAATGCTGATTGAAAAATTCAGATATCAAACACAAGTCACTCGTTGCCTATCAGCCAAATTGATTCTTACCCTTATGGCAGATTAACACAGAGTCTTCCAAATAATTTATCTTGCCTACTCCAAACTTTTCTAGCCTTCTTATGTTTCGCTTCATGATTTTTTAAATGGCCTGCTCTAACATGAAGTACCAGCATTACACTTTTATTTCTTAATTTGTGATGGATCTTTCATCTTAATCAGAATCGTTTCCTGATTTTGTTTTTAATATGGTCTATACTTCATTCCTTAACTGAAATAATTGGAATAAGTTTGCAACTATCTGTGGCCAATTAAGTCTGAAAACTTTCAAATTTCCAAGTATAACTTTATCAACTTCAAAAGAACTAATAGTCATTTTCACATTGCCCAATGAAACCCATAAGCAAAATTAATATTTCAAGGAGGCCTAACTCTAAATTCATCTAGAAGCATACAGGTACCAAATAAGATGCTGCATTTTTTCCCCAACATGCAAAAACTCCATGTGTTATGCATTATTAAGTGTGAAATGGGTTAAAATGAGTGCTTTCTCATTTTTATCTCAGTCCAACATCAGCATGCTGGGCATTTACACAAACATGTCCCGTAATCATCTGAAAATAAACACAACTCCTCCAGTTCTATCTGAACTTTGCTAGCCTTCCTATACACCCCGCCCCCAACTGCATTTCTCAATTTGAAAACTTGAGTGTTATCCTGAAATTCATTTTTTTCTTTGGCTATCACACTCAAACGGCATGCACAAGAGCACACACACATCTGGTAATCAAGTTACAAGGCAGCATCTTTTGACACTTTTTCCTAAGGTTCTGCTGAGTCATGTGCAGCCTCACATAATAAGAAAAGAGGAAAGAGTGAGGATTCCGAGGGCAGCACTAACAGGAATCAAGTATGGGTAACTTGGGGAAACGGAACAATGTTTGCAAAACAAATAATCAAACCTCCTCAAAGGAAATCATACAGAAACATACCCACCAAGTACTTTTATACCAATGCATCTATTCCAGAAGGAAAAAAAAGAAAAAAGAAAAAAATGAAATCAAATGGTTGGCTCAGTTATTTCAGTTATACTTCAAGAGCTTATAAGAAATGAAAATTCAGGGCCCTGGGTGGCTCAGTCAGTTAAGTGGTGATTTCAGCTCAAGTCAGGATCTGAGGGCCCTGGGATCAATTATATAATTGATTGTAATTGTATTATATGAGAATGCCAGCAATATCACCAATTCAGGCAAAGTATAACTCAGAGGAAGTTTGGACTGAGATCATTGCTCCTCCATGAGCCATTTCTCTAGAGATACCTTTCCAAATCAAACACTCATTCAATATGCCTGTTTATTATCGCAATCTAATAATGTTCTGTGTTAGCTTGTGGATTAAGACTGTTATAATCTGCATTGACATCTTTAATCAAGTTGCCTATGTTATTGATTGTTTAATGATAAAACTATTTCCTTACTTACATGAGAAATTTAAAATCATGGTTGAAGATGGCTATTTCTCTCTCAACTGTGCTTACCTAAGAATGCCAACTTCAATCTGATCATGGAATGGAATGTAACTGGAATTTTGAGTTTGTGGAAGCAAGAACTGGAGAAGGATTCTCTCCACGTCAATATTAACTTTTTATATTCTAAGGATTTCTTAGTTCTCTGCTCTAGCTATACAGTCACAGAGGACAATGTTGACAGTTCACTGGCTAGGCAACTGGGGCGGGGGGGTGGTGGTGTCAATAAATTCTGTCCACTAATATAATATTATATGTTAACTATCTAGAATTAAAATACAAACTTTAAATTAAATAAAAAAATAAAAATAATAAATTGTAAACATCCTAAACATTTAGGATTTAAATACCCTAAATCAGCTAATGGATACTTAAGATATCTAGAGTTGAAGAGACTCTCTAATTGGGCAGTTGGGGGAACATTATGAACTACTGTCATAGGCAATTGAAGGTCTCCAACTGAAACTCAAATTATTGGCTGCTATTATTTAGATGACTACCTTCCTCAGTTACTATTAAACAAAATACAGACCACCATTTCTGTTCATCTAAAACAATGTTCTTTCTCAACTGTAGACATTTTCACTTGCTATTCCCCAGGGTGACAATATCTGATGTACTTGTGACTTTACCTGCTCTCTTGCCTTCCCGTGACTTCCCCTAATCTATTGGATTTTATTTCCTTTAAAAACATTACACCCCCCCCCCAAAAAAAAAAATTACACCCCATATTTCTGTAGGGCATGGACAGACTTAGCACTCTCTCACAGTCAGCCAAATTCTTCTAACAGCTCTTAGTGTGAACAAACAATAATGAATAGTGTGCTAAAATGATACCAATCAGCACAATAACTAGATGAGTTGATGAACATATAGAGCTTTTCCTCTTCCTTTCTATTCTTAAATAGAATCCTTTCCCTTCTTAAATTAATCCTAAAGCCTTTACCTGCAGCACAAATATTTATGGGTTAGTAAATGGAGATGGGGTGTATGGAATGGAGTGGCAGTGGTCCAGAGCAAGTCGTTGGTGCCTAAGCATAACTCAGAAGGCATCTGAGTGGAAGGCCAGCCCCAGGGAAGATGTCAGATACCGAGTGGGAAAAGGGGGATATGCTTACCTAAGAAAAAGCCGTCACTCAATACTGAAGCCCAAGCTGTGTCAACAGGGAGTCTATGCCAGGGAAAAAGTGCAATGGAGATACTAGTTTGTATACATATAGAGATTAAATCAAATTAATATATTGAGGATGATGGGAGGCAGGCTCTAATTGTAGAAAAGGCCATTTTTACAAATATGGAAAACAAATAAAACCTATAGTGAACCCTATGGTAATGAGTTTGGGTTGGAATTACTGGTGGAAATACACATGTGCATATACACAGTCATACATGCATACATGTATGTAGTTATATGTAGAAAAATATAAAATATAAATCTAATAAACATGTTTTATACATTTCGATAAGAGATATCAACAGACCATATGTGTACTATCTGCATGCATATGTGTACACGCACACACACATTCTCTACTTTCCCCCACTAATAGGGCTGGAGAACAATGATACAATAAGGAATTATAAAGAA
Source organism: Canis lupus baileyi (assembly GCF_048164855.1). NCBI lineage: Eukaryota > Metazoa > Chordata > Mammalia > Carnivora > Canidae > Canis > Canis lupus. The sequence continues at coordinate 53,586,319 of NC_132857.1, forward strand.
ATTGGATCTTCTAATCATCACACACTACTAAAAAGAAACACACTACTAAAAAGAAACAGGGATCCTTGGAGAAATCATTGTTTTCAAGCAAAATACAAGATAAGCCAAGAAATCTTCATCTGCCCCCCCTCCCCCAAAAAAATACTCAAAGAATGACAGGATACAATAATCTGCTTCTTAATGGGTTCCCAACCGGTCAAGTCTAAATAAGTGATAGTGATGAATTAGAAGCCACTGAATAAAATAGGGAATCAGGAACCTAAACAGATAAAAATAAATAAATAAATGAATAAAAAAAATAAATGGATAAATAAAGCAGCTCATGCTTGGCTCTATGAGCTTATTACATGGTCTGAAGGTACTTCCCACAAAACACTTAATAATTCCTATGGAAAAAAAAAAGATCTATAAAGGATCCTCTGAATAACTGTGTAAAATCACTGGTGAAACATATATAATATGCCTATTTCAGGAATCTTGGTAAACACACTTTGATCAAGCAGTAAAATGAAACCATAAGTAGTGGGGCAAACAAAAACTCCTAAGCCATTCGATAGAATGTAATGAGAAAAACAAAGCATTAAGACTTTGATTTTACTTCCAATGATATATCATCGAGACCTAATTATGAGAGCCAATCCGAATTGAAGGACATTCTGCAAAATAACTAGCTTGTAATCCTCAAAAGGTTGTGAAGGTCAAAGATTGGGGAACTGTTTTAGGTTGAAGGAGGCTAAGGAAATATAATAACTAAAAACACTACTTGACTCTGACCTGGATCCTCTGAGAATTAAATGAAAGCGATACATCTGTGTTAAATTCTTGATTTTGGATAGTTGCATCATTGTCATGTAGGAAGCAAACCCTAAAACATTTAGGGATGAAGGGATATGAGGGCAGCAACATACACACTCAATTGGCACAGGAAACGAAAATGAAGTTATTTGTACCATACTTGTAATTTTTTTTTAAGATTTTAGCTATTTATTCACGAGAGACACAGAGAGAGAGAGAAGCAGAGACACAGACAGAGGGAGAAGCAGGCTCCATACAGGGAGACCAACATGGGATTCGATCCCAGGACTCCAGGATCACGCCCTGAGCCAAAGGCAGACGTTTAACTGCTGAGCTACCCAGGCGTCCTCATACTTGTAACTTTTCTGTAAATTTGTGATTGTTTCTACACCAAAGAAACTAAATAATTCAAAGGTGAGGAGAGAAATGAAAACAAGATAATCAAGAAATAATTATATGGTATGCCAGTTTGATAGCACCACTCAATCTTGTTTGTGCCTCTACAGATCCACTTACCACATCACAAGGAACATATTTGTGTAAGGACTACTCTCCTGCAATCTACTCTAGGATATATATTTATAGCCTCACTGCTTAAAATGGTTCATACCCATGCTTGAATAGATAATTGGATTTTAAATAACCTACCTTGGTTTGCCTTCATTTTTTTTCCACAAAAGAGGAAAGTTCATATATCTATTAAAGAAGTTGCAAAAACTTGAAACAACTTTCAGTGCAGAGCACAACACATATGCAAGCCACCAATGCAAAGAGTAACACATTGCTTTCTTAGAATTATTCAGAAAATTCTTTCCAAATCTCACAAGTCTTCAAGAAAATAGCTGCGTGTATCCCTGAAAACGGTTTCTTGAAAAGGAGTCAAACATAATAAAAGAATCCCTCAGCTTGTAAACCATACTGAGAATTCTCTAAAGGGAAGCTTGTTTCAGTTGGGTCATACCCGTCAGATCATGTCCCCACTCTGTTTGTCCTTTGGCTAAGGGGTAAAATAAACGTTATTGAAACAGGTGACTGCTAAGATTCCTACTTTACTGTTTACGATCCTATTCCTTGTTTATCCTGTTCAAAACTGAGGCAGCCAGGGCTCACACTGACTAGAATTCATGTACACAGGGAAAATGCCCACTTGCCTCTTGAACATCAAATAATCCCATGGCATGACTTTAACATAAACAATTTAATAAGAGCCAAATGTACGTTGGGTTATTTGGATAAAACTATCTCTGTAACGTGTTTTTTCTTAACACTATATGCGAAATGTCAAAGCATCCAGAGGCCAGGGTAACCCCACCTTTGCTTCCTATCGCATGTTTCTCTTTGCAACTAAACACGGTTTGATATTTTCAAGATTGAACCAAGTTTCCTGTCTTTATTTTGTGCCTGTTGCTAATTTTTAACTTAAACGTTGTAATATCCTGCTTTACACTCTGCAGCTTCAGTGGGTTGAGGCAAGATTCGCTGGCTTTAAACTCTTTTCACAACTAATTTTGAGTTCTATTTCAGTTTTCCCCACCCCCACCCCCACCTCCTGCATTATCTCTTCTCATTTCCATGGACTATTTTATTCCAAGATTCTGTGTAATATTAAATTACAATAATAGCAATCAAAGTCATGGGGAGCTAAAGGATTTTCGATTGCAGCCCATGCTTGGCTCTCAATAGCAGGGCAGAAGGAGAGCCTGAAAAGCACAACAATTCAGAGAACTTGCCAGCAGACCCCATTGTCCTTTCAGTTTCTAATGACACTGAAGTACTTCCATGATTAAAATTTAAAGGCTTCCCAGTAACCAAGTAATTTGCCCAAAACTCCTTATCTAGCACTCACCAAGAAGACTCTGATTTTAATATACTATTAATCAAGCTCCAGCCAAGTTTACCACTGATACTTTCAATTACAGAGAGACTAGCTTCATCTCTCTCAGTGTGTATATTGAGGGGAATTTTTTTTTCTGATTAGTCAGTTACCCAGCAATGAAAGAAACCACAAACCTGGTTTAGACACATATTACTAAGGCATTAGTTATAGTTTTGATAACAACAAACCAAAATACTCTAAACTATTTTAAACTATTAATTGTTTTTGAGAATGATTACAAGTCTGAATTCCTTGGTGTTCACTCATAACAGAGAGCTATTACTATTATAAAACACTCATGTGTTCATTAAGACCCATGCAGACACATACTTTAAAAATATAAAAATCAACTAAGAAATTTATTTCAAAAAAAAATGAAGATATGCAAAGATTTATCTATGTTTGTTTCAGGGTTGCTCATAATGCCGAATATTTAGAGCAATGTAAATATTCAAAATAGAAAATTGATTATACAAATTATGGATCATTCTTCCAAATAACTGAATAATATAACAGTAGCTTTATACAACTTTTTTTTTTTAATATGGGAAATATGTGTCCTATATTAAGTAGGAGAAAAAGCCAGTTTGTTAAAATTCATGCAAATGCACAAAAAACCTGTCCATATACTCATCTACAGATGACCAGTACTTACGTTTTGGTGATTATGAGTCCAATTTATTTTCTTAATTCTGCATTTTCAAATATACATTCAAATACACATTCTTTTGTGACTATTTAAATGACATTAATTCATCTCATTCCATACATAAGAATTCATCTATATAGCCAAGGAATAATGGAAAATATTTGTCCTCTTTTTTTCTTCAGTATTTATATAGTACCATAAACAATTATTACACCAAATCTTATAATTCTGTAGAAAAAAATATGGATAGCATTTGTATTACATTGTACGTTTGTGACAAAAATGTAGACAGTGTACATGCAGCTTGGGGAATGATTAAGATGATTACTAAATTACCTTGGTCAATTAGTCAAAATAATAAGATTATTATTATTTTACCTTCCTGTATAATTTTTTATTTTCTTTCTGGGAAAGTTATTTTTCATTTACCTAAAGCCAAGGAATTGTATTATATTTAATACAAACTATAGGATGACTTCAAACAATAAGTAACTATATGGCAGTATTTGCTGGTGAAAATAAGAAAAGATGAAATTAAAAATTGAATTTTCATAGCTTGAGCTAGAAAAAATATAGTTACATACTATCTTATTTATGGTTTAATGTAAATTAAGTTTTAATTACTTATATCTACTAATGATCCACACAGTAATACAGAAGAAAAATACATTTTCTGTAAAGAATTTCATTCAAAGAAATGAGCAACTCCTAATTCTGGAGGCACAGGGTCTTACTACTGTTTGTATGCTAAGTTGAAATAACAGTATTATTGTTATTCAGTTACAAAATCAGGTTTTTATAGGAAAAAGTTATTCACCAATATGTTACCGATAATAGCTTATATTTGTATGGGATTTTATAAAGCTCTTTTAAACAATTAAATGCAACTAAATCTCAAAAAATAATAATTGAACTTCATATTAATAAATATTTTACAAATGAGAAAATTGTGCATCAAATGCTAAATGAGAAAATGTTCAACTTTACTAATAATGAGAAATAAGCAAATAAGCAGATTATCTTTTTAAATCTATAATATTAAACAATTATTTTATTATTTTGATGATAACATAGGACACTGTTGGAGATGTGGTAATCTAAGATTTCTCAAATTTCTAGGGAAAAGTACAACTATTCTGGAAAGAAATTAAGAAATGTGTACCAAATGTCAAAGTATTCACATCACTTGAACAGTCTCACTTCTGAGATTGAAGCCTAAAGAATTTGACTGAAATAAAGGAAAAGTTTATGAGTAAAGATGTCCATTGCTTTATTATTTATAACTAAAAGATACAATTTAATGTGCAGCAATAGCAAAAATAGGCAATGAAATTTCAACACTAAATCTATTAAAATTATATTAACAATTATTTTTAATTGCAAGAAAGATTTTCACATTATATTACTACTTATAATATGGTGACATTTAAAAAATATAGAAGATAGGAATAAAATAAATCAAAATGTTAACTATAGTTATTTTGTAAAAGGGGTATTAACAGTGATTTTTAAATATTCTTTATTATAGTTTTTAGATTCTTATCAGTGAGTAAATATTGCTTCTTTAAACAGGAGAAAATGTAACTAATTGCGTTTTAAAACTTTGAATGTCGCCTAAATATCCACTGGATTTATCTTACCTTGAGCTTGACTTATCACTATTTATTCAATTGAAATCCTCCAAAGCATTTTACTTTAAAGATGACTGAGACCAACATAGAGATAAGTAACATTTTTTACAAATGACAATTTAAAATATTTCAAATACTTTGTTTTTGCCATTAATGTTAGATTTGTGGAAATTATATTTGGGGAAATTTTAATTCCATTATGGAGTAAAAAAAGTCATTGAGAAATAATCCTATTGCAGTTTTAGACATCCGTGATTTTAATCTTTATGATTACAATGATTACCCATGGTGATCAGTAACTTTGAATTTTAAAAATATTCTGCAGGAGAAATTCATCAGCCCTATCTCGCATAGACTCACTTTTAATATCTATGCTGAGACAGGTTATCTAAATGAATTTTATTTTTTTAAATTCTCTTTTCTAAAAGCTATGGTCTGAGAGTAACAATTTCCTTTTATACTTAAATAATGATAATAAGATGGAGTGACATATTTTAACCAAATATAAATATGCTGTTCATGTGAACATATTTAAAACCTATACATGCATAACTTTGAATATATGTGAATGCATGTCATGAAATACTTCCTGGGCCTTTTCTAAACTAATGCTATACAAAGTGAAGAAATACTTATTTTTTGGTGAGCTTTTATTTGACATTATAACAGCATCCAACCACCTGCATACATTAGATAAAAAATCCTCAGTGATTAAAATGCCAGTGATTAAAAATCCCAAGAAAACAAATGGATTCAAATTAAACTAAAAACATAAAATCACAGGTAGTTTGGACCACTTCTAAGGAAAAGAATCACAAATTTTATAATTGCTATTTCCCAGTTTTGTTTGTTTTTTTCTTTAAGATACTGGTAACTTCATATTAAGACCACAAAATAGATCTCTACTCATTCAGAGGTGATTGAATTATGTATCTTTCACTTAAGTCTTTTTTAACCTGACCTTTAAATTTTAATGACTACATATTTAACATTTTAAAATAGTCTCCATCTCTAACTTCTAAGAGGGGTAGAGGATTATTAGAAGGTACCAAATGAAGCCACAAATGTGTTTTATATCTGTATTGTATGTCAACTAATTACACAAAGATATACACAAGTATTGAGTAAATAAAAGTGAGTATCTGTGACCTGAGAAGTAGTAAAAATTGGCTAACCGATTTCTGTTTCCTAATGAAAATTCATTTCTTATTTTGCATATGTACTCGATTAAGACATATTCAAGTTGGATATTTCTTGAAAAATTTGAACCCTATCAAATAAACCTTCACTAGTATGCAGGTTTACTCTTCACTAAGGGGATTCTCAAGTTTCAGAGTGCTAAGTAAATCTTACAATAGAATATTTAAGCAATTGTCTATAGTTTAAAATAGTGTTGAGCTTCACTCTGCATTACCTTCCCACAAAATGCACAGCATTAACCAATTCTTTTCTGTCAACTAGCAATTTTTGGCAGATCCCTTTTGCATGATTCATGAAGGACCAGTAAAAGGCTAATTGTTCAAATTAATTTGCGTAAATGACTAAGCAAGAGATAACAAAATTACATCTGCACTTGTTTGGCAAAGATTCAATAGCAGCGGCCCTGTACTGCCAGCTGCTTCCAGACAACACTCTTGCAGAAATTAAAAGCTACAAATATTAATTAATACACTTTTTTGGTACGTTAATTTGCACTGAAAGGTTCCGGAGTGCAAAACTGCTGAGAAGATGAACCATGATAATTAGAATTAATGGGATGGATGCATGTTTTTTGCAGCTGAAGTTTTAAAAACCCATGAATGGAACTGGGAACTTGAAACTGACATTCCCATAAATCTCTATGATAATGCAGCTATTAGTATTAGAAGGATTAAGTACTATGGCTCCAGAGTTATCCATCACATGACACATTATATCCCATCTGTCATTGCAGTAGCTAAGACATGATAGCCGTCCTTGAGGAAGCTGTGTGAAAAGCTTTGGGAATTCAAGGAATTGTAGTGATGACTGTCAGACTACAAAATGAATAGCTCAAATCTCTGACTTCTAAACAGAAATAATAGCCAGCACTCTGTATTTGTCAGCTTAGTACTTTACAAATACTCTAACTCTCATAATTGTATTTAAGTTTAGTTAGGCAATCTGAATCATATAGATAGATGAGAATGGAAAAAAAAGAATAGTACAATATCACAGATTTTATCTTTAATTCGTGTATAACCTTAGGACTATGAGTTCCCTATAGGATAGTTTTTACATAATAGTATTATTAATTATACATAGAAACATCTTAGGAAAATCTTACTGTTGACATATTAGTAAAAATACTGAAGTCATTCCTGATGCAATGTGACTAAGAAGTGAAAATTCAATGCTAGCAAACTCTGGACCTTCAGTTTTATCCATACATAGAAACATCTTAGGAAAATCTTAAAACTTTTATGTAGCTCATTCTTAGCAATAAAGAGAACATGCCCTTTTCAACACAGAATTCACAAATATTGGTAATGTATGCTATACAACTACATATATATATGTGTGTATATATATGTGTATGTGTATACATATGTGTATGTGTATGCTATACAATAACACACATATATATGTGTGTGTGTATATATATATATACACACACGCACGCGCGTATATGGAGAAATTTTATTTTTTCTGCTTAAAAAAAATTTAAAAATGAAATTTACTTAGCTTCCAGAATAAATGCAAACACTTATTTCATTTAATTATTTTGTACTTAAAAAGGACACAGTATCTTAAAGCTGAAAGGTAATTGTTTTATAGCATTCTCATTTGGATCACTTAGCAGCTTCTAGGAATGTAGCAGCCATCCTGGAGTACTGCATGAGAGATTATGGGTAAGTCAAAGGAGTTTTAAGATTTAAATAAATAGGAAAATTCTAGGGCAGCCCGGGTGGCTCAGTGGTTGAGCATCTGCCTTTGGCCCAGGGAGTGATCCCAGACTCCCAGGATCGAGTCCCATGTTGGGCTCCCTGCATGGGGCCTGCTTCTCCCTCTGCCTGTGCCTCTGCCTCTCTATCTCTCTCTCATGAATAAATAAATAAAACTTTAAAAAAAAAAAAAAAGAATGTCAAAGAACATTAAATAATTTATCCGGTGGGGGGGAGTCACACAATAATAGTTTAAGTAGCTGAGGACTTATTGCACTAAAGAGACTATAGATTTGATTTTACAGAGAATGTCTCAGTGACAACACTGATGAAACCTGGTGAATACCTTTAAATATGGCGTTAGAAGACATTTTTCAGGGGGTGAAGTAGAACTTAGTCATTTGCTTGCTCTATCACAATAAAAAATTTTGAAATACTTTTCCCTAAGAGGATAGTTTCTATCTACAAAAATAACAATTTCAGTTATGTTAGATAATATATTTTTAGATTTAAATGGCCAAATGATAGAATGAAAGTTTTTTGTGTTAGAATGGAGAGGGCAACATGTCAAGGCATTCTCTACTTGACTGAAAAAATCCATGCAACACCCCTAGAATACTACTGTAGGATGCTCATTCGTACTGCCCAACATGACTTCCCTCGACTATTTACTCAGTTTACTACTTTAGGCTTAGAAATATGCCCAGTCCACAATCTTTGTTGCTTATCAGGATTCATGTCTCATATCAAAATTCTTGAAAAATGTAAACGTTATAAAATACTTCTTTGGAGATTCAATAGGCTTTTTTTTTCCCCTACAAAGTAGTTTTTATAAGCCCTTTAGTTGTATACTTCTTAAACTGTCAAAATGTATGCTATTTTCTAATTTCTAGACTCAAATGTATATTTTTAAAATACTTCACTGATTTCAGTTTTGTTTGATGATAAGATGTATCTAAATCTAACATTCATAGTTGATTTCAGGTACTTTTTAGAGTAGTTAAAACTGTTTTTGTCAGAAGGCACAAAATATTTTTCAGTTGGTAATATGTTTCTACACATATACATAATTTCAGAACTATGTAGGCTCTATTGGTTTCTGCTTTGTAGGTGCCAGGTTAGCACAGTGCCTGATTTAAATTTGTCATTTTATCAGGACAGAATTATTGGTCCTTTTCTAAACTAATGATATTGCCTGAAAAAAAAAAAGTTAGCTATCTCTATTATCACCTTATTTGTAAATAAATATTTCAAGAAATAGCACATATCACATGCAACAACAACCCAATATGAAGAGACCCCTATTTCCAGAAAAATACACATATTTATACAAAGAAACCAAGTACCACGTTGACATTTTATTTCTTTTGGGTAAAGTGACAAAAATTGAGAGAAAATATCTCTTTAACAAAATAAATGTAATTAAAATACACAAAACAGGTACTTTTTTAAATGGTAAATTCCTATCATTAGTATCCAATACCCATTTTATTTTTAATGCCCAATGAAGAAATAGTTCATATATAAAACTAAGAAGATTTTTGTCACAAAAATCTTAAGGCAGTAGGACAATTTTCCTGAACATATTTTTTATATCATAGTTTTATAAATCAAATACACATACACAGCTTTACTCAACTTGGAAGATCATATACAATAAAATCTCTAAGGTGAGGAGTAGCAAGAGGGGTCAATACATGACCCCAAAATATGCCACTCTGGCATGTGGATTATTTGAGTTGAAGGCAATCAGGACTCAGTTGATGCAAGGAGACCTTTTACCATTCCCTTAACTATTTAAAGGGATTTAGATAGGAGGCCTTGCTCAGAGAGCTCTGAATGCCCTATTTGTATGGCAGGGCAAACATCTAACTACCAACATTCATTCTTTCTATTGTCCTTTCAATTTCCTTCCTCCTCTTTAAAGCTCTAGGCTCTGATTCTATTTATTAGTTCGGGATGGCATATAAACCTCAACTGCCCAATATGCCTTTGTGTCTTATTATGTCTGTGAGGCCCAATTAAAATGTAATTAAATTTGTTTTTATTCTATTAATCTGCCCTATGTTAATTTGATTATTAGATTAGCCAAAGAATGAAGATAGGTAGATTAAAAATATTCCTCCCTAATAGACGCTATTCACAAACAGGCATAGTATACAGTCTCCTGGCCTAATGACTTCCACACAAAACTTCATTGTTCCTATCAAAGAAAAGGAATGATACCTAGTGCATTTCTTCCACCTAAAATGCAAATCAAAGCTATAATGAAATACCATCTTGCAGTAATTAGAATGACTAGTATCAAAACAAACAAACAAACAAACAAACAAGAAATAACATGTGTTTCCAAAGATGTGGAGAAAGGAGAACCTTTGTGCACCGTTGGTGGAAATGTAAATTGGAAAACACTAGCTAGGTTCTTTAAAAAACTCAAAGTAGAAGTAGCATCTATCCAGTAATTCTACTTCTGGGTATTTACCTAAAGAAAACAAAAATACTAATTTGAAAAGATCTATGTATCCCAATGTTTATCACAATGTTATTTTTAATAGCCATGATGTAGAAGCAACCATCGACAGAATAATAAACAAAATATAGTATATATACACAATGGATGATTACTCAGCCATAAAAAAGAAAGAAATCTTGCCACGCATGCCATGGATGAGCCTAAAGGGTATTATGCTAAATGAAATAAGTCAGACAGAGAAAGACAAATACCATATGACTTCACTTATATGTGGTCTCTAAAAAACAAAATAAATGACAATAAAAAAGAGAAATAGACTAATAAATATAGAGAACAAACTAGGGATTGCCAGAAGGGAGGGAGGTGATGAGATCGGTGAAAAAGGTGAAGGGGTTTAAGAGGTATCAAATTTTAGTAACAAAATAAGTAAGTCAGAGGGATAAAAAGAACAGTGTGGGGGGGATATAGTCAATAATATTGAAATAGCTTTGTATGGTGACAGATGGTAACTACACTTACGATGACATTTAGCAATGTATATAATTGCGGAATCACTATGTTGTACATCTAAAACTAATATTATCAACTCTACTTCAATCAAAAACAAAATAAATAAATAAAATGCTTTCTGAACAGATTTTTGCCTTTTGAAGGACTCAGCTTTAAAAGAACAATGTATATCTTATATCAATGGCACAACTTCTATTAGCTATCCTACAGAAAGTAATCTTTCTGACTTGTTCCCTCTTACCCTCTGTACAATATATACCCAACAAACTATATGCTTCACTTTGGGGTATTTTATTTTATTTTTTTATTTTATTTTATTTTATTATTTTATTTTATTTTATTCTATTTTAAGTGATTATTTAAATAATTTGTTCTATTTTCCATCAGTCCTACTATTATGCTGCCATAATAAATTAGGTTATAATTTCTTCAGAGACAGGGTCTCATACTCATATGATCTCATACTTCTGAATATCCATCATAATCCTTACTGTCACTTGTTTGGATTTGACTTATTCAGCATTTGGAAGGGCTTCAAAGCTCACAATGACCAACCTCCTTTTCTGGAAATTTCTCTCACTAAAAGCTGCCCTACTCTCACTAGCACATAAGCACAACTGTAATACAGAAATTTGTTTCTCGTGCTTAAGTAGGCACCATAGTCAACAAGAAAATCAGACTTTTTCCCCCCTCAGAAATTTAAAATGTGTGTGTTTTGTTTGGTTATTACAAAGCTACTATTAATACTTTGGGGTGAGTCCCACAGGACTACAAAACACTCCCAGGAGGGACCCAGAGGAGAGAGGCTTTCTGAGGGGAAGGAAGCACTGAGACTCAGGAAAAAGGGAGGCCATTGGTAGTAGAACCTGTGACTGCTAAAGGAGGACATGCCAGTACGGTGTGACACAGGCTGAGGACAAAAAGGTTAGACGGAAAGCCACAAAGCTACTTGGCTTCCTCCTTCTTCTCATTTGTATTTTTCTGCTCCTTGTCATGACCTCAGAGCCCCTCTCCTCGCCAGTGGCAGTAGAAAGCCAATCACGTCAGAAAAATATGGAACATTTCATGAATTGGCAGGTCATCTTTGTGCAGGAGCCAGGCTAATCTCTGTGTCATTAGAAATTGGACATTTGTAACTGAGGGGACAAATTTCTAGAAAATCTTTAAAACTGTGTCAGTTTTACTACAGTGTTTTAAACAGAATGTCTGTGAAAGCTTCTAGCTGAGGTTCCTTATCTGGATTCTTGGTTTTTCACATACTTACTGCATTCTACAAGTTGGTTACCATTGTGCAGGATTTTTGTTTGTTTTTAGTTACATATCCAGTTACTTATAATTCTAAGAAACCTAACATATATATAGCACTGTATTCCCTGGAGTCAGCATCATAAAAGAAAACCTTGAAGTTAGAACTGAGGCTTCAAAATAAGGAATATGGTCTTTATAACAAATTTTAACAGAAAACAAATAGTAATTTCTTATAAAATTCCTTTCTATAAATGAATAAACATACCCACTTTGCTATATATAGATATCCTAGGACCAAAATCATGTCAATAAAAGATGGGAAATGTCTTTTAGTATGAGGTGCATGAAGTTTGATTACATAAACTTAATCAAAATATTCACTCTCTTAAAAATTTGAAGAATCCCATATATGCTTGCTTCATTCTTCTGCTCATCTTAAATTTAGGGTATGAAAGTTTTCTTTTTCTTGTTAGACTTCTCACACCAACACCAAAATAGAGCTGTCTTTAAGAAGTGAATTCATCATCCCTAAATTCTTCATTTCATTTTCAATGATACATTATGAAACATATTTTGATTGTGAAAAGTCAATGTCCCATATCTTAAGAAGTAAAGATTACATTATCCCATTAATGAACAGGAAAAAATAGTGCATTCATAAGGAAGTCAAATGATACCTTTGGGATTTGGTCCACACAGATACTTTAAGGGAGAACATCTGTCATGAGAGAGACAATTTCTTTCTGTAAGAAGCACACAGAATCTATACAGTAGGAAAGTCCTTTATTCACAAGGAGGCAAGAGAGAGTAGAAAGCATTTACTTGTCTTTTTTTTTTTTTTTCCAAAGATTTATTTGAAAGAAAAAGAGAGAGGAGGGGCACAGAGAGAAGAAGAGAGTCCTAACACAGACTCCCAGCTGAGTGTGGAGCCCTACACAGAGCTTGTTCCCAGGACCCTGAGGTCATGACCCGAGTGGAAATCAAGAGAGTCAGATGCTTAACCAACTGAGCCACCCCGGCACTCCTGTGGGTCTACTTCTTGAACATTTATTATTGTGGTTTCTTAAACCAAATTACTAAAATTGGTATCTAGAAATAATAATAATAATTAATAATAATAATAATAAGGTATCTAGAATAATAATAATAATAAGGTTTCACACACAGTCAATAAGGTTATCACTCCAGGGAAGAAAATGTTTGACATGGCTATGTATAAATTGCAGAATATATTAAGAATTTTGACATTATGTAAGAAGAGGCATTTTAATGCCTATAGTTTCTTGGATAAAACAGCCTAGCACATCGATGAAAAACAACAAGTTTTAAATTTTTCCACCAACATGTGGCTACTTGTAGAATTTTAACAATCAAAACATCTATTTGAAGAATTTTATCAAAAAAAACTAAGGTTTTAAGGTTTAGTCCGAGTAGAGGGACTAGATAGAAAGGCTAGGAAGGTACCATATTTCTTTAATCCAATGCATTGTGACTGAATGATATGCTACAAAGCCTTTGGCAACTGCTCCTCTGAAGTTCAACTTACCAAAGGAAAATGAATGAACCCTGTTTACCCCTTACTGGTAATAACTCACCCTAATCTTACCAAGGAAAGATCTACTACCAGGTTTCTAATAATCTTAGGTTTTTGTCATCCTAACTCCTTTGAAAGAAAAGCTTTCATTCTTTGAAAAAACATTAGAATAAAATTCCTTGTGAGATTACTTTACATTTTCTATTCATAAGCCCCAAATAATAGCACACCAGAGTAACAGCAGCAGCCAAATATATTTACCATGTGTCTGACTGTTGATTACCCTTTATTTAGAAAAATATACTTGAGATCAGGTATGGGTTTTCTACAGCCATGTAGCAAAATGGAAAAATCACTGTTCTGGGAGCTAGACTCCTCCAAAGGCACTTGGGTTATCTTGAAGAAGTCATTTGAATTCCCCTAGGCTCACTCTATGCATCCAGCGTATGGAGCCATGAAAACTACATTCTCACCAGCTCAATAAGATCAGTGCAATTAAGATTGAGAGTTGATTTTAACTATTCAAAGCAAAGATAAACATATGAAAAAATTGCTATTCCCATCAATTTACATGTGGCTTAATCTTGATAACTTAGAAGTAGCGGGGAGGCTCTAAGAAATGAGCTAAGCAAACAAGCATATGCCCATGTTTTATTTCATGTAACGAGCATTAGCGATGGTGGTGGCTGAGTCTCCTTTCCTGGGCCATAGAAAACAGTTGATACTGCTTCCAGAAGACACTTCCACAACCAGGCATTACGTTTTTATCATATGGAAAAGTTGCCCGAAGAGCTTTGAAATCATAAACTGTAAATGAGTGGGATGAACCTAAATGGTATTATTAAAAAAAAAAAAAAAAAAAAAGTGTGAGGCAAATTAGAAAGGGAAATAAGAAAGAATAGAGAGAAGGAAAGCAGAGACAAGGAAAAGTAACAGGTAATAATACACAGTAATACACAGCTTGTTAGAAATATTAGGAATCCAGTCAGAATTTTTTAATCGATTTTCTTGAGAGTATCAACAGGATAAAATGAATGCCTTTTTTGGTCATATTTACTTATGTTCTTTTCCTCAATATTAGTCCCCCATCCCCAAAGGAAAAACAAACAAAATACCGCTGACCAAAAGCCAGGGTCTGGCTTCCTCAACGTATTCAAGCCTAGAGAGTGGTTGCATGCTTGTCATATTTAGTCTATTTCTAAGCTTGATGCAGAAATACAAACAAACATTGCTGCACAAAACCTTAGTAAGATAAGACTGTGATTCAAATCATCCTTTTAATTCAACACCTTCTGGTGAGTAGATCTAGCCAGAAGCAATGCAAACTGGGATTAAGAAACAAGACCAGCTGTCCGATGGAGTCAGTCTCTTGAAAACTAGCAGTATTTTCTCTGAGAAGTAATTGAAATAAACAAGAAATTTATCCTTGCTTCAGTTCAGGGAATGGAGAAAATTCATATTGAGAAGTGAGAAAGGAGGGTGAATTGTTTTTAAAAAATAGAAGAGACACTCTGGTAAGGACAAAGGAATGAGCTAAGAATTTACAACAGTTTACAGTAAATATTTTGGTGCTATTTTATACATAGTTTTATTTGGCTATTTTTTCCAGTTTCTCCTAACCTATCTGCATTGTTTTTTTTTTTTTTAATTATTTATTTATTTATTCATGAGAGACACACACAGAGAGAGAGAGAGAGAGAGGCAGAGACACAGGCAGAGGCAGAAGCAGGCTCCATGCAGGGAGCCCGACGTGGGACTCGATCCCAGGTCTCCAGGATCATGCCCTGAGCTGAAGGCAGACCCTCAACCACTGAGACATCCAGGGATGCCTCCTATCTGCATATTGAAGGAATTATGACTGACTGGATTTGAATTTATCTAAATTATAAGACACTACCTTTAGTTCTTACAGAAAATAGGTTTGCTTAATGCCACACATATTCTAGTGAATAAAAGCATCATCTTAGTCTACTGGGCTTGCCATAACAAAATACTACAGACCAGATGGATTAAAAATATATTTTCTGATAATTCTGGAGGCTGGAACTTCAAGATCAAGTCACTGGCAGGGTTGGCTTCTCTAGAAGCCTCTCTCCTTGGTGTGTACTGCGTGCCTTGTTGCTGTGTCTACACATGATCATTCTTCTATGCATACACATCCCTGATATTTTTTGCCTTTCCTTAAAAGGACACCAGTCCTTTCAGATTAGGGCTCCACACTTAGGACTTTATTTGTCTAATTATCTATTTAAAGATCCTATCTCAAAATATACTTATATTGGGGGTTAGGCTTCACCATATGAATGCTGTGGGGCCACAATTCAATACATAACACACATGTGGTAACTGTAAGGAAACTTTTTTATTAAAGATTTTATTTATTTCTTTTAGGGAGAAAGAAAGGGAGGGAGTAGGGGGAGGAGCAGAGGGATAGGGTGAGGGAAAAGCAGTGTGGAGGGGACCAGGGGCTCCATCCCAGGGCCCTGAGATCATGCATGACCTGGGCCAATATCAAGAGACTGATGTTTAATCAAGTCACCCAAACACCCCATAAGGAACTTTTTATGTATACCCTGTTGTGAGGGAATTCCTTGTTCCTAAATTCACCTATTGTTTTAAGATAAGCATCACTAAGATTTAAGTTTTAACTTTCTTTTTAATGGGATTAATGTAACTACATTTATCAGGCCATTTTCAGAAAGTGTATTAGAAAAATATTCAAATGTCAAGTAAGATGCTGACCCAACCAATAATTTTAAGTAGCTGACCAAATATGAAAGCCAAGAACAGTATCTATTTTGGTCCACTATGGAAATGCTTCACCAGGCTAACCATGGCACACTGATAAGCTACGGTGGCAACTTTAGAGTAATATTTTTGAAGAAAAGGATCACAGTGACTACATACAACTATCAGAAAAATTACCTGAAGTTTGGAAGTTTGGAAACAACAAATAGATAACTGGGTATTCTTCTATTGTTTGATTTCGTATTTACTTAACTATTTTATGATCTGTAAGAAAAGCAGTTCATTTATAAATTTTTGTCAGGTACAGATGAAAATAACTCCTGTCCAATGGAAGAGATAACCCCCAAAGTTATAATTTATTGCCTTATAAGACATTAACCAGCTTTACATGTAACCCAAGAAACTTATCATCATATTTCTTTTTAAAATTGCCTTGGGGCACCTGGGTGGCTCAGTTGGTTAAGTGTCTGCCTTTGGCTCAGGTCATGATACCAGGGTCCTGGGATCAAGCCCCTCATTGGGCTCCCTGCTCAGTGGGGAGTCTGCTTCTCCCGCTCCCTCTGCCCCTCTTCCCTGCTCATGCTCTCTCTCTCTTTCTCTCTCTCTCAAATAAAATCTTAAAAAAAAAAAAAAATTACCTCTACACCCACATCATCAAATGATCTTTGAACTGATTTAAACTTACTGTCTCAGTCATCAATTAATGGGTTAAACAGAATCTTTGACAAATATTCATTTAATATTTGTCTGAGAAGCATAAATTTACCTTCTTGAGAATGATACTTAACATAGCCAATAAGCATTTATTAATTGATTAATATCTTATAATGATATATTACAAAAAGGAAACTAATCTGAAAATGGAATCCTTAATAAGAACTATAATACCAAATGACTTGTACTTTAATTCACAAATTACTTCTCATGCTTTTATAGAAAAGTGGAAAATTGGAAATTTCAGAAAAGCAACTGGAACATTAAAAAAAGATATTCTTTCATTTTTAAGTTTGTTGACTATAAATTTATGTAGGAAAAGATTATGCATATCCCCAAATTTCTTTATTGTTTTCCATTGTTAATATTTAATAAACACATGTTGATTAAACCTCTATGTGGAATTATAAATACATATTTATAAAAATAAAGTAAGAAAATGAGTACAATTTTAATGACACATTGATTCTAGGTATTTTTTCAGGGAAGAAAAAGCCCAGTGCTTTTTTAAACAAAGAAATATGGCCTAGTGTCATGGGAGGAAAGAAATCAGCCAGGTAGACTGCTGGTCATATAACGATGAACATAAGATACTTTTTACCTATTCCTCATGGGTTGATTTTCCTGTCTCCTCTATATTCAAGGTCAGGAATCTTCCCCACTATGAGTCCTTGCTTACCTATGATGCTAGGCTGAAATAGATGTCTCTAAATCCATTTAACTGTCCTTAATTATACATATGCCTCCTTCTTTCTCTCTGTTTTTTTTTTTTTATTTTTTTTTAAGATTTTATATATTTATTTGACAGAAAGAGAGAGAGAGAGAGCATAAGCAGAGGGAGCAGCAGGCAGAGGAAGAGGGAGAAGCAGGCTTCCTGCTGAGCAAAGATCCAGATGTGGGGCTCATCCTAGGATTTGGGATCATGACCTGAGCCAAGGCCAGTGCTTAACCAACTGGGCCACCCAGGCATCCCTCTGCATCCTTCTCAATTCCATGATCTCAAGAAAAATAAAAACTGTTCATTTTATAATCCAACTAATTTAGTGCTTGACATTTTAGTCAACTAATTTAGTGCTTGACAACTTAGTGCTGTTTATTAAATAATTAAAATGGATTAAAATATATTTGACCACCCAAAGTAAATCAATTAATCTGAAATAAAAACTTGAATATGTTCAAAAACATAAGGACCTTGTATATCTCCATATTAGTCTATCTACACACAAAAGGTAGGTCTATATGTAAAAACATTAAAACATGAATCATCAAAAAAAAAAAAAATTCTCCCCAAATAACTGCTTAACCAAAGAATTCAACCATTTTGTTTGTTTACAAGTCTTCTCGGGCATTTAAACACGGTCTGAATCTGAATCAGTCTGAATCTAATCTAAACTCTACACCTTTAACTGGCAATTGCTATGATGTAGCCTTCTCCATCGTCTCATCACAGCTATGAGTTTGTATAACATTTATTTTTAAATCATTGGGATTTATAGTTATTAGCATATAAAAGTTACAGAAATATTTGAAATATCCCAAATATAACACTGGATTCCATTTCAAAGGAAGGTTTTGTTGCACATTTAAATGCCTGAAAATAAGGCATATAATAAAGAGCCTGGTAGATCTTTTCTCTGACAATATCACAGAAAATGGCTATAAAATCTGACGGAAACACTGACAGATTACCTCCGAGACGGATTACCTCTGAGAGGGATGTAGAACCCATTTTGTCTTTAAACTGACCCTGAAGATGTGTCACACATTTGTAATATTCACAATAAAGAGTTCAAAGGCAAGACTGGGAGATTTCTTAGGCTTGGAATAAAACATTCAGTTTAGTGAGTCTAGTTTCATGCAGGGGGATGGAAACTGATGCAGAAAAAGTCTTTCAATTGTCCTTTACCTATATCTATTAATTGCCACTCATCAAAAAGCACAGCTAAACTATACAAAAAGTATTTTTAATTGCCAGACTAGTACAATGAACACCAAAAGCCTCCTTCTAGGTCATGGGGTAGAAAACACAAAAGAGTTTATTTTTGTGTGTGCTTAAAAAAAAAAAAAAAAATTCCACCTCAACCATATCAACAGTCCATCTGATTTGATCTCCTTCTGAGATAAAATGTAAGCTATTCTCACACCTTGGCGAGGATGTCAAGTATTTTAAGAACAGCCGTGTGAGATAAAAATGTCAGTAATTATATTCATTCCTTATACTGAGGTGCAGCCTTTGCAGTCCAATAGTTCAATGAGGAAAACAGATTATGCGAGTCAGATTTTCTGAGCTTCTTACCTTGTAAACTTTGTAAGAGGTTGTTGTTATAGCTCAACACTTCCTGTTATTAAAAAAAAAAGGAAATCTAGACCTTTCCGTTTCTTTGATATATCTGTTCCATTAATCCTCATTACCTTTTTATAAGTAGATATTATTTAAAAACATACATCCTTTTGCTTTTCTTGGAAATCAATCTTAGGAAAGACAGTTTGATAGAAGTGTTACACAAAAAAGTAGGTAGTTTCCTTTTTTTTTTTGGAATAAAATATATCCCAACAATTAGCACGTGCTATATCCCATTGCCAACCTTATTCTATTGTGTCCTCAAAAAGTTTGTTACTTAGTCAAGCAAACACTTTATTTATTGCCATTTATATATCCTGGTATGTTTCAAAGACTTTGGTAGTTGTCTCTTTGTAATATTTCAGCTTTTAAGCTGCTTCCCTGCCTCACTGAGCTCACATAAGATACATCTGAAAGCTTTAGTACAAATTTACTTCGAATAAAGTCTTCAATTCATTTTCATGGCACCAAAAAGACAGCTTTAATAACTGCAATGACAAATAAACTGGAAATCATTCCAGGCCTTTTCACTTAACTGACAAGTAGAACACTCTCATAATGAGCCGCAGGTTTTACGTTTTCTCTTTGACCATAATAGCTTCATTTAAGAGCGTCAGACCCTGACACTTCATCATTTATCTACATTATTTCTCATCTTCTTTCAAATAAATTATGGAATACTAGACTGAGCACATAAAAACAAAGTGACTTGTTATCAGTAAACAGCAAGATAAATTGTCCAGAAGTTCCTCATTTAGTTCCCTTTAAATTTAGGGGCAAGTTATTGGGTGCACCTTTTTTAACTTCCAATGTTTGCATTTTTACAGCCATCTTATTTCTCTTGCCACTGGCCTCTGTGCACTCATCCAGAGCCTGATGTGGAAAGCATAAAGTAATCCCATTATCCCAAGGTTGGCCGCTAAAGTACAAAGAAGCATAAGGGGAGAAAGTCAAATAAAAAACTTGGAAAGTGATTTCTCCACATCTGTAAAACCCCCCATCCATAATACATCTTGTCATACTAGGAAATGTGACACTTCCAAAGTAATGAACAGTGCAACTGTAACTCTTTTAGCCTGTGGAAATAAAGCACTGATTTTAAATGGATGGGTGAATGCGATCTCTTCTCACTGAATTCCCCCCTCCTTTTTTAACCATCTAGAACTGGAGAAAATCCAATAGAATTATTATCAGATTGCATTTCTTTTTAAAAGTGTTGACCAAGTTCATAGAAATCCTCACATCTCGTACTTCTTACTTATTTGTTGGGTATTAACTTACAGAGATCTGCAGAATCATATCAGATTAATAAGTACAAAATTTGTTGTTTAAGAAACCATTAAAACATCAGTTTTTATTTGTGTCGTGCCACATGCTGAAGTCTTGGCTGCATGCTATAATTAAGAACGAAGGATCATAGTCACCAGGTGGTTGTTTATTAACGAATTTTCAATTACTTGTTATTATGGAACCCTCAAAAAAGTGTATTATATTCTCTTTCGGTTTCCTAGGTAGTCCAATCTATTTGATCCCAGACCTCTCACATTTAATAACATGATTATATGAAGATATATTAACAATATTTACGGATCTCCTACTTGGAACAAAATCCTGATATGGGGAAATACAAAGAAAAAAATATATTGTACTATCTGTCCTCAAAGAACTCTAGGAAAAAGGTTGATCATTTAATTTTAGCATACTGGGATCCCTGGGTGGCGCAGCGGTTTGGCGCCTGCCTTTGGCCCAGGGCGCGATCCTGGAGACCCGGGATCGAATCCCACGTCGGGCTCCCGGTGCATGGAGCCTGCTTCTCCCTCTGCCTGTGTGTCTGCCTCTCTCTCTCTCACTGTGTGCCTATCATGAATAAATAAAAATTAAAAAAAAAATAATAATAATTTTAGCATACTATTTTTCTGAGAAGCTATAGTGGTAAAAATAATTTAAGCTCTTAATTTCTCTGCCTCCATCACTCCACATAGTCCCTTTGAGGGACTGTTCCAAGTTGTAGTTTCTGAGAAGATGGTGAAATAATATAGTCTGGCTCCTTCTCAATAAAGAATTTCCAGAAAGAAAGATTAATAGATCTGCCATCCAGCAAAAGTCACAGAAGGGTTTGTGGGTCTGTGGAGGCAAAAGATGATGGGTAAGGCTGTGTACAGGTGGGGAAGTGGTGGAGAAGTGGAGAGAGAGGTGGAAAGAATAAAAAGCAGAAAAACCTAGAAGAGAAGTAGATTAGCTAGCACTGATTTAATTAAAATAGCCATAAGTTTTGGTAGAGGCATTTCCTTTTCCCTCACTTTGCCCTTTGCAGGAGTAGTGCTGGCTAGGTAAGGAAGAAGGAGGAAATACCTCTTTAAAAAGATCAGTGTCTGGGTAAATGTACAAATTATACCACAATGGTTCTTTGTTCTCTGGCATGTCCCCTACCTCCAAAAGTCACCAAGAGGGACAAAGACCAGAACGTGGATATTTTTTTGCCCCCTATTTTTTTGCCCATCCCCAAGTATACAACCTAGTAAGGATGCCTAATTCCCAAAGGTAACAGAGACTCACAAGGAAAAGTAAAAAGACACCTTGCGAGCTCAACAAATAAAAGAGAAAGACAACAAACTGCAAACGTATACGTCAATACTGATCTAACATTTAAGTGAACATGCTAAATGTTCTCAGATACTCAAAGGAGGATATTGTAAACTTGAAAAGGGAACCAAAAATAATAAAATATAACAACTGGGAATTCTGCGTGTGAAAATATCACAGTTAAAATAGAAAACTTGATATATGGTTCAAATAGATAAAACTGAAGAACTAGTCAGCGAAACGGAAAATAAGATGCTCATTCAGAGGGATTCAAAAGGGAGAGTGATAATAAAAGAATGGGGATAGAAGTGAAAGGGTTAAGTTGAATATTCTAAAAACACAAAAAGAGTAAAAAAGAGATACAATAGAAAGTATTTAACGGATTAATGATATATATTCAGATAGATATCCCCATAAAAAGTTATAAGTTATTTATAAGGTTCAAGGAAACCAATGAAAACTAGAAGCAAATATACAGAGTAATATATTCTTGCATTTCAATATGTTTAGAGATGTGAAAGGACATTGCTTAAACAATTAATAATCATACTACTGACATGTTTATAAGGTTATGGATTATGTTGCACTTTATATTTTCAGCCCAAAAAGTAATACCTAGCTCTTAACATTTAAATGCATAATTATATAAACTTCCTCCTAAAACAGTATAATAAATAAACTGTTATCATTATTAAAGAATAAACTCCATTTTTGTTTATGCTAAGTTTGTAGAAACTAAGGTCGCCTAGTTGCATACTTTAAAAATTCACTCTAACTGGTTCCTGGGTGGCTCCATTGGTTAAATGTCTGATGCTTGATTTTGGTTCATGTCATGATCTGGGGGTTATGAGATCAAGCTTCATGCTGAGTATGGAGCCTACTTAATATTCTCTCTCTCTCTCTCTTCCTCTGCACCCTCTACCCTGTTCACATGCTCTAAATAAATAAATAAAATCAAAACATCACCTTAACAAAAAAAGCTTAAGTCCATTAACTACATAAATAATGCTTTATTTGGATCAGCTTCTTTCAGCTGAGACGAAAAATATCAAATAAATAAGACATGGTTTATGATTATTGATAATGTGCATAAACCAGTAAGTTGAATAAATACAGGATTTCCAC
This sequence comes from Canis lupus baileyi, assembly GCF_048164855.1. Lineage (NCBI taxonomy): Eukaryota > Metazoa > Chordata > Mammalia > Carnivora > Canidae > Canis > Canis lupus. Next base: position 53,609,449 of record NC_132857.1, read on the forward strand.
ATATGATGGCACAAATGAAGATCACCTTAGCTAGCAGGAAACCATATACAAGAGTCTAAGAATTTTTCTAGATAAGGTAACACCAGTCAAATCTTAAAAGTAGATATACATTTACGAATCAGAAGATTCATTTTGTTAAGATGTTGGTTTTCCCTTAGTGATTTGGAATAGAATCAGGAATACCACTGATTTTCATAAAAGGGCCAAGGAAATAGATAAAAAAAAAAAAAGTCCCAGAAAATCTAAATACATGTATCAGAAAACAAAAACAAAACAGAAAAACTTTCACTGACACCTCATACCATACCAAAAAAACCTTCATTTTAAATAAATTATTGACACAAGTCTAAAAGCAAAACCATAAACTTTTGGGAGAAAACAGTAATATAGATTCCATAAGAGTAAAAGTATGGATAAACTTGACTTTATCAAAGTTAAAAACTTCTACCCATGAATAGACATCATTAAAAAATTAAAGGCAAGTCACACATTGTAAGAAAATATTTTTGATATGTATGTATCAAAAAGAACTTGTATTTAGGCTATGATAAGTAACAAAAAAATAACCCAACCAAAATGGGCAAAATCCTTTAGAAACTTCTAAAAGGAAGATAAATGACTGGCTAATAATAAAATGATAACACCAAATGTTGGTGAAGATGTGGAGCTACTGGGACTTTCTTTAATTACTGGGTGAGTATTAAGTGGTTCAACCAATTAGAAAGCTGGAATTTTATTATAAATTTAATTATAAACTTACCATGTGGTCTAGTTATTTCATTCCTAAGTATTTTTCCAAGATAAATGATAATTTATATATACACAAGAAAAACAACTTGTATAAGAATATTTGAGTGGCAGTTTTGTTCACGCTATCTATGAGCTGGAAGCAACCTAGATGTCCATCAACAAGATAATGTATAATCAAATTTTGATATATTCATACACTGGAATATTACCCCACAGTAGGAGGCAGTGAAGGAGGAGGAGAACTAATAACCTACCACCTGAAACTACATGGGTACATCTCAAAAACACGTTGAATGAAAGCAGGTAGACATAGAAGAGTACACACTGTGTGACTCCATTTATACGAAGTTCAAGAACAGAGATAATAAATCTGATTACAGAAATGAGAAGAAACCTTACTTAGGAGATGTGAAAACTTACTGACAGTGGATGTGAAGGGAATTTCTGAGATGTTGAAAATTAGCTATATCTTACCTGTTTCTGTATCAAGGTGTACACTTGCACTAATAATCATTGTATTGTACACCAATTGCCTCGATAAGAAAATACTAAGAACTTTCTTTCAAGTTTGAAGGTAATCTCATCTAATAGATTTAACAAGAGACTGCACACAGCAGAAAGCAGGATTAGTGAACTGAGAAGGATGTCAATAGAAAATATTCAAAGTGAAGTACAGAGAAAAAATTAAAAGGAAAAGGGAAGTCAGAACAGAGGAGAAGAGTAGGTGAGACTCAACTAAAAGATCAGACAAGCCTTAATTAGGCTCCTAGAATAAGAGGAGGAGAATGGCATTGAAAAAAATTGAATAGTTTATGCATCAACCCATAGATTCAAGAATCTCAGTAAGTCCTGTAGGAAAAACACAAAGAAAACTACTCAGAGCCAAATTGCTAAGAATCATACTCAAAGTTCTACAGGAAGCCAGAAACAAAATGTCAAGCCCCATACTAATGGCTGAATATCAACCAAAATGGAAGCCAGAAGGCAATAGATTGAAATATTTAAAGTACTAAAGGGGAAAAAGACAGCTGTTAATCTAGAAGTGTATAGCTACTGGAAATTTGCTTTGAAGATGATGGTGAAATAAAGAAGTTTTCAGACTCAAACAAAACTCTGTACCACTCACACTTGCACGCCACAAAATACTAACCAGATTTCATCACAATGAAGAAACGTGCTCTTGCTGGAAAACCAAACTTTAGCTTAGAATAAAATGATCAGAAATGATAAATATGTAATATTGAGCCAACTGGCAAAGGAGAAACGTTTTCAAGTCCAGCTTCTGTATCACCAAGCAGGGCAACACATCGATTTGGAGCTGAGAGGTAACAAGTTTAAAACTGGCATATGAACATAACAATATTTTGTATGATATAAACTATATGACTATCATGGCACATAAGACGGAGGACGCGAAGTCGTAACTAAATCTATGTGAGGTATTTGTTTTATTGGGGAACGGTAAATGTTTAAATTAAAGTGGACTACAACATATCAGAGCTTTGTGTTGTCAGGTTATAAAAATTAAAGTAGGTATCCTAAAGAATTTGTTTTAAAAAGATGAACAAGCAAAACAAAACGAACAAGTTCAACAGACACAAAGAGTTGCGCTCCACTGTTATCTATTATAATAAAAAATTAGAAACATTTCTAGTAATAGGGAAAATAGACTTATCCATACCACTGAATATAGTCCAATCAATTTGAAGAAACAGGAGTTGTAAAAGAATATCTGTTCACAACAAATGTTCATTTTGTACAGTCTTAAAAACTGTAAATACTACCATATAGAGCTACATTATTGAGCACTTCTGTTATACCAGGCACTCTGCTATATGCTCTCATCTAATCCTACTGGCAGCCCTCTGAGGTATTATCTCCATTACAGCATAATCTCATTTTCATAAATATACTCACACATATGTTGGTAGGAAAAATATATTAAATTTATGTCTGATGGGTGGGATAATCAGTATTTTTAAATTAACCTCTATTTGCTTCAGAGTAGTTTCTGTTTCTTTCCACAATGAACTTATATTAGTATTCTAAAAAACAAACAAAAAAACTAAAAAATTAAATATTAATTAAGCATTTAGAAGTTTTAAATTTTTACTCTAATCATAATTATTTACCTGGGACAGTGGACAAATTAACTTATAAAGTTAAGACATATGCATGAAGATCCTAAGCCTAAGCATACTTTATAACACAGTAGTTAATGCAATTTTCAGATTGTTTTGATTCATCTGTAAAAAGAATTGGCATAGAAGAATATCTGGCTTATCATCATACCTCTACCATTAGCAAGAGTAAATTTTTTCCAATTACTTTGAATCTGAAACCTACACAAACATTATTTTCAAGGGATTAATTAAGGTCTCATAATCTGATCTTTTAATGTATGTACACTGGCATAGGGTGCCCACAGATGGTTCATTCAGTGGAACCATGGTTGGAACTACAGGACATACATCACATCTGAAAACAGCAACAAAAGACATCAATTTTCTACTCACTATAGACAGCAGACTTTATTTAAATAGCTCAATGTAATATGAATCAAAAAGGAGCAGAGACTAGTAAGCAAGATAAGCCAAACCTTTATATAAGATCTATATCATTCATCTTCTCTCAATCCCAAATACTAGTAATATCCTTGAAAATCAAACATTTTTGAATGACTTAATGAATAAATAAGTAGGGATGCCTTGGAGGCTCAGTGGTTGAGCGTCTGCCTTCAGCCCAGGGCATGATCCTGGAGTCCTGGGATCGAGTCCCACGTCGGGCTCCCTGTATGGAGCCTGCTTCTCCCTCTGCCTGTGTCTCTGCCTCTCCCTCTGTGTCTCATGAATAAATGAATAAAATCTTTAATTTTTTTTAATCCATGGGTTTATTTATTCATTTTTATATTTTATATGAATAATGAATAAACAAATAATGAATAAATAAATAAACCCATGGATTTTAAATGATTATAGTATGAAGACAATATACAGTTAGAAAGTAGTATCTATCACCGAAGTTTGAGATGGGCGATTCAAGGGAATCTTCAGGAGGTAAGATTTCATCAAGAGTAGCCTCAAAATACTCTGAGGTTCTAAAAATAACAAATGGATTCAAAGTTTCAGAGAGGGTGTAGACTTACATGCTAGGTCATAAATGATTTAAAACTGAGAGGCAGCATCTCTAAAAAAATAAATAAATAAAAGGCTACACTGAGAGACAGAAGCATGAAAAGTTTGAGACTTCCATCCTTGGGCCATAGTCAGCACGTACTCCACTCACCCTGGTTCACTTCGGATGTCTTTTTGATGCATGGCCACCCCACAAATTCACTTCCACTAGATGCAAAACTGCCAGGATAAAGACATGTCATGATCATCTTTGCTCCCTTCTCAATTCCCCTTGGTAATGTCCAGCAGGTGACTTTGCTGATAGTGGATATTAAATAAATAATAATAGATTCTGTGGAGGATTTAGGATCCTTGTTTTGTATTATATAAGAATATGCCAGATCAGGACTCATAAACCCAGTATATTGGTCATGCCACTTAATATGAAAACATTAAAGTTCTATTTCATGTCACTCACTCACTTTGCTCATCTTTCAAATTTCAGCTGAAATACATACCTATATATGAGATTATTTTATTCTTTGGGCCTTATTGAGATATATATGTTAACATATAACATCGTGAACATTTAAGGTGTACAACGTAATGATTTGAGACACATATATTGTGAAATGTTTACCACGATAAGATTAGTTGACATATTCTTCACTTCACATAATTACTGTTTTGTTGTTGTTGTTGTTGTTGATGATGTTATGGTGAAAACATTTAAAATTTACTTTCATAGTAACTTCAACTGTTACTGCATTAAGTTTGCAATACAGTATGGTTAACAGTAGGTCATCATGCTGTGCAGTAGATCCCCAGAACTTATTCGTCTTAAAACCTCAAGTTTGAAAAACAAGAACAAAAACAAAAACAAAAACCCACAAGTTTGCACCCTTTGACCAACAACTCCACATCTCTCTCCCTCCCCTCCCTATAGGAACTACCAATCTACTCTGGTATGAATTTAGCTTTTTTGGATGCCACACGTAAGTGAGATCATATAGTATTTGTCTTTCTGTGTCTGGTTTACTGCACAGGGCATAATGCCCTCAAAGTCCATACATGTTGCAAATGGAAGGATTTTCTTCCTCTTTATGGCTGAATAATATTCCATCATGCCTGTAATGTTATTTCTTTTCTTTTTGATAATTGCCCTCTAATAGGTGTGAGGCGATATTTCATTGTGGTGTTGATTTACATTTCCCCAAGGACTGGGGATGTTGAGCACCTTTCATGTGTCTGTTGGTTATGTGCATGTCCTCTTTGAAAAAAATGTGTATTCAGATCTTTTGCCTGTTTTTATTTGGATTATTTGGGGGTTCTGTTTTTGTTTTGCTGTTGAATTGCAGTAGTTCCTCATACATTCTGGATATTAATCCCTTATCAAATGTGTGGCTTATAAATATTGTCTCCCATTCAGTAAATTGCCTTTTCATTTTGTTGTTTCTTCTGCTATGCAGAATTTTTTTTAGTTTGATACAGCCCTTTTTTTTTTTTTTGCTTTTGTTACTTGTGCTTTTGAGTCATATCCCATAAATCCTCGCCATAACCAATGTTGGGAAATTTTTCCCTATGGTTTCTTCTAGAACTTTTATGGTTTCGGGTCTTATATTTAATTCCTTGTTCCATTCCAAGTTCATTTTTGTGAATGGTATAAGTTAGGAGTCCAACAAAATATATTTTTATATAGATTTTCTCACATCTGACTCTAAATTATATTTCTTGTCATACTCTAATATACATTATGTGACAATAACTGAATTACATAAGATAAGCATACATATTAGAAATCCAGTAGAGCCTTATGCTTGACTCAAAACAATCTATAATTTCTTTAGTACTATTTATGCTTAAGCTATATATTTAAAACATATATATAAAACCATGTATATAAATATAATACTATTTATACTTTTTAAAGACTTGGTTGATAAGGGGAACCAAATATTCAGGTTGTTAATTTCCCTCTTTTTCCTCAAGTCTTTTTTTTTCTTTTTTTTGTCAAAAAAATCTTTATTTCATTTTTACTGTAGATGTAAATCTGCAGTGGCCTTACAAATTTTGGATTATCTATTATTTTATTCATCATATTAGAAAGTTTACTCTTGCCTTCATTGATTCTATTTAGACGTCATCTACAATTCCTTTTTCTTATTCCACTTATCTTCTTTTTTTTTTTTTTCCTTCTTATCAGTAGTCTTCTGAAGTTTTTCTATGAGTTATTTAAGTATGAGTTTCTGTTTAGGTTCTTGCTTAGGATTTGCATGGTCTCTTGTATCTTGAAAGATTTTTTTAGTAAGTTTTGGAAAATTCTCAACAATTATCACTTGAAATGTGGACTTCAAATAAAAGAATGCTAGGTCTACTCATCATAACTTCACAGTTTCTTATCTAGTTTTCTATATTTTCTTTTTATCTCTCCATCCACCTTTGGTATTTTCTTTTGATCTCTTTTAGACATTTCTAGTTCTCTTTTATTCACATCTCTCTACTGCTTAAATTATCCATAGACTTCATCTTGTTTCTTACAATTTACAGTTCTAAAATTTGAATTTATTTAAGCTTTCTAATTTCTTATAATTTAAAATTATTTGTCAATATTATTAATCTTGTATGTTTTTAAAATGGCTTCTAGTAAAGTAAGCATTGTTTTCTAAGTCTATACTTGATAGTTTCAATATGAGAAACTCTTATAGTTCTCTTTCAATTTTCTCTTTTTTGCTATAGGTTATCATTTATATTTCTTTCTCTCCTTGGATATCTTTGATCTGTTTGATGCTGTATTTGGTAACTTATCTTAGATATATTTTGAGGTCTAGGATATTGTTTTCCTCTGTTTAAACACTGTGGGGAAACTGACATCCAGAATACCTTAATCTAATTTGAGCAATAATTTTCTGGGCCACTTAAATGGCTAGTAGATGGGCTAAACTCTGTATGAGGTCATCTGCTTCTAGTTCACCTTTACTTCTAGGTAGATTCATTTTGTGTGCCAATTAGAAGATAAGAAGATATACAAGGGTGACCAAGACCATGAGCCTGCTATTCTAAATTGTGGTTCCAAACCATGAAAGAATTAACAGAACTACTTGCTCAGCCTTCCAGTCACTATTTCGTAATTTGCAAAGGTCCCTCTGGGAAAAGCACCCCACTTCCATGGATATCCTTATTGTCCTATATCTTAAACCAGAAATACTTCACAACCTTTTCGCTCTCTGATGCCTTCAAACAAATGCTTGTGGTAGACATGCCACCATTTGCACCAGTCCACCCAGTTCTAGTTTCCTCAGTGAGAAGGTTCCTCAGTTGTTATGAATTATGTCACTTTGAGAAAGGAAAGTTTCACATAGGTCATTTTAAGGACATATGCTTTAGTAGTTCAAAGCAGCAGAAAATGCAACTAAGAGTAATCAAAGGTTTATAAAAACAGTCCACAAGAATTTGAAGTAATCTGTGAAAAATATTTGGGTTTTAGTGATGGAATATAAAAAGCAAACATATTAAAAAACAAAAAATATTAATTTTGTTTTAAGTTTTAATCATCTGCAGACTTCCAAAGACTTATGATTAGCCCCTGGTCTACGGGACACTAATATAAACACCATTTCTTCTTCCAGAGTAATATTCTCTAATCTTACTTATACCAACATTTCTAATCTTCTTATAGCATGAAGCTCTCAAGATACACACATGGTTTTCAATCATCCGTTGACCTCAAATATGACTTCTCCCTAATCTCATGAATGACATGAGGTTGACTTTCATAAAAAAGTGGAATCTAGTTGATGTCATTTGCCTATGGATGTACATAAATACAACTTTTAAGAACACAAACCTATTTCTTTTAATTAAAACAGATGATCCTGGAAAATATGGCACCGTTTTGCCTTTTCAACTATTGCATTCTAAGATGCTGCATGTACTTCCAAGGTTTGAAGCATCCAATATGTGTAAGGTAATCAAATTAACCAAACGATATCAGATCTTCCTTTTCTACTCTGTCTGGAAAGCTTTCTAAGGATGGAGATGAGAATAATTGCCTACTTTTGTATCGAATGAGATAAAAACACAACCTTCTTTGTAAATGTCTTTTAAACATAAAGATTTTTTAGTTCAACTTTACAATTCAAATCCAAAACAACACATATATTAAAAGCCATCAAGATAAAAATATAACATCAATTTTAATGACATGACAATTTTGAAATATTCTACTCTGCAATGTATGAGGCTTTGTCCTATTGATATCACCTAAATAACTGTAGATAAACATTTCAGAATACAGATGCACTTTGAGATTGCTAAAAAAAAAAAAAAAAAGCATCAAAAATAGATGCACAATTTCCAGATACTTCTCTTAAGAAAAATGAAATAAATGCCACATGTCATATAAGAAATTCATTTAAAATGTGCTAAAAAACTGCACATAAATGATGAGCATTGCTTTGTTTTGAATATTCATTGTAATATTAAAGTAATATTTATTAAAATATCTCCACATTATTTCAAGAAAGAATAATAATCTATTTGTAATTTACCTTTACATTCACATATATCTGTTAAAAAGGGATGTTGAAATGTTAATTTTTACTACCTCTGATCTACAATGCAACATATAAGTATAAATTCTTAAAAGAGTGCCTTTATATGTATCTTTTTGTTTGTTTGTTTGGTTTTGTTTTTGTTTTTGTTTTTTAAAGATTTTATTTATTTATTCATGAGAATGCACAGAGAGGAGAGAGAGAGAGGCAAAGACGCAGGCAGAGGGAGAAGCAGGCTCCATGCACCAGAAGCCCGACGTGGGATTTGATCCCAGGTCTCCAGGATCGCGCCCTGGGCCAAAGTTAGGCGCCAAACCGCTGCACCACCCAGGGATCCCCTATATGTATCTTTTAAGAAGACGTATCCAGGCATGTAAGGTTTTAACGAAAATGAACAGAATAATTTTATGAAATAAATTACAAGTTACACTAAAGGAGAACACTTAGTTATGAATATATTAAATCAATTCGCAATTTGTACTTTTATGCCTGAAATTATGTAATGTTCAGCTCTATGTGTGTGTTTCACTTGATTGATACCCAACTGAATGTTGCATTGATTATATATTATCCTTCCTAATCTCTTAAATCTAAGTGTAAAATAACATACATACACATAAAATGTCTGTGTACCAGGAGTACCCTGAGGTGTGAATCATTTTCAATTAAATTTGGTAAATAATAAAATATTTAAAAATGCCTCTTTATTTTCTGACTATTAGTTATTCAAGATATTAAAATAAGCAGTAAGAAGTAAGGTAATCAAACAATGATGTTATGAAAATCTGTGCATGCATTAGTTTCTGTAGCTTACATGATTCCTCAGCTCCTTCTTTTTTTGAAACTATATCAACTTACATTTTCTAAAACAATGGACGGACTGTACAGGTCTATCTTCTGAAGTAATGAGTTAGAGAATGTTGCAAGAGTGCTTGCCAAATCATAGTACCATTATTAATTCAAGCATGATGAAATTGTTCATTTTAACTATAATCATGTAATTCATCAAAATATTACTAGAGCATATCATTCTCAACTATTACACTGATAAAGCACCTTATCTTAACACCAACAAATGCAGAAAATTATTTTTGATGTTTATCTACCAAAAAAAGTAATTGTTTTGAACCTGGGCAGGCCTTGCCTCATATTTTGATAAGAGGAAAATTTCAACATGCTTTTGCGTACTGACTTGAATGTAGTTGTTTTGCATTTGAATAACTCCATCTATTAAGCTTTAAAATATGTTAGAGTGTCTGGAACTGAAATTGTATATTTCCCATATGTCAGTTTCTTCATTCTCCTTAATGAATACAGAACAAACTGGGATGGTAAGTAAGCAACCCCCTAAGTCATAAATCAACAGAATCATGCAAACCTACAATCTCACTATCCAGAAGCTCTTCCTTCCAAGTTCCCTTTGCTGTCAAGACTACAAACTTTTCAAATATTATGTTAGAAATAAACATGCATGAGCCAAAAACCTTCTTTATTGCCATTTATCCAAAATAGAGGAAATGGAGGCACAAAAGAAAAGTCAATTAGAGAAATTTTTACACTTTATAGTTCACAGAGATACTCAACTTTTCTTTATTGCTTATGGAATTGTTTATTTCATAAAGTAAGAATGACTACTATTGAAACAATACTGTAATAAATAGCAATATCCACCTACTTCTATGTTGTACTTGAGCATTGGAATATATATATGAAAATGTCTCTGCTCCCTTTCTAAAGACTACATTATCTGTACCACAGGGCCATAGAGAATAACCTTGTTAGAAAAGAGTTATCAACACCAGGAGAAACTCTGTTTGCTTTCTGTACCACTGAATCTATCATTTCTTTGTATGTTTCCCTTGTCTGGTTTTCAGATTTTTATCTTGGTAAATTAGCATTCTTTATCTGGTACATCCCACCTCCCCTACCCCCGCCCCCCATCCCCATTTAAGGATATTCTCTTCCTTGAGTTCTAGAATTTCATGACAGGCATCTTCCATTCTCAAAAACTGGTTTCCGGAATATGAAAATTAAACTTACAAACTGAGACACCTGAACAAAAATAAAAGCCCAAATACATGTCACTGAGCTACAAAACCAATGAACATACTCTATGGCCAATCTAATATACTCTTCAATTGATGCCTATTGATCGGTGTTCTCTTCCTCATCTAACATAATACACCTATGTAACATCTTGGAAGTAAAATAAATAGATGAAATCTTCCTCTACTTTGGTTCATGAATATCAATAGTAAAAATAATATACATCTTTCTCACAATTACATAAATTTAAAAGATTCTGCTGATGTACTAAACCAACATCCCCAAGAATTAAAAAATGACACTGAGTCTGTAAAAAATGTTCCTGTAAATTGATCCTTTCAAAGCTTTTGCTCTAGTCTATTTCCAGTATTAATAAGCAAACTATCTGAAATTTTTTAAAAAGTTTGTTCCATACTAAGAATTTGTGTACTCTCATTCTATTAATACTGTATCTCCCTATCTTTTTTAAAGAAATTTATTTATTTATTCATGAGAGAAATGGACAGAGAGGCAGAGACACAGGCAGAGGGAGAAGCAGGCTCCATGAAGGGAGCCCAATGCAGGACTTGATCCGGGGACTCCAGGATCATGCCCTGAGCCAAAGGCAGACACTCAACTGCTGAGCCACTCAGGTGTCCCTGTATTTCCCTATTTTGCTCAAAACTATAAAACTAGCCTTTTGTAGAACTTATTTATGTAGCCATTTATTGTTTCTGGAATTTAATAAATTACACAAATTTCTGATAAATTTAACTAAGTATACAATTATAAAGATCTCATGGGTTCCCAGTTTAAACTACATTTGAATTCCCAGATTCAGTATTTTGGAGCTAATTTAAATAAACTTCAGTAGGCTTAGATAAACTGAAGGTTTTAATTCATATACTCTTGACAAAGCATGGCTCCATATGTTTAAGAGGGAAAATGTTGACTAGAAAAGACTGCAAAAAAAAAAAAAATTATTGAAAGTCAGTAATTTGGTCTTTTCAATGGAAAGTGAATAATATATCCTAAATAATAGCTTGTTTATTCTTTCTAAGAGCATTATCCCTGACTATTTTTCCTGTAGAAAAGAGAAAGCATGGTCATACATTTTTATTAAAAGTTCTTATTCTAATAAGATGTTTCCTTGACAAGTGAGTTTTCCTACATAAGAACTGAATTTACTCCTATAATGAACATATTAAATACATAAATGAGTCTCTGACTACAGTAAAATTTCAGAATTCCTACCCTAGAATTTTTATTGGATTATGATCTTTCTCTCTCTTTTCCCCACTCCCAATTCATATGCATTAATTTTTGTAAGTTGGAATTTGGGAAAGAGTATTAGCAGTTAAAAGAAAAACAATCTACAATATACAAGATATATATTTTTTAAGATTTTACTTATTTATTCATGAAAGATTTTACTTATTTATTCATGAGAGACACAGAGATAGAGACAGACTGAGAGAGGCAGAGGGAGAAGCAGGCTCCATGCAGGGAGCCTGACACAGGACTCGATCCTGGGACTCCAGGATCACGCTCTGGGCCAAAGGCAGATGCTAAACCACTGAGCCACCCAGGGATCCCCAAAATACAAGATATTTTAAAGGAAGCACATTTTTATCACTACCTCAGGCCGCAATATAAAATATCAGAACTCTCCAAATACTGCTATTTGATAGATTATCTTCACTTATATACCATAGTATCTACCATAAAAGTATTATTCGATATAAAATACAGCCCTCTGCTTTTATATATATGTAATGTAAAAGGGCACAATATAATGATAATATTTCAAATACATACAAAAAATAAAATTAAATCTTATTAACATACAGATGTTTGCTCTGTTGAGTAATCATCTATGAACCAGAAGAATCAGTGTCATCTACTAAGCGTAAGCCCCTGGAAGATACTTTCTATCTTCTATGCATCAAAGCACTTTCTGCACATAAGAAGGCGTAAGAGCTTTCTAGAAACCAAAAATTTCACTTTTCCTGAAAATATATTTTTTTAGTTCCTAAGAGCTAAACATATGGTCGGACAAGCAACATTGTTGTCACGGAGATGTTCACGTTCTACTGGGGAACTAGATAATAATCAAATAAACACCTACCTCAAAAAGACAACTTCCCAATTCTCCTGAAGTGTGCTGAAGGAAATAAATACAGTGATATAATAAAGCAGCAGCAGAAAAGACTTCTTTACACAGGGTTGTCAGAGAAGATTGCTCTTGGGCAGTAATATGTGATTTGTTAGCTACGAGATGAACGATGTGAAGCCATTTATTACACAAGGCCTGGTCACATAAAACCTGACTGTTTTCTCCAGGTACCTGTCTTTGCTAGGTCAATAAGGAATGTATCTCTGAGGAGGAGCAGTGACATCTTTGAGAAATCTGATAATGGCTATTATCCACCTCCAATCTATGTGTGATCATAGGAGATGCCACCATGGAATTTGAATATAGAACTTCAGAGGGGCAGAGACCAGTCGAAGTATGTAAGAAAAGAGGGAGAGGTAGATGAAACTGGCTTAAGGAATAGCAAGTCCTCACATAGTCATCTTAATAAGTAGAAGCAAACAGAATATTTTGACCTATGGAGACCCATGACAATGACAACATATTGTGGTGGTGTGAAGGGCAATAAAGATGAATAGCCAACTAGAATGTGTTCTCTCTGAGTAATCATAAGGATAAACTTATTATAATAGAAGAGATGGTCAAAGGAAAATCAGGATCTTCATCCAGTTTCCAGACCTAATCCAGTTTTCATATCCTAAGCCCACTAATTAAAGGAAAGATAGGATTCCCCTTGAGAAGATTCGGCAATGCAAATGCAGGATAGAGTAGATTCAGCACTTTAATGTTTCCCCAAAGGAATGTGGGTTTATTTACCAGGGTAACCATTCATTACAGAAAAGGGAATACCCAGACTTTTCAAGGACTGTTAAGATACAGGATCGGAGTTGGTGTAGTACAGGAGGATCTGCAATACTGTCAAGGTCCTCCTTTGAGCAGGAGCCACATGAGTGCTGGACTGAGTCCATCTCTTACTGAGTTCAGTGGGTACTCAGACCCAACCTGTAGTGATTTTCTTGGTTCCTTGAGTATATATTCCCTCATTCGGAAGCAGCTGCCTGACAGAAATGAGAGTAACAGAATACAGAATGATGTGCTTAAAGTTCAGTTTCCCTGCTCAAATGCCTCTTGAGGCACCATCTAAGGGCTCGACCCATTGTCATAATTTCATATATAGTGTTTTTATAGGCTATGAACTCTCACTACTACAAAAGCATAAAATGAGATAATAATTGTGAAATTCTCTGCTCTGACCATGTACGTAGCTGCTCTGATATAATAATGGGATTTTATGTTGAAGGCTCAGCTTAAGTGTCATCTCAAGAACAATGCCTTGCAAGACCGAGTAGTGGTCCACTATGAGGAGGTCTATGCACTTAACCAGGAGCCAATAAATGATAGCTAGAACATGTAGGAGCAAAGACTTGGTAATAGGAACGGCTCCTTTCATCACCATGCACAAGGACACATTTGTGGACTTTATACTGTTATGACCACCTTAAACTCTATAGGATTAGTGGGTCCAGTTTCAGTTGATGAACATTTCTGTTGAGCAATGTCAAAAGATTTCATCCGAACTGGAAGCTGTAACTGTACACGGGGCTTTTCATATGATTGACAAGGAAGCAAACAAAAAGGCTATTATACTACCTGGGGTCAGTAATCTGATGATCAAGAGGATCTAATAGCAATTATACAATGGTAATGAGAAGCTGTATGTCTGGAACCCATGGTTTTCATCTGACAATCTGATGAATCCTGGTTGGATGACAGTGTTACTTACTTAGACAAGATGAGAAAAGGGACCAGTTTTGGTTGAAGAGCCAGGATCAAAATTTTTGTTCTGAATGTAGGATAAAAGTCAAAACAATATTAAATAGGCAGTTGAAAATAAAAATCTGGAGTTTGAAAAATAGTTTTAAGATAGAGAAATGTGTATTTAAATAGTATAGAGATGTCATTTAAGACCACAGAAATGGATTAGGTTCCTAAGGCTGATAATATAGATAGAGAAGAGAGACAAGGAAATTCTAAAATCAGAGATTGGTAGAGAATGACAACCAGCATATGGGACTTACAAGGGTATAGCCACAATGGGTGGCAGATCACTATAATGAGAAGTCATGGATCCAACTGTATGGAATGCTTATAAGAGGTCAAATAAGTATAGGAAATAAAGTTGTTAATGAATGGTTCCATCACATGAAGGCTGCTGATGAATTTGTTAGAAATAATTTCCATGTAATTATGGGTGTAAAACAAGATTGAAGAGAGCTGGATAGTGAATGGGAAGCAAGGAAATTAAGGTGGAGGGTGAACAATTATTTCAACAGGTTTTACTGTGAAAGAAATGGAGAAAGGAGGTAGTAGCTTTGGAAGGATGCAAGGTTCAAGAATTATTATTATTATTATTTTTTTTTAGGATAGATGATGCTAGAGTACATTTTTTATATACTCAAAAAATGATCCTGGGGGTGTCCGGGTGGCTCAGCTGATTGAGCGTCCAACTCTTGGTTCTGGGTTCCATGAGGTCATGATCTCAGGGTCCTGGGTTCCATGCTCAGTGGGGGGGAGACTGCTTCCCCTCTCCCTCTGCTCCTCCCTCTACTGCGTGCTCTCTCTCTTTCTGTCTCTCAAGTAAATAAATATATCTTTAAAAAATTTTTTAAATGATCTTGACTGGTGAGGTACAAGGGGGTAGGAGGTGGGGGCTGGGGAAGGAAGGAGAGAGGGAGGGAAAGGAAGCGAGGGGAAGAGAGAGAAAGAAAGAGGGGGAAAGGGAGAGAAATTGATGAAGGAAGGAAGAGGGGGCTACTGAAAGCAGAGAAGGCATGTAATCCAGAGTAGTACTAAGAACATAGAGATTACGGAGATAGGCTTCTAGTGAGATGATGAGATAATTTGTTCCTGATTACTTCTATATTCTCAATCAGGTGTAATTAGGTAAAGGCAAAAGTGGGGAAAAATGGCAAGAAAGAGGAGTGTAGTCTTTTTAAGAAGAAAGTGATCTTATCTCTGAAATATAAGAGGATTAAGTACAGAGTGCCCATTTAAGGTTTAATAAAATAAGCCATTGGTCAACTTCGGGTGTGCACTATGACACTGTGATTGGTTTGTGGCTGCGTTTGTGGTTGCTATGAGAGAGAAGAAAGCAATTTCTTTGTAGAGTGATTTTTCCCCCCTCAAAAATTTCAGTTATTCTGCTGTAGATGTGGAAATATAGATAACTAAGCTTAAATTTGGGTTAGTCAAGGAGTACAGAGGAGAAAGAGTGGAGTAAAATTTTTAGGGCATTTTCAGTGCAGGTGAGGCAATAACTATGGAAGAGGACATATGTTGAAAATGAAATACTGATGTGGGTGAATGATTAGGAGTTCTTAAGTTGCTGCAAAGTATTAGAGTAAGGAAGTCAAGAGATGAAATTCGGTGGTCAGAAAATAAAATGCTTGACCCCAAGATTTTGAGAGAACTGCAGTTATTGGGGATGCCAATGTTTAGAATGTGGCTACCTGGCAATGAGCAGCTGAGTGTATTTGAAACAACCAGTGCATTTGAGAGATCTTTACAGACAAGTAAATTCAGGAACTGAGAGTTGCCAGGCAGTTAGTTGACTGTGGCTCACACATGGTTGCTACTGAGATAGATGACAAAGAGTAGAGATGGAAAAAATGAACTGACACGGCAGCGGAGTTTCAATAATAAGAGAGATTAACATAAAGAGGAAAACATGGTAACTACAAAGGACCTGGATGATAGAGATGATAATACGAGCACCAGTAATACTGATGTTCTGTTCCATGTCTCGTGGAGTTTGAAGAGGAATTAGGAGGGGAGGGCAGTGGGAAGCGTGGAGGTACACACCCACGGCAGACACGCATCTTGTTAGCCTGGGACTGTTACAACAGTATAACTACTACCAGCTTCCGCTATTACTTTCAATAGTGTCCCAATTCGGACAATGTATTTTGCGATCACTCTACACTCACCATATTTGCAATCCTTCTGTTAGACATACCCTAAAATACCTATCTAGATTTATCTTCACCTCACACTCTACAGAAATCAGAACTCTTCACAACACTCATAGGCCTTGATCCTGGCTTTTCAGACAGGTGATTTTTATACTGAATTATCTCACTGACCATATTAGGAAGTGACTACCCGGCGACTCCCACAGGCTGACTGGTTGAGGTTGGCTGCTGCACAGAAATCCTTGGGGAAAAAAATCCCAATTCACCCGACCTGGAATAGGTACAAAAATAGCTTGATATGATTCATGAATGCTACTAAGTTTGGAAAACTTTTAATTCTATCCCATGCATAAAATAAGTGCGTGTACACGTGTATACGCCTGTGGTATTAGAAGTCACAGAAATTCCCATTTGGCCAAAAACCACTTTCCATCTGCATTCTTTCAGTCCCCTCAGGAGAAAATCCTAAAGTAAGATAGTTGGGATTTATACAGCTCCTTAACACCTATAGGGCATATTCCAAGCCTGCCCTCCTTAAACTCCCTTTGACAAATAAACCTAGTTACTCCAATGAGATTGCAAGCCCCTTGGGATTCTTTAAAATTGTGGAAAACATTATGTTCTGAATCTTTCACGGAGCATGTACTTAGTAAATAAATAAATGATTGAATCTCTTATTAGATTATGTGCAACTGAACCTTCTGTCAATATTTCTTAAGTCCCTGGACTCCAGTGGGGTTTCACTAGGCTATCTTTTCTCGCCTACTGCTGAACAACACCTTTCTTCCACCACTATGGAGCAGGAATTATGACTTGCTCCTAGGACTGGAATTGCTTTCCATCTGTAACTGCTTAGCTTCCAAAAAGCTCAGTGTATATACTCCAGTTCATATTTAAATACTTTCTCTATTAGCAATGTATTCAATTAGTAGGTTATTCAATGTGGGTATGTGTGTCCCTTTATTTATTTTTTACAAGTAGGATACAACTCTCTACTAAAAGGTCCAAAATAAAAGACAGTTTTATAAATGTTGCACATTCATTTAATAAAAATTCACTAGATATGAAATCAAAATGCATCATCATCCATTTGAACTCTAACTATCTAATTTTGGCTCACATTGTAGATAACACAGTAAATGTAATTTGTCATCATAAACGTATTATTATTTAATCATATGAAAGTTTTGGTTTATCTTGAGCAAACTTTATAGTGGCTTTAATACACAGGAGCTATTCCTGACAGATATGATGAAATAGATTTATCACTCTTGACAAATTATATTGCAAAATGTCCCCTCATGACTGCCCACAATGGAAACCGCATTGCCCATATTCAACAGGAATGTCACCTGTGATCCTTATTTTATAACCTTGTTCAGTGGCAATCTAAAGCTGCTTTTTTGGGGGGGGACTGTAGTGTACTTAGAATGTGAGATGGTTATAAGAATAATTGTATGAATGAAGGAAACCTGTAGCCCTTTAAATCAAACTAAGTAGTGTTTTATTAAAGTGCTCAGCAAATCAATCTAAATCCAAGGGTAATAAAGCCCTAATCAGGTGGTAGAAAAAATAATAGGTTGTCATGCATGAGAAAAAATAGGCAATCATGGAATGTTTTCTTTAATTAGGTCGTGTAAAGTGGAGGAACTGAGTAGGAACTGGCAAGACATTCATCATGAGCAAGGTGGGAAATTATTTAGATTACTAAGGAAGGAAAATTGAGTGTGATACACTTAGATTTGACTGGACAGAAAATTAAAGCTTTTTTCTTTTTTCTTTTTTTTTAACTACACATACTACTTTGCTGATGATAACTATTGACAGGTGTGGGATTTTTCAAAGCTGAATTTAGCTAGTCATCTGGTTTGCTAAATCCACATATGTTAATTGTTTCCTAATGATTTTAATTTCAGCGGGGCTCCAGGCCACTGGATGTGCTCCTCCGGCATTCTTACTGCAAACTGCCTCTCACATCCAATGGAAGCTAGCTCCTAATAAACTTGAAATTGATTATTAAGCACTTCTCATTTTCTTCTTAAACTGAAAGGAATAATTAATACTATCAGTGATTGTTAGCACACTGCTCTGTACAGGGATACCTTTACAAATTACAAACATCAGTAGACAGATTTCATGTTAGACATTGTTGCCTTCACAGCTACGACTACTAAATATGTCTTTTTTTTTAAAGCCTTAAATTAGGAAATGTAATGACATGCTTTCAAATATTTGCAGTATGGTGACAACCACCCCACACAAAACTATGTTTACCAAATTAAATCTGAGAACTCAGCCTTCACCACCCAAACAGCATCATAAACAATAGGAACGTTGTTGGTCTTAATTCTTCTAATATGAAAGTCATTTCTATGTCCCTAAGGCTACTGCTAACTATGGACACTATGGGTATGTATGTGGCACTCCTACAGTTATTTCCATGTCAATCATCCATACAGAGGGAACATATATATACCACAGAAAAATATGATCAGCTTCAGTTTCCATGAAATGCAATCATGGGGGAGGGGGTTATAATAAGTTAAAGGATGGCAAATGCCAGCAGAGACATCTAGGACATCTGTGAATATATTCTCATCTGTTCAGTCCAGATTTAACCTGAGAATGTTTTTTAAGCAGATACTCTCAGTGCCCAGCCCAAATCTCCCTGGCCCACCTCAGAGGTCAGTTTGCACTTCTCTGGCAGGCCCAGTACTTACCTAAGGCTTTCTGACCTCAAGTACCTATTTCTCTCTATGGAGCTTGTCTGGCCAGAGTACGGGGTGGGCCAGAAGAGCCAAGTGTTTAAAGTCCCAGGGGCACGTCAGGAGCAACCCTCACTCATCGTGTAATGAAAGTTGGTGTTAATATCGAGACTCATTGCCCCTGGGTCATATTCTACACGATGTTTTAAGGGGTCTCCAGCGGGAGTGAGCCCCAACTGCTCAGCAATAACTTCACATTAACTTAACCACTATTAACTTTCTCCCCTTCCCTTTTTACTTCATTTGGCAAATAAGCTACTACTCTCTGGTCTATGCTTGGGGCAACTTCTAAACATGGGGCTCTGGGTAGATATCGCCAATCACCACTGTTGCCCATAAAATGGAAATTCTCTGCCAATCTAGTAGTGGGTGTTGGTAACACTGTATCCTGATGTCTACTTCAGCAGCAATAAACTAAGCATTGATTTATTAGTTTATTTCCTTCCATTCTGAACTGGTCATTTCTCTATGATTAATTATAAAAGATTATTTTGACACTTTTCGTTTGGTTTGGCACAATCCAAGATCTTTTACTTATGAATTAGATGAAAGGTACCTTATAAATATGTCTTCCTCCTAACTTTTATTAACAAATCTCTACTGAATACACATCTCAGAATGTAAGTTCTCAGAATGACAATTTTTCTATCACTTTTGGATAGGAAAAAAATCACTTATTCTTGAATTCCCAAACTGATGTCTATTTTTTTAAATAATAGGAGAAACTACTTAAGCACAGACAGTTCAAAATTCAACATCATCAAACATTTTATTTTAATTAATTATGCTGTGTAACAGCTTTTGCTAAACCTATTATAGCCACTAAGAATTGTACTGAAGATTATGCAAAAGCAGAAAATGGACAATAAATTAAAAAACACAGATTAGTAAACATAAAATAAATCAATAAAGATGCATATTGGATGACGTGATGCACAAAATTATTTCATAAACTAGCAAATAAGGGATTTTGTCACAATGTTTCACATGACAAATCCAAATAAGGCCTTTAAAATGTAAAAAAAAAAAAAAAAAAAAAAAGCATTTAAAAACCTAAGGTAAGGATAATGAAGATCCATGCATAGTTGAATTCTTATGAGCTATATTTACTTGTCTCTGGGTATGCCCAAACCCCACAATGGGTAGGCTTTCCTGAAACCCACTGAGACAATATAGTTAATTATTGCTTGTTCACAATATGTGGTCCTAATACATTCATTCTTTTTTTAATATTTTATTTATTTAAGAGGAGAGAGAGAGAGAGAGAGAGAGAGAGGACGAGCTGGGGAGAGGGAGGGGCAGAGGGAGAAGCAGACTCCCCGCTGAGCAGAGAGCCCCACAAGGGGCTCGATCCCAGGACCCTGGGATCATGACCTGAGATGAAGGCAGGCACTTAATCGACTGAGCCACCCAGGTGCCCCCCTAACACATTCATTCTAAACGTTTAGATTCCAACAGAATCACCCAGGAAACTTTATATAAATGCGCATTTTTAGCCTTTATCCCAGAAATTCTCCTTAGGTGTGGCTGGATAGAGTCCAGTAACTTGTTTCTGCAAGAATCCCAGGTGATTCTGATACAGACACTTTGATTAAACCTAGCCAATGTGCTGCTTCGTAAATTCTTGTTGAATTGGAATTTAAATGTCTGAATACACTGAATAGAAGCAACTCTCACCTTGCTTAAGAAAACATAATAAATACGTTAAGGTGAACATGTTATGTAATTCTCCATGATCACACCAACTTCTTGACAGTCAGTGGATGTAAAGACAATTAGACTACTTCCTAAGAGGCAGATTCTCATTAGCCTACCTGAGATTTGCAGATTATTTAAATTGCCTGGCTTCGTCCCAGTAACACGTACTGCATTCCATCACCGTTGGGTAACATTGAATGAAGTTTATACTTGTGTAGCCTTCATATTCCCATGTGCTGCCTGGCTGAACATTAGCCTGAGCTCCGTAAGGTTCGCTTGATTTAGTGGTTCAACAAGCCCGCCGAGGAGGTCCTACCGCCTCTCTTCCACCACTCATGAAGAACCAACCTACAAATCACTTGTCAACAACTTTGATCTACCTTGTTTCAGGTGGTTTACTCTCTGTCTATTATTTCTGCTAAGAGACCCATGAAAATTAAATACAGACCCCGCTGATGCTTGACTGACCCGGTGCTCCATCATAACAGCAGTGTAATAGCAATAAATCATTTCAACTTTAATCTATTGTTATTGATGAATGTACAATTATTTGTCATCTAATATGCTGAAAATGATGACCAAAGAAATAGATCAACTTTTTTTCTTCTTCCAAGTGCGGCATTGATGGATTGTATCCCTAAGCTGTTATTACACTTATAATGTACTCCTCTGCACTGACAGCACAGCTAGTTTTTTAATCATTCCATAGTAATCAACTTAAGACAACATAGCAAGACTCATAACTCATGTTCTTTTCTTTTTTGGCAGTGATGGGAAATGAAAATGTTTTTATTCTTTTGAAATAATTCTTACCTGACTAGGCTGAAGATTGTTTTAAAATTGTAAATAAATGGTTGTTTATTGAGCTGGAACTGAAACGTGACATATGAAAATGTCTTTTTCCAAAGGGGGGAAAATTATTTAGTCCTGAGTGGAGTGAGACAGAAAGAAAGAAAAAAAAAAAAGACTTTTCTTGGATGCATTACTAACTTTATTCCTTCAGGAAATATTTTAGCAAAGTCAATGCCATGAGCAAAAATGCTACAGAGGAAAAATGACAATGTTAACACAGGTTTAATTCCTCTGAAAGCGCTATTCTGCTATCTTCTCATTTAGGCTTCTGTTACTAGCTAATGGCTGGAAGTTTTTATGTGATGAAATACACAGATCAGAAAGAAAAGAGATGATTTCAGCCACAATTGATTCAAGATAAAGTTTCTTCTTGACCTAAAAAAATGTTCATAACTAATTAGAAGGGTCAACACCTTGGATCAAAACTGAAATAATTTAATCCCTCTAATATTTTGTTCTTATGAGATGAGAAAATATCTTTGAGAATTCCTGCTAAACACTAACCTAAATCTCTCTTGCTGCCATCTATTCACAGGAACAACTTCTCCACGGCTAAGAAAACTATAAGTATCAATGCTGCGTCGAAGTGAACAAACTTCTGATTCCAATATGGGGTGCAGCTTTTATGTCCTTATTAGCTTAGGAACAGGTTAGAAAAAGAGCCACGTTCTGAGGGTCTCAAAGATACACAGCTGGGATGTAAATAGGGAAGAGCTTACGGCTTAATGAAATGTCATCTAACGTAGCGAAACTCCAAGGGTAGCCTATAGCCCAGCAGCACCAGCACCGCCTGGACACTTGTTAGAATGCAACCCTGAAGGCCCCAGCACAGAGGAGGGGGGCTCGGGAAGATGTTTTAACAAGTCTCTAGGTGATTCTGATGAATGTAAAATGGGGGAGGTACCGACTCAGTAAGGTTTCTTCTCTCTGTGTTACTTGTTAGCTGTGAAGGAGCCCAAGACAGACACAGCAGGAGGGAATTCTACTGCAGACCAGTAGAAGGCAGACGTCGAGAGGACAACTCTGAAGCCACGCTGTCTAAGTCCGCATCACGGCATAAAGTGCTCTAAATGCATGTCGTCCAGGGAAAGTCACCTACCCTTTCTCTGCCTCAGTTTCTCTGCCTCAGTTAGGAACAGTGCCTACCCCCATAAGGTTGTTGAGAAGACCAATAATTTAACAGACATAGAGGACTTAGGTCAATGTCTAGCATACAATATTACTCAATTAAATAACAGCTTTTTTTTTAATATTTTACTTATTTATTCATGAGAGAAACACAGACAGGCAGAGACATGGGCAGAGGGAGAAGTAGGCCCCATGCAGGGAGCCTTATGTGGGACTCGATCCCCAGACCAAAGATCATGCCCTGAGTCCAACGCAGATGCTCAACCACTGAGCCACCCAGGCGTCCCTAAATAATAGCTATTAATGTTACTCTTTCACCAATGTTTGTACACGTTAAGAGAAACTGGAAACGCCAGGGAGAAGACAGTGATGTGAAAGGAAGTGGGCAGTCGGTCCAACGTTGAGTATTAAATAATGCTTTAAATCTTTGACAGGCCAATTAGAAAATAATGTTTTCTTTCTGTCATAGAGTTGAAAATACATGAAAAAGAAAAAGAAAATAATTACCATTCTCTAATTAGGCTTGTCAAATTTCTAGTTTTCACAAACAAAACAAAACTAGCATGACATTTCAGGATTCTGATCACTACTACGTGCTGCTTTCCCAGATCACTTAACGGTACAATATTCCAGTCTTCACCTGGTCATACTGACCTGCTTTACCTTTCTCTGATACATCTGCTCAGTCTGAAATGCTTGCCTGTGTTGGAGTATCATGATAAGGGTTTTAAGAAGTAGTGTGTATAGTGGCTTGCTATTAATCTACTTTTGGGGCAAAATCCCAGGCGTGTAGGAAATAGTCAAACTGCAACCTCATGAATAATGAATTCGCTTGTCTTGTACTCCAGGTGTGTGTCTGATACGGAGAGGAGGAGTGAGCAGCAAGACAGAATGTTATCACAGGGGGTAGAGACCCCCAAACCATCAAATCTGCAAAAACAGACTGTTTATTGCATTAGTAGGAGATTCCCGAGGACTCTCATGACAGGGAAAACTCCACGATAGTCAGCATGTATTAAAGAACAATCTACAGAGGACTTCGGCCATAGTTTGTCATACCTGACCCTGTTCTTCTTTTGCCACCCCATGATAAATGTATAGTGTTGGCACAGAATCAATGACTTTCTGAAGTTATATTCATCACTCTGTAATATCAAATATTCATTTGCTTTATTCTTTAATAGGTCTTTGACTTTAATCATTGTCATTGCCATTATTATTCTCTATAATTTTCATACTTTCTGGGTGGCAAAAATGTATTTCCTATGAACTTTCTGTACAGAAGTTGGAATTATCCCTTGATTTAATGACATCAACAAAAATCACACTTCTGTAGTCCTAACAGATAATTGTAATTATTCACGTTATTGTTTTGACTGTACTTTTTGACAGCAAAATCATGCACATTTTCATATGATTTTCTGTCTTCTCAGCTCTCTTTTGCATTTGCACTGTTTTCCCTTAGTCTTAGAATCCTTTGCAAGATTAAAATACTTTGCAAATGGAATCCTTTTTTCCTGTGCTTTCCTTACTAATAATGCCACTATCTATCTGAGTTCATCAGTATAAGCCACACTACTCAACTTATTATGTGGAAGTTTTATTAAGACAGGAATCATCGATTTGTCTTCCTCTCTAATTCTTCCCCACTCAGTTTCCCTCCTTTCCCTTATAGACTCTTTCACTATTTCCTATACTCCACATATGAGTGAAACCATATGATCATTGTCTTTCTCCAACTGACTTATTTCCTTCAGCATAATACCCTCCAGTTCCATCCATGTCGAAGCAAATGGTGCGTGTTCATCTTTTCTGATGGCTGAGTAATATTCCATTGTGTATATATACATCTTCTTTATGAGCGCACATAGTGAGGTGAGCCCTGGGTGTTATACTATATGTTGGCAAATTGAAATAAAATAAAATTAAAAAAAAAAGACAGGAATCATCAAGAATAAGATAAAAATAAAAAAGACCAAATGTTGCTCATCGTAGCTACTTGCTGGCACCATCCATTTACGTCAAATTATTTAAATACATGAATTTTATGTTTGTAAGGTAAATGGACAGAGACTGTGAAACATTTTCTGCTTTTTGTTACCATATAAAATTATATAATGGTTTTGTTTCAAATACAAAGTTAACTAGAAACATAAATTTCTAAAATTTCCTTTAAGGATAAATATATAGAATCTCAGAATTTCTTTATCTTTTATTTCCAATATAACAAAATATTCCTGATCAGCATTTATATTTAATTTTGCTTTAATTTAAGAAGACAAATATAAAAAGGATGTCAAATAAAATGACTTTTATCCAGGACAAAATATTGGTTATTTGCCTACATGGTCTCCTATATACTTAATTTTTTTCTAGTTTTCCTTAGTGAGTGATAAAAATGTAAAGTGAAAAGTCTAATTCTTAACAAGTTATCATATATAATATACACCAATTCATGTATTAATAGTAAAATGAGTGAGAATAAAGGGATAGACTGAATAGGGTGGTGTTCCTCAAACTGCTGAATTCTTATCCAAGTCCACCATAGTTTTGATAATAAGTAATACCTAAAATAATTCAAAATATCTTCAAACTTTTAGAAAGTAGTATCACTAGGATGCTAACAGTCTCAGTCCTTGTATCCTCCGGCAGAACTCATTCTACAAAAATCCTTTAATTCTTAATAACAATGGCTTATTGAAAATAATCTCTATGTCAGGTGCTTCATATCAACTAGATAAGATTCCTCTTATTTAACAGCAGAATTACTCTTATCTAAAAATTAATGATTAAGATAGGAACAATTTTCCCACTATTAAGAGGCAGACACTGAAATAAGAGTAAGGCCAGATACATTGGGGTGCCTGGGTGACTCAGGCAGTGAAGTGTCCAACTCCTGGTTTGAGCTCAGGTTATGATCTCAGGGTCGTGAGACTGAGCCCCACATTGGGCTCTGTGCCAAAGGAAAAGTCTGCTTAAGATTCTCTCCCTCTCCCTTTGCCCCTCCCCACCCTGCTCTCACTCACTCTCTCTTAAAAACATGGGCCAGATACATCTACTTCAACAGCAGTTGCAAAGAAGAGGCTGTTTGTAAACTAAATTTGAGACCATCCATCTATTTCTAGGCATTGGACTATGAATGAAAGTTATTTATGCCACTTCTCACCAAAGCAGATAAGAAACAGTGTGCAACGTCCATGCTTCTCTCTGTTAAGGCTAGTTTGGAGGCATCTTTCTGATGGTAAAATTACAAAAAAAAAAGTGGAAATCCACCTATATTAGTGTCCTACGGCTGCCATTACAAAGTACTTTAAACTAAGCGACTTTAACAGTAGAAATATATTGTCTGACGGTTCTGGAGGCCAGAATTCTGTAATCAAGGTGTCAATAGGTCTGTGCTCTCTCTGAAGGCTCTATGGAAGGATCTGTTCCACATCTTTCTCCTAGCTTCTGGTAGCTCCAGGGTTGGCTTGGAAATAGCTTATTCTCTCTGTGTCTCTTCATATTATCTTTGCTTCTCTGCATGTGTCTGGATTCGAGCCCACATTTCACCATTTTATAAGGAGACTGGTTAAACTACATTAGGGCCCACTCTAGTGTCTTCATCTTAATTTGACTACATCTGTGAAGAACTTATTTCAAAATAAGGCTACATTCTTAGGTCCTAGGGGTCAGATCTTCAACATACCTTTTGGGGGACACAATTCAACCTGTAACATCACTCAAACTGCATTAGTCATGAGAGCAAGAAATCCATCACTATTGGTCTAACATATTGAGATATGAGGAGTTGTTTTTTGTTTGTTTGTTTATTTGACTATAACAAGATATCTTCTGTTCTTAACTTTATCCTATAATTCTATATCATAACACCTCTAATCACTTTTCCTTTTTCATATTTCTGTTTCCCTACCATGGCTGCTTAGCACAGTGGAATAAAACTGTCTATGGGCAACATAACAAAGTTCTAACACATGATCTTAAACATCAGTGCCACCCTAAAATACTTGTCCTGATTATTGGTTACACTTTCCCATTTTCCTCATTGGCTATTATTAATGATTAATATCCCCTTCAAGCCTCATAATCGAACCGAATTTCCTTTCTTTATCTTTCTTCCTTAAGAAAATGGCAGTCACAATGATTAAGGTAATGCCATGGCTCTGTGAAATGTCCTTTAGAAATGACCAGTTAACGTCCTGAGTCAATGCATGGAAATGGAAGGTTCTCCATAATATGGTCTTGTATACTTAGTCTCCAGCCATCTAAAGCTTTTTCCTCTTCACAGTAGATATGCTAGGCATAATGAATGATAGGAAATACGCTATACAAACATTTTTTTTTCAGATTCCTATACCTTCAGTCATGTATTTTCTACTCTATTTGCTCCATTCATCCCACCCCCACCTCTTCTATATGCAAATTTGTTAATTTCCGCTACTATTACTACTTTAACTGTCCTGTGACTGCTGACATTTTTTTTTGGAAAAAAAGGGAATCCAACTCATTTGTAATACTCTGATTTTTATTCTAGATCTAAAAGATAGTAAGCTGATATTCATAGCTAAGCTTATTAAGCAGTAAGCCAAAACCCCTAATCAAATCTAACATTGCTGGTGGCATCTAATTGCTCAAGTATTCAAGTAATAGAATGGAGAAACATATAGACTGTATTAGTAAAGTTTGATAGCATCTAATTTGGTTATTACTCTTTCCAATGATTTGAAACTCAATATTATTTCTAAGAAGTTTATATGATAATGAATTTCTCCTGTTTTACTTATTGCTCAAAATTGTTTGGGCTATGGCATTTATACTGATCATGAAATAACAAACACTAATGAAATATTTGGGGAACTAAATAGGAAAAAGAAAAGTCTAAATATGCAGCTGCATGGAACCACTCATATTAAAATTTATTTTAAAATTTTATGATCACTTTCAATTTCATTATGTATGGTTCCACATTTTTATGTTTCCACATGTGTTAGCTAAAATGAATTGTTGTAATTAGTATAAATTGCTGTATAAGAGAAATAAAGAAGTTAAAGCTATCTTGAGGCCACTATAGCTCAAAATTTGGTCAGGAATGTCCCAATTCCTCTTCTCCACATGCTATCATTAAAACATTACACACTTAATAAACAGAATTTTTAAAGAAACCTAACAGCAAAGTCAATAACATTAATTCTAGATTACAAATCTCATCATAAAATTGTATCAAGACAGAGTATCTGTTGTCATTAAACCAATAATATTGAAATATTTGTGAACAGTTGTTTTATAAATTTGAATTATAGCTACACAAATTCTCTATCTCTCAAAAAACCTCAACAACCCATCTTTTTTATAATGTTCTAAATGCCTTAAATCCCAGTATAAACCCCACAACCATTTATACATACATGCAAACAAAAAGCAGATGTGTATTTTCAAACCGCAAATTCTGATTGGCAAAATTTAGCTTGATTTTTTTTTTTTTTAAATTAACTTCATCTTTACTTTGAGACTCTCTTCTGACTAGTGGCAAAAAAAAATCAATCTAGTTAACATTAGATAAGCCTGATCATGCTAGTATATTTTTCAGCCATTTCAATTTTAAACTCAGCCAATTAAGATGTCTCCCTTTCCCCTTCCTTTTTCATGGGCTGGATGACTTAGCTATGCAGGCTGAAATTGACCATGACCTTGAGAGTAAAACTCAGTAAGAGGTTGGTTTCTGTCCATGATAGCCTCGCTGAGTTATAAACTTCTCTCAGCTTCCCAGCCTTTCCACACTGGTTGCTGTCAGGGACACAGTTTCAAGTGGCGTCTAATTACATGGTCCATTCCAATATCTTCTAGGGCCCTCGCCAGCTTACTCATACTCTTTATGACATCCTGAAAATGTTGTATTCTTCTGCATCTAACAGGTAATGGAAAAAATTCCCTTCCCTACTGTCCCAATGTTCTATATAGGAAATGGATAACATGGCCCTTCTATTCCCACAATCCACAAAACTACCTTGGGGTTTATTCATATCCCTGGAATTCAGCCTGGAACTCTAAGCATAAAGCCCCTCTCCAGAGACCCTCAATCTATGCCTGCAAGTCCTAGAAATACCTTTAAATTCTCAGCATACAAACTGGCTTTTAGGTTTCATTGCATTCTAACCAGGGCCATTATTTATATAAGAAATGTACTTCTGTTACTATTTATATAAAAACTAATATGAAAATGAAATATGTATCAAACTGGTCAAACCAGACAAGCAATGATAGTGTCCATGCATCAGCTTGCAAAGGGGAGATGCTAGCCAGCACTGGCCCTGGGAATGCATCCCTGTTAAACTACTTTAAGAATGTCATCTGCCTCAAATACTACAGTAGGAGGCAATTATTCATTTTTTTAAAGGTTTTATTTAGTTATTCACGAGAGACATACAGAGAGAGAGAGAGAGAGAGAGAGAGAAGCAGAGACACAGGCAGAGGGAGAAGCAGGCTCCATGCAGGGAGTCCGATGTGGGACTCAATCCCAGGTCTCAAGGATCATGCCCCGGGGTGAAGGCAGACGCTTAACCACTGTGCTATCCATGCGTTCCAGCAATTATTCATTTGTAACATGCAGCTAATTACCCCTGTGTTAATTTATACTCACTTAAATAACTTTCTAAAGAGCTACTTTCTGAATGGTACAGAGAATAAACTGGTAGATACCTATACATTTTATTGCATATGAATACAGCTTCATATTTTGTGAATGATACTCTCAAGGCTTTTACTTAATTCCAAGACCTCAGTTCTAGTGTATCCCAGGGCTCTTACAAAAGTTTTCTTTCTTGAGACCACAAGACTGAGAAAGTAGTGAATTTAGTCGGGCAAGTGTCTTCTTACACAGGAACTTTGTCCTGATACCCTTTCTTCAAAATTCTGCAATATGAATTTCCTGGTCTATATAGCATTCTACTAACATCCGGGCTTTGTGAATTTTTTAAGGGACAACTCTAAGTGGAGTCGTTCAACAACTTTGTTTTATAAAAGATCTTTGAATTCCACTCCAGTGTATTTACCTGGTTCACTACAAAGTTTGCTATTGGCTGTTTAAAATATTTATCCAAGGTTTATTGTTATTCAGCACATAAATGCCTGAAACATCTAATTGTGCTTAATTTGATTCCATTAGTAAGACTATTCCTTGTTGGGGAGCCACAGTCAAATGCACGCCAAAGCACTTGAGTATCACATCACAGAAGAGAGTCATCTGATGATAAGAAAAGCAAAAGGGAAGCACTGTGAGGGCAGGTGGAGAAAGCCTGGGCAAATGCCTTAGTTGTGGTGAGCGCTGTGCTCCATCCTCACATTCAACTAGTGCCAGGCAGCAGTCAGTTATTATTGATTCCACACAGAATTCATTCTCCCTGAGAGTTGGCCAGAAACAAGGTTTATTAAGCCTTACATCACTTTATCATCAAGGTTAACTCCTCGCTCTAAGGGCCATTAAGAGAGCTTTATTATTAGTTTGTAATTTTGTATGTTTTAAGTGGAATGACATTATTTTGCCCAAGTGAATAAAATGAAGTACAGTAATTGTAATTGCTATTGCCAGACTCCATAGCGAGCCTCATAGGATTTTCCAAAAGTAAAATGACAATGCATCATCATCAACCTGGCTACCATCCTGCCATGACAAATCCTGGAATATTTCCAACATTCTCCAACAATTCTTGGGTGTCCCTGCATAAGATATATGACATGTCAAAGTCCAGATTCATTACCTTTCTACTTCTTTTTCCCTTCACTACAAGACAATCCTTCATCATTGACTCATTTTTTAAAGGAGTCCTCCAGTTAAAAATATATCAAGATCTTGCCACAAGATTTCTTGACACTGACTCATTATTTTAGAAAAGAATATATTCAAGGAAAGTAATGGGTAGTATAATGGCCAAGTGACAAAGCACAGCACTATACACACAAGATGAATAGCATTGACATAAGATGATAAACTAAAGTACCTGAACGTTCACGGTGATTAAAATCAATTTAAGAGAAGTGGAGTTAGGAATTAAGGTGAACCCACACATTACCAAGAATCTGAATATAACAAATTCTTAATGCCTTAGGCCAATATTACCTGGTTCCTGTTCTAAGAAATAATGTTATTACTTGCTGCTTGTTCCTCTGCCCATTGCCCGACATATTCTCTTGCTTCATATCTGTCTGTATGCATGCAACACACATAATATCTATACACACATGAGAACATAATTGAACCAGTCAACTTGACCACTGGCTCTTGCAGAAACATCGGCTTTGCAATGAAAAAGACACCAAAATAGAACTAACTTGAGCCAAAATGTGGATGCCACACATGATAAGGCCATTTCTTACAGAACTGAAACATAGTCACGTGACTGGGAAAGGATTTTATAAGGCAATCACAGAGGAAAGTCCAGTTCCTTCACACATGGTAATTTGATTTGAATCAAGTCTTTCCCACTAAAGTCTGCTTGCATTCAGCTAGATGATCTGTTGCATACACCTGTGAAATTAGTCTCAATGAATAACAAGCTTCATACAAATAGCATTTGGCGCCTGTTTTTGGAACAGGCATGGAAACTTTCTGCTTTATTCTCCATAATCCTCAAGGAGAACACCAAAGAACTCTGAATGTCCTTGATTTGAATGTGTTCAATGATTGGTGTAATACAAATGTCTACTGAAATAAAGGAAGCAAAAAACATGACCTGAGAGACCACTAACTTATATCCATTTGGTTTGATTCAAACTACAATGTACTTTCAGAATTTCCGAGTTAAAAAAATCATGTAATTCATCTGGTTAACCCCTTACCACTGTACATGAGGAAAATAAGGCTTAGTGGGTTTAAGAAACTATTTGATTAAAGATAATTTCAAAAGCCATATGTATGTTGAAAGAGGCCCACATGTACTAAGCAGTCAAAAATTAGGCTCTCTAGAATCAATTATGGAGTAGACTAAGCACAGTTAGCTTCTATACCATGTATTAAATACCCTTACACTCATTTATCTTCTCTTTTTTTTTTTAAGATTTTATTTATTTATTAATGAGAGACAGAGAGAGAGAGGCAGAGACACAGGCAGAGGGAGAAGCAGGCTCCATGCAGGGAGCCTGATGCAGGACTCGATCCTGGGTCTCCGGGATCACACCCTGGGCTGACGGTGGTGCTAAACCGCTGAGCCATCTGGGCTGCCCTCATTTATCTTCTCTTAAAAAAACATGGCAATAATATATACTTCACAAGATTATTATGAGATATATATAAAATAATATCAAAGAGACTCATAGTTTAATAACTTGCAGAGAACAGAACCCCAGATAACTTCTTCCTCTTTCTGTTTAACTCATGTTAGGTTGAATTTACACTATCCTTACCCTCATTAAGGCATTAGATTAGGTGCATTTTATCACACCTGTGTTCACTGACTTTTATATTTCAGTAGAAAATATGTAATATTATTTTGGGGGGAATGTATCTGTTTTAGATAAAATGTTAATACCTTTTGTACTTTGCTGATCTTATCCAACTGTATCTAGTAAAAAAAAAAACTTTCCTCATGAGTAAATTTGATATTTTTAACTATGGAATTGTGTTTCAGTTTATATTTTCTTTTTTTTTCTTTTAAATATTTTATTTTTTAATGATTTTTTTTTTTTTTTTCAGAGAGAGAGAGAGAGAGAGAGAGAAAGAGAGAGAGGCAGAGGGAGAAGCAGGCTCCATGCAGGAAGCCCGACGTGGGACTTGATCCCAGGTCTCTAGTATCATACCCCGGGATGCAAGCGGTGCTAAACCCCTGTGCCACCGGGGCTGCCCCATAGTTTATATTTTCTAGGATTATGTAGCCAGTCTCTAATTTTTAGACATTTATTTCTAGATTTTTCAAGTTTCTTGCCCTTACCAATTATGTATGACCCAACAAATATTTTTCATATACCTTGTTGTATAAAAGTTTCTGAGTAGAAACCAAATATCCATTATTGGAACCAACACAACTCAGTTATCTATTGTTGGGTAACAAATTATTTCAAAAGCCTGTGGCTATACACAATATACACAGTAATTATTTATTATTTCTCATGGTTTCTCTGGGTCAAATATTTAAACAGAGTACAAGGGGGATGACTTGTGTCTGCACTATTATGTCTAAGGCCTCAGCTCCAAGTTCTAAAATCAAGAACTAGAATATATCTGATGGTTGAGGCTGATTGTCATTGGAATACCTACTCAAGTCTTCTCAGTGTGACTTGGACTTCTTCACAGTGTGGTAGCAGGGTTTACAGAGCAAGCTTCTCAAGACAGGGAAAAGATCAGAAGAAATCTGTATTGTTTATCACAAGAGAGTTTCAAAAGCCATGCATCATCATTTTCATTACATTGTAAAGGTTGTGATATTCACACAGATCTGTCTAGTTTCAAAGAAAGTAAACATAACCTTACTTTTGATGGAAGACATCATCATCACATTGGGACAGCTATATTTTGGAAAAATCCCTCTACAATGAAAGGAAATGAGATTTAAATTTCAGTAGATACTGCCAAACCATTCTCCAAATTGGCTTCACTATTAATATTTCATGTGGCACTTAAAACAAGATAAACTTTAATTCGCATTTGATTTCTATATGTTAAAAATATAAACAAAATATGTCACACCTGAAGTATTTCAACCAAGACAAGCATTAAGTCCTATTGCAGGGAGAAGGAAAAGAGAGAGACAGAGATAGAGGGGAGGGAGAAAGCCAGGGAGAGACTCCGGTTTTTCTTTTTAAACAAAACTCTCAGGATACAGATAGGTAACACAATCTTTTTATGCCTCAGTTTCCTTATTTGTACAACTGAGATAATTTAATCTCCCTCAAAATACTATTATCAGACTGATGTGAATTAACTAAAATAATTAATGTATACATAATGATGTATATAAAGCCCTCAGCATAGTAAGCACATAGTAAATGTTTAAACTTAGTGTTCTATGCTTATAATTTTATCATAATAAATTTTATAATTACTCCCATTGTCCTTTTTCACACTTTTCCATTTTCCCATGCAAATTTTTCAAAAGACTAATAACTTAATTGCCCTATCTCCCTTTCAATAGCCTTTATATGTGCAACCCAATATAATCTGATTTTAGCCCTATAAATATTTTACAAAAAATAGTTTTACTAAGAATATTAACAACCTCTCATTTTCTAAATTAAATAAACAATATTTAGTCTTTAGGGTAGATCTCTTTGCTATTTCTGACACTAGTCATTTATCACTTTTTTTCTTAACGTATATTTATATACAGGCAAATATGTATAGATTTATGTTTACTCCTTTAGGAAATTTACAAAGCAGTTAAATTCACTTTCTTAAACAAATTTTTAAACATGTAAATAAAAAAGTAAATATTTGAAAGGTACTACAATTGTGCCTAAATGTAGTAAGCACTACATTATTTTTGTTACTATTTGTTATTATTACAAGAAACAAACTGATTTATTACTCATTGCCAAAACCACACAAGCCAAAAGACAATGGAGTAACATCTTCAAAGTGCTAAAAATAAATAAATAAATAAATAAATAAATAAATAAACCAAAAATTTATACCCAGAAAAATTATCCTTACAAAAAATGAGAGTGGCACCTGGGTGGCTCAGTCTCTTAAGGGTCTGCCTTTTGGTTTCTCCTCAGGTCATAATTTCAGGGAACTGAGACTGAGCCTTGTATCTATGCTAGGTACAGGGTCTGCTGGGGATTCTCTCCTTTCTCATCTTCCTCTGCCCTGCCCCTACCCAAGTATGTGCTCTCTCTCTCTCTCTCTCTCTCTACAAATAAATAAGCTTTAAAAAATGAAAGAGGTATAAAAATCTTCTCAGGTAAAAAAGGAATTAAAAAGTGTATTCAATGCCAGAACTCTTGCATTACAAGAAATGTTAAAAGCAGTTACTCAGGAACAAGTATGTTATAAGGCAGAAATTTGGATTTACACATAAAAAATGGAAAGTTCAAGAACTACCATAAGTGAAAGTAAATATATAAAGTTATTTTTAAAAATGCTCAAAAAACTTACTGCATAAAGCAAAAACAGAGGCAACAGTAATATATGTACAGAATATACATTTTTCTCAAGCACACAAGTGACATTCTTCAGGACAAACCATATGCTTTGCCACAAAACAAGTATTAATATAAAAAGATTGAAATCATAAATGGCCTCCAATCATAATGAAATGAAACTATAAATCAATAACAGACAGTAAATTGGACTATTAACAAATATATGGAAATTCAACAACACATTTGTGAACAACCAACAAAACAGAGAAATTTCAAGGGAGATTAGAAATTACTTTAAGACCAATAAAGGGATCCCTGGGTGGCGCAGTGGTTTGGCGCCTGCCTTTGGTCCAGGGCACGATCCTGGAGACCTAGGATCGAATCCCACGTCGGGCTCCCAGTGCATGGAGCCTGCTTCTCCCTCTGCCTGTGTCTCTGCCTCTCTCTCTCTCTCTCTCTCTCTGTGTGTGTGTGTGACTATCATAAATAAAAATTAAGAAAAAAAAAAAAGACCAATAAAAATACAGCATGCCAAAATACATGGAATGCAAAGAAAATAGTGCTTAGAGGAAAACTTGTAAGGATGAATGACAATATATAAAAACAAGATCTCAAATAAATAGCAAAATTTTGTACCTAAATCAATAGCAAAATTTTACACCTAAATTATCTAGAGAAAGAGGAGCAAACTAAATACAGAACTAACAAAGGGAAGGATAGAATAAAGATTAGAACAGATATAAACAAAAAAAGATGATAGGAAAACAGTAGAAAGAAAAATGAAATCAAACGTTTATTCTTTTAAAAGATCAACAAGATTAACAAACCTTCAACTGGATGGTTAACAAAAACTAGAAAAAGTGCAAGTAACTAAAATTAGAAATGAAAGGGGGTACACTACTACTGACCTTACAGGAGTTAAAAAGATTGTAATGTAATAATTTTATGTCAACAAATGAGATAAACAGTATGAAATAGAAAAATTCCTAGAAATATACCAACCACCAAACTGGGCTAAAGAAATAGGAAATCTGAACAGACCTATAACAATGAGACAGACTGAATTAGTGTTAAAAAAAAAAAAAAAAAAGGCCTCTAACAAAGCAAAGCCCAGAACCAGATGGCTACAATTGTGAATTTTACCAAACATGAAAAGAGGACTTAAGACCAATTCTTCTCAAACTGTGCCAAAAAATATGAGAAAAGGGAAGGTTTTCTAATTTATTCTATGAGACTAGCATTATCTTGTTACCAAAGTCACATGAAAAGAAAACTACATAGAGACCAACATCCTTTATGAATAGAGATGGAAAAAAATCCTCAACAAAATATAACAAACTGGATCCAACAGCACATTGAAAGGGTATAGACCATGAAAAAGTGGAATTTATCCCCAAATGCAAGTGTGGTTGAACATAAGAAAATCAATCACGGTAATATACCAAATTAGAATGAAGAAAAAAAATAAGATCATTTCAATTAAAGCAGTAAAAACATTTGACAAAAACAAACTCTTTAATGATGAAAAACACTTAGAATACTAGGAATAGAAGGACAATTTTCAAAATGATAGATTACATCTATAAAAACCCACAGCAAACAATATATTTAGTAGTGAAAAACTAAAAGCTTTCCCCCTAAGATGAGGAATAACAAAAAGATGTTTCCCATGCTCTATTATTGAACTTTGTACTGGAAATTCCAGCAACAAAAATTATGCAATTAAAAGTAATAGAAGGCATTCAAATTGGAACAGAAAAAGTAAAGCTATCTCTTTACAGACGATATGATTCTATATTAGCTATTAGCACTAGTAAATGGATCCAGGGCACAAGATCAAATGCAAAAATCACTAGCAATAAACAAGCTGAAAAGGAAATTAAGAAAACAATTCCATTACAATAGCATACAAAAATTCAATTCTTCCCAAATCATTCCAGAGGCACTATCCTGGAATGGAAACCAAAGGGATTTTACAAGAAAGAAAACCACAGACTAATATGCCTCATAACCAGATATGTACAAATGTCTTTTAAAATACTTGAATTCAGACCTAATAATATATAAAAAGGATAATATATAACATTCAAGTGGGAGTATATCTCTGGAATCCAAGGCTAGTTTAACATTAGAAAACAAATTATCATTCAATGTAATGCCAAACTAAAAACACTATGAACACTAACAAAAACATGTGATCATCTCATTAGAACAAGCGTTTGACAAAAATCCAGTATTTGTTCTTGATACAACTTCTGAAGAAAGTAAGAATATACCTGAATGTCCTAATCCTGATAAGGAGTGACAATTAAACCAAAAAAACAAAGAATCCCAAAACCTTATAGCTAATATCATACTTAATATTGGAAGACTGAATGCAATCAGGAAGAAGAAAAGAATGTCCACTCTCAGCATTTCTTTTCAAAACTTAAGTGGAATTTCTAGCCAATCTAATAATGCAAGTAAGAAGAGTAAGAGGCACCCAGTTGGAAAAGACAATTGAAATTGTCTTTATTGATAAATAACATTATTCTTTATGATGAAAATGTGGGAGGATATACTTCAAAACTACTAAATGACTTTAGTAAGAATGAAAGGATATACGGTCAACATGCAAAAACAACTGAATTTTTATGTACTAGCAACAAATAATTGAAAATTGGAGTAGAAAATAACCATTTACAGTAGATCCAAAAGTATAGCATATGCAGGGATAAATGTGGCTGTAAGTGTGTAAGTTATATACACTAAAAACTACAGTTTTTAGAAAACTGTAAAAGAAAGTTTTTAGAAGACCCAGAAAAACAGAGAGAGAGAGATCTTACTCAATAGTTAGAAGCCTCAGAGTTTTTAGTATGCCAAGTTCCCTCCCCAAACTGATGAATAGTTTCAATATAATTCCAACATTCAAGAAGGCTTTCTTTGTAGAAATTGATGGGCTGATTCTAAAATTCATACATGTTGTGACTTTGTGAAATTAACATTCAAGAAGAGTCCCAAGATCTAATGGTGAGCTGTGGGTTCAACAAATGACTGAAAGAAAACTAAAACAGGAAAGTATTTCACAGACTCACAGATACATACCTCAAAAGGCCACAATGGGAAGGTCAAGCAGGATGAAGGCAGATAAAGTGGCAAGACCTGGAGCATACACATTTCTTAGGATCCCTGCCTGGGTAGAGCACTTAGAATTTCGAGGCTAAAGCTGGATTGGTCTATTCAAGCCAAAAAAAAAAAAAAAGAGGTTTTGGTAAGTTCTGTGGAAATTTCATCTAAAACATACAAAAAAAGAAGGCCTTGGGCCCAAAGACCTATGAGTAATAAGCATAAGTCAATTACACCTCAATAATACAGAAGAAAGGAAATCGAAGTTTCTATCCGTATGCCTACACGTAAAAACACGCATGCTAGGGAAATACAAAGTAGTAATGTTGCAATTCCCATGTAGTCTACAGAAACAGAAGTAATTGTTTATAGAAAATGAAAAAGGAAGCATCCATATGGCGAAGACAAATGAAAGCTGGAGAGAGGTTTTACGGGTTCTCTGTGCCTTCCAGTTTCTCATTTTAGTCCACTTCTGAGACCTGTCTGCATGCATTGCCACAAACTCCAAGACATACTCTATTTCCTGTAGCATGTTCATTACCGATTCATGTATTTGCATTTATTTGATTTTTGTTGTTGAAGCTAGCACAAGTAGGCTTCTGTTCCTTGCCACCCAAAGTATTCAACAATATAATAACAACTCCATCCCCCAGGATACTTGAAGCTTGACCATCAGTCCCTTTTCTCCTATAGGCAGATCTACAGAGGAAGCCAAATCATAATTAGCTCGTTTGGTGATGTGGATGCAGCACAAAAAGGAGTAGCTAAACTGAAGTGTTAATAATATCAGACTCACATAGCCTTATGTTTTAATGTCATAATAACAAGGCTTGAGCTTGCCAATAAAATTGCAATATCCAAGTCTATTTTTTAAGGCTCTCTCCTGGACACAGCTTAGAATAATACTTATTTCCAATATTGTCCTCTATGAATAATTATTTTTATCTTCATGGCTGATCTATATCCATTTTGACACTATTTCTTTAAGTACAGGGACATACTCTGTCAAGTTTGAGTTGTATCTTATGAGTGACTCTGCTCCTCTCTTCCCTTATTTAATAAGTGCTGATTTTCAAAATACTTGAAGAAAAAAAGAATATTTCCTTTATTCCCAGGTTCTTCATAGACCCTCTCCCATTATTCCTAATTACTGATAACAATAATTACACTAACTAACTGGTCTTGTTGCCAGAAATAAATTTGAAAATTTTGTGAAAACTCTTCAAACGTGCAACTTTACTACTGATATAGCAGTCAAAAATATTACTTTAAAATATATTTTGAGGGAGACTGGGTGGTTCATTTGGTTAACTGTCCGCCTTCAGCTCAGGTCATGATCCCAGGATTCTGGGATTGAGCCCTGTGTCAGGCTCCCTGCTCAGTGGGGAAGCCAGCTTCTCCCTCTCCCACTCATGCTCTCTTTCACTCTCTTTGAAATAAATAAATAAATAAATCAATCAATCAATCAATCAATCAATCATAAATATTAAAAAACATATTTTTGCCTGTATATTGTAACATGGCTTTCCTTATAAGAAATGTAATATATTTTTTCTTGAGTCTCTGCTTGTCATTTAGCTACTAGAGGATAAAAGGCATTAGTCTAAAATATACATAAATAACTCCTACAGATACTGACCAGGAGTCCTAACACTTTGGTTTGACTACTGAGCCTGTAAATATTATACGGAGTCTGGGAAAGGGTGGCAGCTATTCTACAACGGATGGATGGCTGGAAAAGGTATTAATAGACAAAGAGTATTTAGGTAGTCTATAATTACGTAAAATGGTGATGGATAACTTGAAAATGAAAAGCATCTATCCTCAAGAGGTCCAGATATGTAAAGAGAATTAAGAAATATACCTGCTCCATAGGTCCAGGTCAAATAGCCTATCAGTAACCCAGACAAATAAGCAAGTCAGTCAATGGCAAAGCTTCAAGAAACCTCAGAGAGTTTGAAACTGAGAAGATGTTTGACCAAGTAAGAAATGTTAGGGTAGAGATTAGCCTAGTCTGATGGGTCAAAGAACATAAAATTTACTCT
Organism: Canis lupus baileyi; assembly: GCF_048164855.1. Lineage (NCBI taxonomy): Eukaryota > Metazoa > Chordata > Mammalia > Carnivora > Canidae > Canis > Canis lupus. Next base: position 53,649,615 of record NC_132857.1, read on the forward strand.
GCAGGACATATTTTGTTCAGAGAATACCTGGAGCCAGACCTCTTCAGGTCTGACCCTGAGCCATTTACTGACTGCATGACCCTGTGCTCCTGTCTTTGTCTCAGTTTCCTTATTTGTAGAGTAGGACATTAACTATGCCTCCTTCATAGGGGTGTTGTGATGATTAGGTAAGTTAAAAACTGAAGGCACTTAGGTACCTGCTATGTGGTAAGTGCTCAATAAAGCTATTATGATTGATACATGGATAAACACAATGGTTCAAACTTCACTTTTTTCACCATTGCAGAAGATCAGGCCCAGGTTTAAGTGGTCACATGTATTTATGTAGCACATTGCATCATCTGGGTATATGGGGAAAATGAATAAAAAAGCGTGTATTCTTCTATAAGTCCTTCCTTGATGCTGAAATATTCTCTAGTCTTAATTGACTTACTTACCTATGACCGACATGTCTTTTCCTGTTTCTTGGACAATTCTGCATCTCAAGTGTACTTTTTTTTTTTTCTCAGAAGCGATCTAAACACCTTTGCTTTCAAAAGATTAATTTACATATTATCTGCCAGGAGGAATTTCCAGCCTCTTTAGATATTAATAAAATGTCTTTGCTAAATTAATAAAAATACTTCATTATTAGCTAAACTCTGTACTAAAGTTTCTTCCTGTCTTTCTAGCACATTTCATCTTCAAAACAACATAATGAAACAGTTATTGATACCATCTCTGGTACATAGAGAAAAAGTTTGAGGAACAGAGAGGTGAAAATCCCCAGGCAAATTTCTACAAGGAGGCAAAGTCAGAATTTCAACCTACGAAGTCTGGCTTCACAGAGACCTTACTAGTTACCAGGCTCAGTGTCAAGTACAGATGTTGCCAAACTTCACCAAATGCGATAAAAATCAATTCAAAACTCAATAGGACCCAATCTGTAGTTGGAAGCTTGAAAGGTCCTTTCATTCAGCATATTTATTCTGAGTGTGCTGGATTTCAGGTACCAAAGAAGAAGATGCTATAGACAGAATAATAAATAAGCCAACCATATATAATAAGGGCAGAGATCAAAGTTAGATCCAGAAATAAGGTATGCAGGTATTTGTCTATTTTTCTTTCCTCAGCAGATAGTCAATCAATAGTTTTTGGTCAACACGATGAGTAGTTATTGTATAGACAGTGCTGTTTCTAGGGCTCTGAGTAAAGCCATAGAGAAGGTCAAAACATGGCCTTAGGCTTCAAGGGTCTTACAATGTAATTCAAAGCAATTACAAATATTAAACATTAAGTGGGAATATACTACATCACTGATTTTAAGATGTCCAAGGAAGAAAAAAATATATGAAAATGGGACATTGCATGTCCTTCCCAACCAAATAATAACAGGATACAAAAACAGAACTGTTATATTTTATTGTTTTATTTTGTACCTAAGTAATACTTGGCTTGAATCAAGAATTTCTTGGCTAAACAAAGTCTAAAATCCACTATACTGTAAATCCGTTTCATTATTCACAGTTCGCAGATCAATACACATTAACTGAGACGAGTCTCTTCCTTCTGTGTCTGTGAATCCCTTTCACGTGAACCTCTCTCAGTACTCTGGTTTAAGGGGTTTCCTGAAACCACTTCTCAAAAGTTAAGAAATGTTTTCCACTGTATTTTGTACCCCATGCCTCACTTCGATCCTCATTCAGATTACAAATTTTCTTTAGACAGAATGGAACAGAAAATCTAAAAATCCCTCCTCATTTTTCAGCTCTATTTGCCAATCTATGAATCCCACCATCCTGAGTTTGGTAAGAGAGTATGAGAAAAGCTATGTTCAAGTGACAACACACAACTGGTACAACAGAAATTAAGAATTGCACTGCTCAAAAAAAAAAAAAAAGTTTTCATGTATGAAAAGAGGTACACCTGAGTATGGCTACATTAAATTTTATAACATTATCACTTGACAAAAAAAATGAGAGACAATATGGGCTTCAGATTCAAATATATTCGGGTTCAAATTATAGATTTTCTAATTAATCCAGATAACATTGGACAATCTATTAACCTCTAACTGAACCTCAGAATAGGGTTAATAATACCAAAATAATAGATTATTATTCAGTTTAATATCAAATTACCTACTCTATAGGAAGTGTGAAAACAACAAGAGTTCTAGTCCCTTATTTTGGGAAATAGAATGAAATATGGTATCCTGTCTTATTTTACATATTTGAACATCATGTATTTTATTTTTATTCAGCAAGCAGTTACTGATAAACTATTTTTATTGGCATTGATTTTTATATTGGGGCACAAAAAAACTATTCTCCAGTAAAAGACCCCAATAATTCTAGTTGCCTGATTGGTGCAAAAACCTGCTTTCCCCAAAAGCCTGAGTCAAATTTATCCCAGTATCACCAGGTGCTAGCCACCAGCATCCTCAGACAATTTCCTGTACAGCTGGAATTCTCATAAAAAGTATCTGCTGCCTAAGTGGTATCTTTTTATATCCTATTTCCAAGGCTGTTCCCACTCTTATACCAGAAGAACATTGAAGAGCTGGGTTCCTCTCCTGGAGGATATTCCACTGTGTATCCAGCAATGTCAAAATCCCACTTTGTCGTTTTTTTTGTATTAAAAGTCAACAAAAGACTGCTTGCATCTCTTTAGCTAACCCTTAAATTATATTTCTCTAATAAAGCCTGTGAACTTACTCATATTAAATGATACCGTCATGTTTATTTTTCTCACCCTTCCACATAAATGTATAATAAGCTATGGCTTTTTTTACTCAGTAACTTAAAATATTAATATAATGTGTGTTAAAGGCATTACCATGTATTTCTTAGAAAAAAAAAACACTAAATGTTTTAGATTGATTTTTGAGAAAAGGCAATGCTTGATTTTCATAGTGAATCTGAGTCCTTTCGTAATAAATAATTGGCAAGTAAGTTGTGGCAGCCGGGAATGAAAAAGCTATATGTGATCACGGCCAGTATTTCTGCCTAGCTCCTAGAGCCCATCTGGGGTTCTGGTATATTTTAGAAATGTTAGAGACTGTTTTAGTTTTAGTTTTCGTTTTCATAATCTTGAAAATCAGTATTGATTTAATGATGCTTGCTGATATCAGAGAAGCTGGCAGTGCTGCATTGCAAATCTAGCTCAAAGCAGTAGCTAGGACATGTCTTTCATTACATTTGAAAATTATTTCTCATTCCATACCCTCTACTATAAGAATTGAGAGTTTACGAGGAGATATAGGAGAAACAAATCTTTAAGCACAGTCTTTCCTATAACATGGTGTTATCTGCCTTTATGTGTTTCTATCAGGTGGTTTTATTACTTTTCCGTGGAAACTTAGCATCTTATGATCTATAGCAGCTTCTCTTTAGCCCTAGAAGTCTTGAGCTAAATTCAACCATGCCACTTAAACAGTGTCCCTGAAGAAGAAAAACAATAAAATTATATTTTATTAATTTTACTACATAACCCTAATCTTTCTAATTAATATTAGATAGATTTCTGCTGGCTTCTTCAATTCATAGATTTAAAAATATATGTAATGTTAGGCAACTATACTCTATCTAAAAGGAGAAGAAAAGAATGCAGATATTAAGACACTGCCAGTTTTAAGATTTGTATCTCCACCGGCCAACTAAATCTCCTATGGAAAGAAGTTAGAATAAAATTGGTTCCGAAGTAAACACAAAACACTTTACTCAAAACAGATCTTAGATGTAAATGTAAAAGCTAAAATTATTTAACTCTTAGAAGAAAACACAGGAACAAACCTTTGTGACTTAGGATTAGGCAGTCTTCTTAGATATGACAATAGAAGCATAACCAACCAAAGAAAAAAACAGGTAAATTAAACTTCATCAAAATTAAAAACTTTTGTCCAAAAGGATACCATCAAAAAGTGAAAAAAATAACCCAGAGAATGGGAGAAAATGTTTGTAAATCATATATTTTATAGTGGAATTGTATCAAGAATATAAAAAGAACTCTTAAAACCTAAGAATAAAAAAGGCAACTCAATTGAAAACCAAGCAATTTGACTAGACATTTACCCAAAGAAGATATACAAGTGTCAACAAATACATTAAAAAGATGTTAAATATTATAAGCCATGAGCGAAATATAAATCAAAACCACAGTAAAATACCACTTCACATGTATTAGGATGACTATAGCTAGTAAGACAGACAACATAACAACAGGTATTGGCAAGAATATGGAAAAATTGGAACCCTCTTACATTGTTGATGGGAATGTAAAATGTTGCAGCTGCTTATAAAACTTATTTTGCAGTTCCTGAAAATGTTAAAAATGGAGTTATCTATCATATGATCCAGCAATTCCACTCCTACTATATCACTGAAAAATAAAAACATAAAAATGTGTACTCCACACAAAAACTTGTACAAAAATATCTGTAGAAGCATTAACCATAATAGCCAAAAAAATAAACAACCTAAATATCAATTAACTGATGAACAAATTAATAAGAAGTGGTATGTCCATACAATGGAATAGTATTTAACGATAAAAAAATGAAGTACTGATACAAGTTGCAACATGGATGAACTTGAAAACATTATGCTAAGTGAAAGAAGGGAGTTGCAATGGACCATAAAGTGTATGACCTCATTCATGTAAAATATTCAAAAGAGGCATATCTTTAGAGATAAAAAGTACATTAGAGGTTGCCCAAGTCTATGGGGTGGGGGGTTGGAGAGAAATAGAGAGTGACTGCTGATATGTATAAGATTTCTTTGGGGAATGATGAAAGTGTCCTAAAATTGAAGCAATGGTTGCACAGCTTTTGTTGTGCAAAACAATATACTAAAAACAAATAGTATACTTTAAAAGGCAGATTGTATGTTTTTTTTTAATTAATTAATTAATTTATTTATTTATTTATTTATTTATTTGAGACACAGAGAAAGAGAGAGAGGCAGAGACAGAGGCAGAGGGAGAAGCAGACTCCATGCAGGGAGCCTGACGTGGGACTCCATCCCAGGTCTCCAGGATCACGCCCTGGGGTGAAGGGAGCGCTAAACTGCTGAGCCACCCGGGCTGCCCAGATTGCATGTTTTTTAAATTATATTTTAACAAAGCTGCTGAGAAAGGTCAGGTGTAGGATGGCATTTGAAAAACTGGACAATGACAATCTCACTACTAGTGTCTCATTGAGTCAGAACAGAAAGCAGACTGCAGTGTCTAAGGAAACCAAAAAGGCCTAATCCCTAGGATTTGGCCGAGATGTTGCTACACTGTTTAGGAGTAATAGAGCTTGGGCAGGATGAGGCAGCTTTCAGAGCAGACACGTCCAGAATTGGTAGGTCTGTATGTCAACAAAGTCTTTGCTCAAAGAGTTTTAACCATCCCTTAAAATAAGCAGGGTTCCCAGTTTTCCTCCTGCTAAGTTCAAGAGTAAACCATAGGTAAAAGCCTTTAAAATTACCCAAGTCAATGAAATTACCTGTCATGCCATCAGAGGCAGATAAATTTACCACCGAATGTGGCAACATGTAGATAATACTCCAGTAGACATCATGGGAAATGCATATGCCAATATGAAAGGGAAGCAGATTTTTAAATGCTGTCTAGCCAGGACGTGTCATATTACTGACAATGTAGAAAAGGTCATTGGCTATACCCTGTGACTCTTCGATGATGACCATTATTATTATTAAATGTATTTTAAAGAGAAGGAGCTCAGAGGGAGCTTCCGAGCACTTGATATACATACGTGTACAAAGATACCAAGTAGACAGTTATGGACATGTCTGATGTGCAATTTTTAAAAAATCATCTTTCCTATAAAGTAATTTATGTTATAATGTGTAGTATGTATTGTTTTAGATCTGATTCAAAAGTTAATAGTTACATATTTTCATTATATCAATTACTTTGGATATAAAGGAGATGATTTAAAATATATATTTACATACACATGCCATCAAGGAAGTATATTGAAATGAGCTAATTAAATGAATACTAAAGGGAACTGATTATAAACATTGAAAAAAATTATCAAATAGAGCTTCATCAGGAGAATACACTCAATCTAAAAAGAAAATCTTTCTCTTGTTATTAAGCTATTGGCAAGATTTAACCATAGCTATTCCATAGGGAATTATTCAGAATTGATTATTATTCCTCATTACAGTTCTTAGAGAAGACCTGCTTATGGACACACTCTACCTAAATCAGAGTTGTTTTTACCTAAATCTTTGTACTGTTTTCTTTGGGAGATTTCAGTGGGTTTTTAAAAAGCCTAGATTCACTAGGCTCAGAGACAAAATTATCAGTTGTCTACAACAGTTCTCATTTTTCTTAAAATCATAACCCATTCGGTATCTTAAAAACAGCAACATTAATTTTAATTTGTCATATTGTAGGGTATAAATTGACTAAATGTTAATAGCATTCTTCTTGAGTAATCAGTTCTACATGATTAACCTAAAAATTGCCAAAACATTGTTTACTCTTCATTTGTATCTCAAGAAAAAAAAGGCATGATGAGTCAGACAGAGTTGGATTAATTTACTTTCTGATTTGTATTAAAACTTGCCACGATGATTCATAATCATTTTACTTGATATTTATCCTGACAAAACAGCTTAATTTTGAAAGAAGCTCATTGGAAAATAATTCAGGGGCAAACAGTAGTCTACTTCATAACACAATTAAGTTGCATGGAAAATACCTATTTTTTTAAATATTTATTTTGCTTTTTTCTGGCCTCTTCTCCATTTCATAAAAAAAAAAAAAAAAATGGAGAAAGTACAACCTCTGAAACCTTGCAAGCACTCTCCTTTGAAGACTTTTTTTTTTTTTTTTTAATAAAATCAAAGTAGGTAGCTTGTGGTTTTAACACCATCTAGTGGGCTTCTTTTGTGACAGCAAGTAAAAACTAAAGAGACAAAAGAAGCAGAACGTAAACTAGGCCATTGAACCTTCACCTTTGAAACTTCCCAGGATTTTCTTATGAGTGTACATTTAATTTACCTACAGATCCACCTTGAAGGAAACATCTGATTATGTGTTCCAATTAAAAGAAAAAAGTCTTAATTTGTTGTTTCTTCTTATAAATGAAGAAACTAAGTGACCACAAACAAAATACCTTTCTGTATTTTAAGACTGTTTTGAAAATGAAAAAACACCAAGGTCACCTGCAAAGGTCTAAAATGATGCTGTTTCCCTTAAACAAATAATTCTTACCATAGACTATTCAGCAATACAACAGAAAACAACAACTCTAATGAAAATAGTATGGTGGGATGTTAAAAACATAAAACTCCTTCATCTTGTTTCAAAAGAGTAAGATTTTATCACAGCTGTTTAATAATGATGAACATGATGTAACAGTTAATAATTTAAAGGGCATATTATAAATAACAACTGGGTGATTTAAAATTCACCGTGGCAAAGGGCGGAATGCAGTCACCTTACTTTCTTTGTTTCCAAGCTATCTGGCATTAAAATAAAATGGAAACTGAGGGAACATAGTGTATAGGTATTCAACCCTACTCTTCCATTACATACAATCCTTGGCAAGTATAACAACTGATATATTCAAATCTGGATTACCACAAATAGTTTCTTCATTTTCAACTCATAAAAAAATTGAACTAGTCTAATGCAGACTTTAAAAACCTATTTCAATTTCTACCATAATTTACTTAAGTATCTATACTCCATTATAACAAAATCATTTTATTTCATATTACCATTGAACTCCAGAATACTAAATCCCACATTTTTTTAAAAGATGCCACTCTTCCTGTTAAAAAAGTGTTTGATACTTTGAAAATTGCCAAATTTAAAAAATTCATTTCTTTCTTGGTTTCTATGAAAATATGCTTTCCTTAATCTCCTCTTTTTTTCTCTTCCTCTGTTTCATCCTCTATCCTTTTCATGTAGATAAATCAGTTTCTGTGGCCCTTGATTTTCCTGCTACTGGGACTTAAACTATCACTGCTATACAAGTGACACACATGGACATAATTACTGGTCTTCTCTCCTCACCAATATCCCAGCCTTGTTTTTCTCATTGCCTTAAGTACACATGTATTTGTCCATCTAGGCCACCATTTCAAAGTCAGCTTATAAAATTATATAAAATTATAAAAAGTATAAAATCATGTTCCAACCCTAACAATCTACTTTTCCAGCATTACTTGTACTTTCTGCTACTTGGAAAATATTTAGAATTAACTATTCTCTTTAGAATCAAATTTACACTTAGAATTTAAGCACCACATTCTAAGGTAATGCTGCCTTAAGAACATTTCATGCTGAACAGATAAGACTATATACTCTTTCCATAAAATCCACTCATCTTCTTGTGCCTAAATTTGATGTTATCTCTTGAAAAGTTCCTCTTTCTCCTCTATGTATTGTCCCATTCACCTGTGCTTAAGGATCTAACTGCATCAGCAACCTCTCTGTCATGCTTCCACTGAGGTGAACTTGATGAGTATAAGCATCTGACACCAAAATTTAAAACCTAGGCAAAGGTTTTCATCACCATTGCATTCATCACTTTTTTTTAAGATTTTATTTATTTATTCATGTGAGATAGAGAGAGAGAGAGAGAGAGAGGCAGAGACACAGGCAGAGGGAGAAGCAGGCCCCATGCAGGGAGCCCAATGCGGGACTTGATCCTGGGACTGAAGGCAGATGTTCAACCATTGAGTCACCCTGGTGTCCCATCTCCTTTTTTATCACCATGGAATCTGAGATACCATACAGTGCTCCACCTACACCATATCCATCCATTCAACTAATATCTACTGAATTCTTTCTGTGTTGTAGGCACTGGACATAAGTCAGATAAACACACTCACACACGTGCAGAAGTATTTCCTTTCCTTATGATACGACCTACTGTAAAAGATGTATACTCAACAAATAATTACATAAATAACAATAGTTAACATGTACTGGATGTTCAGCATATGCTAGGCACCTCTGTAAGAGTCTAATAAATAAATACTTTCAACACCTAAAATAATTCTATTATGTAGATTATTTTCCTCATGTATAAATGAAAAAAAAAAATTGAGGAAAGATAAAAGAACTTGCCGAAGGCATCAAGCTTGTAACTGCCAGGGTCAGGATTTCAATTTTGGTGATGTAACCACAGAGACTGCACTTTTAACCATTATGTGAGTGGCCTATTTCAGTCTCAATTTTGCATTTTTTAAAAGAAACCTGTTACTTGTCTAATGCTGACTTAAAGTAACAGTAAATACTTGCTCAGAATTCTGTTATTTGGGCAGGGCTCAAAGAAACCAGTTTAGTTATCTTCTGATAGCATCAGCTGGCCTACAGCTAAAAGATCCACCTTCAATCGGGTTTAGTTACACAGCTGGTAAGTTGACACTGGCTGGGAGCTCAGCTGAGTCTATAGAATGTGGCCCTCACTTTGTTTGTCAGCTGGATCTCTTGGTTCTTTCCACATGGCCTCTCTAAAACCCTAGCTAATGCTTCCTCACAGCATAGTAGTGTCAGAGCAATAGAACTTCTTATCTGATAGCTGGCTTCTGAGAATATAAAAATCAAAATTTCCAGTACTTTCTACCACTAAGCCTAAAATTGACATACCTGTGCTGTTTTCTGTTTGTTAAAGATTTCCGCACCAGTCCACATTCAACAGTGTGAATACCAGGTGCAGTTAGTTCACTGAAGGCTACCTCGTGTCTATAATAGCAAATAAAATTGAGATAGCAAAGACCAGAGGAAATATAGATGATGCTAGAGAATTTTAAATCTCAGAATTTAGTGATATCAATATATCAACAGCTCATTTATTTAGCACTGTGTTCATTCATATTGGAGATACAAAGAAAGCATGACTACAGCTCCTTTCCAGAGTAATTATTCCTACCAGCCTCCAACACACAATTTTACAACTTTTGAAAAACACTCATGAAAGAGTCAGTAATATATGCCGGTATACATTCTCTTATTAACAGGTGTACAACAGGCTTTCCTCTAGAAGCTCATATAGATTTCATGGGAGGATTTCTATTATTTTTTCAGAATGTTAATAATTGTTCTAAATGTTCTGATGTATCATATTTGATCTCTAGTCTCCAACAACTTAAAATACAGTCTTGGGAAAAAATGTACACAGATATCTATAAAATAAGGCCATATAAGATAAATCTCACATAGATATTACAGAATCATGGGGGAGTAGCTCTCTTTTATAGAGCTAATGTGCCAGAAAACCATTGAACAGTCTTGCTTAAACCACCAAAGGGCTTTCTTAGCCATTTTCTATGTGTCAAATTGTAAACATTTGGACTTCACCTGTGAAACTTCTAGACTTGCCATACTGTCACCAAAAAAGCATCAAACAAAAAGATCTAGGCTGAATATGATGAAGTGATTGATCTAATATAATGAAAGCTAAGACAAAAGCACAAGATAAGATGTTCTATAGTCCAAGCCTTGTACAATTTATGAAAGTTTTGCCATTAGGTCATTTCTGGGATACTGACTATAAGAAAGCTTCTATACTGGGCCCCAAGTGAAGAAGAAAAGGCGATAAGAAGTCACTAATATCATCTTGGATATGAGAAGAGACACAAGTCATATCCTCTGGAAGGCACAGTGAGTACAGTGGTCAGCCAGTTCTGCCTAAACTTTTGAAACTGTTCAAAGAAAAATAACTTGACCATCAGAGGGATGAAATGATAGTGCAATATCTGATTATAACTTAAGATATATTGTTGAGTTAAAACTTAGCGATTTTTAAGTCCTTCTGAATAATGTCTATTTCTTAACACTGTTTTTCTTATTGTCTTCTACAAAGAGCTGGGTAAATAATGGAGGGCTTGAAAAGTAGAAGAGTTTCTCTCTTCATACCATTCATCACTAAAATCCCTTAAAATATCCAATTATATAAGGGCTCAGTAAAGGTAATGTTTCCATATATTCTCAAGGAAGAAAAGATTTTCGGGATCCCTGGGTGGCGCAGCGGTTTGGCGCCTGCCTTTGGCCCAGGGCGCGATCCTGGAGACCCGGGATCAAATCCCATATCAGGCTCCCGGTGCATGGAGCCTGCTACTCCCTCTGCCTGTGTCTCTGCCTCTCTCTCTCTCTCTGTGACTATCATAAGTAAATAAATAAAAATTTAAAAAAAAAAAAAAAAAAAAAAAGGGATCCCTGGGTGGCGCAGCAGTTTGGCGCCTGCCTTTGGCCCAGGGCGCGATCCTGGAGACCCGGGATCAAATCCCACATCGGGCTCCCGGTGCATGGAGCCTGCTTCTCCCTCTGCCTGTGTCTCTGCCTCTCTCTCTCTCACTGTGTGCCTATCATAAATAAATAAAAAAAAATTAAAAAAAAAAAAAGGAAGAAAAGATTTTCATAGGCAGAGGCGATAACCAGGTGCTATAGACTGAATATCTAGATCCTTCCAAAATTTGTATGTTGAAAACTAATCTCCAATGTGATGGTGTTTGGAGGTGATTAGGAAGGTGGTTAGGTCATGAGACGGAGTCCTCAGGAGTGAGATTAGTAGCCTTATAAAAATGACCCCTTCCACCATATAAAAATACAGCAGAAAAACAGTCATCCGTGAGCTAGGAGCTCAGACACTGAATCTGCTAGCACCTTGATCTTGGACTTCCCAGCCTTCATAACTGATAGAAACAATTGTTTATCATTCACCCAGTCTATGGTATTGTGTTATAGAAGCCCAAGAGGACTAAGACAGAAATTGAGGAAACAAAAAAAGATATGAAGGTCACAAAGCTCATTGTTTTGGGGAATGTCCATTAGCTTGTATTAAGACTTTCCTTATTTGTTTATAGACAAAATATATGTCATACAGCAAGAAATGTAGATATAGCCAGAACGCGAAATATAAGGAACCAGGAAAAATTAAAAATATATATCTATAGGTAATGGGCAGTCCCTCGATAACAATGTGGCATGGTCTTAAATATATTTTAGGAAAATTTGTGGAAAATTAACTTGGCATGAAATTATTGCAAAAGGTAAGACATCAGAAGTAGAAAACCTATTAGAATAGACTAACTACCATAAACCTGGCCTAAACAGTTCACTACTGAAAATAGGTAAATCTTTGGAAATAAATGGATAAATAGGAGATCTATGGATGCAAAAATAAGAAATTAATAGGACTGGCAACTCTTCAAGAGAGTGAGAAGTGAAGAGAAGAAACAAAAGGGCTTAAGCCAAGGGTGAATGACAGAGAGGAAATTACAATGAACAGAAGAAACTGGAATGGTAAAAGTAAAAGCAAATTTGGAAGAGAAAAGGAATAGAGATATAATAATGTTTCCTAATTTTGAAGGTTAGCTTGGACATCTATTTGGAAATATTTTATCAGCATCTGGAATTTCAGAACTGGAATGTAGGAGAGAGATGAAGGATTACAGTGTGTGACTTCTTTAAGGAAAAAGAATAGAAGGATTTAGGTAAAGAAGAAAAGGAAGAAGATCTAGCAAAGAAACAGATTAGGAAGTAGAAGGAGGTTGGAAGAGGGTCAATACAGGACTAGTGGGGAGGTCCTTCTATCAATACATAAATCAACATTCATTTCAGCAATACTGTAATTGGATCTTCATGCTCAGAATTTAAATTTCTCTAAAACTCAATTATGTTATATCAATATGTTTCATCAAACAATTTAAGTAAATGGGTCAGTTTAATTTTTTAAAAACCTATAATCTTTGAAAGGAAGTGTTGCTTTGTTCTAGCAATGATTCTTGCCAAAATTAGTTTCCTTAAGATTATAACTATTCTAGAACTAAAAATAATTTACACATTAAAATTTTAAAAATCTATATATTCTAACAAGGGAGAAAAAAGTTTTTAAGCATATTGATTTTAAGCTATAATTTTAATTGGAGAACAATATTTGCCTTTGAACTAATTTTAATTTATATTGTACCTAAAATAAAAGTTTTCAGGAGAACTGAAGAAAAAATTTTCAAATCTCCGTATTGTATTCTAGAAAAGTAAAAATATTTTAAAGGTCATGATCACACCTAGAATGATACATTCTACCAGAGTTAAGTACTATGGACATTATACTTGACTCTTCAGAAACACTATTTTTTAGCTCATCATATCAGGTAAATATAACATTTTTCAGTTATTTTTTGCTTAGGCAGTAGGCGTATCTCCATTTATTCATTCAAAAATGTTTATTGAGCACTTCAGATGCATCAGTAAAGGAAACAGAAAAAAATCTCTGCTCTCTCATTAAATGTGGTAGTTCAGACAATGAGGTTGAACCCAAACTCTAATTTGACCTTATAAAATGTGGAGCATTTGCTGTTAAACTTATCAGTGTATTTATGCTCTGTATGTCTAAAAATCTTGTTTTTTTCTCCCTCAGAAAATCCATGTCTTTCAAGTGTGAGGAAAACCAAATGACCTTTACTCCTGTCTACTTGAATAATACTTGGACTGTTAATTCTCACTAAAACCTCCTATGCTCTACTCCTCAAAAGCAGACATACTTTTTTTTTTTAACTCAGATTATAACAAAAGATAAAAAATAGATCAAATTCCAAACAACTGACCACTGAGATCCTATTTCTGAACTTTGTCCTTCCTGGAGGGACCATAGATTTTGCACCTAATTAAATAGAGACTGAGTAATGGATTAGTGCTCTCAATGATTTTCTGATTTAGTAGACTAACTGAAAATTTCCACAGGGCAGAGTGCAATTTACTTGTGTGCCCCAATTAGCACTGCTAACTGGGGCACAAAATCGGCATAAAATTGGGCCCTGATTTTGTATCAGCCACCATTCAGGGAATGGCAAATAGCCAACAAGACTTGGAGGAAAGTCTTTAGCATCCTTCTTTTTCTTAATTGTTAAACCACACAGTAGTACAGTGTTATTTTTATAGGAAAGTTTACAGTTTGAGGATTTCTGTGGATTATCAAAAGAGATGTGGTACATTAAGAAAGGAAAAAGAACTGAAAACCTTACACTGATAGGGAGATAAAAGGGCAACTGAGGCATTGGGAATTGTCTCTAGAAGTTCTTGAGTGCCAAGCTGAATCCCAACAGCAGCTTCTTTTGCAGAAAGAAATACATTAAAATGTTGTAAGTAATTTTGCACCTGACCAAAAAAGAACAAAAACAAAAAACAAGCATAACCCTTGTGCCGTGTTTCCACAGATTGGTTATGAGAACAATGTAGCCCTATAATGAAAATGTCTATCTAAGCTTCACAGGTTTTCTCTGCCATTTTTAATCATTTTTCAGAGGCCTGTGGATCCACATTTAAAGAATGAGAATTTTTAACACATTTGTTTGCCATTTGAAAGCCCAACATTTTCTTTAATCTAATACTGCATTTCCTGCTATTTATTCGTTTAATAATAGGCTTCAATACAAACACATAGTAATGTTACCAAAAGGGCAAATGTAGTAAATAGCCTTATGAAGAAAAGTCTGCCAGCTTTTCATAATGCAAATTGGGAATCTTGTTAAAACATGATTGTGCATAGGACCTTTACAGAATAAAAACAACTCTTCTTCAGAAACCCATCTTGACTTTGCTTAAATTATATTAGAGCAAAAGACCAATTGTGGCTCTTTCATTAGCCTCTACCCTGAACTGCCTCTCCTCTGTGGATTGCTGCGGGCACTGAGCCAGTGCTAATACAGGTTGGTGGTGCTTGTGAATATAGGCAGAGCAAAAATGAAGTGGCAGGCTTATGACAGCTTCCGTTTAGGGGAACATGCAGGTATGGCTCAGCTATGGCCTCCAAATTTACCAACCATTTTACATACTATGACACTAACACCCTACCTCCACACCAGTAGGATGAGAGCTTTGCAGTTCTTGGACAGCCTAGGTAGTGCACTCATATTTTGTCATGTACATTCTTTTTAGTGTGATGGATGCAATTTGCACTTCTTCACACTTTTGTGTTGTAATTGCCCAATAAATGTCAATGTTAAAGTGAATTACCATCAGCAACATTATATAAAAAACTGTTTAGAACACTTTGGAAATTTGTCACCTCAGGTACTTATAAACCAAAACTATAATATAGTTGAAAAAGATTAGATTAATCCAAAGCAAGACTGAGATGATTCACTATGTTCAGTGCATTACTCCAAAGATTGTGGACAGGATAGTTGCTCCTTTATTTGTGGCAAAAAATAACCTATAAAATCAATAAAGAGAAAGGTAAATACATAGTAAAATTCAGAATATTTCCATATTGTAATATGGTGTGTGTTAACCCACCAAACTACAGTATAAAATTAAAGGACAAAAGTATAAAAATAGCTATAGCACCATAATTTGTTAATGAATATACAATATAAAAGAGGTAAACTGTGAAATCAAAATTATAAAATGGCATAGAAATAAAAGGGTAGAGTATTTGTATGTAATTGAAATTGTTATAAGACAGAATTTTATATCTATATGCTGTTTCATGTAAGCCTCAGAGAACCACAAAGCAAAATATATAGTAGATATGCACACAATGAAGAGAAGGAAATCAAAGTATACCACTATACTACAAAATATCACCGATTCACAAAGAAAGATAGCAGGAGAGAAAGAAAGAAACAAAAGAACTACAAAACAGCCCGGAAGCAATAACATGGTATTAGTAAGTACTTACTGATTAGTAATTACTTTAAACATGAATGAATTAAATTCTCCCATCAAAAGTTGCATAGTGGCTGAATGGATTAAAAACAAGACTTAACTATCTGCTGCCTATGAAAGACTCACTTTTAGGATACACATTGGCTCAAAGTGGAGGGGTGAGAAAAGATATCCCAGGCAAACAGAAAGGGGTAGGCATACTTAGATGGAATAGACTAAATCAAAAACTATAACAGAGACAAAAATGTCATTATGTAATGTTAAAGGGGTCAATTTATTCAAGAGGATATAATAATCATAATATATATGCACCTAATATAGGAGCACGGAAACATATTAAACAAATTCTAACATGTATAAAGGGAAAAGACCACCACTGGTGTATAGACAACAATACAATAACAGTAGAGAACTTCATTATCCCACATTCAACAATGAACAGATTGTCCAGACAGAAAATCAATAAGGAAACATTGAACTTGAACTATACTTTAGATCAAATGGACCTAACAGATGCAAACAGATTATTTCATCCAAAAACAACAGAATATACATTCTTATCAAATGCACATGGAACATTCTCTAGGATAGATCATACCTTAGGTCACAAAACAAGCCTCAAGAAATTTAAAGGAATGGAATAGAACCAACTATCTTTGCTGACCACAATGGTATGAAACTAGAAATCAATAAGAGGAAAACTGCAAAATACACAGATATGTAGAAATTAATAACACATTCCTAAAAAACCAATGGGTCAAAGAAGAAATCAAAAAACATCTTGAAACAGGGCAGCCAAGGTGGCTTGGCGGTTTGGGGCCACCTTCCGCCCAGGGCGAGAACCTGGAGACCCAGGATCGAGTCCCACATCGGGCTCCCTGCGTGGAGCCTGCTTCTCCCTTTGCTTGTGTCTCTGCCTCTCTCTCTCTCTGTCCCTCATGAATAAACAAATAAAATCTTTAAAAAAAATAGAAGAACCTTGGTTCTGTTTTTTTTTTTTTAATCTTGAAACAAATGAAAATGGAAACACAATGTATAAAACTTCTAGTATGCAGCAAAAGCAATTTTAAGAGGGAAGTTTATGGTGATAAATGCTTACTTTAAATATACATCCATACATATATCTCAAACACCCTAACTTCACACTTCAAGGAATTATGAAAAGAAAAATAAAGCCCAAAGTTAGCAGAATTAAAGAGATTACAAATATCAGAGTCAAAATAAATAAACTAGAGGATAGAAAAATATTAGAAAAGATCCATAGAAGTTAACAATTGGCTTCTTGAAAAGATAAATGAAACTGAGGAATTTTCAGTTAAATTTACCCAGAAAGAAAAGGGGGGGAAAGACTAAAAAAAAAAAAAAAAAGTGAAATTAGAATGAAAGAAAATACATTATAACTGATACCACAGAAACACAAGAATCATTAGAATCTATATAAACACTTACTTGCCAACAATTCGACAACCCAAGATAAATGGAAAAATTCCTACAAACACACAACCTACCAAGACTGAATCATGAAGAAATAAAAGATGTGAATACACAAAAAAAACAAATTAGAAGAGTGAATCAGTACTCAAAAAACTTCCCAACAAATAACCCAACACCAGATGGCTTCACGGGTGAATTCTACAGAACTTTTAAGAACTAAAGTTAGTATTTCTCAAACTCTTCCAAGAAATTAAGAGACATAACACTCCCAAACCCATTTAATGAGGCCAGCATTATGCTGATACCAAAGTCAAATAAGAAAAACTCTCAACAAAATACCAGCAAACCAAAATCGATGGCATATTAAAAGGATCCCATGGGATCTATCCCTGGGATGCATAGAAGTTTCAACATATGCAAATCAATAAAGTGATATACCACATTAACAGAATAAAAGATAAAAATTCATATGATCATCTCAACAGATGCAGAAAAGGCATTTGACAAAATTTAACATCCTTTAATGACAAAAAATCCACAGTCATTATAGAAGGAACATACCTCAGCATAATAAAGCACAATCATGATAAGCCCTTAGCATCATACTCAATAGTATAAGATTGGAAGTTTTTCTTATTAGATCAGGAATAAGACCCCACTTTTCCCATTCCTATTCAATGCAGTACTGAAAATCCCAGTCAAAGAAATTAAGTAGGAAAAAGATCTAAAAGGCAACTAAATTGAAAAGGAAGGAAAATTATCTGTTTACTCACTAATGATATGATCCTGCATATAGAAAGTCCCAAAGAATACACCAAACAACTATTAGAACTAAAAAATTCAGTAAAGTTTCAGGATACAAAATCAATATGCAGAAATCAGTTGCATTTCCATACAATGATGAATTTTCTGGAAATGAAACAAAGAAATCAATCACATTTACAACAGCATCAAAAACAAAAAAATATGTATGATTAAATTTAACCAAAGAAGTGAAAGATCCATATACTGAAAGCTGTAAGAAACTAATGAAAAAGAAAAATTCAAGAAGACACAAATAAAGACATTCCATCTCCATGGATCTGAAGAGTTGATATTGTTAAAATGTCTATAGTATCCAAAGTCATCTACAAATTGAATGCAATCCTTATCAAAATTCTAATTGAAATTTTCACAGAAATAAAGAAAATAATCCTAGAAGTCATATAGATCCCAACCTTAATAAAGAACAAAGCCTGAGGCATTTCATTTCTGGATTTCAAACTATATTACAAAGCTACAGTAATCAGAATAACATGATACTAGCATAAAAAAACAGACACAGAGAGCAATGAAATTGAATATAAAGCCCCAAAATAAAACCTCACCTTTATGGTCCGCTAATCTTTGACAAAGGGCACAAAGAACATTCAGTGGGGAAAAGAAAGTCTCTTTCCAATAAATGGTGTTGGAAAAACTGGATATCCACATGCAAAATAATGAAATTGGACTCTTATTGTATATCACTCACAAAAATGATCTTGAAATAGATTAAGGGCTTTACTTTAACATAAGACCTGAAGCCATGAAACTCCCAGAAGAAAACAGGGAAAAATCTCGTTGGCATTGGTCTTATCAATGAGTTTTTGGATGAGACACCA
This sequence comes from Canis lupus baileyi, assembly GCF_048164855.1. Lineage (NCBI taxonomy): Eukaryota > Metazoa > Chordata > Mammalia > Carnivora > Canidae > Canis > Canis lupus. The sequence continues at coordinate 53,668,310 of NC_132857.1, forward strand.
AAAGCTGAAGCAACAAGAGCAAAAATAAACAAGTGGGACTATATCAAGCTAAAATGCTTCTGCACGGTATAGGTAACAGTCAACAAAATTAAAAAGCAACCTAAGGAATGGGAAAAAGTATTCGCAAACCACATATCTGATATGAGATTAACAACAAAAATATATAAAAAACCAATACAATTCAATAGCAATAATATTGATAATAATCCTATGTAAAAATGGGCAAAAGACCTGAGTAAATATTTTCCCAAAAAAGACACAGAAACATTCAGTAAGTATATGAAAAGGTGATCAACATCATTCATCATAGGGAAATGAAAATCAAGGCCCAATGAGATACTACCTCACACCTGTTAAAATGGCTATTATCAAAAAGGCAAATGCTTACTATACAATTCATAAATCTTAACCCTGGACATTTATCCCAGAGAAATGAAAATTTAGGTTTACAAAAACCTGTACACAAATGTTCACAAAGTTTTATTTGCAATAGTCAAAAAGTGGAAATAACCCTAATGTCCCTCAATGGGTCACTTTTAAACAAACTGTGGTATATCCATACCGCTGAATACTACCCAGCAATAAACAGAAATGAATTATTGATACATGCCAAAAAAGATCGACTGTTGGCTCATGTGGTTATATTTATGCATTTTATAGTCATGTGTTCCAGATCTTGTTTTAACTCGCTGATAAAATTATTCAATCCGAGGTTCCTTTTGTTGGTGTGTGTATGTGGTGGAGGGGTGGGGTGGGCGAGAGACAGAGAGACAAAGAGATAGAAAAGAGAGAATGAGTTACCATTGGATTAGGAAGAGGAGAAAAAATAAAGAGGAAGAGGAGAAAAAGAGAAGGGGAAGGGGGAAATTTGGGCTTTATTCCCACCATGGAATCATTTATACCTAGTCAAGCCTGAAGATTCACCTACTCTAAAGCCAAGGATTGTCTTTAGATAGTCACAATGACTTTTCTACCTTATTTCATAGTTTATATGAGTTTTGGTGATTTTCATCTGTATGTGAGGTTTTTTTTTAAGATTTTACTTATTTATTTGTGTGAGATACAGAGAAAGAGAGAGAGAGAGGCAGAGATACAGGCAGAGGGAGAAGCAGGCTTCATGCAGGGAGCCCAACCTGGGACTCGATCCCGGATCCTGGGATCACGCCCTGAGCCTAAGGCAGATGCTCAACTGCTGAGCTACCCAGGTGCCCCTCCATGTGAGTTTTTAAATAACCTCAGTTTAACTTTCTAATACTGAAAATTCCCTTTTTCAATGACTACACAGAATCTAAATTTCCTTTTATTTTGTTAATGTTTCTCAGTACAACATAATCAACACTAAGACCTTCATAGATACTTTATTATATAAAAGAGCCAGCGAAAACTTTTCCAAATTCAAAAAGAACATTAAAAATGTCTGTTCATTTCAGAGATTGTCTATCTGCTCTATTACATGAAAGTCCATTGATTTTATAAGTTTCAACAACTACATCTGTTTCCATTCCAGTTATATCTGTATAATCTTGTCATTCAACAGCAATCAGATATGACCGTGGCCTCAAGATAAAGTCATAATTGCTTCATACTAATTTATCCTTATCCTCAATAATAGCCATTGACTTGAAGCCTTTGTGATCTTAAGTTTAGTTATCAATGTATTTCAGTTGTGTGTTGGACTTCATTAGGATATTACGTCTTGTTTTGGTTATCTTGCTATCTATGTTCTGAGTTCAGTTTTAATATTTCTGTGTTTAGCTGAGCAAAGGAAATTTAGGAATCCTCTTAATGAGCCTTTTGATTTTGCTGCTTGCTCTTTAACATTTACAAGGTGCTTCCAACAAAGTTCACATAATTTGATCCTTACAAAAATACCCATGGGGAAACAGGACACATGTTATTTTTCTTATTTTATATATGATAGAACTGAAGCTAGGGAAGTCACTTGGCTCTTAGGTGGCCCCCTTGGAGCTAGAATCTTTTAATTTTTATTTTGCTTTTTCTTTTTATTGTATGTATATGAGACGGTGGATACAAACTAAACATACTGTGGCAATCATTTCACAATAACTGAGAGTTAAATAATTATTATTTACATCTTAAACATACACAGTTGTGTATATCAATTATATCTTAATAAAACTGGGGAAATATAACTTACATATATATGCGTGGAAACAATGTTGTGACTCACAGCTAACTGCAGTCTCATGAGTATCCAAACAGATTAGAACAGATCCCCCAACATATAATTCCATTCGATAAACAAAGGGATAAGGAAAATGTGGGATACCTACGCACACACTGGAACATCATTACACAACGTTAAAAAAGGAGAGATCAGGGCACCTGGCTATCTGAGTCAATTGAGCATCTGACTTGATCTCAGCTCAGGTCTTGATCTCAGATCATGAGTTCAAGCCCCACATTGGGATCCATGCTGAGCACAGAGCCTATTTTTTTGTTTTGTTGTTGTTGTTGTTGTTGTTGTTGTTTGTTTGTTTTTTAAAGGATGAGATCTTGCTATTTGCAACAACACGTATGGACCTGGAGGGTAGTATGCTAAGTGAAAGAAGTCAGACTGAGAAAGGTAAATATCACAGGATTTCACTCATATGTGTAATCTAAAAACAAACAAACAAACAAACAAATGAACACAAACAAAAATATAGATACAGACCTATAAATACAGAGAACAAATGGTGGTTGCCAGAGCGGAGGCAGTTGAGGGGATGTGCAAGATGGGTGAAGGGGAGTGGGAGGTACAGGCTTCCAGTTAACAGAATGAATAAGTCATGGAACTAGAATCCTGTTCTACTCTTTGCAGCATTACGCACACTCTCTCAATTGACTAAGAAGGCTTCCCCATGATAATTCTATACTTTTTTTGTAAATGAGGAATTGGAACATGCATGAATTTTTGCATGTCAAAATGCAACCATACACAAAAAGGATCTCAAAAAATAATCATAGGCCTAAATGTAAAAAAACAAAATGATAAAACTCCTATAAGAGAAATGATAGAAAATCCAGGTGATTTTGGATTTGGTTGCGATACCTTGGTTACAACATTAAAAGTACATACCACAAAATAAAAAATTAAGAAGTTAGATTCACTGAAATTAAAATTTCCTATTTTGTAAAAGACACTGTTAAGAGAATGAAAAGATAAGTCCAGACCGGGATAAAAACCTTTGCAAAATGCTTATCTGGTAGAGTACTTTTACCCAAAATATACAAAGAATTGTTAAAACTGAACAAGAAGAAAACAACCCAATAAAACAGTGAGTAATGGCTCTAAACAGACACCTTAACAAAGAAAATACACAGGTGTAAAAAAGCACATAAATGATGTTTAACATCATATGTAATTAAGGAATTACCACTTAAAAATAACAATGGGGTATCTATCTAACTATACCTATCCATCTATCACTATATATATATATATATATACTCTATATATATATATATATACACCCACTAACAATGTCTAAAATTTTTAAAAAATGACAATATCAAAGGCTAGTGAGGTTGTAGAACAACAGGAACTTTCATTTGCTATTGTTACAAACACAAATGGTACAGCCACTTTGGAAGACAGTTTGGCAGTTTCTTACAAAAATAAACATACTCTTACCATATAATCCAGCATCCAAATTGCTTAGTGTTTACCCAAATGAGTTGAAAACTCATATCCACATAAAGCCTGCACACACATGTTTACTACAGCTTTATTCATAACTGCCACAACTTGGGGAGAAAAAAAAAGATGTCCTTCAAAAGATGCATAGATTAAAAAAAAAGCTGTAGTAGATCTGTAAGTGAAATATTAACTAGTAATAAAAAATGAAATTCACTATCAAGCCACAAAAAGACGTGGAAAATTCTTTTTTATTCAGGCGTAAATTAACTTACAGATTTATATTAGTTGCAGGTGTATCATATAATTATTCAAAAATTCTATACATTTCGTAATGCTCATCAAGATAAGAGCACTTTTAATCCCCTCCATTTTCTACATCCTCTCCATCTTCCCTATGGCAACTACCAGTTTGTTCTCTGTATTCATGTGTCTATTTTTTCTATGTTCATTTGTTTTGTTTCTTAAATTCCAGATATGAGTGGAGTCATATGGTATCTGTCTTTCTTTGGCTGACTTATTTCACCCAGCATTATACACTCTAGGTCCAACCATGTTGAGGCAACCGGCAACATTTCATTCTTTTTAAGGCTGAATAATGTTCCCTTTTGTATATTCTGTATCCCTTCATCTTTAGTGGACACTGGGTTGCTTCCATATATTGGTTATTTTAAGCAATGCTGTATGAAACATAGGGGTGCATACGTCTTTTTATTTTCTTTGGGTAAATACCCAGCAGTAGAATACAGGATATGGTAGCTCTATTTTTAATTTTGGGGGAACCACCATAACTGTTTTCCACAGTGGCTGCACCAGTTTCCATTTCCATCAACAGTGCATGAGGGGTCCTTTACAACTTCCAACACTTGCGATTACTTGTTTTTTTTTTTTTTTTAATTTTAGCTATTCTGACAGATGTAACATGGTATCTCATTGTGGTTTTAATTTCCATTATCCTGATGATTTGTGATGTTGAACATCTTTTCATGTGTCTATTTCCTATCTGTATGTCTTCTCTGGAAAAATGTTTATTTAGCTCTTCGGCCCATATTTTTAAATTGGATTATTTGGGCTTTTTGGTGTTGAATTATATGTTTTTTCATATAGTTTTGGGTATTAACTTACATGAAGTATTCCTAAATGTATAATACTAAGTGAAAGATGTCAAACTGAAAAGGCTATATACTGTGTAGTTCCAACTATATAACATCCTAATAAAGGTAAGACTATGCAGATGGCAAAAAAAGATCAGGGTTCACAGATGTTTGGGGAGAGGGAGAGATGAAGAGATGGAACTCAGGATTTTTAGAGTAATGACATTACCCTGTATTACACAATATTGGTGGATACATGTTACAATACATCTGTCAAAATCCATACAATCAATGTGGGGCACAAAAGGTGAACCCTAATATACCTGTGGACTTTAATTTATAATGTATCAACACTGGCCCATCAACTATAACAAATGTACCATATAATGTAAGATGCTAGCTATAGTAGAAAATGGTGTGAGGGCAGGGTGGGGAATATATGGCAACTCTATTTTCTGCTCAGTTTTTCTTTAAGCCTAAAACTGTTTGAAAATAGTCTATTAATTAAAAACATATATTCATGTCAGAGAATATGTAGCTCAAGGTCCTTTCAACTTTCTGTGAACCTTGTTTTTTATAGAATTAGTAAAGAGGATCACTAACTTCTGATTCTACAAGCCCATAAAATGTTCACATAGCTACTCAGAGTGAAAGATGAAAAGATAAATTAGTGATTCCTAAAAGCCTTCATTTTCACTCTGTTCCATCTACAACAGCTAAAAACAAAAAAACTGAAATCTTATGCAATATGAACACTGAATGAAGGTATCACACGTACGACAAGAAAATTTGCAAATGATGTCTCTATTCATTCAGTATTGCATGTTGCATAGGTTTTTGATTTGGAACTCCTCCCTGTTAAAAGTATAACAGCATAGGTATAAGGATTAGATGTATCTGTACGCAAATATATATATATATATGTGTATATATATGTATATATATATAATACATATGCAAAAATATATATAAATTCAAATACACAAGCTTATAAATGCAAAAATGCCACTCAATAATTTGAGCTTAATTTTCCAAAGGTAATTTATATAAATTATAACTTTATACAAGAAATCATAGAATTGAAGCTTTCTCATCCCTTTCCGAGGTGAGATAATATCTATGTCTATTTAATTTTGATCGTGGTGACCCAGGAAAGGGGCCATGTCATCTTCCCCATTGAGAATAATGGTAGGAATCTTATCAGCCCCCTCCCCACCAAGTAACAATTAATAATAACAATAATGGTAATGTGAGAGCCGGTTTAAGCTATAATGATACCCTAGACGAAATGAAGCTCTGCCGTCCTCTCTATCACTGCATTCAGCCAGCTTGCTAATCAAATACTGGCAGATGAACTGGAGTTTAAGTAGCATCATTATTATGATTTAAATGGAGGCTCTTGTGAAAGACTGACAACCTTGGAAAGTAAAGTCATCCATTTATTCACAAAATAGGCAGAGCACTTGCAGTGACAATGCTCACTTCCCTTTTACTGACCTGCCAGGCAGCTTGAACTCTTTTCCAAAAGACCACATCTGGTGAGAAGAGAGTCTTAACCATTAAGGAGCAAATGCCCACATCATCATAACTAAAATAACAGTTCTGGCAAACTGGAAGCCTAAAAGAGCCCCGTGTACTATTCCTACAAGACCACAGGGAATTCATCTACTGTAAATGTCAAGAAACTGTATATTATACTTCCTGCCTCAAAAAATTTGCATATTATAAAGTTAAATCAAACTAAAAATGCAAGATACACTTAAGCTTGCACTCCATGCCCCAATGTTACTGCATCAGAGTTTTTGAGTGCTTGATACTCTATAGAGGCTTGGGGGGAAAGATCAATATAATCAGCCTTTCTTTACTCTCTATTTACAGTCTACACAGATTTTTATTTTTTTTACCTTTCAAAAGTCATGGGGAACACCATAAGCAGGATAAAGTATTGGCAACCAAATTTTTATGACACTTTTTCTAATTGATCCTCAATCATCATCATCATACACCTCTATGTTCACCACTGACTTCCTTCAAGTTCCCATGATACTCCATAATCATTTAATGGCCTTTGTCTCATTCCCTCAATCACCAACCTCAGGAATGAGATCCTTTTTCCCTGGGGAAAAATACCAACTATATATACAAAAATACTAAAAACATACTTTGTCCAAACCTTTTATGACAGATTAATCTATATGCCTTACTTGTATTAATTTGTTCAGTTCTCAAATAGTCATGTTCTGTTTCCTCCTTTTCCAATATTTTAAGCAGTAGAATACCAAGTCCACAAAATGTCCAACAGTACATGAATTGTCAACAAATTCTATTTGATAGATAGAAAATTAGGTTCATAGGAGATAAATTTTTACCCATTAGGTTAAATGTTTCCATAGTCAGAAACTCTACCATGGCACTATTTGGTTTCTCTCATTCTACTGCAGATATGAATCTGATAAATGACTAAATCTAGGGGAATTCCTCAGGCATCATTATTCCAAAAAATCATTTCACATATGGAAATATAATTCGTAAAGAACAACAATAAAATCTGGGTGTGAGAACTTAGAGAGAATCTGCCACAATAATACTGTATGTTTCATGTATCATCAACACCTAGTTTCTTACATCCCCATCCCAGCCCTGCATTGAACTACCTTCTTCAACCAAAACCAAAACAAAATCCACCATTACGACCACAAAAACACAGACATACTTGCATATGAAATTATAAACAGACATTTTGTATGCATTTTTAAAAATCAAATGTTATAAATGGTTCTGATTAATAAATTGTCTCACAGAGGGATGTAGAATGAATGTCATCACTTATCCAAAAATGTTCATGGCAAATACTGCTGATTGATTGTATTGGTTTTCCCTATCAAGTTGTTAAAGGGTATGAAAATCATTCTTAACAAACTCTCCACGTAACATCTGGAGGTGGATTATAAAGTGAAATATAGTTCCTATATTTCCTAAGAAAATAGAAATACTGTACCAATTTAACTGCTAGTGGCAAAGGCCTTTTATACAAGCCCCAAATATGGAAGAAAAATGATACATGTATTTTATCTGGCTGTCCCTCATTTCAAAATCATCTGTCACAATTAATTATCTGGCATATTGTGCTGGGCAGAGGGCTCAGCAGTAGCCCTCATGGAACCCTATTTCTCATTTGCATGGTTTGATAAATGGTTTAGGTTCAGTTTGCTACCATGTTCAGCTATCAATCAACATTTAATTTTATTTTTTGCAGGTCTTCTTTATTAATTTTTTTCCTTTTGTAGGGAAAAAAAAAGTATACTAATTCCCTTTGAATAAATCTGCCACCTTTGTTTTTCCAGAAAAAAACTCCCTTTAGAGATGTACCTTAAAGGGAGGAAGAAGGAAAACAAATCTAGGAAGCTGACCTGTAGAAATGGTCTGCCTGTAACTGCAGTAAAATAAGAAGTTTGCTCGTGCTTCAAAGATTCTATGTGAGATACAAAATCTTAAATATCTTCAATACCATTGTTTCATAAAACAGATAAATTTATGAACGCAAAAACAAGTATTCCCAAGAAGATACGAAGGAAAACCATCTCAAAGTTCAATACATAACTGTTGAAAGTTCTACATATTTTGAGTGAAAAGAAAGTTGAGAATGGCCCTTATTTTATACGATACTGTGCCCTAGTGTCATCAGACATCTTCCCAAGAATTAATGCTACTTGAATAAGGTGCTGGATTAGTTTTAAAGGAAGTAACTGTATAGAACTGATCATTATTCTCACAGGTCTTTTAAAATTAATGGAATGCACATTCTTTATATTAAGAATCCTGACTTCTTTTCTCCCTGTGTGGAGCTAGCTACATATTCCTACCTCGCTGACAATAAAACTGGTGAAAACTGGCCATCAGAGGAAGAGCCTACAGAACAGTTCAATGACTTGAAGTAGTGGTTGTAACACTGAGCCTCCATTTATTCTCTCATCAATCTCCTTTTCCTCCACCTTTGACACTGCATTGAAAGAGAGATTAGGCTGAGTATTATTGTTATTTATTATTATGATTTATTATTATTGTTAATAATTATTCTCAAACAACATAACAATTTTGAATAATTGGGCAGAAAGCTCTCCATGCCATGCCTTCCTCTCCACGTTTTTGTCTTTCTTTATTCAAAGAACTTTAGAAATGGAAAGAGATGGACAGGTTATCTCATCAAACCTCTTATTTCACAACCTAAAAAAACTGAGAAATAAAGAGGATGATGGCTTTCTGAAGTGTCATGCAATTAAATAGATGGTTGACTCCAGATTCCTATTCTAGTATATTTTTATTACCTCATTTTGTCTCTGAAATATTTTATATATTTTATTTCTAGTGGATTTGCTGCTTTATCTTCTACTTCTTTCATTTTATTTGTTTGTTTTTACTCCTATCAAAGAGCTTTCAGGCATCTGTGTAGTTGTTCACTCATCAAATGGAGTCCTTACAAAATATGGAATTCTAGACTGTGAGGACTGAGATAAAACAGAGCCATGAGAAAAATATGTTCTAGAGAAATTACACAAGTTTAGGACCATATAACATGAACAAAGGTACTGATGTCAAGAGAAAATGACCACTAACCTGGAACTGAAAATATTCATCAACCTTCATAGAATAGACTTGAGAAGACATGAAGGTACCTTGTCAATAGAGTCCATCCAGGAAGTTCTGGCTTTGAGAACTCTATGGGGAACCTACTTAGTTCTTCTTCTTGTTCTTCCTCCCCCTCCCCTTCCCTCCACCCTCCTCTTCCTACTCCTCCTCTTCTTTTTTTAAATATCATGAATTTCATTGAATAACATAATGCCCAACTTTTCTAAAGGAATATTTATCCATTTATTCCCATCAGTATTATATGAGAGTTCTCTCTTTATGTTGTTCACTCATTACTTCATTATTTATATATATTTTTTTTAATTTTTTTTTAATTTTTATTTATTTATGATAGTCACAGAGAGAGAGAGAGAGGCAGAGACACAGGCAGAGGGAGAAGCAGGCTCCATGCACTGGGAGCCCGACGTGGGATTCGATCCCGGGTCTCCAGGATCGTGCCCCGGGCCAAAGGCAGGCGCCAAACCGCTGCGCCACCCAGGGATCCCCTCATTATTTATATTTTTTTATTCAATTAATTTAAACTGAAAAACAGAAAGGAAAACACTTCATCCATTCATCCCATCCCCACTGTCTGCTTCTGGCAAACACCAAGTTGTTCTTTGCATATGATTATATCTATCTCTATAGACATAGAGATATAGAATCAGATTCCACATATTACAGAGATTATATGGTACTTATTTTTCTCTGATTTATTTCATCTAGCATAAAGTCCTCAAAGTCCAGCCATGTTGTCATAAACAGTGAGATATCATTCTTGGTTATGGCTATATATTAATTATACACACACACACACACAATTTCTTCATCCATCCATTGATGGACACTTAACTTGTTTCCACGTGTTGGCTATTATAAATAATGCTGCAATGAACATAGGGTGCTTACATCTTTTTGAATCAATGTTTTTGTTTCTTTGGATAAATATCCAGAAGTTCTTCTTAATTAGCAGAAGTCCCATGTGGATCAGAGTGCTTCTCCACTCCATCCTTGCTGTACAGTGAGCTTAGCTCTACCCAGGATATCTCTACTTCAGAACCCAACCAAGCCTAGCACGAAAGATGACTGTGTTCACTTAGGATATTTACCAACCTTTCACAAATTCTGACTAAAGCCACATGTTTTTTCACTGCCTCATTTCTTAGAACCAGCTTCATCTTTTCTCTCAGAACCCAGTTCTCTTTTCATCACATCTTAAATAATTTACATCTCATACTCTTCAAACGGTTTGGAACAGACATTCTCTCATCAAATAATAATGACTTATTTGTAAATTATTATTCTAATTATATATTGTACAATATAAAATATATACAAATCTAGACATTTTAAAAGGATTAGATGACAAAGTAAACACTATTTTATGACTTCTACTTTAATTTTCTACTGACACTATACAAGAACTGTATGTCCTCAGAAAAAATATTGTTAACCCTATTTTAGTGAAAGTAATGTAACTGAATTCATTATATTGTAAAGATATTCTTTAACACTTTAACTACAAGCAATCCTTGATTCAATTTATTTCAATCATTGGTTTTAACGGATCTCATAGCTTACAAGCATATCTTTCAAGAATATGTAGACAGACATAAAAGAAATGCATTAGTATTTGCACTTTCTGATTAATTATACCCATTTTTCAGTCACTTACCAATTATACAAAGACTATTTGTTTAAATTTATCTAGTAAATTCCCTCTCTCCTCCTTGATGTCATTTTTTTTCTTTAAAAACTAATTGGAAAGTATAATATATGTTATATAATTATAATTTTTATGTTATAAAAACTAAATTGGTATTCATTAAAATTCTTCATTTGGCAAGTTTTTAAATGGTGTAAGTTTCCAAGTATTTAATAATGATCATCATCATAACTAATAGTAATTGAAAACATCCCAATATCAAGCAGTCTCTTAACCTTTTCTATTATAGCTTCATTTATTCCTCATAATAATGCTATGAAAAAGAAATTATTTCTAATCTTTATATACAGACGAAGACATATGTAAAAGCTTTTTAAGTGACAGAACATTTTCCCAGCACCTTCTAGACTTCTAATTCTTCTTCATATTATCAAAGTTTTTGTCTGTCTGTCTGTTTGTTTTGGAAGTTGTCACTTTCTCAGTCATGTACTGTAACTTGAAGGAACAGTAAAGTGTAAGAGACTGGATGTGAGTGTGTGTGCATGTTCCAAAAATATCTTTTATACACCATAGTACTAAAAAACATTATCAACTCAGAAAATTGTTGCAAATTTGGAAAAGTTTTTCTGTGGAAAACCTCAAATTTAGCTTTGAAAATACTTTTACACACTTGGTTACAAAATAGCAAAGAACTTCTGTGTGCAATAAAGATTTCCATGGTCACTCTCAATCTCTCCACATAGTTTTATAAAGATTTTATCAAAAGCAAAACCTCAAACCCATCACGACTGGCACATGATACTGCAACTGGTTGCGGTAAGATGGGACTACATGAGGTGGCAGCAGGGTGGTGGGAGGAAGAGAGAGAGAGAGGCCGCCATCAAGATTTCTTCCTGCTAGTCACTCTCCAGCTCTAAAGATAGACTCTGACCTACCAACTCAGCATCATGTCAGGCTATCCAGAAATGCTGAATTTCTTTCCTATTTTTAGATTAAAGTAAATATATACAGATATTTAACGGTTTCTTTTTACATTTTAGGCTGCGCACCCCCCCAGCATTTTGAGCACCCAACACTGGAGTTTAATCAGACTTGCACTTGTCTCACCAACAGATGCAGAAGTGTGGTCCTAATGTCTGTTACTGATGACATGCAGAAATCCAGAAACAGATGATCTTCTCTGGAGATACTAGAAACTTCTAAAGTTCCAGAGTCAATGTCCATCCCCTAAATTGACATGTAAAGGAAATTAAACATCTTACACAGATGGCACTGGAAACCAGCTCTCACCCTATCCAGACAAAATGAGCAGGGAAATGGTTTGGGAAGATCAGCCTGGCATTCCTCATCTGACCTCCATTGGGATTCAGAGCATTTTGAAACAAGATTGGTCCCAAGACATTATTTTTGCTTTTGTACTCTTCTCTGAAAAACAAAAATACTGAAAAGTACTATCCTTCAAGAGGTACATTTTTTTTTCCCACATTTATTGTGATGTAGAATAGCTACAGGATTTTGGCAACTTCACTTTATCACCTATACCTCAATTTCCTTAAGTGCAAATTGAGAGTGTTAGTTGCAGCTCAGTGGTTTTCAAACTTTGTCAGCAGAGTCTTTTATTACATGACATGTTAGGTGGCATCATAAATATGAATAGGAACGAGGGCCCCATGTACTTGTTTTCCCCCTATGGCAGCTTGCAAGGTCACTCTGAGGAACCTGAAAGTGCCACAGAACACAGCTTTAAAAAACACCACACTAGGTCTCAAGGGCCCTCTCTGGCTCTAAGACACTATGATTGATGAGTCAGGAAACCTAATTCAGTTTTATACTTTCTCCTTGCCTCAATAGAAGATGACTCAATATTATAAAATGGGAAATTTATGTAACTCTGTCACTTAAAGGCAGAAAAATTGTGGTACAGACAATTCTACTGAAATGTTTTCATCTACACAGAGTTTATCCTCAATAAGGTCACTGAGGTTATTAACTAGACCCTTTGTACTCAACCATTCCCAAATAAGTTAAGTCGCTGCTATTCATTAACCTTTCTCTTTCTTGTTAAATAGAAGCATTAGAAATCATCAATAGATGAGTGCTCCAACTATACTTCTTTTGATGTGTACTTTTATTTTTGCCTTGCATTTTGAGGTCAGCAAACAAGCCAAAAGCCTAGGAAGGCACAGAGGCAATGGGGACACAGCTATATAAAGAAGGCTTTCATTAACCTGCTGACCCACCATAATTTCAAATGTCAGCAGCTAATCAGACACTCACTGACATCATCAATGGATGGAGAAGAGAGATATCCTGTGGGATCAATCTTCTTTCTTACTCTGAAATATATATTTATAACGCCAGAGGGTTACTTCTCCTCTGAAGTGATGGTGGGAAAATTTCCCTCTCCTATTGAAATACATGCTTCTAATGCTGAAGTTAATCATTAATTTTGATGGAACAGCAGAAACATGTATTTAAACGTCAGAAGCTGACTACATTATTGGCTACTCCTCTTCTAAATTCTCCTATGGCATTCTGACAACATGGGCAGCTGTAATGTTTGGCTCACTAATCCAGAAAAGAAAAGGTAAGCTAAACTATATTTCTTTTCATATAAAGAATTTTTCTCCATTAATTGTATTTATCCCACTGGGAAAAACGAAGATAGGAGTATTTCTATTACTTCAATTGCTAAAATTTCTAATATAATATCCAATGTTTTGTCCACTCCCCCAGAAACCCCAATCTCAAATGCATACAGAGAATGTTTAAATGCGTTCAACCAAATCCAAGAGAAACAGAAGGTGAAAATTTACTAAGAAAGGAAAGAATTTACAATCTAAATTTTATTAATTTTATGCCATATATAAAATTTATCTTTACAATGAGCTTCTCTTGGCAAAATAATCATTTAGACCCATTACTGACTCAACAGTCCTAGCCAAATACATAAATAAATATGAAATAATACCTCAAGTTTTAAACACATATAATGTACAACTCCTGGTCTCTACATATTATTTTAGATCTCAAAAAAAAAAAAAAAAAAAACAACAACACAACCTCGTAATATAAGCATTCTTCCTCATTTGAGACTCTTATTGTCTCTCATTAAAGGTAATTGATACTATGAGAACATAAAATAAGCACCTCTGCATTTAATCCAATCCATCTCATTTAAAAACCATTCCCTAAAAATTTGATCTTAATCTTCAGAACAGTTAAGTGATAGAAACCAGGAAGTAAGAATCTGAAATGGATCATGTATTCTTCAGGATAAAATATCAATGTATCAAAGTGAGGAGAAAGAGTAAAATCTAAAAAAAAATTTGAGCAAATAAGGGAGAAAAATTCTATAAACTAACCACCAATACCTATATGAGTACATCAGCACCTGATTTCAAAGTTAAAACAAAACAAAATACAACTCTTAAAATACAGCATGAAAGATTTTACACCTAAGTTGTATCTTTAGTTGCGAGAGAATTCTGGTATAACCACAACCCACTAATGCATTAATATTAATAGAATAATCAATACCTTTAATTTTTGGTAACGCTTTTATAATAAGCCAGGAAAGACTAGACTGCTAAAGTATCACAAAATTACTGATGGTCTAACTGTTTAAACTAGATTCCACATTTTGAGCAGATAAAACTAAGCAATAATTCTAGATCAGTGAAAAAGTCATTCTATACTCATTTTCACTTCAACAGATTTCCAAGCTATTAATTTTATTTTGGAAATACCTCATAACAAAATAATAGCAGTAAGTTTGTTCTTGCAATTTACTTTCAGAGTTTGTCTCCTACATTTTGTAACCTTATGTGAATCATTTAATATTCCTGATATTTTTATGGAAACCAAAACAATAACATAATCTTATATGAATCACTTAACCCCTATAGGATGGCTTTGAAGGTCAAGTAAAATACAACAAAAGAAGTTATAACAATTTCCAGTGAACTGATATATTACCAGTGAAGCTCATGCACACTCTGTTCCCACCATTTGAAACATGGGCAAATACAAACCAGCCTCTATAAGATGTGCCTGTTTTTGCCATGGAAAACTTAATATGAAAAAACTGATAGACTATGTGTGTAAAAATATCTAATAAGTATAAGAGAGACAAGTATAAAAGTTTGGGGGAAAAAATCAAGAGACTGTTTCATTCATATTATACTATATTTAAATTTGTGTCCCCCTTAAGGAGAAATAAACTGTAAACCATTGAATATTTAACATTGCACTTTTTCATGCAAGAAAGTTAATTTCAAGTCCCAATCAGCAGTCTCAATCTTCAAGAAAGGACTTAGGCCCTAAATCAAAAGACTGCTGAGGGGTTGTGCCCATTTTGAAATAAATTAAATGTTTAAGGTATGAGGTATTATTTTTTATGCCTCCTGATTTTTAGCTAACTAACCACTTTCAGGTTCTAATAAGAGGGATTCTATTTAGATATATGGGTAGCGAGATAGAGAGTAGATAATTAAATATGGATTTTTCTCTCACACTATACATACACACACAACTATAAAGTGTTAAATCAAGCATTATTTTCAAGGCTTCATAATCAAATACACTTATTTGCTCAAATGATTTAAATGGACAGAACAGTATATATTTGTCTTAGTCTATTATTTTTCCCACATTAGTTGGAACATTTAAACATTTCAGATAAAGTCAAGGAATTTTGGAGATTCAGTGCATAAAATTTTAGGTTTTTAAGCCAAGCTATTCATTTTGTACAAAAGAAACTGAGAGCTACCCCAGCCTCAGATGAATCCCCTTATATAAAACATGAAGAAAGGGATGCCTGGGAGGCTCAGCCATTGAGCCTCTGCCTTTGGCTCAGGGCGTGACCCCAGGGCTTCAGGATTGAGTCCCACATCGGGCTCCCTGCATGGAGCTTGCTTCTCCCTCTGCCTCTCTCTGTGTGTCTCTCATGAATGAATAAATAAAATCTTAAAAAAAAAGAAGAAGGAAAATATAGTGTGTACAATAGTTCTCTTATGGGTTGTTCAGATGTTATGACCTCCAGCTTACTCCGTGGCATGGTTTATTCTTACAATCTGGGAAGACCTGGCTTAATTTATTTAAACATATAACACTATAAAATACCTGATATGCTATTAATTTACACATTAAAAACCAGTTTAACAGAAACTGAAATTATTGATGTTAATAATGTAATTAATACTATATCATTGGTATACTTGGAAATTATATCTATTATTCCGTCTAGGTAATTGTTACACACTTAATTATTTGGAGAAACACGTTGAGATAGAACCCAACATTAAAAGCATATCATAGGGACCAACTCATGGACAATGTCCCCTTTTCAAAGTCCGATTTAATTTCATCTTCACTTAAATGAATGTCATGCATTCTATTTATAATCTTATCCAGCCACCTGAATTTAGGTGCAAAAATAAAAGGCTTGAAGCATAGTCCTGAATAGTAGATGTCCTTTGCTTTACCATGAATATATCCATTGTCTCCTATTGCTACATTTTGAGTCTGTCTACAAAGAAAAGGTTGCAACCAATATGAATGTCATAACAAAAGCTAACTGCGGTCACTGTTTCAGGCTGGTCTATACCATTATGCTTGGCATGCAGTGGATACTTATTTTTTCTAAGTAAATGAATGAATAAGTGCATTTGCTTAAAAAAATAAGATACATGGAAAAAAAAAAAAAAAACCTGCCATTGGTTTATGTCCTATTTCCCAAAGGTGACTTCCTATAGTACTTATGTATTAAACATGCTCTTTTTTGGTGTACTGTTTCTGTGGTCTTAAAACTCAATTAAGATTTTTCAGTTTTATCTATCTACATTAGCAATCGTTAGTTACTCTTTTTTTGACTAATGTTGGCATTAATTTCTGTGTATAATTCATTGTTTTTAAAGCTCCATTGAGAAAGACTTTTATATCCCTTCATTACCCACAACTTATTTTGGCATTCAAATTTCTTAAATTAGACTCTAGTGCTATTGTGCTGGTGACCCTTACAAGTTTGTAAACAAATACATTTGTTCTCTATATATTTATGCTTTGCCTTCTAAACAGAGTGAAAATAAACCTACAATCTTTATGTATTCTCAACAGGCTTTGATGATACAATTAAAATACAAAGTAACCAGAAGTTAAATTATCAATAAGAGTCATTTATTTTGCATTTTTATTTTAAAGAATACTTAAGAGAATTGTGATGAATTAGCAGTGACAAACTACTTCTTGCAGGCTGATTTTGTGTGGAGAGTTTAATTAAACTTTGCAGCTGTTTATCTCTATGATGATTAAATTTTCATATGTAAATTACATGTATTAAGATCCAGATACTTATGTAAATGTCACTTGCCTTAATGTTTTGTGTTACTGTTATTAACATCTAACCATCAGTTTATAATCTTCTTGTATTGCAATCTATTGGCATGGGTACATTGTTAAAACAATTAGATTTAGATCCTAAGAACAAACAAATTTATTTTGCATTTTTATCTACTACTCAATGTTTATCATGCAATCTATTTAGAGAGAAGTAAAATCTAAAGCATCTAGGAAGAACACCTGTCTACTTCCAAAATCCATTCCTTAAAGAAGGCATTCTATGCACCACCGAATGTATACAAACAGATGATTAAGAAAAAAATGCCAACAAACAAAAACAATAATTATATTTTCCAGAAATGTTAGAACATGTAGACAATAGCAACAGATACAGTATAGCATATATTTTGGACCTGCTATGTGGATATTATCAATATAGTACTTCAGAAAATGAAGTCCCTTCACATCACCTCCATGTAAACAAGGAACTCAGCTTCTGCTTTTCAGATTAGCTCTTCACTCTCTGCAAGTGGAGGGAAGGGAGTATTTAAAACCAGGTTGCTGAGAAAAAAAAAAAAAAAACATCAAATAACAATGGAGGTCCTCACATTCTTCAACCTAACTCCCAAGCCTAAATCAACATACTCTTCAAACCATCAGAAATTTGATCTCTAAGTGGAATAAAAGGGAGTAGCTTACTAAATAGAAGTCACTCAAAATGCCATTAACACATATCCTTCTTCACAGATACTAGAGATGGGAATAATTTGGAGAATGTGTCACCTTTGTGACAATATTTGTGCTAAGTTTGATTTACTATCCACATCTGAATTCTCCCCACGACAGCATATGAGGTATTATCATCCTTATTTGAACTATAAAAAATAATCTACTCTGTTTGGCTCCAACAGATTCTTCTCTAATAAATCAAACTAAAAATGGAAACAAAAGGGTGATTTCCCCCTTCACTTGATGACTACAGTTGTTTACAGCAATGGACTCCTAACGGTCTAAAGGTTAACCTCCTTCAAAAATATATCTGTGCGTGCACTCTAATATATGTATATTTTCATCCCTATAGGCTTGTCAATTAGTAAATTGGATATTGGTAAAGCTTTATTTCTTTTGCATATAATACACGTAGGCAGAAGTCCTAATACTTCCTTTCCACATTACATGGGATCATTTTGTACATTTTTCTGGGTGCGTAGTCTACAAATCTGGATGTACTCGGTGTGTACGTAATAAGCAGTCTCAGGTCTCTGAGAGCTGTTTAGCATTTCTCTGCTGCCTGACTTTACCTACCCTTCCATCTACATTTCAGACAAGTTATGCTTACAGATTATAAGAGGGTGAGGACAAGAAGAGGACATGATACACCTAGGTAGATAGGCACCTATTCTTAAAAAAGTCAACATCACGGTATAACAGTGACTCCGAACTTCTGTAGTAAGACAGTTAAGTATTTTTCAAAGAATCACATATTCAAGTCTATTTTGTTTATGTGCATGGCCTAGCACATTTTAGGCACTGATAAATATTTGTCACAATAATGTTTAATTTTCATAATTCCTATCACTCCTCACACAACTTTCAACTAATTCATTTATTTACCTTCTCGCTTAAACAATAGAAGTTTTTTTCCTCACAGTTTTGGAGGCTGAGAAGCGAAGATCAAGGTGCCGGAAGCTTTAATTCCTGGTGAGGGCCATCTTCTTGTAGACAGCAGCCTTCCTGCTTTATCTTTTTGTGGTAAAAAGAGGGAGCAAGCTCTAGTCTCTCTTCCGCTGCTTTTAACCCCATCCTCACTAACCCCATCCTCATCAAGTTTCACTGGTTTATACTTAACCCCAAACTCAACCGAGTTGTATACATTAAATATGTAGCTTTTTTTTTTTGCCTTCTTGCTTTATCTTCATGTAGTAGAAAGTGAGAGCAAGCTCTAGTCTTTCTTTCGCTTCTTAGCACTAATCCCATCCTCACCATGTTTCATGAGTTTATACTTAACTCTACTAAACTCTACTAAATTGTATACATTAAATATGTGCAGCTTTTTGCATGTTCAATTATACTTCAGCAAAGTGTTTTTTTGTTTTTTTTTTAAAGAATTTATTTATTTATTTATTTGGGAGAGAGACGGCACAAGCAGATGGAGAGGGAGAGGGAGAAGTAAGCTCTCCACTCAGCAGGGAGTCCAATGTAGCGCTAGATCCCAGGACTCCAGGATCATGACCTGAGCCAAAGGCAGGCTCTTAACCAACTGAACCACCCAGGCACCCCTTTAGCAAAGTGGTTTTAAAGAAATGAAAATGACTCAAGGAAAGATGCCCGTGATACACCTAAAAAAGTGAGTCAAAGAAAGAAATCAGATGGTGGTTTTCTATGTATGCATTTATGTACAGATGATATCGTTTAGGTGGTAGCTCTGATGGAGATCAAGCCAGACTGGTCCAGGAGCAAAGGAAAGGTGCCTGAGTAAGGACCGTGTTTCTTTTCAAGTTGCAAGACATTTGAAAAACAAGTAGAAGAGAAGGATAGGGCAGTAAATGGAAAGTAGAACAAGATTCTGAAAATATTTGTTTTTGTGTCCTTCTGATGGAGAATGGCAAAGGATTTGTACCCATTACAGTTGGATTTGGTTGTGACACTGTTATGGACTGAATGGTTGCTTCCCTCCAAAGCTGATGATTTTGAAGACCTAACCCCTACTGTAATGATATTTGGACACAGAGCCTTTAGGAAGGAACGTATTTAATAAATTTATTTATTGCATAGACTCTCAGAATTCCTGTTTTTTTTTTTCAGGTTTTTAATGTCACTTCAATATTTAGAAGGCTTCTGTCAATGTCTCCAACTCTCTGTTGATACTTTATATGCTTATCAATTACAATCCTGTTTCTTTTATTCATCTTTGACATGAGAAATGGCAAAGAAATATTACATACCAAAGAAAACAAGATTTTTCACCAGAAGGATCCTTAAAGTTAGTTATAGTCACCTATCTCGCCCAAACCAAACCAATTAAGTGTATTGATCATAAGCTCCACCAAACTCCTTCCTTGTTTTGAGAGAACTTCAGATATATACAGTTATTTCTCACTTGATCCAGAGATAGCTGAATCCCCTCAAATTTTGTCTCAGTATACTGAAATATTTAAACTTCGAAATGCAAATTTGGCAAGTATTTTGTAAAAACAATGCAACAGTTGACTATAGGTTTTCTTGAGTGGTGATGCGATAATTTATACAAACTATCTCGCAATACAACTCTGTGAAACATTGAACTTTTCTCCTATGCCTCACACTCCTGAGATGACAAACATTTCTTCCTCTCTTCCTCACTATTCCCTCCGTTCATATGCACATTGTTTTCTTGTTCCCTTCTTGACCAAAGGTGCACACCACTTAGTGACAATCCCCTTTCAAAGACCTAGATCCTTAACATGTGGGTTTTCCTGCTATGGGCAGCCCTGAGTCTCAACCACCTCCCTCTTCTTACTCATGTCTTTATTAGTAGTTATGATACTGGAATTCTGGTGAATAAAATCCTCCATTTTGTTTCACCCAGTTAAAGGTAAGATTTAATAATGTCCATTCTTTCACGAGGTTGAAAGTGAAGGTTTAGTGTCCATCCTTCCCAACCCTCCCCATTTTTGTCACCATTATTCCCCACATTTCAACACAGAGCAGTCATAATCATCTATTAAAAGTTTAAATCAAGAGTTCTGGGTTCCCATAGGAAAACAGTGAATACGTAAATTAGAATATATCCAAATATTCCCCAGCCACACTGATCTCTTTTCCTTACTCAAAAAATTAAGCTTCTTTACAATTTGCAGATTTTCCCCAGCCTATCAGGGGGAGGGAAACTCCTGCTCCTGACCATATCATGAAGGTAGGTTTCACTTACCTCCTCTTGTCGGCCAGTCAAGAGGAGCTCCATTCACTGAATGTCTCAGTACTTTTTTTATTTCTCATAATAAGCACTTGTCACTAAGTAATATTTTTGCTCATTTGTTCATGTACTTGTTTTTTTATCTTCCTCCTCATGCCACGCGAACGTGAGTTCCACAAGAATAGGAAACTCATCTTCCTTGTTTGAGGTTTTATTAGTGGTGCCAAGACTAGGATCTAGACCTAAGGTATACTCAAAAAATATTAAAGTGATGCGTTGATGTATTATCCTGAAATTTATTATACATGGCTATGCTGAATGAATCTAAACTTTCTTACAAATGAGCTTTTCAAATATCTAAGGAAAGCTATCTTACTATCTTCATTTCTACCAGCTAAAAACTCCCATTCTTCTTCCATTTTTAGTCTATCCTTGACCCTGCTATCCTCTTTCCACACAGTTCAGTTTGTCTATATGCTTGAAATGTATGAAAATTTTAGAAATATTTTTTTAAAGATTTTATTTATTATTATTATTTTTTTAATTTGAGAGGGAGAGAGGGCATAGGAGAAGAGGAGTGTCAGAGGGAGAGAGACAGGCAGATAATAAATTGAGCAAGAAACCTGACCAAGGGCTGATCCCAGGACCCTGAAATCATAACCTGACCTGAAACCAGGAGTTGGATGCTTAACCAACTGAGCCACCCAGGCATCCCAATAAATTTCTCTTTTAAAGCTGTGGTGTGCAACTAAAACTTTCCAATACATACTATTACATTTACTTTTTAATCTATAATTTTAAATACCAAAAAATACAAATATGTATAATATATATTATAAATAATATACAAATTACCATGTTTACATATATATATATTACCATATATAATATATATATTACCATGTTTCTATCATGAATATCTGACTCATATTAATGGTTGCTTTATTTGCCTCAGAGCCTTCACTTTTTTTTAAAATCAAAAACAAAAATATAAAGATACATTTAAAGCACTGAAGCTTCATCCCTCACCCTCAATTATTTTCTTCTCATTTCCCTCCCAAGTGCTGGTTCTTGAATTGCCTCTCTGATAGGTAGGGTCAAATTTGTATTATTTTTCACATACTCAGCCAATTTTGAATGTGTTATTTACTCAAAAGTTAATTTCATATGGCTGCCTCTGTCATGTCATGCTTCCTAAGTATTTTAAGTAGGATTGCTTATCCATAAAATAATGTTTTCTCTTTCTGTGACACTACCCCTACCTTAAGTACTATAGCTCTTTAATTAACATTAATTAATAGGATATAGCAAACACCTGGAATTTTGATTAGCATTATTTTGATTTCATAGATCACCTTTGGGTTGAACTGCTATTTTCTTAATCTATGCTTTTATTCAATATATGAATTTAAGGATTTAAATTTCTTTTTTTTTTTTTTTTTGGATTTAAATTTCTATAACTTTAGATCTCAAGTTTTTGAAATACACTATGTTTACTGTTCAGTTTGAAGCACATTCTAACTATAATTATAATTTCTTTGCTGAGCCACAAATAATTTGGAAATGTTTTATTTCATTTCTATATTGTGGGATTAAGGGGATTACTTTTTGTTATTAATTTCTTTATTAACTACGTTTTATGAGATCATGATGTGCACGATATTGTGCATTTGGCATTATTTTAATGTTGTACTTCTATTTTATATACATACTCTGTAACATTTTTGGTGCCCTTCTTTACTGAACTCTACCTTGTATCATTTCCTTTACACATTCCTGAGAATGAGTTTTGCCAATTTCCATTTATCTGAAAATAAAATATTATTTTATTCTCAGGTTAGGAATATTATCACCAGATACAGAATTTTTTTTAACACTGTTTTTCTTTATTTAAGATATCTTATGGGCCACAATTCTGTCTGAGCAGTCTGTGGTGATTCTCACTTATTCCTGTTTCCATGTGGTCAATGCATCTTTTATCCCTTGGGTACTTAAGAGATGTTATCTCTAACTTTGGTCTTTAGCAGTTTGACTATTATGTTCCTAAGTTTGATTTGATTGCTTATTGATATATTTAATTTACTGCTTTAGATTCACTGTGCTGCCTAGATACATGCGTAGCTATTTTTCATCATATCTGGGAAGGTTATGGGCAATATTTATTTTCAAATATTTTTTTCTACCCCAATCTCTCTTCTCCCTGAACCTGGATTTCTGACTCCTTCACTCAGCAGGAGTGCCATTACTGGACTAGGATCATAGCTCTCTGAGAGTTTGGGAGATGCTCCTCTTAACCCTCACTTCCTGCAGAGAACTGAGGGATCATGAGGTTTACCTTGCCAATTTTTCTGTTTCAGGGAAGGCAGGCTTGAGTGCCTGTTAGCTCCTTCCTGAACACAGGAAAACAGCTTGCTTATGTATTTCACCAAGTTATATAGTTTCTTTTTTCTCTATGTTGGGAAGTTTAGTGCTTAACCAGGTGCCGCATCATGGAGGAAGATAACATCAACATCAAGATCCCGTATTCATCAATCTCTAAACCTAAGTTTGTTAACACCTTCCATAATACTCTATTTAGCCAAATAACTTGCCTATTTCACCAAATAATTTTAACCAAATTATTGGTTTTGCTTTATATATGTTGAGGATTATTATTACTCTGCATGTAGTTCCAGAAAATTTATATTCTATCGATAAATTTTTAATTTGATTTATCCTACTCCTGAGAGATTGTTTTATTTTGCTTTGATATGTACTCAAGTCTATTTTATCTGGTATGCACATAGCTACTCGAGATCCTTTGTGATTAACGTTCTCAGGTATAAATCTCCCAACTCTTCAATTTTCAGTCTTTCTGGTAACATTAATAATAGTTAAAGTCTTTGAGATAATAAAATGGCTTTAGAGAAACTGGGGGTAGCCATGGCAGTGGTGGGGATGGGGACAGTATGTTTAAAAGAACTGACGAGGCTGCAGAGTATGAGGAGAATAGATCCCAGAGCCAAAATGCCAGAGTTCCAACCTTGTCTTCATCATCTATTATCAAGTGGCCTTGGAAATTCATTTAACCTCTTTCTATCTCATTTTCTTTGACTGACAAACATGTAATAGTAGTAGCATAACCTGTTTTGATTGTTATAAGAACTAAATTAATTCATATTTGTAAAGCACCCTGAACTGTGCCAGTAAAATAGTGTTGTGTTTGTGTAATAGTGTTGAAATAGTTATGTGTTTATTAAATAAAAATAGGCATCAGAAACCATAAGGAAAGAACAAAAAAAAAAGGTTTTTGTCTTTCAAAAAGAATATATTGGATTTATTTAAACAATTTAAGAATATCTCACTTTCACAAACTTAATCTGGCCATACTCTTTGGGGTTAATTATATATTTAAATTCTTTCTATGGTTTGTGCTTCCTATTAGCAATGTTTTTTCTCGAGTGTCATTCCTCTTCCTTCTTGTGTTCCATTGCACTAAATAGAATCAATTTCTTTATGTCTACTTTTTTCACCTACAGATTCAAAAGCTAGCCATTCTATATTTAGTATTTTATTGGATATTTTAGGAGACAACTCTCCACAGATCACTTATACTTCTACATGTCCTGTAAGTGGAATCTCTATCTTAGACTATCTTGCCAAGGATGCTTGTACAGTACACAGCAGCCTCTAAAGATACAGATAGTATCTCCCTCTGAAATAAGTGGCAGATTTGTTTCCTACTCACCACAACAAAAGAAGTCCTGTCTCCTCTGGCACAAAAGTCAGATGAGCTTCCTGCCCACTATAAAAGATTCAGATTTTCTAACCTGAAGTTTCCTTAGCTGTGCCTAAGACCCTCTCCTACATATTCAGCACCTACCCAGACCTCTTCACATCACCTTCATGGAGCAGAGATCAAGGTTAACAGATACAAACATAAAGCTCATGCTACTTGAGTAAACAAGGCTTTGGTTTCTAAGTCAGGAGTCTCATATTTTCTAGTATCTTCTAGTATCCTAGATGTTGGTGAGAATGGGGCAAGAGAGCTGAATCATGCATGTACAGGATCATATAGTGTCTGTAAGTTTTGATATTTTGTTCACCAGGGAGTTTTGCATTAATTTTCCAACTTTCCATTGCTTTAAAATATTACTTAATTTGACTACTTAGACTTTTGGCACCTCCTTAACATTTTTGCCCAAAGTAAGTACAACACTCCCTCATTCTAGTTCCAAACGTGCTTCTGAGTCAAGAAACCCCCAGAGCAGAAATAAGTGCTGTCAGCAGTGAGGATATAGGGATTTGGGTGAATAGAAACCATTAGAAATTGGCACAATTTTAGCTGTGAGCAGCTGTCTGAGTACTTAATACTGAAACTAAAAGGTCCTTATTTACTGGTATGGAGCTATGTTCTCTCTCCACACCCTCTGATACCAACACTTCTAGTATGACTTTGATAGCTTTGAGGGGAAAACTTTAGTAGTGGTACTGAGATCTCCCTTCCTCAAAGAAGACCAAAGGCTATCCATATGTCATAGTATCCTGGGGAGATGGTGGGGGCGGGGCGGGGGGGGAGAAATGACTCAAACTCCATTGGATTCAGGTTCCCAAGGTAACATCTTACCAATCTCACACATTGTGAATACCCAGAATTAGGTAATGGGATTTGGGTAGAATTCACAACAGGTAAAGGAAGTTCATGTAACCTTATGGATGAAACCTTCTGGGCGGATTCAATGTATTTAGAGTTGTGGCTTCAGCTGCTAAATACGAAAACACTATTGATATTTTATATGTACATACTCATAATAATGGATGGAATCATTTTACTGGGAAGAGCCACATGTGTATTCATGCTAATAGTACCTGTGGGGCCCCACAATCCTAATTACCTTTTTTGAGCCTTAAACCTCCATCACTGGTGACTTTACCAATTGGAAACCCTAGCGAGGTGAGGTAACCTCCACCCAGAGGCAACATTTTGATGCTGGACTTGCTGTCTTCCTGATATGCTCAGCTCTTAGCTTCCTACTGGGCTCCTGTGGGAACTGTGTGACATGTGAAAACACTATGGTTCCCCAGCCTGATATCCCCTTTTGGTGATGGCCAACTGGGACTGAAAAACTAACAAGGTAAGAAGAGTCTAATTAGTCTTATATGTCAAAGGGAAATGGTGTATTCAAGAGCGAAGCCAGCCTGGCCCCAACAATATCTTGGCTTTATAAGAAAAATAGCAACTATCTTTTTGGAGGAAGCTTTATCTTCTACTCTGTTATAGGAAGCAAAGCTGCTGGTTCAATAGGACTCTTAATTCATAGACATTCTTCTTAAATAGCCATGCCTAACTTACATTTCTGGATTAAAGGTTGAAGGTTAGCAGGAGATGACTGGACAAAAGGTAGATTTATAGCTACTAGTATGGAACACCCAGATTGTGTGGCCGTGTAAGAACTATAACCCTGGCACATACAGAGGAAATTCCTTCTGGACACAATAGGTATAAAAGGACAAAGAGACACGGATAATCTTTGCTTTAAAGAATGACTTATGGAGATTTCCACATGGTGGAGAAAGCTCTCCCAAAGTGTACCAAACTGTAGCCACTAGGTCTGCCATCCACGTTGGATGTTTCTGACCATGATATGATTGTCATTCCCCTAGTAGTCTATGAGAAACAGCAGTTTCTGTTGGTTCCAGCTTCCACATATTCCACAGGAAAACACATACATATAAAAGAAAAGAAGAAAGAAAGAGAAAAGAAAAAAAGAAAAGAAAAAAGAAAAGAAAAGAAAAGAAAAAAGAAAAAAAGAAAAGAAAAGAAAAGAGAAAAAAGAAAAGAAAAGAAAAGAAAAGAAAAGAAAAGAAAAGAAAAGAAAAGAAAAGAAAAGAAAGAAAAGGAAAAGGAAAGAAAAGAACATGAACGTATTCCCCACTGCATTTCCATAGCCACCACTCAGTTATTCCATGGGACAAGTGAATGTCATCTGGCTGTGTGGACAAACAGCACACATTATATTACCACTCTCTCCAAACAACAACAATCACCAAGTCATCTCAACCACTGGAAATTAACTTGGAACCCTTAAGGCCTGCCTACCAACTGGATGGGATGCCATATTGTGAGCTTGTACCCCTAATGTACAGTTTTCACATTATACTGTTGTGGAAACCAAGCATTAAACTGCCTCCCTCCTGAAAACATAGTCACTGTGTATCTTAGGGGGGTGCTCATAAAATATTTTCAAGTGTTTACAAAAATACTCCTGTAAAGACTCAGTCAGTTAAGCATCTGACTCTTGATTTCAGCTCAGGTCATGATCTCAGGGTTGTGAGAATGAACCCTGAGTTGGGCTCCAGGCTGGATGTTGAGCCTGCTTAAGATTCTCTCTCTCTCTCTCCCCCTCTGCTCCCACCCTCCCACCTTCTACTCCCCACTCATGTTCTCTCACTTTAAAAAAAAAAAAAAAAAAAAAAAAAAAAAAAACGTGTATAATGTAGCCCTCAAAGGATTGCAGAGATATCTCCAAAATAAGACTGCCCTTCTGGGAGAGCTTTCTAGAGGGATGAATGACTGCTCATGTATGTACAGTCTGAGTGCAGTTATCCCTATAATGAGAGTAATTGAACTAGGAAAAGTGAGATAGAATTTCTCCCTGACTTTAGCTTTAATGATCAAGGACAATACCTTGGTCTTAAAATTCTTTCAAATCTGTCTCACCTTACTGGTCATGGTTGTAATGGGTGCCAGAATGGCCCTAGATCTATACTTTATTAGCCGAGGTCAATTAATACCTCCAGCTAAGTGGGAAAGCCAATACAGAAACTTAAGAAGGAAGCCATCTAGCTTTCCAGTATAGACTCAGATGGTGTAAGAAATGTATCCAGCTGTTTGTGGACATGGTCAAGGTTAATATTGCAATGGGACTCATCCTGCTGTTTCATAGCAAATGTAATTAAATGCCTCATGAGACAAATTGTGTAAATTCTGTCCCAGCCTCTGTCAAATTAATCAGAGTAGCCAATGGTGCTGTGTATTCAAGGGAAAATGCCCTCATGCATAGACATTGAAAAACATACATCATTGGGAAGCAATTATTTCTGAATCTCTCACATTTCTGCACATGTTGCAAGGTGAGATGCCATCTACCTTTATTCCAGACTATATTTGCAAGGATATTTGTAGAGCAAGTAAGCCTGAAATATATAGTATTTCCTTCTGGAGCATTAGCAAGGCATTATAACTGTAGTCTAAACAAAATAACTTTGCCTCCAAAGCAAAGGGCAGTCAGATTTATAGCCTATTATAAAATAATCAGGTTCCTTGAGTTTAGAGCTCATCATCTGTTATGCAAATCACTATGTATGCAGATATCACCTGGTTCTCATAATATTCCCTTATGATGAGTCTTGGAAACCATGAAAGATATTAACTGATACATTGGCTGCTGCTACTATGAGTAACCAAGAGTTCCTTATCTCTAACTCAGGAGTTTCATGTTTTCTGCCAGTATCCATGAAATTCCAACAAGCTAATTTTTTAGCTTGCAAGGTAGGTAAAAAAATCATATACCCTTCAGTCTTTGAAACAACTCAAAGCAACATTAAAACATATGCAAATTAGTATAACTAAAAAGCCAACAGATGGACTAAAATATTTTTTTTTAAATTAAATATTCCAAGGAGAAGGCAGAAAAGGAGGAACAGAAAAATAAAGAAATAAAACTGAGAGAATAAATAGAAATGATTAAATGACTAAATAGAACAATATCTAATGTTGCAGCAAATGTTAATTTACAAAACACTGTACTTAAAAGACAGAAAATGTCAGAATAACAAGCAAGACCCAATGATACACGGGGTGACATTCTCATCATATATCAAAAATACATGGCATGAACATGAGTTACCACTGATGATGTTAATATTTATCAACTGACTGAGATAGTGTTTGTCAAGTTTCTCTGCTGTTAAGGTTCTTTTTTTCTCCTTTTCCATTCTGTACTCTGGATAGAAGTCACTGTAATACATCCCATATTTAAGGAATGTATCGTATCACATCTTCCTGTTTATTTTCATCTCTTGATTCTAGATACTTTTTCAAATAAGTCTGTTCTTTTTTTACATTATTTTCTCATGATTTATAGACTTTTCTTATATTTTAATCACACTGAACATACCAATTCTATAATCTGTTAGATGTATTAGTATGGAAAATCTATTGTTTATCTTGGTAGAAAAATCTGACTTATATAGGTGGTTTCTCTTTTGGAACTCTAGAAGTGTTTGCAGGGTTATATCTCCATATTTCATATTCTATTAATTATGTCAAATGACCAAAGAGAGCACCAGCATGAGACTATTTTTTATATTACCTTATTGTGACTGATTCATGGATCAAAAGGATACAGTAAACATTCAATAATTGAAACCTATATATTATACAGGCCAATGACACACATGAATTATATGTATAATTTCACATTTTCAGGATAGAGTTTAATACTTTCTCTGCCTAGAGACCAAGGTATTTTTCATTTTATCATTTCTTTTCAATGTCTCAGATTTATACAGGAGTTTACAGTCCATCTCCCTATTTTTCGTAGGTCCAGGATTTTCTCTCCTCTGCACATTAAGAAACCTATCTTAGTAGCTGTGAACCTTGAAAATATAAGATAAATAATGACAAGCCAACCAATTCCTAATAGGAGTAAAATAACCACAGCCAACTCTCACTACCGTTATTTATTAGGCACTTCCTGTCCCAGCTTCTTTCCATAGTATATCCCATTTAATTGTGACAAACACCTTATGAGGTGAAATTCATTAAAAACAAACTTCAGATATAATCAAGTCTCAGAAATGTTGATCAAGCTGACTAAATAATGACAGAATTGATATTTGAAACAATAGCTAATTATAAAGTTGGTCAACTTAACCTACTTCCCTACATTGAAGAATAAGGAGGGTCAGTAGCTTTTATATAGATATGTGTGTATATAAACACACACACACATACACACATACATACATATATTTTGTTGTTGTGTGTTGTTAGCAAACTGAATAATTATCTGATATCTACAAAATCATAACATGTAAAATAGTAAGGTTTTTATTTTAAATTAATAATTTACTATAACTCATGTTTCTAGGGCAAATCATACAGCAATCAAGTATTTTTTTCTTTTAGTTGAATCACATAGATAACCTCTTGCTGCTTTTCTTTTCTTTACTATTATATTCCATATCATTAAATGTGGTAAAGAGACCACAAATGTCATCTCCGGAAAATATCTGTTTTCCAAACCTGTCAGTTCAGCTATTACTAGAAACTAATTGTAATCATGGCTTTGTAGCATGAACAATCAGTGAATGAGCAAGAGCATACTGTTTTGTGAGACTGACCGAAGTCGGAATTAATCTGAATCATTTATGTAGCTCAGTTCAGTGTATGCATCTTTTCCATTCATGTCCATTACAGCAAGACTACGGCAAGACCCAACAGTCATTTTTTCGCTAAGCTTGTTGGTGCCTTATTTTTTTGTGATTTTAGGACTATTTTAAGATGAGGAAACTATAATGTATGTATTTTATGTGACTTGAGAAAAGTAAATTAAGCACCAAAGAGAGGAAACCTATTAATCAGGGGAGTCATATCCCTCAGTAATTAATAATAATAATAAATATAAATACTAAAAAAATCACACTCACTAACATGTATATATATATGTATGTGTATATGTAATCTTTTAAAGATTTCTCACATTTTCTTATAACTTTATCAGTAATCTGACTTCTTTTCAAATATTCATATATAGAATATTTGTTAGTGATTTTTATATTCTCTAATGAGAAGGAAAACTTAGTTGGCCTACATTGTTTCATTCTTCACAGGCTTGTTTTATTAATTTCTCTGCTGGTTGTTGAGAACTATAACAATAAAAAATAGAAATAGTTCATCAATTGCAGATTCTCAGCAATTACCAAAAGTTAATTAGAATTATTAAGATAACAAATACGTTCACATAATGCTCTTGTTGATAAATGTTAACCACATTTAATAAGGAAATCCAAGACTAAGCCAATCTCATAAATTGTTTTATGTTATGTTAATGCTTTTCTGGCTGGTCAAATTAAATATTGATAGACTATCCTCTCAGAAAGGGTTAGATGAAGACATTTTATGTATTTCAAAACCTAAAAGCCCAAATAAAACCAACCTAGAAACACTGTTAAATTGTTAAATAGCAAAAATTAACATAATTATTTGTGTTCAGTTCTACTTTCATCTGCTGAAGAGAAAAAATAATATGGGACTGAGACCACAGTAGGTTATCAACTTATTGCTCATATTATATGTTGAGTATCAGTAAATATTTAAGTAAAATGTTTAGTTTTCTTTGCAAAAAAATAAGTTAAACAAGATTTTAACAGTAATTAAAAATAACTAAAGACAAACTATTACTTTTCTTGAGCATGTATTTTATTCTCAACATTGTGTTTTGTCATAGAAAAATTTCCAAGTATATAAATTACAAGTCCCCTTTCTTCAAGAAGTTCATAGTTGCTGAGAACATCAGATTGATAAACATGAAATAATTTACACTATATATTACAAATACTTATATTAATACCTTTGTTTCATTTTAACTATTATTACATTGGCTTTCAAACAAGATGCTATATAAATGAAAACTTTCAGAGTTAATAAGAATGACATGTAAACATAGACTCTACATTATGTTTACTTTTTAAATATTTCAAAGTGTGCTTATTTTTTAAGTTGAAGAAAGCAGTATTTCTTTATCCACCAATAAGCAAGCATATCACTAATGCACACTAAGCAGAAAAGTGTAAAAATCTGAATGTGTTATTTTCCTATTACCTGAATTTGAATAAAAGTAAAGAAATTCAAAATGCTCTATTTTATTTGTCTATTCCTCCCATGTCACATTGTTCTTTAAACTACTATTTCATTTTACTCTAATTCCAAAGCTGAGTCAGCATTTTAAACTCATCCTGATTATGGAAATTTGTTATGGCAGCCCTAGGACACTAACGTTATTACTAATTTCCAAATTATTCAACTTTACATTTTCAATGGGCTAGTTTAAGACTACACAGAAAGAGTTGTGATAATATTACCTCTAAGATGGCACTCAGAGCATTAGATTAAATTTAAAAACAGCTTGATTGGGCAGCCCAGGTGGCTCAGTGGTTTAGCGCCACCTTCAGCCCAGGGCGTGATCCTGGAGACTTGGGATCAAGTCCCACGTTGGGCTCCCTGCATGGAGCCTGCTTCTCCCTCTGCCTGTGTCTCTGCCTCTCTCTCTCTGTGTCTCTCATGAATAAATGAAATCTTTAAAAAAATAAAAATTAAAAACAGCTTGATTATTTAATAATTATCATCATCACCTCCACCTTCTTGTCATTTGTCTATATGGCAGTTTTTAGCTAGAAAGAACTTTGTCATTACTTGTTAAGCTTTGTAAATCTCTAATATAAAAATTTAAGTAGGTTTGGTATTGAATCATTTCTACAAGTCTCTGTGAATCACAGACTATACTGTGCTTTATTCTATAGACTTAGAATCTTGCTGCTTATAGTGAGAAGAGCCTATGTATACATCTGCATCCTGAGAATAGTAAAATGGAACAAAGTTCCAGAAAACTGAAGACTGGAACGTGTAATGTTTATGTGGTCCTGTATCTTCCCTCATTTTTCTACCTACCAATATGTATATTAGGAGGCCAAAGTAGAATAGTGATAGGAAAAAGATGAAAATCTTTTCAAGATGATCTACTCCTACTCTCCCTAGTCAAAAGTGAGCATTACTTGCAATATCACAAGTGTTTCATTGGTCTTTTCCACCCATACCTGTTTGAGGATATGCACTTATACCTATGAACACAGGTGGAGGAAGGTGGTTTTGATGGGCATGGAGGAGGGTTTGAAAGACAGCCCCAGAACAAAAATGCATGAATGAGGCCAGAAATAAAGAGGGCATACATAATGTTCTCAGTCAGGTCCGGTATTCCATCACCTTTTTACCTTCTCCCTCTAACAGCCAACTTTTACTTTTATTTGAGGATTAAAGGCATTTACACTTGACTGTTTATGGAGGTTTAAGACCCTCCCTCAAGACAACAATTAAGAGAATTGGGCAGCCACTAAGATCTAATAGCCATGATTTGCACTAAGTATTTTGGTGGCTTAAAGTTTTGAGATTTTAAGACTTCTTTATTTTTGGATGAGGAGACTATGATGTGTTATGCATGACTTGAGAAAGGTAAACAGAACAGAGTCATTTAGTACATGCTATGGCTCCTACAAATTGCTGAGCTCTGAAGTAGTGAGGTCACAACAAAGAACAAAATATAATCTACATCTTCCAATGCTCTGAATCTAGAAAATAAGACCTATACACTGGAAGTAATTCTAGACAAATAACATTCCTTATAAGGACTGTACTTTAAATAAGTGGGAAAAGATTTGCAGAGCAAAGAGCGTTTATTTGTAAAGATAAACAATAATAAATACAAATACAAATAAACAAATGTTTATTTGTAAAGAAAGAGTTCTACATTTGAAGGAAATGTACATTGAATTGACAATACTGGAGGGCAAGGCAGGTGGAAGCATTCCAGGAAAACGCTGGGCAGAGCATCTAGATGGAAGAGAAGCATAAAAAGATGTACTGGGGTTAAACGGAGACAGTCTCCAGTAAGGAGTGAAGATCATTCTCAAAGTAGTTCAGAATTAAGGACTCAGGAAAAATGAGTTCCAAAGTAAAGATAAGATCGGGTGGACAAGACAGACAAATTGAGAAGTCTGTCTTGATAAGGAACCGGAAATGTTTATAGAAGCACTTTCTTAGAATAGTCTCTCAGAATTGGGTAAGACGAACCAGAGAGAACAAAGGCTAGAAGATCATGGCAGGAAGCAAAAGGAAAATAAAATTGAAAAGACATGAACAAATAAGATTAGATGACTGATTAGGATGCTGAGCCAGAAAGATAAAGTGCACGAGTCTATAAGAATGACATCTGAGTAAACTATGAATATAGAGCTCTAAAAAAGGTCACCCATCTGAGGCGGCAAGTGGAGAAGCTGAAATCCATTTAATAAGACTTTGCCAGGGTAGGACTTCGTATGCTCAGGGTTGGGGGTATCTTTTCTCTTTTATCCTCCTCTGGAGGATAAAATTTGCTAGTGATAATCACAGAGGGTGCTTGTCTGTCACTTATGCAACACTGCATTTTCAGGGCCCACAAGTGAGTTTAATACACATTAACTGCTCTGCCCACATTGTATAAGTAACTAGTTATATAAAGAATGTGGCAAAATATAACAATGGTGATAATAAAAACAAAAATACCTAGAGAAATGTTGTGTTATCTTGAAAATGACATAGAGAAGAGAATTCCAAGATACTTTGCTTCTCAGCCAATAGAAATTGAGAATAGAGATAAGTAGAGGGTTCCACAAGGTGTTTAATATTTGAGGGTAAAAGAGGGATAGCAGGAGTAAGGAAGTTAGAAGAGCTTTCTTTGGGAATAAGTTTAGAGGAAGAACAGAAGAGACAGAGGACTCAGCTTTGAGTTTTCTCCAAAGTTAATGTTTGAGACTTTTAAGAACAAATAGCAGTGAAGGAAAAGCAAAGGTACCATTAAGGAATATGCAAGAGAAAGGGGAATATTTAAAAGATGACAGATTTCAGGAAAGCATTTGTGATTAGCAGCACAGATAGCAAAGAAAGATAAAATGTGATAAAATTGAAATAGAAGTCTTTTAAAATGTCTAGAAAAAATGATTTTCTTTTATAAAGTACAAAGAAATAGAACTTTAGATTCTAGATTATAAAGAAAACAGTGGTGGGGTGGTTGTGAAAGAAATAAGAAAGGAGCCATAACTCAGTAATGTGTAGCAGTTAAGAGATGTAGCTTGGGATTAGGAAAAATTCAGGTTGAAATATCAACTTCGGCAGTTTTCCACTCTGTTACCAAGGGCAATAAGTCAAGTGCTCTAGATTTGTTTCCTCATTTATAAAATGGGAATAGAACTATACACCTCATGGGTTTGTTATAAGGACGACATGAAATAAAGTACAACTGTATTTTAATTGGTAGCTATAGCCCTAAGTCAGATTCTAGGGACAAACTATATAGTAATTTTTTAAAATACAAAAATGCTCACAAGTCACAACAGACATAATTTTGTGTATAAAACTCTAGTAGTGATATATAAAATATAATTTTAGTGTATTCCAATTACACACAAATTTATCTTTTCTTTACTCTTTTTCTTTTAGTTTTCACTCAGCAAGTGTTATTACTTTCCTAGGGCTACTATAACAAAGTACCACACTCTGGGTGGCTTAAACATCAAAAATTTATTTTCACAGTTCAGGATGATAGAAGCCTGAGTTTAAAATTTTGGCAGTTAGTTCCCTGTGAGAATCATAAGGGAAGGATCATTTCCACGCCTGTCTCCTTGACTTCCAGATGGCCATCTTCTCCTCATCTTCATATCATTTTCCCTCTATACATGTCTGTGCTGAAATTCCCTATTCAGTGAAGACATGAGTCATTGGAGGGTGCACCCTAAAGATCTCATTTTAGCTGACTCACCTCTTTAAAACACCTGTCTGTGAATAGAGTCACATTCTGCAGTACTGGGGGTTGGGATGTGAATATCTGGATTCGAGGGACACAAAATTCAGTCCATGATACAGATATAACTGAGTTTGTATAAATGAATTACAATACTGTTTGGAATGGTATCTTTGACAGAGCACGCCTTCAATAAATGATAGCTACTAATTGTTAAGATGAACATCCTTGTAATAATTTTAAATTTTGAGAAGTCCAAACTAGGAAAGTGAAAACTTGTTAACATAAATGTCCAAAAATGGAAAGTTGAAAGAAAAAATTCCAAAAAGAAAACACTGAGTATTTTGAATCATGGCACATTCTAATAGTAGAGATATTTATCGGTCCCACTGCCTCTTAAAATAATTACCCAATATTGTGCATTTCCAGGTAAACGCGTCAAGTATTTGTATATCAATGTGTCAAGTCCAGGAAGGAAATTGAGAAGCCTCCTGAGACCTGAGCTCTGCTCCTAGGTTAGCCTTGCCCACACTGCTTGCCCTGTGGTTGACTTGTTACACGTCAACTCACTCTTGTGCTCTTCAAATATTCCAGACAGTAGTACTTTCCAGTATAAATTTAGGTCTGCTTAGCTTGGAATAAGACTTAGTAGAATATGGTGCTTTAATAAACTGCTTCTGGGACCCAGATTCCCATTGTGAGGCCAGCCCCTGTTCTCATTCTCACTTGACTAAAATCTAAACACCAGGCTGGTTCCCCTCTTGTTCTCCCTCCATCCTGATTTCCCATTTTCACATCAAAGATAAATGACTTGCCTTTCTACACTCCTCCATCAAAAAAGAAAAAAAAAAAAAAAGCTATTCTAATACAACCTAAAATCAAGCCTGAAAAATCATGAAAGTTAGGTCCAGTCTCTGACATGTAAACAGCTTAGAAGTTGTCACTCTCATCCCTGTAACTGAAAGCTAAGCAAAGCGCAAATCAATAACATTTTTTTAGATCCATCAGACAGCTGAGGTCATAGGGTAAACTCAAGCCCTGAAAACTGGAGAGACAAGTGAAGGCAAAGAACCATAGCTTAACATAAACAGCAGTTGCTAGAGCCAGAAACTGACAGAAAAACAGAAGTTGTAACTGACCAATTGCTACAGATTGAGTACAAACACCTAAGAGGAAAGATGATTTGCTGTTGTTTTGTGAGGAGGAACATTTTTTGAGATTTACTTCCAGGAACATCTCCCTGTTTTCATTGACAAGATGTGAGAAAACTTTTCATAATTCCAGAAGGGAGAATGTTGGAGGGGGGAGAATTAACCATTTTTAAGGTATTTCCAGAACATTCTGTTTTCTGCCTGCTTTCAAGGTTAAGTACTTTACCAAAGCCTAACCAACCAATGGAAGGAAAATACCCAACTCCATATACCTCTAGCCATCTTCCTACCCAGATATGCATAAAACTAAAGGTCTATTTACTGCTACCCCTACTAACCTACTACATCATGTCCAGCTTTCAATAAAAATATAATGCATGTTAAAAGGCAACATAAAAATAAAAGATAAAAGTCTGATAAAAGATAAAGTCTGAAGACACAGGACAAGTAACAGAAGAAGACTGAGATATGGAGAGATTTTGGAAATTTGTTGCCCAGAATTTAAAATAATCATGGCTAATATGATAAGGATTCTAAGGGAATAGTGAAAAATGTGCAAAAAACAGGTAGACAATATAAATAGAGAAATGAAAACTCCAAGAGAAAGAATCAAATAGCCCTCTGATTTTCAACAATCTACCATGTATCTAGGGAAAGATTTATTTTTCTTTTTTTTCTTTTTTTTTTTTTCCCTATTTGAGCCTAGTGGTAACTCTCATTTGCAGGCTTTTCCTGGTTTTAGAAAATTTGTAGCTATAATTTACTGAATTTGGGTTGCTGACGTTTCTAGAATTTTTATTGTAGAATAACAGAGGAGAGGGAGCTGCATGGAGGAAGGGTCCCAGAAACCTGCAGGGGAATGCCCCCAGATGTCCTTGACTGAGGGCTGGACAGGGCAGGTATATAGTACAATCTCTATGAATTCTAACAGGGAGCAGTCCCTGAGAACACAGTTTTCCTAGGACTGGGGAAGTTCTCCAAACATGGAGCTTTTAGTTATAAAACTGGGACAGTCCTGGACAAACCAGGATGAATTTGATCATCCTAACTGGAAAATATAAAGTTGAAGAGAGATATGAGAACATGGGCAATTTTGGAAGATATTGCTGTTCTGGGGCAGGTAGAATGGAGAAGTCAAACCAAGAAAATTTAGTTAAGATCCAAAAAGTACATAAACCAGAAGTAAAGATAAAAATCTATGTCAAGGGCTGTGTTACAGAACTAAAGACAAAATTATACTGACAAATTCTAACACAATCTTAAAACCTATCATGACAGGATCAAAGTGAGGAAGCAATTTACATAATTTCCAAAAAAATATTCAGTGCCTATTAAAGGAAGAGAATATATTCCAGATTCAAAGTAACAAAATAGCCACACTGTCAAGAACACAACTTTTGGGGCACCTGTGGCTCACTGGTTGATTGTCTGCCTTCAGCTTGGGTCATTATCCTGGGGTCCTGGGATTGAGTCCCACATGGGGCTCCCCGCATGGAGCCTGCTTCTCCCTCTGCCTGTGTCTCTGCCTCTTTCTCTGTGTGTCTCATGAATAAGTAAATAAAATCTTAAAAAAAAAAAAAAAAGAACACAAGTTTTAAAGTACTAGAATATAAATGAGCAGGAAATCATGATCCATAACCAAGGGAAACATTACTTAATTAAAAAAGACTTCATGGTGACATAGATGTAAATTAACAGACAAGGACATCAAAGCAAGTTACTATAAACTTTATTTTTTTTTCCATCTTTCACTACTCACATTTTGTACCAGATAATTCTCTGTTGTAGTGGCTTTCCTGTGCATTACAGGATGTTCAGCATCATCTGTGGCCTGTACCCACCAGATACCAGTAACAATTCTCTCATCCAGGTTGTGATAACCCAAAATTTCTCAGACATTACCAAATACCCCTAGAGAGGGGAAATATCCCCCCCGCCCCTGGTTAAGAACCATTGCTATACACTGGAAAAGAGAGAGATTATCAGGACATATAAATAAGTGTAAAAAAAAATGAACTGCAAAATAAAATGAATAGAATGTTTATTTCTTTGTAAGAAAAAATGTATGCATGTATGTGTTTGTGTATATATATGTACACACACACACACACACACACACTAGAATATACTAGAAACATAAACCAAAACTAATTATAATGGTTATTTTATAAAGGGAACGGGAACAAATTATAGGAGACCAGGATAGAAGTGAGACTTCTCTAAATATAACTTGCTGCATAATTTTTTATTTATTTTTAAAAATATTTTATTTATTTATTCATGAGAGATACAGAGAGAGTTAGAGACATAGGCAAAGGGAGAAGCAGGCTCCATGCAGGGAGCCCGATGCGGGGCTCAATCCCAGGATCCCAGGATCATGATGTGAGCCAAAGGCAGACGCTCAACCACTGAGCCACCCAGGCATCCCTGAATATAACTTCTGCATAGTTTAAACATAGGAAATATAAGTATTTACATTTTCAAAAATAAAATTATACAAAAAGAAAAAATACCTAATATTTTTTAATGAAAATAAATGTAATCATACCAGAAAAAAATTGTTCAAGTGATTTTATAGCATAGCACTTTGACTATACATGCTTAGATGAATATAGGTCCTAAGTAAAAATGGAGCTATGGAAGAAAACTGTAAAGTTTATCCTCTAATTATAATTATTATCAGTAGCATTTTCAAACTAACTTATAATACTATAGGATAACAGAAGTCTTGACTTGGAAAAATGGCAAAAAAAAAAAAAAAAGTAAATAAATAAAATCATTAACTATTTAACTCAACTTATCTTTTACAAACTTTGTTTCAAAATACCTGATAACTTCTAGTTGAAGATGGGAGGTTTTAATCATAGAATTCTAGCTAATTAATGAGGGAGAAATTATAGAATTATAAAATCCATATTTTGCAATTCTAGTAAAATAATTATTTCAGTTAATGATTATAAACAGAGAAACTATTGGATGAAAAGCTGATAAAGAATTTTAGTAAGAAAACCAGTCTTAAATAATTAAACCCAAAGCTTAAACCTCTGACATTAACTTCCATTTATAGAGTATATAAAGACCAAAAAAAAAAAAAAAAAGTTGAATGATACCAAGGATTTAAACAGATAAATCCAAAATGTAAAATATTCCACAGAAGAACTAACTCTTCTGGAGCAATCAATATCAGGATAGAAAAGAAAGACTGATTTTACCGATTAATGGATATTTTAAGAGACCAAAGAACCAAAAATAATATGTGGTTACTAGTTGGATCGTAACTCAAGGAAACTGTCAAAAGACATTTTTGAGATAGGTAGAGTAATTCAATTCTATACTATTGGATGATCCTAAAGCTTTACTTATTCTTTTTGTTGTTATTATGTCTGTATAAAATGCCCCTATTTCAAACAGGAACACCCTTGAACATATACAGAAAAATGGCTTAATTCTGGGATTAGTTTTAAAATATGACAACAAAGGATAAAAAAGAAAGACAGATGAAGTAAATACTGTAAAATCTTGATAAATGCTGAATCTGGATGATGAAAACATGGATTAGTTGTAGTAATCTTATTACTTTCATTTATTTGTGAAAATGGTAACATAATAAAGATTAAGAATATTGTTTCAGACATAGAAAAACATTTGACAAAATTCAATGACCTTTCATACAAAAATTCTCAACAAAGTAGGCATAGAAAGAACATACGTCCACATGATAAGGGCCATATGTGGTGCCAGCCATTCTGACAAGTGTGAGGTGACATCTTATTGTGATATTGATTTGCATTTCCATAATGATTATTTGAACATCTTTTTTATGTGTCTGTTGGCATACACTAATTCTACTTCTAGATATCTGAAGAAAACAAAAACACTAACTTGAAAAGATATATGCACCCCTATGCTTATCACAAGATATTTTACAATAGCCAATACATGGAACCAACTTAAGTGTACATCAATGAATTAGTGTGGAAAAGAGTGTGTGGGGTGTGTGTGTGTGTGGGGGGGGGTATAATAGAATATTACTCAGCCATAAAAATAAAGGAATGAAACCTTGTCATTGACAATAACATGGATGGGACCTGGAAGGTATAATGCTGAAATAAGTCAGAATGGAAAGGCAAATACCATTATGATTTTACTTATATATGTAATCTAAAAACAAAACAAATGAACAAACAAAACAAAGACAGACTCATAAAGACAAAGAACAAAATGATAGTTTCTAGAGTGTGGGGATTGGGAGAATGGGTAAAATAGGTGAAAAGGATTAGGAGGTACAGACTTCCACTTACAAAGGAAGTCTTGGAGATGTAAAAAAGCACACAGATACAGTTAATAATATTGTAATAACTCTGTATGGTGACAGATGGTAACTAGACTTAATGTAGTGTGCATCTCATAATGTACATAAATATTGAATAACTATGTTGTGCACCTGAAACTAATATAACGTTATATTGTATTTCAGGACACTTGCGTGGCTCAGTTGGTTAAGCATCTATCTGCCTTTGATTCAGGTCATGATCCCGGGGTCCTTGGATGGAGCCCCATATTGGGCTCCCTGCTCAGCAGGG
Source organism: Canis lupus baileyi (assembly GCF_048164855.1). Lineage (NCBI taxonomy): Eukaryota > Metazoa > Chordata > Mammalia > Carnivora > Canidae > Canis > Canis lupus. The sequence continues at coordinate 53,709,898 of NC_132857.1, forward strand.
GGTCTTCTTCTCCCTCTGCCTCTGTCCCTTCCCACCCCACTTGTGATCTCTCTCTCTCTCTCTCAAATAAGTAAATAAATAAATAATATTTAAAAAATACATTTCAAATATACTTCAATTAAAGATAAAGAAAAAGGGGCGCCTGGGTGCCTCAGTCAGTTGAGCATCTGCCTTTGGCTCAGGTCATGATCCCAGGGTCCTGGGATGGAGCCTAAAATCAGGATCCCTTTACAGAAGGGAGTCTGCTTCTCCCTCTGCCCCTTACCCCACTTGTGTTTTCTCTCTCTCTCAAATAGCAAATACCTTTATAAAAAAAAGATAAATAAATAGATTTTAAATAAAAAATAAAGGCCACATATGACAAGTCCACAGCTAACATCATACTCAATAGTGAAAAGCTGATTTTTTTTACTTTAAGATCAGAAACAAAACAAGGGTTCCCAGTCTCATTAGTCTTATTCAACATTATACTGGAAGTCCTAGTCAGAGCAATGGGCAAATAAAAAGAAATAAATGGCGTCCAAATCATAAAGAAAAAACGTTTTATTGTCTCTCTTTGCAAATAACATGATCTTATTTATAGAAAACCCCAAAGACTCCTCCCCCACGCACATACAACAATGTAGAATAAATGAATTCAGTAAAGTTGCAGGATATAAAATCAGTAGACAAAAATCAGTTGCATTTCTATATACCAACAAGGAACTATCTGAAAAAGAACTTAAGAAAACTATCCCATTTACAATAGCAACAGAACGAATAAAATATTTAGGACTAAACTGAATACCAAGGAAGTGAAAGACCTGCACCCTGGAAATTACAAGACATTGATGAAAGAAACTGAAGTAGACATGAATAAATTGAAAGATATTCCATGATCATGGAGTCAAAGATTTAATATTGTAAAAATGATCATACTATCTAAAACAATCTACGGATTCACTGCAATCCTTATCAAAATTTCAATGACATTCAAGTTAACTTGAAATAGATTAAAGACTTATATGCAAGACCTGAAATCATAAAACTCCTAGAAGAAATCTTAGAGGAAAAGCTCTCTGACAGTGGTCTTGTCAAAGATTTTCTGGATATGGTACCCAAATGCAAAGGTAACAAAGGTAAAAATCAACAAGTGGGATTGCATCAAACTGCAAAGCTTCTGCACAATAAAGGAAACAGGCGACAAAATGAAAAGTCAAACTATGCAATGGGAAAAAATGTAAAACATAGAACTAATAAATATATTTAAATTTTAATTACCCTAAATATACTTAAAAAAAAAAAAAACTTCTACAACTTAACAGCAAAAAAAAAAAAAAAAAAAAAAATCAATCCAATTTAAAACGGGCATAGGACCTGACATTTTTTCAAAGAAGGCATATAAACAGTCAACAAAAAGATAAAAAGGGGCTTAACATCACTAGTTATCAGAAAAACACAAATTAAAACCATAGTAAGAGGGACGCCTGGGTGGTTCAGTGGTTGAGCATCTGCCTTCAGATCAGGGCATGACCCCAGGGTCCCGGGATCGAGTCCCACATCGGGCTCCCTGCATGGAGCCTGCTTCTCCCTCTGCTTGTGTCTCTACCTCTTTCTCTGTGGCTCTCGTGAATAAATTTTTTAAAATCGTTAAAAAAATAAAACACCGTGACATATTGCCTCTTATCTATTAGAGCAACTGTTACCAAAAAGCCAAGAGTAGCAAGTGTTGGTGAAGATGTGGTAAAAAGAAAGTGATTGTGCACTGCTCACAGGAATGTAAATTGATATAGCCATTATGGAAAGTATATGAAGATTCCTTGATAAACTAAAAATAGAACTATCATACAATCCAGCAATTCTGGATTTATATTCAAAGAAAATGAAATCAGTATCTTGAATAGATATTTGCTCTCCCATGCTCATTGTAGCATTATTCACGATAGGTAAGATATGACAACAACCTACGTGTCCATCAACAAATGAATAAAGGAAATGTGAAGAGAAAGTGTGTATATGATATATATATTATATACACACATGCTATAAATGTACATACAACGTAATATTATTCAGTTATAAAAAAAGAAGGAACATCTGTTGCTTTTCACAACATGGATATTGTGAAAATACAGACACAGAAAAACAAGCAAGACAAGCACTATATAATCTCACCTACCTATGGCATCTTAAAAAAGTTAAACTCATAGAACCAGAGAGTAGACAGTGATTGATTGCCAAGGGCTGGGGGGCTGGGAGCCAGGGAAAGACGGGGAAATGCTGGTCAAAGGGTACAAACGTTCATTTATAAGGTTCTGGAGATCTAATGTACAACATCAGTAATGATAGCTAATAATTACCATAAATTACCCCATATTTGAAATTTGCTACAAGGGTAGATATTAAGTGTTCATCATACACACACTCACATACACATTTGCGCACATACGCATAGAGGTAAATGAGGAGATGGATGTATAATTAACCTGATTGTGGTAATCATTTCACAGTGTGTGCATATATTAAATCATCACATTGTACACCTTAAGTAAAATCACATACAACCTAAAAAAAATAAAAAAACATAAAAAATGTTTTCAAGGAATATTTGACAACACGGCAAATGATAATGTTATAAGAAGGTATTACACATGGCTCCAATTTTATTATTTTTTCTCTGTGGGGGGCGGTAATTATAAATTATTTTTCTTTAAACTTTTTAAAATGTTTTTAGACATATATTTATGATTACAAGAATGAATATATTTTAAAAGTAATATTCATAAAACCATGTTAAGCCCTGTACTGACACAGCTTTTACATCTTTGTCTGCTGTGCCACACCTTTGATTATTTTAGCTAAGATTAACTTGTCACCTTCCCATTAACAGAGCTGTCAGAAATTTCACCTTTGATATTACCTACTCTGGTATTTCAACATGTCTGATTATCATCATTATTAATCATTATAATTCTGTAGAATTTAATGATTTTAAGTCATAATACAGTTCAATCAGCAAACATTTACTCTGTGTCTAGTATTTGCCAGACACTGTTCTAGGCACAAGGGCATAAAATACTAAAAAATGGAGACTGTGCTCTAATAGAGCTCAGAATCTCAGACTACTAAAGAACGAAGAGAATGACATGTCCTCCAAGGTAACTAATAGCAAGGCCACCTCCTGAAAATATCTTCAGTCCTCCAAGATATCCAATTACGAAGACTAATTATATGAAACTCCAACATCCAACAATTTGGCCTAGAAAGTGTCATCTTCATATGTTTCAACCCAATAGTTCTCTAAGACTTGTATTACAGAGATGAAACAGACGTTTGAGGCCATTTGTTTAATTCTCTTAAAGATGATGAAACTATAGACCAAAAGAGATGATTATTTGCTCAGAGTCAGAAAGCAAGTGAGGGATCCCTGGGTGGCGCAGCGGTTTAGCGCCTGCCTTTGGCTCAGGGCGCGATCCTGGAGACCTGGGATCGAATCCCACGTCGGGCTCCCGGTGCATGGAGCCTGCTTCTCCCTCTGCCTGTGTCTCTGCCCCTCTCTCTCTCTCTCTGTGTGACTATCGTAAATAAAAAATTAAAAAAAAAAAAAAAAAGAAAGCAAGTGAGTCAGGGGTAGAAAGCAGACGAACTAAATGAAAGGCCTCCTCTCTCCAGTTACTGGTAGTATAAAGGAAGAACGAGATCCAGACTAAATATCATATATTCTAAAATTGCCATAGCTTATAAAAACCATTAGTCTCCCACACTTCCCATGCATACAGTATAGACAGACTGACACTTGGATCTAGTACTGAGAACTAAGGAAAAAGAAATTGGATAACAACCAAACGTGTGTGTGTGTGTGTGTGTGTGTGTGTGTGTGTGTGTGTGTGTGTTTGTGTGTGTGTGTTTTAATCAAATTGCCCCACAGGCTGCTGGAAAACATATTTTGCAAACGCCGACAGTATGCCTGTCATCCACTTCCTCGTGGTTCATATAAGTCACATACGAAAGCAGAAATCAAGAGCCACCGAATGGCAATTGATTAAGCTGGTAATTTTAATGTTTCTCTTTGAGTAGTTGCACCCACAGTGGCTCCAAACTCTGAAATTTGTAAATAAATTCAGCAGATATAACCACTCTAATATAAGCCATGGTGCTCGGTGGGAGAGAATATTAACCTTTGCCTGTGGGAGCGACGGGAAACTGAAGAGCGAGCCAGACTGTCTCTTTTTTTGAGAAAGGTTGGGTAGCCAACAACTACAGATCCATACTGCATCTGTTTTCAATTTTTAAAGCATGTTTCTAAGTTATATTCTTATAATATTAACATAATTAATTTTAAAGAGTAGCTTTAGTTTGCTTCAACAAATCCTCTTTCAAACATCCTAAGCAAAGATGCTTTCCACTTAGAAAGTTTAAGCCTCTTTTTACTGAACAGCTAAGTAGCTGATCAATTAATTAATTCAACAACAGTATATCCAGTAGCAAAAGGAGCAAGTATGAAGTGGAGCGTTGGCAATGAGGAACTGAATCAAAGAGATACAGATCCCTGCTTGGGACCCACACACAACTTGGGCTACACTGATCACAGCAATGTTTAGAATATGTTGGTTTTCATTCTTTTTTTATTATTTTTTATTTTTTTGGTTTTCATTCTTATAAGAAAGGTTTGAAGCCCGGTAGATGCTAATGCCTAGATTACAATACGGATTCAAAGGGACACGTGCACCCTGGTGTTTATAGCAGCATTATCAACAGTAGCCAAATTATGGGAAGAGCAGCATTATCAACAGTAGCTTAATGTCCACTGACTGGTGAATGGATAAAGAAGACGTAGTATATAATGAAATATTACTCAGCCATCAAAAATAATGAGATCTTGCCATGGGTGGAGCTGGAGTGTGTTATGTTAAGCAAAACAAGTCAGTCAGAGAAAGACAAATGCCATATGATTTCACTCGTATGTGGAATTTAAGGAAAAAAAAGTGAAAATAGAAGAAGATGAGAAACAAAGGAAAGGAAAGCAAAAGATAAGAGACTCTTAACTGTAGGGAACAAACTGAGGGTTGCTGAAGGGGAGGTGGGTGGGGGATGAGCTAAATGGGTGATGGGTATTAAGGAGGTCACTTGTGATGAGTACTGTCATCTGTAAGTGATGCATCACCGCATTCTACTCCTGAAACCAGTGTTACAGCACATGTTAACTAGAATTCAAATAAAAACCTTAAACAACAAAACAAAAAAAGTATTACGTCATTCTTCTCTCAAGTATCCTACAGTGATAAGTATAATTAATAATATTGACTCATTTTATGAATAAGCAAGCAAGTAAAGAACAGCGAGCTCCTGGCAAAGTCAGCAGAATAAAGAAATCCTAAAACCCAGGCATACGACATTGACTTGATTAAACACATGGGCTTGTCTCCTTCATTCTAGTTCCATTTTGTCTGTATTTTCCTGATGGTCTACGATCAACATTCATGTAATTGTAAAATGATTTTAAAAAGTAATTTATTCTCTAGATATAATGGTGTATGTTAGAAACTGATAAAATGAAAATTCTGTGTTATAATGTACCAGGAAAAACACCAAATTTGGTAGTCAGAAGGTCAGGGTTACAGCATTCATTTAAATACTGAATTTGCTCAAATCTATAATATTTTCTAAGTGTCAGTCTTCTTATACATTAAAAATAGAAACAGTAGTACCTACTTTGAGTCGTGCCAGTGGTCATAACATGTCTTGTAGTTAAAATAATTGACAAAGTGTCAATTTGCATACATTATTATAAACAAAGCATGATTTTGAATATATATCTTAGGACAGCATAAAGTTAATGCTTTAACTCACACTGAAAGTATTTTTCCTTTTACTTCTAAGCTCATAATTATTATATTTTAATAGGTATATTTGATTTTACTTATATTGATTTAAATCATGTTTCATTTTGCCCCCATACTGTTTTTTAAAATTTTGTAGGATACTGCCTATCTTTTGTGGGTTTTTTACACAATTTTCAAGTAATATTGTGTTGTATGGCCTTTCTGGGCTGCTGGAACCATTGTAGCGCATGGCAGTGGGACAGGGTGTGGTGCCAAGGGCCAGAGCCTGGTGAGGTTGGGGTGAGGAGGCTTCTGTGGACTGGCCTGGGTTGATGTGAGCTTTTAAAGGCCCTGGGTGGAAGCACTGGGACTGAAGCTCTGCTTCTCTGCATCAGGGCCCTTGGGGAGTGGGGTCTAAGCGCTTCATCTGCAGAACCGCGGGTCTTGGGGAGGGCGGATGGTGGTGGAAACCAGCCCCAAGATGTTAACACACCTCTGAGGTGATGCTGCCCCTTGGTCTGGGTACAATCATTGGAATTGTCTGGAGCAAGTTTAAATACTTGTCACGAAAGCTGCTGGGCTTCTTCACTTCGCATCCAGCTGCATCCGGGCCTGAGGCAGTGGCCACTTGACACCAGGAGCCCCTTTGGATCTTGAGCAGAGAAGCAAGGCCTGGGGGAGGGGGGTTGGGAGCTGATGCTGAGTGCCTGCACCATCCACTCTGTCTTCACTATTCAGAACATATAACTAAAATATTTAAAGAAACTGATTTTAAATGCAAATTAAAGGGCAAATGTTCTCAAAAAAAAAAAAAAAAAATGCCCCCTAACAAAGTCTTTACCTGTACCTTCTTATTTCCATTCTCCTCTTCTTTATCTATGTCTTCAAGGAAATTTTTCCGGAAGAATACCTGGATTGTACAATTCCTGAGTCTTGTATGACAATGCCTTTCCCATGGGATCCCTGGGTGGCTCAGCGGTTTAGCACTGCCTTCAGCCCAGGGTGTGATCCTGGGTCCTGGGATCCAGTCCCACATCGGGCTCCCCGCATGGGGCCTGCTTCTCCCCTCTGCCTGAGTCTCTACCTCTCCTCTCTCTCTGTGTCTCTCTCATGAATAAATAAAATTAAAAAAAAAAAAAAAAGAAATTGCCTTTCCCTTGCTTTGATATGTCATTTATATGCTACAGAGATAAAGAATTCTCGGTGTACCATCTCTCCCCCTATTGACTTTGTGGATTTTCTTTCTTTTTCTGAGCCGTTATCAATTTTTATTCTCATGATTGGTGATGCCAATCATCTTTCCTGCGGATTCAAATCCTTAATAAATCCTTTCTCTAATAATTCAAATACTTAGTACATCTCCTTTAGGATTACTTTCACTAGTATAGTTTTCTTAGGCTTTCTTATGATTTTCATCGTTGGTCATTTACAGCACTGATCACGATTACTGAAGTATTTCTGCTCTTTATTATTCTAATAAGCTTTAGGGCTCTGCCAAGTAATTATTTTTCTCCTAAATTATTTCCTTGCATCTTATATCTCATTTAATTGCTTATATTCTTTAGATGTGATTATGACTCCGTACTTTGTAATTTCAAATTGATTTCAGTTTCCTATAGTAAATTATCTAAATTATTCTTTCTCTATTTCTATCACACTATTTCCATACTCTTTTTATATTTTCTCTGTAACCTACTGCCATAGGCTGCACGCTATTCTTCAATATTACTATTGTTACTACTACTATTATTACTACTGCCACTACTATTACTACTACTATTATTTTATTCTTTATTAGTATAAGTTCAAATTAATATAATTCTTCTAGGTTGCAATGGCCAACCTATCAGCAATCTTAAAATCGTTCAGTAATTTCATAGATTTCTTTTTTACATGCTTAATGTATTATTCATATTAAGTATGTGCTTCTTGCTTATATTTGACAAATATTAATACAAAGCAAATTTATACCATAAAACAATAAAAATAGAAAATTTTAATTATCTTTTTTGTTTCCTGTTGTTAATGTCATTCTTTTGGCTGGAGTTACTGGGGTTTTTTGTTTGTTTGTTTGTTTTTGTTTATTTTTTTTACAGTGTCTAACACTCCCCAAACACAACAGTAAAAGTAAGTGGGATATAGGTCCTCTACAAAAAGGTTTGTCATCCAAAAGATTTTGTAATCAAGTTCAGGGGCAGTTTTGTTTGTATAAAAAAGTTATTTTTTGTTGTTGTTTGTGAAACACTTAATGTCCAATTCAAAAATTTCCCTAAACCTTAGAATATTTTTGATATTTCATTTAGGATTTTGAAACAAAGTTAAATTATTCCCATGGTCCAGAAAAACCCCTAAAAAATAACAGAACACTGGGTGTCTGGGTGGCTCATTTGGATAAGCATCCATCTCTTGATATCAGCTCAGATCTTGATCTCACGGTGCTGAGTTCAAGCCCTGAGTTGGGCTCCATGCTGGGTGTGGAACCTGCTTAAAAACAAACACCAAAACCAGAATGCTGTAATTGTGTGTTGATGAGTCCCATGTCCCCAGAAACTTAATTTTATTTCATTATGACTTAACATTAGTACTGAGACAGGCTTCTTGAAGCAATAAAGGATGTCACAGTTATGGGAACCTGAAAGTGCAAGTGGGAATGGGACCATTTTTGCAAGCTAACACCCCCCCCAACACACAAACCAGGAAAAAAAAAAGGGTCCTCTAAAAACTCTGGAAACAAAACAATCCAATGGGTTGGTGGTGCTGTTACCGGCAATTTCTTCTCATTGCCTAAGACATAAAATAAAATTTTGGAACATTAGCATCATATAACCACATGAGGGTGCTCTCTCCCCAAATATGTGTCTGCAAAGTGAGAGGCCTCAGCTAGGAAAGAAAATTATTTTGTTGTGTGTCCTTCCACATACATTTTGGAAGACATGATGAAAGAATTTGCTAGAATAAATATGTGTAATGAGGAAAAAAACACTAAAAAGTCTAGACCTAAACACAAATGGACTTTTACTCTATTACATATCTATGTAGTATAAACCAGGCATACAAAAGGACACCTTTGATTTAAAAATACGGGTGTACATAAAGGTTTAGAGTGTTAGGTAAAGCGTGGTCCATAGACCATCTATACCATGCGGTAGAGGGAGGCCAAGGGTTCATTAAATAAGCATGTCTCTATGTTATCCTGAAGACTCAGACTATCTGGATGTAAGGCCCAGGGATCTGTATTTATATTTTTTTCTTTCTGTAACTAAAGTTTCAGAAACCCTGGTATGGAGTCACTTAAAAATAATTACTATTGTAAACAGTGACATATATATGAATATTTAAATCTAATAGGCTAGATGCTTCTTTGACAACTGTGTTATCAACTTTTGGAAGCAGTTCATTCACAAGGGAATTTTATCTGGAATACAACTGAAAATTCTCACCCAACCATCTCTCAAGTTTCACAGCAATAATAAATACAACACCTGCTCTCTGAAACAATAGACAATATGAACTTTCACTCATCTTGCCAGATCATTGATTTATTTTTTCCTTCTCGTTCCTTTTGACCTACTTCGGTAAATAAAAGATAACCTCATGTGTCGACATATAAACTTCATACCGGTTAGGTTTAATTCATGCTTGTCACTTCCAGAAAACTGCCTGAATATGAAAAACCTTAAGAAATAACTTATAAGGAAATGGGTTTTGTAATAGAGAACCATAGTTATAATTGTGTGTTCTGTGGGAAAATAATTTATATTGGATAAAATTTAAAACTTGGTTGAAGCAGTAAATGGTAAAAATGTTTATCCATATGGTCAGCTCTTGATCTTTTAAAGGCCCAAAGTTATGCTTATCGTCTAACGGCCTTGACTTTGTACATGGAATTTGATGTCCCAGAAAGGAGAAAACACTAGAAGGAAACAGGTTGTAGGGTCTGAACTCCAAGCTTAGGCAAAGGTTGATGAGTTTTACATGCAATAATGTAATTTCTAGGATCAAATTAATGTCTGTAAAAATAAAACTGGCATATTTCTGTAATATATGTATGTGTGTATATATATGTGTATATATATGCCAATTATGTACATAAATTCTACATAAACCTAATCTATATACATACATACATAACTACTCACACAGCTATATCTGTGCATCAATCTCTGCTTAGTAGTAAAAATTATAGAATATTAGGACTCAGATGGGATCTACAAGCCTCTCTTTCTACCCATTACACATCTCATTCTATAATTTTCTAGACAGTTAACGATCTGGCCTCTGCTTGAGTACTCCCTCAAAAAGGAAGCTTCCTACTGACAATTACAGATCACACCATTTTAAATGGCAATTATAAAGAATATTGATGATACTGTCTTAAACACTGATACTAGATCAGTAATTTTCACCCATTACTACTAGTACTTTCTGAATCTACTCATAATAAATGTATTTTTTCATCGAACAACTTCTAAATCATTTTTTTTAAGTTTCTAACACTCTCCATTAAAACTGATGCTTTTCAAGTGTCGTCTTCAAAGGCATAAAGGCAAAATAATAGTTTGTGCTGGGGCACCACAGAGGGCTTTGATGCCTCTTAATCTAGACTTCATTCCTATAAACCAAGATGTCTTTCTTAGATGCCTCAGCAATGATGAACATCGAACTTAGGTAAATCCTTTACCTTTTCCACAGTAGCTTTATTGAGTCATTCTTTCTTTTGCTCCCACATAAATAAATGCATTCATTCAGAAATAATTTCTGTGCACCTACTGTAAGTTAACAGTAATTTAGGAGTAAGGGATAAAATGGTGAATAAAATAGAAAGAATTTCTTGGCATTAGGAATTTATATTTTAGCGGGCAAAGACAGATAGCAAAAATGTGTAAGTTATACTGTTGTTTTTTTTTAAAGATTTTATTATTTATTTATTTATTTATTTATTTGAGACAAAGAGCGAGCACTGGAGCTGTGGGGAGGGGCAGAGGGAGAGGCAAGAAACAGACTCCTCTCTGAGCAGGGAACCCAACGTGAGACTCCATCCCAAGGACCATGAGATTAAGACCTGAGCCAAAGGCAGACACGTAACTTACTGAGCCACCCAGGTGTCCCAGTTATACTGTGGTTTAGAAGGTAATATATGTTCTGGAGAAAAATTAAGTATGGAAGAAAGTCTGACATTAGGAGAAACTGAAAATATTTACACAGACAGCTTAAATAGGATAGTCTCATGAGAAAATAATACCTGACTAAAAATGTGAAAGATATGAGGGAATGAGCAACAAAAACTACTTTGGAGAAAAAGTATTACAGGCAGAGTGCAATGCCCTGAGGTAAGTGTGGACCTGCTGTGTTAGAGAATAGAGAGAGGTCAATGTGGTAGCAGAGAATTACATTAGGCCAGAAATGAAATGGGAGAGGAAAGACTTACAGACCATTGTAGAGACTTTAGGGATGTATTTTGAGTGAGAAGGGTCCTGATTGGAAGACAATGGGTCTCATAGTGACAGGGTAATATTTAACTGGATTAACCTGACTACAAAGTTCAAAGTACAAAGGATATAGCAAGGGTGAGAACAGAAAGAGAGTTAGGAGGCTACTGAAATATCCAGGTGAGAGCTGATGGTAAACTAGACCAGTGGAGATGTTGAAAACCTAGGCAATCTAGAATTATTTAGGCAAAATTTTCTGACTGACTACATTTAGAGGTAAGAAAAAGTGAAGAGTCAAGAATGACTCCAAATTTTTGTCCTGAACTAGAGAATAAAGTTAATTGGGATGGAGAACACTGAAGGTGGTGCAAGTCTAGAAGACAAAATGAGGAACTGGGCCCACAGAAGTATGAGATATTTCTACTGGGAATATGCATGGAAGTATGAGATAATTTCTACCGGAAATTCAAGAGGAGATGCCTATGCAAATAGGCTGCTGGATATGTGAATACACAGTTCAGAGATTTAAAACTGGAAGAGTGACCACACAGATTCAATGGTACAAGCATGAATGCTCTCTAAGAAATAGAGGAAAATGGGGCACCTGGATGGCTCAGTAACTACCTTGGGCTCAGGTCATGATCTCGGGGGTTATAGGATCGAGCACTACATAGGACTCCATGCTCAGTGGGGAGTCTGCTTCTCCCTCTTCCCCTGCTCCTACTCTCTGTCGGTCAAATAGATAAAATTTAAAGAAAGAGAGAGGAGATGAAGATGAATCAGTGTAGACAACAGAGGAGGAGGAGTTGTAGAACTATAAGGAGCTTGCTTTTCTGAAATCAAGCAAAGAAGGTATTTCAAGGAGCAGGTGTATCATGATAGCTGGTTTTATTTTAGGTTGAATACTAGGGTATCACCACCAACCACCTTGTTTAATTCAACCCAGATTTCAGGCTGTCAAGTTAGTCTGAATTTTGAGTCTAAAATTCATAACTTCTTAAGAAATACCAGTCTATGCCCTTAAAAAAATTCTCCATTAAGCATCACCTTAAAAAAAAATTCATCTAACTCTTGTTAGTTTTGAGACATCAAATCTGTTCAAATTTTAATTCTGACATTGCATATATTAACTTTTCCTCCCATCTTTGTGTCACTGATAATTTAATAATCTTGCCTTGTATGAATTCATTCATTCAAATCATTGACAAAAATATAAAACATGACACATCTCAACGTATAATCTTCTAATTTTATGGAATGCCACAAGAGATCCCTCCTGAATTACCATCTATTTAGTGATTATATTTTAAGTAAAGTTATTGACTCAGCTATAAATCTATCTATTATTCCAAATCTTGTATTCAAAGACATTCTTCTTTCAGTAATAAAAGCATAATATTTTTGAACTTGAAGAGACCTTGAAGATTAGCTAGGCAAATCACTATTAGGGAAGACAATAAAATGTCTTGAAGTTTTTCATTAAAATTATTTCAATGCAGTGGGCCAAGTTAATAGGTATTTTGCCATTACTTGTTCTTCTCATAAGCTGGCTCATTATGCAATTGTTTTCTTACGTATTCCTAAGCCATCAGTTTGGGGGTCCATTATGTAATTATGCCCACCCAAAGATTAATAAGTGCCCTTGTATATAGTTTCCAGGATTTTTTTCCAGGTTTTTTTTTTTTTCTTCTTCTAGAAATCCAACTGTTCATAACCTCAGTGTCAGTAGTAAGTTTTCCCATTCCATGTACAAATACTTCCATTTCCTTAGAATGCAATCCATTTGGGCCAGTGTGCTTAAATAGATTTAAGGAGATTTGGATTATCTTTTTAAACACTTCCCACTTTCTATACCTTAATTCAGTGGGTGCTGGATGCTTACTTATTTGAGCTGCAGCATTTTCTTTTCTTTTTTTTTTCAGCATTTTCAATTTGCAGCTTACTACCCTTGATTTAGCTTTTGTCACTGTCACTTGTAAAGAGTTTACTTTCTATATCAGTATTGTCTAATAAAACTTTCTGCAATGATAAAAATTTTCTCAATCTATATGAAAGGACAGCTTGAAATGCAGCAGAAATACAGCTAGTACAATTGAATCTTTAAATTTTTTTATTGAAGTGTAGATGGCATACACTATTGTATTAGTTTCAGGGCACAACACAGTGATTTATATATATATATATATGCATATATAAAATATATATGTAAATTATGTATGTATATATGTAAAATATGTATATATATATATACACACACACACACACACACACACACACACACACATTACAAAGTGATCACCACCTTAAGTCTAGTTACCATTTGGCCCCATGAAAAGTTGTTACATATTGTTAACTATATTCTGGAAGTTTGTATCTTTTAATCCCCTTCCCCTATTCCCCCTATTTTTTTTTGTTTAATTTTAGTGAATTTAAATTTAAATAATTGTATATGTGAAGTGGCCACTATATTGAACAATACAGATCTATACTATCTCATTCCAGCTTTGAATGTAGTTCAATGAGCCCATTGAGTTAATTCTAGTAATTCAAGAACGTAGATCTGTGGGCTTGAGATACTACCTACAAAACAAAAAGCAAAGGTGCTGGGCAGATCATGTAAATAGGTGAAAGAAACTAGTGACAACTGTAGGGGACCTAAAAACCATATAACCATTCTGTAAATAACAGTAACTACTTCATCAAAAGCAGCCTGCTGATTTAGTCAACTGTAGCTGTGGCTAAGATGTTAAACCAGAATTGCCAGATCTGACGGTCCAAGAGAACCACAAATTCAAATTTTTAAGTAAAAATTTTTGACTTTTAAGTGTTTACAACATATTCAAATGTTTACAAAATATTACACATGTCAAATAAGACATATCTATAAGTTACCTGTTTGTGATAAATTGCCTAAGACGTTTTTATAGTACTCAACCAGGGACAATTTATGCATATGTGCCCATCCTGATCATGTGCCCAATTCCAGGTTTTCTTACTCCACCTAAAACAGGATTAGCTAATCTCGGATTCTCGATAGATTTATCCTTTCATTTCAAAAATTCCCACTTCATTATTTACCATTTTCTGATTTGTACTTCATAATAACTATTAAAATACTTGATAAAATGTAAAAATTCATAAAATCCTTCAATTCTGATAAATTTCTCTAAGATCTATGGAAGTTTAGAGTATTAGCAGCCATGAGAGTTCAATGCTTGCAACCCTTTCATCTCCAAAATCACTTCAAGAATTCAATTTCAGACAGTTTACTCACAGAAGAACAACTGAATAGTAGGCACCTTCTTACAATATACAAGGCACAGATATCTGAGGATTTGTTCTAGGTATTCTTAGGGAACCATTATCAGCAAAAAAATCAAATGGAAAGAGAAAAAGTGAAAACTAAATGAAAGGCATGTATGACTTCTCACTTGCTTAATTACTACTTGTTTAATAACCGACCGACCTCATGTATGAGTGCTCTCAAGTATAACATAATTACTTAGCAAATAATCATTTACTTATTAAAATGACTATGTTCACAATATTGTGCCATACACTGGGAATGTTGAAGAAAATAAAATGTAGTCCCTGACCTCTAAGAGCCTAAGATGTTGTGAAAGAATCCCATGTGAAAGCATCAAGGAGCCTGTCAACAAGAGCGAAATGATGCAGCAGAGAGACTACATGTGAGCTAAGAGGCTGTATATTTCACTTGTTTCTTATTTAATTAAATTGATGGGATTTCCTTATAATGAGCAGAATGTTATTCAAATGTGTCCCAACAACAGACACTGATGACATTCCACAGTGGGAATGTTTTAAATCGTATAACAGGAACACTGTAGAAACTTGTGTATACCCCTACAGTATCTGATAAGTTAAAGTAAAAAATGTTAATTAGGGTTGTAACATGTGCTGAGTTTCCTTCAAAAATTAAGTGTAAATTAAGTCTCTAAACTTCTGTGCTCATTACAAAATAAAGGAACTTAAATAAAATATGAAAAAATCTTTTTACTTATAAATATGGGAGAAAACAGAGTAAACTATTTAAAATGGTTCCATACATATACAGGCATACGTCAGGGATATTGCAGGTTTGGTTTCAGCCCCCTACGATAAAGAAAATATCATAATAAAGCTAGTCAAATGAATTTTTTGGTTTCCCGGTACATATAAAAGTTATGTTTACATTATACTATAGTCTATTAAGTGTTATGTTAAGTGTTATTAAGTGCATTATGTTTCATAAAACAATGTACGTACCTTAATTTAATAATACTTTATTGCTAAAAAATGCTATCTATGATCTGAGCTTTCAGCAAGTTATAGTTCTGCTAGTGGAAATTCCTTTTTTTTTTTTTAAGATTTATTTATTTGGGAGAGAGAGAGAGAGAGAGAAAGCCTATGCTCACACAAGTAGGAGGAAGGACAGAGGGAGAATCTTCAAGCAGACTCCACCTTGAGCCCACAGCCGCATGTGGGGCTTGATTCCACAACCCCGAGATCCTAACCTGAGCTGAAATCAAGAGTTATACGCTTACCCTTACTGAGCCACCCAGGCTCTCCTGCTAGTAGAAATTGTTGCCTCAATGTTGATGGGCTGCTGACTGATCAGAATGGTGGTTGTTGAAGCCTGGGGTGGCTGTGGAAATTTCTTAAAATAAGACAATAAAATTTGCTGTATTGATTGACTCTTCCTTTCACAAATGATTTCTCTGTAGCATTGATGCTGTCTGATAGCATTTCACCCACAACAGAACCTTTGAAAATTGGGAGTGAATCCTCTCAAACTCTACTGCTGCTTTATCATATAATATTCTAAATCCTTTGTTGTCATTTCAACAATCTTCACAGCATCTTCACTAGGAGTAGATTCCAACTCAAAAAACCACTTTCTTTGCTCAAACATAAGAAGCAACTTATATTTAGGTTTTTTTCATGAGATTGCAGCAATTTAGTCAAATCTTCAGACTCACTTCTGATTCCAGACCTTTCTGTTTCCACTATATCCACTGGTCCACTATTTCCCCACTGGTCTTGGGTCCTTCAAAGTCATCCATTAGGTTTGGAATCAACCTCTTCCAAACTCCTGCACTCCTGCTGATATTTGACCAAAATTTTCCCACGAATCACAAATAGTCTTAATGGCACGTAGAATGGTGACTCTTTCCAGAAGGTATCTAATTTACTATGGCCAGATCCATCAGAGAAATCACTATCTATTGGCTGCGATGCCTCATGAAAATGTTTTTTTCTTAAAAAGCAAAACTTTAAGTCGAAATTACTCCTCGATCCATGAGCTGGAACCATGTTATGTTAGGAAGCGTGAAAATATTAACCTCTTGTACATGTCCGTCCGAGCTCTTGGGTGACCAGGTGCATTGTCAGTTTGCAGCAATATTTTGAAAGAAATTGTTTCTTCTGAGCAGGAGATCTGAAGAGTGGGCTTGCAATAGTCAGCAAACCCTGTTGTAAACAGATGTGCCGTTGTGTCATTCAGTCTTTGTTATTCTATCTCTAAAGCACAAGCAGAGCAGAGTGAGCAGAATTCTTAAGAGACCTATTTTCAGAATGGTCAACGAGCACTGGCTTCAACGTAGAGGCGCCAGTTAGTTGCATCAGCCATTAACGAGTCAGTCTGTCCTCTGAAACTCTGAAGCCAGGCACTGACTTCTCCTCCTTAGCTATAAAAGTCCTAGATGGCAATTTCTTCCAAATACAAAGTTGTTTTCATCTACATTGAAAATCTGTTTATTGTAGCCACCCTTCACTGCTTATCTTAGCTAAATCTTCTGGATTCCTTGCTGCAGCTTCTAAATTGGCACCTGCTGCTTCACCTTGCACTTCAATGTTATGGACATGACTTCTTTCCTTAAAACTCATGAACCAACCTCGGCTAGCTTCACACTTTTCTTCTGCGGTTTTCTCACCTCTCTCATCCTTCAAAGAATTGAAGAGAGTTAGGGCCTTGCTCTGGATCAGGCTTATTAGGCTTAAGGGAATGTCATAGCTGGTTTGATCTACCCACTGAAACTTTCTGCCTATCAGCAATAAGGCTGGTTTACTTCCTCATCGTTTGTGTGTTCACTAGAGTAGCACTTTTAATTTCCTTCAAAAACTTTTCCTCTGCAGTCACAATTTGATTAACTCTTTGGTGCAAGAGACCTAGCTTTCAGCCTATCTTGGTTTTGATATACCTTCCTCGCTAAGCTTAATAAATTTTAGCTTTTGATTTAAAGTGAGGGATGTGTGACTCTTCCTTTCACTTGAACACTTAACAAGGGCCATTGTAGGGATATTAATTTGCCTAATTTCAACATTGTTGTGCCTCAGGGAATATGGAGGTCTGAGAAGAAGGAGAGAAACCGAGGAATTGCTGGTTAGTGCAGTCAGGGCACATACGTTTATTGTTTATGCTTGCCATTTTGTATAGGCCCGGTTGGTGGTTCTCCAAAACAACTACAGCAGTAACATCAAAGATCACTGATAATAGATCAATATTAACAAATGTAACGAAAAAATCTCAAATATTACGAGAATTATCAAAATGTGACACAGACACACAAAGTGAGCAAATGCTTCTGGAAAAATGGTGCCAAAAGATTTACTCCACACAGGATTGCCACAAACCTTCAGTTCGTTAAAGAAACAAAAACAAAACAAAACAAAAAAGTCTCAGTATCTGCAAAGTACAATAAAGTGAGATATGCCTATATCCTCTCTTTAGTAAAATATCCATTTTTATTTGCAATTTTTTTGCTTTTGTGTAAAATGACCTCTCTGAGCCTATATAAAATGAAAACAAGGGACAAATGATGTCTAGTGCACTATCCTAGGTTTGGTACTGCCATTCTGAAATTCTCCTCCAAACCAAGTTGTATGTGTGTTTCATGTGGGTAAATTTGGCTCCATACTTGCATTATGAAGGAAACTAGCCAGAGTTATCACTAGAAATGTCTATAGCTTTATTTCTCAGTAGTTAAAAGTCTAATGGCAGGAGCCAAGAGCACAATGTGGAAAATTCTGCAAATGTTACTAACACCTACACTCAATTCAAATTGCTCACTTATTATTTCAAATAGTGTATGGAAGTGTATGTCACTTAACAAGGGGGTGTAAAAATGGTGCAGCCACATGTCACTCTACTTAATACTTAACCTAAAATAGGAAAACATTTCACAAGTTCATAAGAACAGTCAATAAGGCTCCCAGAAAAGCTCCCATTTCTCCCTCTCTGAAACTATTACATCTTCTTGTTTACTGTGAAAGGAAACTCTCAGGTTCAATAAACAGAATAATGATATGGCTTTGGTAACTAAAGCTTTACTTTGAAGATAAACCCCATTTTGTTTAATTTTAAAAGTAACTACTACTGTCAAATGTGTAAGTCACCATCCCTTTACCTCCTAAACTGAAAGTTGACTTCTCCATGGGTCTCTACCCGTAAAGAGTAAAGGAATTCTCTGAATAAGTCACTTCAACTTTTATACAAGGTGGTCCTTTCTGATCTCTGCACTCTTTTGCTTGATTTATTATTTCAATATGGTTTGAGTATGATTTTACTACGGAAATTGAGGGTAGAGTCAACATTTATTATAGCACTGCATTTTAATCAGAAAGACTGACCATGTATAAACTATTAGAATACCAACATTTTTACATTTTTAATACTCTCTTAGGTTAACTGAAGTGTTATTCATTATAAAGAGTTTGTTTATTTATTTATTATTTATTTATTTATGAAAAAGAAAGAGAAGGAGCATAAGCAGGAGGAGTGGCAAGCAGAGAGAGAGGGAGAAAGAAGCAGGCTCCCTGCTGAGCAGGGAGTCTAATGTGGGACTTCATCCCTGGGATCATGACCTGAGCCAACGTCAGACATTTAATTGACTGAGCCACCCAGGTGCTGGATGTGTTATTCATTATAAGCACATTTCCTTGGCAAAAATAAATGACAGTAGACAGCACTGTGATGTATTAAATGATTTCATCATAAAATGATAAGAGTTTTGTAGTTTCAGCTTTTTAAAAATTTTTGTTGAATCTTTAAGATTCTTATTTACTATCACCTTTCACAAGGTTGGAAGGCATACCATGGAAGCCCTCTGCCAGTTTCACAACGTCCTGAAAAATTTCAACGTACTCCTCTTATGTCCAACCTTCTTCTAAGCATGTCGTTTACACAGGTGATCTAAGAACTCTGCCAAGGCAATTTGGCTAGTGATAGGACCCCATTATAGAAATTTGTTTCCTGAAATTTGTTTTCTGAAAATAAACTCCAGAGCAGTTAATAACAAACACTAGTGGCAATTTTCCTGAAATGGCTTCTGGGTTTATCTAACATAAAAGTCACACCAAAAAATGCCTTGTATTTTGTGAATCTTTCACTTAATTAGATGATCTCTCTCTGAATTTGGACCATAAGCCACACAAAGTGGAAATCAGGAAATATGATGAGCAAATCTGGATATCTACAGAAAGAGAAGCCTGTAAGCAGGATCTCTGAAACAATAAAAACCTACACAAGCCATAAGTAAGCAGAAGTCTTAAATAAAGATATATTATGACAAAAGAAAAGAAAGGAAGTGAGAAAGTAATCAGTTTGCAAGGGCAAGAAGTTGAAACTGAATATAACTGAAGCCATCATAAAGGAGACACATTATAGGAGCAAAGAATGGTCTCTACTAAGGTAGTTCCCTGAGATGCTTTGCATCTAAACATTTCATTTCTCAAAAAGGACGATTATAAACTAAAAAGAATTACGTGCTAATATTTTATGGCATCTGCTAAGATAGTTTACTTTCATTTTTTTAAATTCTGTATCCATCTTATAATATTTCCAATCACCTAAGCTAACAGGAATGGATCCTTATTCTTTGCCCCCAACTGTCCTTCTGGAATTTCCTCTCCATTTCCATACGTCTTAATCCTACCTGGGAACAAATGCTTGGTGTTTTTATGAAAAGACTTTGTAATGCATACTACAGTATTGCTATTTTAATTGTGTTTCTAATATTTCATCTATATATTTAATATTACAAATGAGGGCTAATTATCAGTTTAGCTGTAACAACAGTGAAAAAAATCTCTGAAGTAATAATGCATATCCATCAAAGTGGATTTTTCTTTGATAATGTTTGGAATTATTTTTCTCTCCCCATAGGATGTTTATTTACCAAAAACCCCTAGTAGCATATTCCACAGCAATCTCCCACTTAGCTTGCTTTTGACAAACTATACTGGCCCATAAACTGATACATAACAATGGACGACATAAAAATCATTATTTCTTTCAATGAGCAATATTTTGCTCATTGATTTTTTGATAACTCAAACCTCTAACATTTTTAGTAAACAGTAGACATAAAATTTATTTTTTATTTTAATTTTTAAAGTTTTATTTGACAGAGAGAGAGAGAGAGAGAGAGAGAGAACACAAGCAGAAGGAGCAGCAGTGAGAA
Source organism: Canis lupus baileyi (assembly GCF_048164855.1). Classification (NCBI taxonomy): domain Eukaryota; kingdom Metazoa; phylum Chordata; class Mammalia; order Carnivora; family Canidae; genus Canis; species Canis lupus. The sequence goes on from NC_132857.1 coordinate 53,730,589, forward strand.
AGAGCAGCAGGCTCCCCACTGAACAAGGAACCCAACCCAACTGCTGAAGGCAGATGTTTAACCAACTCAGTCACCCTGGTGCAAGACATAAAGAGATTTAAAAACCATTTTACATTTCCCAGCTTGATTTTTTTTTCTGCTAGCATTCATATCTTGCAAGTAAACATTTTTCATTCACTTTCTTGTTCATTCATTCTTTCAACCTTTTAAAAATACATACTATAGACAAGGTGCTCTAATACATGAAGGAAACTGGTTTGCCATTAACTTTCATTGTGTAACACTGGTGTCCTTGTGCTTTATTACTGCTAAGGCAAAATTTATTTTGAAATCTTAAAGTTTAGATGTTTCTGCTTTTTCAAAAAGGTAGAATAGTATTATCACAGTATATGTGTGCTACTTCATAATCTAAATTTTGGTAGAAGAAGTGTAGAAGAAAAGGAATCGTCTGGTCTCATCTAATCCTAATGGTTCCCAGCCTCTTAGACTCCACCCCATGCCTCTTGCCTCCGGCTCCACCTAGAAATCTGAAATGTTGAAAAATAGATAATTAAATAAGTAAAAGGATTCCAGAACAGAGAGGTAGATGACAAAGGGGGGAACTTTATCCAAAATTATATTTACACATTTTAATAACAGAAATCAGAATGAAAACCTTAAATAAAAGCTTAATTATCTCTTCCCTTTCCTTCTCTTCTCACTCCAAGCTCTGTCTCATGATTAGATCTACTGTTTCAACACCACCTGCAATCAAAACAATGAAAATAAAAACAATATAGAGATCCCATTTTCAGCCAGAATTGGCAATAATCTCTATGTGGCATTAGTAAGGGAGATAGGCATTCTGACACATTGTGATGGTGTGTAAAATGTTACTGGTCCTTAATCAGAAACCTCAAAATGTATCTATTTTGTCCAACAAGTCTATTTCTAGGAACTTTTCCTAATGATTTGCATTTGCAATAAATATCTAGATTCTAGTAGCTAAAATAAGTAAATAAATGGCTGCAATTTTTTCCCATATTTTTGAAGTGTGACTTTTGTGGAGAAACGGCTTTACCTGGTGAGCGTGCTCTTTAGTAGTAATTTCTTAGAGTAGCTTCATGTTTTCTAGTCCTGGGGCCTCTACTTAGCATTCTTCATGAGTATTCATCTCCATAAAAATGGTTAGAATCTCAAGAAGAATTCCTCAACAAGCCTACCACTAGGACCCTGAAGAAGAGGAATCAAAGTTCTCTACACTGGCCGGTAATGATAATTGCCATCAAGGGACCAAGAAACTTCTGAAAGTTTATAGTAACATCATTTACAAAAACTCCAAATGGAAAACACCTTGAGATTTCCATCACCTGTAAATCAGACACACAGATCATGGTATATTCACAGAATGGGAAGCAATACAAAAATAAACCTTTAACCACAGTGACATAAAAATGAATGAGCTTCCTAAGAATAATCTGGAAGAAAATAAGTCATCCACACAAAAATGCATGCTGAATTATGCGTATAAAATTTTTTAAGGCAGGCAAAACTAATATATGGTATTAAAATCAAGATAGTGGTTAAGAGACTGGTAGCTAACCAATGACACAAAATCCTTATAGTTAAACCAGAGGAATTCAGGCTCAGTATTTAGAGCTTTCAAACATCAAACTGAAAAACTGCACATCTGAACTGTAGTCTAAAATGTAACTAGGGATTTGAATATACCTTGAGGGTACAGAAAACCTTTCCGAGTGGCACACAGGCTCATACAACTTCTAGATCTTCCGTGAAAATATACACTCCTTCATAAAAAATAATGTTGATTGAGAAAATAGCTGCAATAGGAACATTGTGCAAGTTTTCCTCTTTCATTTCACCTTTAACACCCACACTTCTCATACTACACCCAAAGAGAGTAACACACCCTAACCACTTTAGCAGTGCACGCTGCCTTGGAATATAAAAATCTGTGAGGCACTGAAAAAAGAGAGGCAATTCAAAAACTGATATCTGAAAAGGCTCTTTTAATTAGGCACCATAAACCCATAGTTTTTATATACTTTTATCAGGGATAAAATATGGCATTAAATGGAATGCAATACAAAAAGATTATAGGGACATAGAGCAATGTCGATCAATCTTGCCAATGTAATTTGGAAGTTCTGAATTAAGATATATTTTGGATTGGGATGGTAGAAATGATGATTATTGTTTTGTGACTTCATCTGTTCTACCCACTGACTATCCTTAGGGAATCCATTGCTTTGAGGGAGCAACACATGAGAACAAAACAAAGACCGTGTCAGTAAGAAACAGTGATGTTAGTGGAAATTGATTTCATTGAAGTGACACCCTCATGCAGGGCTCTATGCTTTATCTATTTACTAATGTATCTAAAAATTAGAAAGTATAAAGTTTTAAAAAATCATGCTGAAAAATTTGCTATGAAGTATACCTTCCCTATAATTTTACCATTTTCAGGAATGAGAAAGAAATTGAGGAGGAGATTCTCACTGACTAGTGCTGATTGTCTCAGTAACATATTTTCACCATGATTTCAAGGAGGACATATTAATATAAATTCTACCTTGCCAACAGATCAACATTACATCTTGGAGTAAATTGATTACATACTGGAAGCAAGATAGTGTTGTATATTTTCTCAAACACCTATTTAGGTTTACAGGACAACTTTTTCATGAATTTTTATAGAATGCCTTATTGAATTCTGAAAATCTATATTCATGTCTACTTAGATGAAATTCTAATTTTTTTTTCATTCCCACCATGTATTATGGGATCTACATTAATTTCACAGAAATATTTTGCAGGATCTCTAAAAATGGACTAAATATGGCAGGAGAATGGTACATCCCAACTCCAATGGGCCAGAAGGTCCTATGTCTGGGACCTTTAGGACCTTACCTATGTATCTCTTCATCTGGCAGGTCATGTATATCCTTTATCATCTTCTATTATTTAGCAAAATATTAAATGTAAGTATTTCGTTGAGTTCTGTGAGCTATTCTAGCAAATAACTGAATCTAATTGATGTCATGGGAACCTCCAATCTGTAGGCAAGGTTGAATAACCAAGGTGACCCGGGACCTACTACTTGCAACTGGCATCTGAAGTAGGGGGCAGTCTTGTGGGACTAAGCCCTTAGCCTGGGAGTCTGCACTAACTCCAACTAGTGTCAGAATTGAATTGAATTATAGGGCATCCAGCTGCTACCACAGAGAATTGCCAGTGTGGGAAGTGTTATTATGTCAGAAGTGTTGCGAATGTAATAATCATGTAAGAGTAAAAGAAACATGTAGTAGGAAGAGTAAGTTTTTCCTACATACTGGTTAAGAACTTGCTCATACACCTTAAAACTGATTTTTAGAAGATACTAAATTACTAGACTAATTAAATTCTATGGATACATTTAAAGAATATGTCATTTTTATTTTAAATATTAATAATTACAATATATCAGAAATTTCATTAATCCTAAGTATTTAAACTTGATAAAAAACAATAAGATGCCAATTTGAGATATAAAAGGGTAAATTATTTTTAAGTTTCTTTTAGAAAATCTGGTGACCAGGGGCACCTGGGTGGCAAAGTTGGAGGCATGTCGGACTCTTAGTTTCAGTTGGGGTTGTGATCTTGGGTTCATGAATCTATGCTAAGCATGGAGTCTGCTTGAGATTCTCTCTCCCTTTCCCTGCCCCTCTTCAGCTCTTTATCTCTAAAATGAATAAGTAAATCTTTTTTAAATTTTTTTTTTTTAAGTTTTTATTTATTTATGATAGTCACAGAGAGAGAGAGAGAGAGGCAGAGACACAGGCAGAGGGAGAAGCAGGCTCCATGCACCGGGAGCCTGATGTGGGATTCGATCCCGGGTCTCCAGGATCGCGCCCTGGGCCAAAGGCAGGCGCCAAACCGCTGCGCCACCCAGGGATCCCTGAATAAGTAAATCTTAAATAAAAATTAGGTGAGCAGAATTTATGAAAATAATTCCCTTACCTATGGTCTATCATTAAAAGCAGGAGGAATAGAGATTTGACAGGTATGTTAATAAACAGTTCCCTTTAGAATTCCTTCATAAATTTTTAATGTTTTCATTACTATCTTCAACTTATTTATTATAAGTTAATCTATTATAATAGAAATAGATTTTCTATATAATCTGTGGAAATTTTATAGGATGCATCTTTATGAAAATACCCTCATGATATAAACATCTGTTATTGAATACTAGAAATAGTTTCTTCATCCAAAGAAATTCTAAGTTCCCTTTGATAAGACTATAAACCATCTAATTTTCCTTTACGACTTGCCTGTTATAGAAACCTCAGAGCTAAATTTAGTGCTTAACTCTTCAGTATAATAATTTTCCCCTTCATTCACTTCATGACTTTGGATTATCCAATTTTTAGTTAATTTTTTTTGTATGTCTCTTACTTCAATCTTATTTAAATCCCTTAGAAGGAAAATGTTTGCATTGCATACTGGTAAGAACATACATTTTTTTTAAAGATTGTATTTATTTATTCATGAAAGAAACAGAGAGAGAGAGAGAGAGGGAAAGACACAGGCAGAGGGAGAAGCAGGCCCCATGCAGGGAGCCCGACGTGGGACTCGATCCTGGGTCTCCAGGATCACACCCTAGGCTGAAGGCAGCACTAAACAGCTGAGCCACCCGGGCTGCCCAAGATCATATGTTTTGAAGTCAGACTTCCCCTGGCCAAATCCCAGCTTTACTAGCTAGTATGGTGTAACTTTGGGCAAATATGAGATCTCTGTGCTTCAGGGTTTAATCTGTGCTAAAATGGGAATGATCAGAGTACCTACCTCACATAGTTTTTATGAAAACCGAATCAATTATTAGTTACGAAGCACTTAGAACAGTGCCTGACACATAGTGTTATTTAAGTATTTGTTAAATAGAACTGAGTGCCAACTATTTAAACATTTTTTTTTATTCTTAAAGTCCCATAATATGGAAAGGTTATAAATCCTGCAATAATAAAGAAAGAAAGAAAGAAAGAAAGAAAGAAAGAAAGAAAGAAAGAAAGAAAGAAAGAAAGAAAGAAAGAAAAAAAGAAAGAAGAATATTTATTACATATCAGTGAGACAGCATACGACCTTGAATTAAAAGTAGTTAGTATTAACCAACAGAAATCTTCACCTCTAGTCCATTACTATTTCTTTATGCAGATGTGAGTTGCTCTCATCCTCATGAAGAATCCTCAGAGAAAGTGATGGGAAGCTTAGATGTCCTACTTCTTATTGTGTTAGTTACTAGAAGTTCTCCATATGTAAGCTCAGTCCTAGGCTTAACGTAAAAAGCATTTAGAATTAACGTGCAAAGAAATTTGGAACTGCCTCTGAAGTCTCAGATTTTCAGCTAAATCTCCAAAGCTCAGAGCAATAGATACGATGTGCCCCTACGTTCTGAAGAGTGGTAATAAAACCACCCATGCAACGCTGACCAAAACGGATCAGAGCCAGTCAGGGTATCATGACCCCTAAAAGAATTGCTATCATTTCATTAAAAGTCATTATAAGGTGATACATGACATATAAAAATAAAAAGTTTGAAGGGAATTCCTGGGCAGACAGGATGTCTTAACTCGTCTTCTCTGTGAGAGAAGAGGATGCACACTCTTCTGTCTTCATTGAAGCCAAATAAGTGACAGCTCTTGCAAGAGAACTACTTACAGGGTTAGGGTGCTTCTAAGAAAGGAAAGATCCCTCATGCTTCAGCAAGATGACCACCATGCTCTTGTCATTCAGATGAGGTAAGATGACACAGCCCAGGAGAAAAACTCCACTTCAGGAGCAAACAACACAGAGAAGGGAGCCTGCTATTCATACTGAAAAACCTAGAAGCAGAAAGCTGACTAGGACTGCCTGCACTTGGCAGGATGCGAAAGGAGTCAGAGTTAGGCAAACTGTCTTGCACAGTTTGGTGAGACACAGATGTGCGAGTTTCCAGGGGGCCTTGTATACACTTGCACACTTGCCGAAGGTAGCAGGGAATCACTTTGATAAACTCTGTCAAGGGGAAAACACAGTCAGGAGAAGAAAGCACGGCAGTGCACCATCAGGGGTGCAGAGGACCTCAGGAGGAGTCTCCTCAAATCATGCACAGTTATTCCAGTTGTCAAATATCCGTCATGATCATGACTAAAGACCGAAAACACCACCCAAGGGAAAACCACAGACAGCAGCAGTGAGGTACACACCATTTGTACCTCTTTCTCTAATCTTTCCTCCACACCTCCTGCCCCAATCCTAGAAAGACAGAAGAGGGAGGTGGGACAGGAAGAGGAGGTAGATAAAAATGATGCAAGGATAGACCACCCTTCCCTACCATCTGGCTCACTGGTGGTTTTTTTTTGTTTGTTTGTTTTGTTTTGTTTTGTTTTTTTGTTTTTTTATTTTTTTTAAAGTAGACACAGATCATGCCTAAACAGATGAAGGAACAAACTTTTTAATTGGATGTGAAATTGAAATTTTAATTTAAACTAAACAACATTTTAATAACTGCACATGAAATTATTTTTCTCGTCAAAAGAGATAGGAAGGTCATGGGATCTGGTTGAGACACGATATACGCGCAGGCGGGGGAGGTTTGATAGATCTTGTGAAGATATGTGGGGAGGAGGAAAATGGGAGAATTTCCTATATTGCAGTTGCTTTGAGTTCAGTCTGATGCAACTTACCATGTAGAGAAGATTATGAACTAATGCATGCAAGGCCAAGGATAATATAACCTCTCTAGACAGTTCTTCACAGTTTATGATATGAAAAGTGACATAAAAGATGACTTCAACTTAATTCCCTCTATAATATCAAAGTCCACTAATCTGAAGCATTTGTTCATTACAGTTTGCCCAGCACTGTAACAAGCTACCCCCACAATTTCTCATTAACAATTAAACATTCTGTAATAATTCCTCCACCCGGTTTCGCAAAGCGGAAAAATTAGTCCTGCATTAATATGCATGTACATTTCCACTGATTTAAAATCTTCTCCCATTAGTTCTGCCAGTCATATAAAAAATGATCTCTTACTGAAAAAAAAAATGATTTCATCACTTTATTCAAATTCTTACATTAACGAAACTATAAAATGGGTTAGGCTCCTAGGTGTGTGTTTGTTCATTCAATCTATTCTGATGTTATGTTCTCCATTTAGATCAAGGTTGGCTTTTCTTTTCTTTTTTCTTTTTTCTTTTTATTTTTTGTAAAAATGTCTTCACTACAAAAACCTCCCAGCCTAGCCACATATTTCTCCTCAGCAGTATGTGACATTTCTCAAAGACCCCAAATTCTGAAACATTCTTCTCTTCATCCAGTCATTGCTCCTAAATCTGAGCTTGCACATTACAAATTCATTGTCTCATTACAAATTCTAGATGTTGCCTGTTTTCCTGTCTCCAAGCTCATCCCATCGTTTATGATTTCCGTTGCCTTTAAAAAAACTCTGGCATTGATGTCAAAAATATTATTGTGTAATATCCTTCACTTCTACTGAAGAATTGCTATCATTTCAAACACTTGCCAATCCCCAGGTCTCAACAACCTCTACAGTGTATATTCTGTTTTCTATATCTGGGGCAGCTGAGTATTAGTGGAAAAATCACATAATTACTCTAATGACATTCAGTACGAATCCAACCTCCCTACTCTCAACTTGGTGCTCTTTGCTGAATGGTGTATACTTATTTCATCTGTCGTTAGTACCCCAGCAAATTTATAAGGACAGCTAATCCAGACTTTTTCACTAGCCTTAAATCCTATATACACCTGATTGCTTCACTGTAAACATATATCATATCCTACTCCCCCAAGAAATTCTGAGTCCAACGTGAAGTATCACTGCAACGTTTTGGAACCTTTCTTTCTTCTAATCTTTGAGGGAAACTATATCCTTCCTTCTGACCAAGACTTTTCCCTTCACCACCAGTTTGGTTGTTTTCTTATTAATTCTTACTTAAATCTAAGACTTGCTCCATTAGTTGTCTTATTCTCTTGCGCTTCTCAGTTTTTTCTTTGTTAGTATACTGACTCTCCTAAAATAAATGCCAGCTCTACAATTTCCTCAAGCTACTCTATTCTTTATCCTTCTATTCTATTCATCATTCTGAAATCTTCACAAATTCTTCTATGTTAACAGCTCCTAGTTTCCCATCGAGTATACCATATACCCAAGCAATGTGGTTGCTAAACTCACCAACCTAACGTAAATTAGTTCCTCAAGGCTTATCAATAACAATTTAATCTCTGCATCTCCTGGCTCATCCCAGTTTTCTGGTCTATACTTACATTAGGTTAAACTGTGTCTTCTCCTACAAACACATGCTTGAAAGTTCTAACTTCTAGAACCTCAAAATTTGACTCTATTCGGAAATAAAGTCTTTACAGAGATAATCTAGTTAAAATGACCCTTAATCTACTATGACTGGTATCTTTATAAAAAGGAGATATTTGGGCAGAAAGACATGAACAGAAAGAAGAGGATATGAAAATACACAAGGAGAAGATGGCATGTGACTGGAGTGATAAATCTATAAGTCAAAGAATGCAAGTACTGCTGGCAAACATCACAAGCTAGAAGGGAAAAGGAACAATTCTTCCTATAGCAAAGATAATATGGCCCTGCCAAAGACTTGGTTTTGGGTTTCTAGCCTCTGAATCTGTGAAAAAAAAATTAATAATAATAATTTCTGTTGCTTCAAGCCACCCAGTCATTGGTACTTTGTTACAACAGTCTCAGGAAACTAAGACAATACTTTTCTGCATCAGTCTCTACTGTGGAGCATCCTGCTTTACAGCCCTCTTTTATCTTGGTTTTCAAAGTCATTTTGACATCCAAACCCTCTCTCTGTCAACTACACTCTTTGTTCTCTTCTTCCCTCTAAGATGTCTTCTATCTTTCCTCTCAGACTTCTCATCTTCAAATCCAGCACTCTTTAAAATATTACGCCATTTGATTATTTACGTTGTTTTCTTACGTAGCTTTTCCTCAATATTCCAACCAAAAGTAATCATATTTTCCTTTGTGTCTATAAAATATTTCTTTTTTTGTCTGCCAGCATTCACATTTCATATTTCTTCTCTGAATTTGGTTACATGACTTATTCTATGGCATGGGTCAGTAAAGATTTTCTTAAAGGGACGGATAATAAACTTATTAGGCTTTCCAGACCATACAGCGTAGCCAACTACTCAATTCCACTGTTGGTGCAAAGAAGCACAGACAATACATGCATGGGGGCACCCACACATGTCAGAAAAACTTTATTTACAAAAAACAGGCAGCCAGGAAATCTCCCATTGTTTACCAAATCCTGTTCTAAATTATAAATTTCTTGAATCCAGAAGTTATTTTTTAGTATACCTTGTAGAACTGGCATTTGCCTCTCACATGCATATAACTGAAAAATGTACCTTAAATAAAACTAACACATATTCTCATGTACTTCTCTTTCCCTGTATTCCAGCATGTAAACTTTTAAGAATAAGCTGCATAAAGAAATGCAAAAATAAATTCACGGGTTTATTTAATCTGGACAATGACTAACATTCTTCAAAGACGCTCCACCGTTTAAGATATGTGGCCCTCTCTCTCTTTAAAATATGCCAATATATAATAAAAGAACCCACACTTTGCTTGGAATACAGAAGAGGTTTCTTAAAATTGAATAGAAGACAGCATTAGGTGAAATGCAAGTGCCACAATTGTTGTAAGGAGGATGTAAATATGAAGGGATATAGCGTGCAAGGAAGTCAAGATAATGTTGATCATGAATCAATTATTCATCATTTTATATTCTTATTTATTATTATATAGCAAACCATCCCAAAATGTAGCAGCTTAAAACAATGGTTTATTCATTCTCATGATTGTGTGAGTTGACTAGGGAATTCCTCTGCTGCTTTCACCTAAGTTCCCAGATGGGGCTGTTTTCAAATAGAAGACTGGTTGACCGAGAAGGACCAAGAAGTTGGTCCTGTTTGTTTTCTGGGGTACAAGAGACTTCCCAGGGTTCCAAGAGGGCAAGGGTAGAAAGTGCAAGGCCTCTGTAGACAGAGGCTTCAGTAGTCACACAAGATCATTTCTGCTGCATACTATTCATTAAGGAAACTCACAAACCCAGCCCTGATTTCAGAGGTGAAGAAACAGCCCCCACCTCTGGAACAAGGAAAGGCAGGTCATATCGTGAAGGAGTATGAATGCAGGGAGGTGTTATTTGTTCAGGCCATTATCATATTACTCCTCAACATGATCCTTAAAAGGAGGCAAATTTGATTGGCATTATGAGGTGCACAGGGGAATAATGGGAGAAAAGACCGGAAAAACAAATAAAGATGAACTAACAGAAGCTGGCAAATGCCAAACTAAGGATTTCAATTTATCCATTGACAGTGAGAAGTTAGTGGATATTTGGGCAGAGATGTCTTCCTCCCTCACAAATAATTCACATTTTTGCAAAGGAGGTCAAATATGAATCCAGCGTATTTTTGTTTTTTTTCCTCAGAGCTGAGGAGCAAAATAATGATGCCTGGCTTTATTAAAAAGGAAATGGCCCTCAATCACAGCATACAGTAAGAGTTTTCTAGTTGAGAGAATATCCTGATGAGTATGCAAACCCTAAAGTTACTGAAAGATGCTCAAAGACTGTCTTTAAAGAAATTCAGAACACTATCTTTTCATCCACTTGTGATACTTTCATTTCATGATACAACAGGAGGGTGAGTCCAGTATTTGGGAAAAAGAACTAAAGGTCTTCATAAATTTCAAGATCTTTCTGCTGTGAGATTTTCAGATATTCCATGTCACGCTCTTACTTTTTATTTATTCGACCCTCCATCTGGAAGCTAATAGAAGCAAATAAACAATCTTTCCTTCAATTCACTTCACTCTCCACCATGGACCACAATTCTCAGGATATGTTTAATTCAAACTACCTGACTTGGTTATTAGAAAACTCAAAGGCAATAGCTTTGTTCTATGTGACTCATAAATAATACACTGTATTGGAGAATGTAGCATAAAGATGAGGAATTCCTGCTTAAGGTAATATTCACAGCATGCTATTAATCAACCACTTGGCCCACACTTTTTAATCTCTAACTAATTTTACACAAAAGCAGTTTGTTCAATTAAATTGGCTACTACTGGGAAAATTCCATAGTGGCTACAGTTAAAAAAAAAAAAAAAAAAAAAAAGGCCTCCCTGTTTGCACTACATGTAAGCCTAGTACTGTGAGATAGGAAAGGACTTGATATATTTTAATCTTATTGAAAGTACATGCCTACAATTCAGATATCCTTTTTGAATGGTCATGCCAGATTACAGACATAAACTCCCCTAGATAGCCCCCGGCTCTCTAAACACAGTAGTGTGCGCAGTAAACAGCACAGACAGCAAAGGATTTGTTGACATTCCTTGCTGGTTGCCACAGGGATAAAACCAAATTGAAATCCTCAATATATAAAAGACCACGGATATTAACACTCAAGCTACTCAGTCTGAATTCAAGACAGACCTAATTCTATAACCTTCCAGGTGCTCTCAATATATCTGAATCCTAATGTACTTCACTCAGAACTGTGTGTATACACAGGAATTGGAAAGTGAGCGCTGCAGTCATAAAATGAGGCTGAAATTTCCTGTTGATTCAGATTTTATCTTTTTTTTTTTTTTTTTGGTGTCGTCTTCACATGGATTTGAAATGAAGCTTGTTTACGATTGTGAATGCTCTGTGGGGTACATGCGTATCTGCGTGTATGTTTTGTATATATGATGTAGCAGCATTTACCAGGAAACTCTCTCTCTCCCCCCCCCCTTTTTTTATTTAATCTATCACAATGAACGTGTACCTAGTAAAAAACATTTACTTCAGTTCATTGCACAGTATGACTCCTTACAGGCAAAATAACTGAAGCTTGTATTAGGCTTCTCTTTATTGTATCAGTGAAGTTGGATATTATCTGGCTTTTTAGATAATTCACAGTGCTGAAAAGTGGAATCATAATATTCAAACTATGCTGAAATTCAGGAGGGAATAGTAAGATAAAAATAAAGGCATGCAGTTATGTGATCCAGGATGTACTAAGTTTTAAGATTCTTAAAAATTAAGAAAAAATTAACAAAATTACCATGCCTTTTTTAGGCAAAAAACAGTATAATGTGTAATTTATATAAGGCATTAATTAATTTCACTTCAGCTATCATGCTTAAACAGATGTCATTAATCACACATTTTAATTCCATTAAACGTGTGTCTAAATCAATCTTTTCTTATAAACTTCAATATCTTGAATGTCATAGAAAGTCAAGTGACAGATTGCTCTGTTTCATTCAAAAGAATCAATCTATGAAGCTACACGTGAGGATTTTAGGATTGTGTTGGTTGATGGTGTACAGATTTTTATTTATAAGCACTTTCTGGAGTCACACAACTTTTATGCGGCACACAGCACTGCAAAGATAAGCTAATTTAAGGACCTTTACCAGGACATACTCTAAGAGAGTTTAAAGTCACCATGGCAACAAGTTACCAACCCTTAACAACCTTAAAGATGAATATTTACTCAACCCACTAGACACCCACTATGCCTTCATTGTCACTAGGGCAGTTAGTTCCTATTGCCAGTTACATCATCCTTGCTGCTATTTATTCAGTTTCTCACATCTCTATGCTCTCCTCCCATCATCCAAAGTATCTGCATTTCCTTGCCAAACACTTAAGCAGCTCTATTTATTTTCCTAGTTCTAGATTCTGTGCTGCATTACTCCTCTGGAGTAATGGATTTATTCTCCTCTCTATCCATCTCTGAGGCATAAATTCTTAGCTTATTAAAATAGCAATGATTGGGATCCCTGGGTGGCGCAGCGGTTTGGCGCCTGCCTTTGGCCCAGGGCACGATCCTGGAGACCCGGGATCGAATCCCACGTCGGGCTCCCGGTGCATGGAGCCTGCTTCTCCCTCTGCCTGTGTCTCTGCCTCTCTCTCTCTCTCTGTGACTATCATAAATAAAAAAAAAAAAAAAAAAAAAAAAAAAATAGCAATGGTTACCGTTTGTGGAGTGTTAACAGTGTTGTATACTGCACTTATTTTTCCCCATATGTCATCTTAATTTTCACAATACCTGTGAACCCAACAGTAGTGTAACCCTCTTGGTCAAATCCTGGTTCTCGGGGCCCCCCAGGCGGCTCAGTTGATCAAACTTCTTGACTCTTCACTTCAGCTCAGGTTGTGATCTCATGGGTTCTGAGATCGATCCCTGCCTCAGGCTCTGTGCTCAGCATGGAGTCTGCTTGAGGTTCTCTCTCTCTCCCCCTCTCACTGCCCCTCTCCATGCTCATGTTCTCGTTCTCTGTCTCTCCCCTCTCTCAAATAAATAAATAAATCTTAAAAAAAAAAAATCCTGGTTCTGCCACTAATTAGCAGTATAACTTTGATAAGCTACTCCAGCTCTCTTGCTTCAAGAATGTCATCTGAAAATGAGAATCATATACCTAACTCCACAGGGCTAACCTGAGAATTAAATGAGATAATATATATAAAGCACTTTAGAAGACTATCTGCCACACAACAATGGTGGGCATATACTGACAGCCTGCTAGTCTCCCCAATACATATGAGGAAATGGGCTGGCGACCTCAGGTAGTTTACCAAGATCATATCACTAGAAAGGGGTGGGGATGAGACTCAAATGTTGATCTCTTTACTCCTAGGCCTTGTGCCTCCCTCATTGTGTTGCCTTTTTCCCTTGGGCAAATCTTCTATTGCAAATATATCTTAATTTAGAGTTCCTAAAGTTCTTTTAAATAGTTTGTCTCATTTGATCTTCACAACTGCTAGAGATAATACCAGTTCTATTATTATCCTTTTTTCTATTTTTCATTTTTTATCTTTATTTTATTTATTTATTTATTTATTTATTTTTAGGTGAAAAAAACTGAGGCTTAGAAAGATTATATGATCTAAACTTGGTCTCACTCAGAAAAAGGAGGCAGTTCATGCTTGGGATTCAGCATTCCTGATTCCTTGGTTAAAATTCAATCTTGAAACATTTAACAAGCAAATTGAAATAAGTGAATGAATCAGCTAATTTTAATTGACCTATTTTTGTCTCAGTTTCCACATCTGTATAATAGGAATCACTATTGATCTGTATCAATGGGATAATTAAGTTGATCCATGTAAAGCTCTGAGCAGAGTACCTAGCATATTGTAAAAGCTAATTAATTAATTTAAGGTACTAGGCAGAGGAATGAAAGAAACAGGAAAAGTGACTGCTTCAAAAAGTAAGATCTTGCTGTATTTTAAACAGACACAATGTCTAGTGAAAGAATGAGTTTCATCACTTTACCTTTTCACCATTCTGGAATTCATTTGGAATCTATTTCTGCACATGATACGATGTAGGGATATTTACTTTTTCCCATATGGTCATACAATTGGCCTAGGATTATTTATTGAAAACATCATCTCTTCCCCAGTGTTGTATAATAAAGTAATTGTCATCAATTGTAATCTTATATATGTAGATTTATCTCTAGAACTTTATTTCCCATTCCAATGCTAATTGTCTACTTGGCCAGTACTCTACTATGTGATTTCATGTACCTTTATAAAAAGTTTTAATGTCTGACAAAGTTCACCAATTTTGTCTTCTTCTTCAATATTGTCTTGAGTATTTTTTGCAATTTTTATTTCCATAATAAATTTTACAGTCAGCTTATTTTTCACACAATCTTCCCAAAATTCTTTTTAGCATATTGTAGGAATACCGTAGCAAATCTGTAGGAATTGACATCTCTATAGTACCGAGTCTTCCTATCCATGAAAAGTACATAACAATAAAATGGCATATTCTTTTATTTATTGAAGTTCTAATTTCTCTCAAAATTATTTTGTGCTTTTATGTCCATTAGATTTATACATATTTTATGTTTTGTATATATAGCATCACATTTTTAAAAATTTAATTATTCATTGATAGCAGATAAGAAAATAACTAAACTTTGTATATGGACTTGTATCCAGCAAAATTGCTAATCACACATTTTAAAGGTATTCATTTATAAGTTATTTTGCATTTTTCCACACATGCAGTCATGTCATCTATTAATTATAACTTCATCATCCTCCTGTCTTTTCTCTTCTCATTCTCAATCACCAAGGAATAGTTTTCAGTTTTAACCACTGAGTTCGAAGCCTGCTGTAGGTTTTTTATAGCTATAATTTATCGCATTAATGAAGTTACGTTTCATTCCTAATTGCTAAATTTTATCATGAAGAGGTGCTGACTTCTGTCAAGTAGTTTTTCTGTTTCTACTGAAGCAGTCATTTCTTTCCCCTAATGCATACTCAATACCATTTGACTACTGAAAATTTAATTATCTTTGCCTGAGATAAAAATCCTACCTGTAATGTAATAACTTGACATTACATTACTAAGAATTTTTATATCTTTATGAGAAATATTATTTTGAAATTTTCAATTTTATTTGGTAATTTCTTTGACAGATTTTCGAATCAGCTCATGCTGACCTTATAAAGGATCAGAAAATGTTCCTGATTTTCAAATAAAGAATGTAAGAAAAGTATCTGAAATAATACACTGGTGAAGCCTTCAGTATTTGACATTTTCTTTGTGAAATTGAATTAAAGAAGGGACTCAACTTCTTTAACAGGTAATCAACTGTTCAGGTATTTAATATTTTGTCAGTTTGTAAGTCCCTCTCTAAGGAATTTATCCATTCCTTCCAAATTATGGTTTTTTTTCATAATTCTCTCCTACTATCTTTTTGATTTGACAGGACTACAGCTATGTCTCTTTGCTATTTCTGATACTGGTAATTTGTGATTTCTCTTTTTCTTGAATCATTCTTGCTTAAGTTAAACTTTTAAATCTTTATTTTCCATTTCATTGAACTGTACTTTTATCTTTATTTCTTTTATTCTAGTTTCCTTAGGTTGGCTGTGCTTTCTGTTATTGTTCTTTCTTTCTGTCCTTTTGGTTCCTAAGATAGACACTTAGATCATTGATTATTCACCCTTTCTTCTTTCCTCGCAGAGGCAATTAATGCTATGTATTTCCATTTAGTACTGCTTTTAATCCAACCCACATATTACAATTAAATTTTAATTTTTTCTAGTTCTGTTTTGACTTTTGATCAATGGAGTATTTTAAAACATACTCTAGGCACCTGGATTTTCTCCATTTATCCACTTCGTATTGACTTCTAGCTTAAGTCCATCAGATCAGAGCATATTCATTAGATAATACGTATCTTTGAAAAATGTTGAGACTCTCCTTTTGGCACAGGTTATGACCAATTTTGCTAAATAACCTATGGACATTTGTAGAGATTATAAATTCTTCTATTGCTGATATAATATTATATTCTTGTCAATTGCATATAATATCTTTTCCTTATTGTGTTTTTCAGATATTCCTTATTCTGACTAGGCTTTTAGTCTGTGTTTATATCAACTTCTGAAAAAGCTGAGTCAATGCTTCCTATTATGGTTATAACCTTGTATTTTTTTTTCTTTTAATTCTATTAGTTTGGCTAAAATAACTTAAAAATATGTTATTGAATGTATACCTATTTTTGATTTTATGGTTGTAATATCATTGCATTAGAATGATGCTTCAGTCATTAGGAAATTTTCCTCTTTCTCTACTAATAATTCTTTCTTCAAAGTTTACTTTGTTGGTCCTTTAGGATTTTCCCCATTTTTATTGAGTTTTTTGTTTTCTTATTGAGTTGAAAACTCTCTATATATTATAAATACAAGTGATTTTTAAATGTGTGTGTTTTTTAAATATTCTCTCACAGTCTGTGACTTGCCTCTTTATTATATTAGCAAAGTCATCTGATAATGCACAATTTATCACTTTGTTCTGTTACAGGTTTGCTTTTTGTGTCATCTCTAATGTAACTTTGCCTAACTCAAGTTCACAAAAGTTTTTTCTCCTATTTTCTTTTACTAGAAGTTGTGCAGTTTTAGGTTTAACATTAAAGTCCACAGTCCATTTTGAGTTAGTTTTTGCATATGTTATGAGTTACAGATAGAAGTTTTTTTTTTTTTTTTTTCCTGAATATAGCTATTCAATTATCCTGGCACATTTGGTGAAGAGACCACTCTTTTTAGGCTATGCTAATCCCTTTGTGCCTTTATACACATTTAAATCAATTTGTGAATTCCAAAAATGAAAAATATTGTAGGGTTTAGTTTATAGGTTTTCCGAATATTTGTAAAATGCATTCCTGAATATTTTATATTTGATTTATTTTTAAAGATTATTTATCTGAGAGAGAGAGAGAGAGAGCACTCAAGCTGGTGAGAGTTGGGGAAAGGGTCACAGGGATAGGGAGAGATGGAATCTCCAGCAGACTCCCCAGTAAGCACACAGCCTGCAGCCAGGAGCCCAGATTCAATCTCAGGACCCTGATCATGACCTGAGAAGTAACCAAAAGTCAGACACTCAACCAACTGAGCCACCCAGGTGCCCCAACTTCTTATTTTTGTATTAGTATAAATGGCATTGCTTTATATATTTCAATTTTCATTTGTTTATTCCTAGAAAGACAATTGACTTATATATTGACAATAAACTTAAAATTTATACAATTTTATGATCTTCAAATAAAGACAGCTTTTATTTTATTTTATTTATTTTATTTTATTTATTTTTCTCACATCTAGGCTTAGAGTTTTTTTTATGGAACAGTTTTAAACTCTGAATTAGATATCTTTATTTGAATTTTCAAGGAACTTCTGCTTCTGCAAAATTTGCTTCTGTCTTGATCAAATTCTTGAGACTGCAGTTTGCTGTTTAAGCCCCCTCCCACTGCCTCCAGTCATAACCTGTTACTGTCATGTCCCTTGGGAATCACAATTTGGCCTAATATTCAATACCTGAAACCCATTATGAATTCAATCTTTTTATCCATCTTGAGACAAGCAGAGGTATCAAATACTCCCATTATATGATCTAATTCAAAGAAACATTTCCTCTATCTGACCTCTCTTCCAAAGCTTCAACTTCAGATTGGTTTAAAATAAATCCTTTAAAAAAATAAAATAAAATAAAATAAATCCTTTAAACATTATTTGTTTTCAAACCAAATGTATATAAAGTATCATCTTCTCATCTAACATTATATATATAAAATCATTTCTTTGTTAACCATAAGAATGATTCCATGGTATTACCAGGTGGTAGCCTGATGCAAAAATATATATAATATATAATATACACATATAATATATTATATATAATATAGTACAATTTGGAGGAGTTTTATATGTTTCAGTCCAGTATTCGGAGCACCTGGGTGTCTCAGTGGTTGAGCATCTGCTTTCGAATTGGGTTGTGATCCTGGTGTCCTGGGATCGAGTCCCGCATTGGGCTCCCCGCAGGGAGCTTGCTTCTCCCTCTGTCTGTGTCTCTGCCTCTCTCTCATGAATAAATAAATATTCTTTTAAAAATCTGGTATTCATGTTCAGTTTTCATGCCTATCCTCTCTACATTTCAGACAACAATGTAAGTAAAAGTGATATCTAAAAATATAAGTTTTTCCAATTGTTTGGGAGCAACTGACTGAAATCAGGTAATTGTTACTATTCCATCAAGGCACTCACATGTCACTGGATGAAAGATATCTCCTCTTCTTTCTTCTATCATATTCCTATCTGATATCAGTCATGGGAGATGCCAAGTTCTGATCAAAAAGGTTTTTAAAATATGTAACTAGCAAGAGATACAAATCTTGTTTTCATTGATGTCACTGGTTCTCAGAATCAAAGTTCAGCATAATTAAGAAAAAATATAAGTTCATCTTGGCCTCTTAGAAAATATATAAATATTAACATGGATAATTATGAAAAATATTGAGATGGGTTGATGTGCAAGTATGCAGTAAATTCTGGGAAAGAGAAGCTGATTTAGAAGACACAACATCTCAGTTCCTGACCTAACACACGACTTTGAACAGGTTGTTTGGCACTGAGTGCATTAAAACCTCTCTAAACCTTAGTAAGTCTTCCTATAAAAAAGAAAAATTCTGTTTTGTGATGGTCATATAAAAGACTGAATATTTTTAATTTTTTTCAAAGATTTTATTTATTTGAGAGAGAGAGAGGGACAGAACACAAGCAGAGGGCGGGGAGCAGAGGGAGAGGGAGAAGCAGACACCCTGCCAAGCAGGGATCCCAACATGGGGCTCCATCCCAGGAACCTGGGATCATGACCTGAGCCAAAGGCAGATGCTTAGCTGACCAAGCCACCCAGGCGCCCCAAGCGACTGAATCTTAAAAGACAACTATGAAAATTATAAAGAAAAATATAAAGTTAATACCAATATTGCTAGCTATTAATTGCAATCAAAATTATGGCCCTAATTTTCATCTACTCTATATCATGAATATAAATAAGAATACGATAAATATTATCTGGCCATTAGAAACAAAGAAATTAAAATATGTTGTAATTCAGAACAAAAAGGGGCTTGAATATCATCCATATACTTTAAAAATAGAATCTAAAGGCAGCATTCTCCTTAATGACTTTGAGTGATGAAAATATGAGAAAAATTCAGGTGTGTCTTTGACTTCTGCTCAAACATAACTGATGTTTCCTAAGCAAGCATTAAATTAGAAGTATTTTGAAGTGAATGGTATATGTGGCAACTGCAATTCACTGTCATTCAACATTAACTAAAATAAACATCAAATTGGGCAAAAGGCTTGAAATACTATATACTGAAATAGAAATAGAAATAAGTGAAGCATCCAGATAAAGTTAAAACACCTTTTTCTTAACTGAACTTTACAGCTTTTTAAACCGTATTTTTCTTTCCATTTTATCAATACATTCTCGAATAAAAGGATTCCATCTTCCAGGGAATATGCTGTCAGTAGAAGAGAGAGAACACCAAAACAGGGTCATAAAATAAAGTGTAGGTCCTGATCTAGGCCCATGTCCTTTCAGTAAGATCCATGAGATCCTTACTTAGCAAAGATAAGTCAAATCATATCACAGAGTCTGCTGCCTAATACATAGCAAAATAGAAAAATCAAGTTAGATTCAGACAAAATTCACTGACAAAACTGTCTAAAAAAGGAAGTGCAACGTCACAACATATTCTTTGAACTGAAGTAGCCAAAAGGGAAAAACAGAGGTGCTAGTGTATTTAAGGAGGGTCAACTATGTTCAACGCTATTTACAGTAATAGTAGTCAGAAAAGGAAGTAAATTGACAAAATCTTGATATTCTTATTAAATCCAATTTTGACAGGAAAAAAAAGGAATAAGAAAGGAACCTGGAGAGGTAAATTTTTAAGCCTAAAGAAAAATCCCAAAATTAAATCTCCTACTAATGAACACATTTCATTAGACGCGGGACTTTCCAAAGGTTTGTCATTTTTATCTTTATGGATTCGAGGTAAATAAGCAGCAAATAAAAAATGACTAGAAAAATAAAAAATTAGGGCAGCCCAGGGAGTTCAGCGATTTAGCACCACCTTCAGCCCAGGGCCTGATCCTAGAGACCCGGGATCGAGTCCCACCGTCAGGCTCCCTGCAGGAGCCTGCTTCCCCCTCTGCCTGTGTCTCTGCCTCTCTCTCTCTCAATCTCTGTCTCTCTGATGATTAAATAAATAAAATCTTTAAAAAAAAAAAGAAAAATAAAAAATTAATTATTTTCACAGGTGTGGTAGTTTTAAAATGTGTCCATAAATTCTCTGGTTTCTTCCTTTTGTTGAGCTTAATTCCCTCTCCTTGAAGCAGTTATCTTATTCCCGTCTCATTAACTGTTGTGTGTATTGGGGACACTTTATTCTTCTTGTTATTTTACAGATCTTCAGAGCAAAAGAAGCTATCCTTGGTAAATTACTTAAGCTATTATATCTAAGGGGGATTCATCTCGATCTAGTTTAGGTGCCACCATCCTGGACTTCGGAGACAAAACCTGTGGGTTCTTATGGAAGGTAAGTGCATTTTGCATGTGGAAAGAATGTAAATAATTGAAGATCAAAAAGCTATGGTGGTTCTAAATTATATACACTATTTTATTTTCCTCCCTTTGTTGGAGCCTAGTTCCCTGTCCCTTGAATATAAGCTATATATAATGACTTATTTTTAATTAATAGAGTCTGGCCAAAATGATGCAGCATGACTTCCAGGTATGGATCAGAGCTGGGCTTCAGGTCTTCAATATTACTCCCTTTCAGACTATCATTTAAAGAAAGCTATCTGCCATGAAGTGACATCACTCTATCAGTACTGTGCAGATGTCCATGCAGTGAGGAACTGAGGTCTCTGGCCAACAGCCAGAAAGAAACTGAAGCCCCCTGCTAACAATCACTTGGAAGCTGATTCTACAGCCTCAATCAAGACTTCAGCTGCTCACCAGCCTAAAGAGAGAACCTCATTACTCACCAGGCATTGGTAAAATACTCAGATTTTTGACTTAGTAGAATGAAAAAAGTTAGCCATATACAATATTCTGCTACCACTTAGCAAAGCTTCAAAGTAATTCCTGAAGATTCAATCTGATTCCGAGTAATTTAACTGTTTTCCAGCACAAAGTTCAAAAATATTAATAGGAGTGCAAAAATTAAACTCAATGTTAAACTGATAGCACCTAAAATCTAATAAAATTATTAGATGGCCAAAGAATCAGTTATCTATAATCCATAACACAGGAAAATTCAATTAATCAAAATAATGAAATGATAATACACACGACAGAATTAGTACCCAAAGACATTACAGTGGTCATTATAACCATATTTGCTAAGTTTAAGAAGTTAGGACAGACTGTTCACATTACATATAGACATGGAAGGTAAGAAAAGACCCATATCAAACATTTATTTATTTATTTATTTATTTATTTATTTATTTATTTATTTAAGATTTTATTTATTCATTCATGGAGACACAGAGAGGCAGAGGCACAGGCAGAGGGAGAAGCAGGCTCCCCACTGGGAGCCTGATGGAGGACTCGATCCCAGCCTCCAGGGTCACAACCTGAGCTGAAGACAGACACTTAACCACTGAGCCACCCATGTGCCCCTCATCTCAAACTTTTAGAAGTGAAAACTGATTTTTTTAAATTTTTTTCATGAAGTTCTGGAATCCTAAAGAGAGAGCTATTAATATAGGCAATCATTTGGGGTAGGGAGATTGAATCTTCTTTCTTCCCCACATGTATAATGCCATATATGTGCTTCCAAAGTACCCACAAAAGAATTCTATATAGTCAGTTCTGCTGTCATGCTTGTTTTAAAAACAGCTTGTTATGGTACAACTGGTGTATTAGGGAATAATTTGATCATTAGCACAAATTTTATGATTACTTATATGCAATTTCATCCATGAGAAACTCAGTGAAAATAGGAACTCAGATACATGAAAGTGCACTAATCACACAGAAAGACACACACCTCAAAATCCACCAGCTGCCTATTATTTCTAAGATGTAAAACTCTATGATTCCTGAGATATAAAAATGCAGCAGATAGGACTGAGAGCCAATTAGATGTTATAGAAGATTAGTAAAGTTAAAAAATATATACTAACATATAGTTAAGAAATAATATTGACGAGAGCAGAAATAAAAGATATAGAATCTAAAAAATACAATAGAACAGATCAATGAAACCAGAACCTGATTCTTCAAAAAGATCCATAAAATTAATAAACCTCTAGCCAGACTCATCAAAAATAAAAAAGAGAAAAAGACACAGGATTCAAATAAACAAAATCACTAATGAAAACTGAAATAACAACCAACACCACAGAAATACAAACAATTATAACAGAATTTATGGAAACCTATATGCCAACAAATTGGACAACTTAGAAAAAATGGGTAAATTTCTAGAAACATATGCTCAACTGAAACTAAATCAGGAAGATACAGAAAATTTGAACAGACCAATTACCAGCAATGAAACTGAATGAGTAATCAAAAAATTCCCAACAAACAAAAATCCAAGACCAGATGGCTTCATAGGTGGATTCTATCAAAACTTTAAAGAGGAGTTAATACCTATTCTTCTCAAACTGTTCCAAAAATAGAAGAGGAAGGAAAATTTCCAAATGTATTCTATGAGGCTGCTATTATCCAGAAAACAAAACTAGCTAAGTGTCCATCAACTGTCCATCCATGAATGAATAAACACGCATATACATACACATATACACACATAACATACACACAAAAAAAGATTTTAAAAATTGGGGGACTATAGTATAATATCTCTCATGAATAGAGATGCAAAAATCCTCAGCAAAATATTAAACTGAATGCAACAATACATTTAAAAAAAAATCACATACCATAGTCAAATGGGATTTCTTCCCAGGATGCAAGGGTGGAACAATATTTACAAAACAATCAATGTTTTGTAATACATGTAATACAACACATCAATAAGAGAAAAAAAATAAAACCATATGATCATTTGACAAAGTACAACATCCATTTATAATAAAAAAAGAAACTCTGCAAAGTCAGTCCAGAGAGAACATATTTCAACATAATAAAGGCGTTGTATGAAAAACCCATAGCAAACATCATACTCTATGGTGAAAAACTGAGAGCTTTTCCCCTAATGTCAAAAATAAGACAAAGGTGTCCATTCTCACCACTTTTATTTAACACAGTACTGGAAGTCCTAGCCACAGCAAACAGACAGCAAAAAGAAATAAAAGGCATCCAAATTGGTAAGGAATAAGTAAAACCCTCAGTATTTAGATGACATGATACTATATAGAGAGAACCTGAAAGACTCCACTAAAAAACTATTAGAATTGATAAATAAATTCAGTAAAGTTGCGGGATACCAAATCAATACAAGAAACAACAAATGTTGATGAGGATGTAGAAAAAAAGGAACATTCTTACACAGTTGGTAGGAATGTAAACTAGTGTAACCACTCTGGAAAACAGTATGGAGGCTCCTCAAAAAGCTAAAAATAGAGCTACCCTACCTATTATCCAGTAACTTCACAGGTGGATATTTACCCTAAAATACAAAAACACCAGTTCTAAGGGATGCATGCACCCCTACATTTATAGCAGCATTATTTATAATAGCCAAACTGCAGAAGCAGCCAAGTGTCCATCAACTGATGAATGGATAAACAAGATGTAATATGCATATGTGTATGTGTATATACATATACACACACACACATATACATACACATACACACACATACACACACACACACACATATATATGCTCACAATGGAATATTACTTAACCATAAAAAAGAGTGAAATCTTGCCTTCCTCCACAACATAGTTGGAACTGGAAAGTATAAACTAAGTGAAATAAGTCAGAGAAAGATAAATACCATATGATCTCACTCATATGTGGAATTTAAGAAACAAAACAAATGAGAAAAGGGAAAAAAAAGAGAGATGAACCAAGAAACAGATTCTGAACTATGGAGAACAATCTGATAGTTACTAGAAAAAATTTTTGAAAACTAAAATATATGTGGGAGCAACAAATTAAGTAAAACTCACATTAGGAGACAAATAAAGATACTGAAAAGTTGATCTGTATTTATAGAAAAATATGGATGGTTAGCTTTTAATATTGTACCAGTATTATTGTCAAATTGCTTTCAAAATGGTAGTAAAATTGAAATTTAAAAAGCTTAGAAGGTACATAAAATATAGTTAAAGAAGCTACATTTTTTAATGTGGTCAACAAGAGACAGCATATAGGTGATTCAGTCAAATAATAATATATATATATTATATATATATATTTATATATATATATTTTATATAATAATATAAAATAAAGAACCGTAAGGAATATATATATATATATATATATATATGTATATAATGTATACAAAATACAGAATGATAAAGGACTAAAAAAATAAAAAGAGGTTCTGTGGGATAACATCAAGTGATTCAATCTACATTGTGATAGGAGACCCTTAAGGAGATAAGAGAGACATGAAACTTTTTTTTTTTTTAAGTTTTCAAATACGTGTCAAATTTGGTGAGCTAAAAAGCTCAACAAAACTCAAGCAAAAAAAAAAAAAAAAAAAAGAAAATGACACCAAGTCATATCATAAAACCAAAGATAAAAAACAACCTTACAACAGTCAGGCAAAAAAGGACACATATATATGTACAAAGGAACGGAGGTGAGAATGACAGGTGACTTCTCACCAGAAATAATCCAATCCAGAGGATAGTGGAGAAAGATCTTTAAAGTACAGAAGTAAATGTCAGCCTAGAATTACCTATTCAAAAAGGTATCTTTCAAAATCAAAAGTGAAATAAAGGCATTCTAAGAAGCGCAAAAGCTGAAATAATTCATCACCAGAATATCTGCACTAGAAAAAGTAAAGGAAACTAATCAGGCGAAAGGGAAATAATACCAGAGGCAAATCTGCATCTAAACAAAGGAATGAGGAGGAATGAAAACTAGAAATTGGGTAAATAATGACAAAATATATGTTTCTTACTATTTAAATATCTCTAAATGGCAATTGACGATCTAAAAAATAAATAAATAACTTCCTAGGCAAAATAACGTGCTCTCCCCACCCAAAAAGTGTACGTTCCAATCCTCAGAAACCATGAATATGTTAGGTTATACTAGAAAGCATTAAGGTTGCAGATGGAATTAAAGTTGATAATCAGCTGACCTTGAGATGGGGAGATTAACTTGGATTATCCAGGTGAGACCAAGGGGATTGCAACGGTCCTTCTAAGTGAAAGAGGAAGGCAGTATAGGGTGGATGTCAGCATGATGCAGTCCGAGAAAGCCTTGACCAGCTGTTGCTGGCTTTGCAAGGGCACCCTGATAGGAAAAAGGTACCAACCTCTAGAATCTGGTAAAAGCAAGGAAACAGAATCTTCCTACAGCCTTCAGAAGAAACACAGTCCTGCTGATACCTGGGTTTTAGTTTAAGGCAACCAATTTTGGACTCTGTACCTCAAAAAAATAGCAAATCTGTATTGTTTAAAACCATTAATTATGCAATCATTTGTTATAGCAGCCACAGAAAATTCATACAAACAATAGAAATGTATTTATTGTGGGAATTATAACATGTAAGAGTAAAATGTGTAAAAAAATAGCATAAAAGCTAAAGGGGAGAAATATAAATATTCTGCTGTAAATTTCTATATTATATTTGGAGTTCCCTAACAGTATCCAAAGCAGCCTGTGATAATTTTTTTAAGATTTAATTATTTATTATTTATTTGAGAGGGGGGGGGTGCAGAGGCAGAGGGAGAAGCAGGCTCCATGTAGGGAGCCTGATGTGGGACTTGATCCCAGCACCCTGGAATCAAGACCTGAGCCAAAGGCAGAGGCTCAACCACTAGCCACTCAGGTGCCCAGCCTGTGATAATTTAAATATGTGTACCATAAATCCTAAAATAACTACTAGAATAACACAAACAAAAATTAGCTAAAAAACCAACAGTGGAGGTAATATGGAGTCATGAAAGATATTCAATACATGCAGAAAAAAAAGAATGAAGAAGAGATGAAACAAATAGAAAACACTTTTCTATGGCAGCAAAAGGTAGCCTATATTGATTAACACACCAGTTAAATTATTCTTTAAATATAAACCAGCAGGGGTACCTGGGTGGCTCAGTTGGTTAAGCATCGATTCTTGGTTTTGGTCAAGTCATGATCTCATGGTTGTGGGTTGAGTCCCATGTTGGGCTGTGCTCAGTGTGGACTCAGCTTCAGATTCTCTCTCCCTCTCCCTCTTATTCACTCTCTCTCTCAAATAAATAAATAAAATCTTAAAAATATATATAAACCAGCAGACACTGTAATATATGCAAAACTCTTTATCTTACTTAATAAATCACTGAATACTTTAAATAAAAAACTCTTTCACATGATACCAAACAACCTAGAGTTGAATTAAAATAAAATTTAAATTGGAGAAGGTATTACGGAAACAGTAGAGCTTTAGAATATCAGTATTATATAGGAATGTTTTAGTATATTAATATTATAAATCTTAAGTTAAAAATAAGAAAAAATAAATAAATGAAATGAAAATATAAATGTTGAAAATGTCTCATCTAAACAAAATAATGGGAGTTAAATTACACCATATTTAAGGTAAATTGTATTGACCTTAAAAACTAATTTCTGTATTTATAATCTTTTTAACACAGAGGAAAATTTAGGTGTTAGTATTAAATTCATTAATTCTTACATTTTCATATCTAATTATTTTCATAATGTTAATTTTAATACTATTTTGTTAAAAGAACATGCAGAGTAAAATGTCAAAATCTCAAACTTTTGACTATCCATTTCTTTTTATCCATGTGTGAAGTTGTAGGTGAAAGCCTAGGAGTTTGTTTGAAGCCTAAAAAAATGTCCATCTAAAATTGATAGTATTTACTTCTAAGAGCTGAGGTTTAGGGTGACATCCTTTTTACTTCCTATATTGCTGTGGTTTTCTTATAAAGAATGTGTTAACATAAATAAAATCACTGTTTAAAAAAATAACTTAATCTTAAGCTAAACTGTTCAGATTCATTTTGTAAAAGTTCCTAAAAAATATTTTTTTTTGTCTACAGGTAAAAAAATGAATCATATCCTCCTAAAAGATGGAATGTAATGAATATTAAATGAGAATATCTGAGAGAGATGAGAAATGTATGAGAAAATGCAGTGTGATCTAGAATGATATCAGTAATTATTATAATCAAATTGTTATTTAGTCTTGTGCCCTTGCCAGCATAATACATTTAGAAACTTCCAGTCAAGATGTCCCACTGAGAAGATGGAGGAATTCCTCTTCCTGCTTTAAATTTTTAAATGGGGAGCAAAATATGATTTAAACATACACACATGCTAAGATAATGAAAGGGAACCTGAAAATGTCAGAAATAGAGGGTACCCAAAACCTGAGCAATGAGTCAGAGTTAAAGCCCTGCTAAGGGCAACTGGGTGGCTCAGTCAGTTAAGCATCTACCTTCAGCTCAGGACAGGGTCCCAGGGTCCTGGGTGGAGCCCCATGTCTGGCTGGCTCCTTGTTCGCGGGGAGTCTGCTCAAGGGTTCTCTTTCTCCTTTTGCCCCTACTGGTGCTTGCAGGCTCTTGTGCTCTCATTCTTTCTCAAATAAATAAGTAAATAAATCTAGAAAGAGAAGGAAGGAAGGAAGGAAGGAAGCAAGCAAGCAAGCAAGCAAGCAAGCAAGCAAGCATGCAGTTCACAGGAGGACCTCCAGGCGCTGTGAGCGTCAAGAACCTGAACTCTGTACATGGGATTGATAAGAAGCAGGACAAGTCAGCAGCAGTTGGTGCAGAGTGGGTCAGGGAAAAGACCAGGATGCCTCCCCCAAGGTGGCAGCAGCCGTAATGAGATAACTGGCTGTGAGGCTATGTTTTGGAGACACACTCAACATAACCGCTAGTGATTTGAACCAGAGAAAGAACATAATGCATGAAACAATGAAAGGAAGCCGGATAATCTTAAGGCCTGACATATGGTAACAGCTGAATCAATGTTAGGAATTATAATTATTAATCACATATTTCAACTGGCAGAAACTAGCTTCCTTCTAAAAGCCTCCTTTATATAAGAATGTTCGATCCAGACAAAGCTAGAGGTGAGGAGAGCCTGAGTGTCACAGATCAGAGGCCCTCGGTCGGGAGTCTACCTCCAAGAGACCTCTTTAGTCAAACAACACTCGAGACAGGCTTTGGGGCCTGCCTCCTCACAGATCAAAAGCCAACACACAGAAATCAGGATCATGAAAGAGTTTATCTCTTCTGATCATCTAAAATCCCGAAGCTAGCTCTAAGCTTTTTATGCAAAACCTCAAATTATACCAACAAGCAAAAGGCAATGCTCCATCCAACAGATCTGTTTACACCAGAAAGGTTATGCAAATTCAATTTTAGAAACCTGAAAAATATCGCATGTAATAATAGCTACCATTTCTTCCACTTTTTACCAAGTTAATGCTAACTAATATCCCCAATCCTCCATGTGCTCAGACTCCTTGTCCTACGTGCATAAACAAACAAAATACCCACAGACTGATTCCTTCCTAAAATTCAGTAAATTACATCACTGTCTATGAGGCAGCTCCATATACTTCATCACTTCTAAATTTTTAAATCGAAGTATAATACAGAAAAGTATTTCAGTAGATACAAAATCATGTAAAATTAAATACAAAAATATACAGCTCTACTGATTTTCTAAACTTGAACATACTCCTGTAACTCCCACTCAAAACAAAAAGTAGACTACCAACATTCCCATGAGTATCCATTACGCTCCCGCCTACTTCCTAGTCCTCTTCACCAAGATTCTGATTCCTATCTCCATAGGTTACTTTTTGTTGGGTTTTGAATTTATATAATAGATTTACATTGTATGCATTCTTTTGTATCTGGCTTATTATATTAACGTGATGACGATTTCGAGATGAATCCATGATGTTGCTTTTATGGCAGTAATTTGTTTTCATTGCTGTATAGCATTCAATTTCATGAGTACACCAAAAATTATTTATCCATTGTGTCTGTTGATAAACATTTGGGTAGTTTCTGGGTTTTAAATATTGCAAACAGTGCTGCTATAAGCACTCCTGTATAAGCCTTGTAGTGCGTGTATGCATACACATCTGTTGGGTATGTAATTAGGAATTCTAAAATAGGTAAATGGTCAGGTTGAGCCAAAATGCCTCAAAGCTTTCCAGTGTGGCTTCACCAATACGCTCACCCAAAGCCCATGTTTAAGTGTTTCAGTCTCCCTACATTCTTGACAATCCTAGGAATTGTCAGTAATTTTTATTTTGGTCCTTACGATTGGTGTGCACTGAAATCTCATTATGGTTTCATTTTGTACTTCCCTAATTACTAATTAGTTTGAGCCCTTTTCATGTTTACTGGCCATTTGGGTAACGTGTCTTGTGACATGCTTGTGTGAATTGTAATTGCTTTTCTACTGGAATGTTTGTCCTTATTGATTTGGAAGAGTTTTTTATTCTGTATATGGGGCAGCCCAATTTTAAAACTAAAGCAGGTGTAGGCAAATAAAAAAATCCTTTCATTTGAATATTATTTCAGTGCAATATATAGACATAGATATAGATATAACAAAAATAGCGTCAAAAAACAAAGCTTCATGGGGCATCTGGATGCTGCAGTCGGTTTTGTTTCTGACTCTTTTGATTTTGGCTCAGGTCACGATCGCATGGTGGTCATGGAATTGAGCCCCATGTTGGGCTCTGCACTCCATATGGAGTCTGCTTCAGATTTGTTTCTCCCACTCCCTTTGCTCCTTCCTGCTCATGCTCTCAAAAGAAATAAAATCTTTAAAAAAATAAACAAAAATGAAGCTTCTCCATATAGAATAAGAAGTATAATGATGGTGATGATGATGATGATGGTGGTTACAATGATGATGGTGATGGTAAAGAATATGTATGTCTGTGTATATATCTTCATAGGGAAAGCACCACTCACTCACTGAGAGGATACTCTATACTAAGAGCTTTATATGCATAGCTTACCTTACGTCTTCATTAAATCATTTCCAGTAAACATAAGAGGTACATATTATCTCTTTGCCACTGAGATAACTGGGTCTCAAGCAAGGTAACTTGCCCAACCAAGGTCACATAGTTAGAAAAGTGGCACCACTGTATTGCAATGCTCTGGTTATGAATACAACACGAATACAAAATAACCTGAAGCACTAGAAGAGAAAGCTGTGAGGCACTGCATGCAGAAGAAAGGTACCGAATGAGAAGATCAAAAGCAAGAGTCAAGAAGAAACTAAAGGTTTCTTTTCATTTTGGGGAAAAAAAATAAGTTTTTGTTCCATCCTCAGATGTTATCACAGGGAAGAGTCATTTGTTAACCTTCTATTGCCAAAAATTAAGTTGTTTCCAACACACAATATGTACCCATATAGCAAACACTCGGAATATACTTCTTGGATTAAACAACAGAATTTTAGTTTTACTTTTCCCATAAGCACAGGGAACTTCTAAATCGTTAATGCAGAATGTCTTTATTCAGGTCTAATAAGAGGGAAAAATTAAAATATTGCCTATGTATTCAGTGTCAAAAAAGCAGACAGATATTGTACAATGCAATGCATGGCTTTGTAACACCTCTTCTGTAAAAGAAACGCTTGATATAGATTTAAACGTGAAAAAGAATTCACTGGCATATATTTGACAAAGGAAAGCTGACTTTTTTTTTCTTTTTTAACAATTCACACCTGCAGACAAAATCTTTCCAAGTAAGTAAATCAGTTACCCACTCTAATTTCAACTAAAAGAAAAATCACACTCTAAACTAAAATTAATATGCTCCGAATTTATTC